>NC_135336.1:20277622-20922232 GCF_023851605.1 Tamandua tetradactyla
TTGAGTGTGCAGTTTTATCTCCATATATATGTGAAAGCTCTGGTTCTTTGGTGATTATTAATTTCTAGCTTCATTTCATTGTGATCAGAGAAAGTGCTTTGAATAACTTCAATCTTCTTAAATTTATAAAGACTTAGTTTGTGTCCCCACATATGATCTATCATGGAGAACCTTCCATGTGCACTAGAGGAAAATGCATATCCTGGTGTTTTGGGGTGTAACGATCTATATATGTCTATTACGTCTAATTCATTTATCCCATTGTAGATCTATTTCCTTCTTGATGCCCTGTCAGGTCGTCCTATCTATAGTGGAGAGTGGTGTATTGAAGTCTCCCACTATTACTGTTGAAACATCTATAGCTCCCTTCAGTTTTACTAGTGTTTGCCTCATGTACTTTGGATCTCCTTGATTGGGAGCATAAACTTTTATTATTATTATTTCCTCTTAGTGAATTGTCCCTTTTATTAATATGTAGTGTCCTTTTTCTCTTATGACATCTTTACATTTAAAGTCTATTTTATCTGATTTTAGTATTACTACTCCTGCTTTCTTTTAGTTACAGCTAGCATGGATCTTTTCCATCCTTTCTTTTTTAATCTAATTGTTTCCTTGAGTCTAAGATGTGTCTCTTGTAAACAGCATATACGGATTATGTTTTTAAATCCATTCTGCCAATCTGTATCTTTTAATTGGTGTGTTTAGTCCATTGTTCTAGTTTGCTAGCTGCCAGAATGCAACACCAGAGACGGATTGACTTTTAATAAAAGGGGATTTCTTTTGTTAGTTCTTCAGAGGAAAGGCAGCTTACTTTTCACTGAGGTTCTTTCTTACGTGGAAGGCACAGGATGGTCTCTGCTGGTCTTCTCTCCAGGCCCCTGGGTTCCAACAACTTTCCCCAGGGTAACTTCTTTCTGCATCTCCAAAGGCCTGGGCTGAGCTGCAAGTGCTGAGATGAGGAATGCCCAGCTGCTTAGCTGTGCTACGTTGTGTTCTCTCATTTAAGCACCAGCCAATTAATTCAAACATCACTCATTGCAGCAGGCATGCCTCCTAGCCGACTGCAGTGTAATTAGCAATAGATGAGGTTCACGTACCATTGGCTTATGTCCGCAGCAACAGAACTAGGTATGCTCACCTGGCCAAGTTGACAACTGAATCTAACTAACACATCCATTAACATTTAAAGTGATTACTGTAAAAGCAGTTCTGGACTCTATCATCTTATCCGTTGTTTTTGTTTGTCAGATCTATACATTCTTTTCCCTCTCTCTATTTTTACCCTTTAAATTACCATTACTCATATTCTCCAAGTCTGTGCCCTCCTCCAGACCTTTCTTGTCTTTTTTTTTTTTAGGCTGATAGGACTCCCTTTAGTATTTCGTGTAGGGCAGGTTTCTTGTTGCCTAGTTCTCTAAATTTTTGTTTTTGTTTGAAGATTTTAATCTCTCTCTCAGTTTTGAAAGATAACTTGGCTGGATAAAGAATTCTTGGCTGAAAACCTTTGTAGTCAGGATCTTAAATATATCATACCACTGCCTTCTTGCTTCCATGGTGCCTGGTGAGTAGTCTTATGTGTTTTTCCCTGTGTGTTGTAGATCATTTTTTTTCAGGTTGCCTTCAGAACTTTCTGTTTCTTTTCAAAATTTGATAGTTTGATTACTATGTGTCTTAAGGTTGGCTTATTTAGATTTATTCTATTTGGAGTTTGTTGGGCTTCTTTGATTTATGTATTTATGTCTTTTGTAAGGGTTGGGAAGTTTTCCCCGATTCTATCTTCAACTCACTTTCCCAGCCCTTACTCTTCTGTTCTCTTTCTGGGACACCAATGATTCCTCAGTTTGTGCCTCTTGTTTTCTATCACTTCCCTAAGATGCACTTTTTCCATCTTTCTTGCCATTTGTTCTTTTGTGTATCCTAAGTTCCATTGTCCTTTCTTCTAGCTCATGTATTTTCCCTTTTGCTTCTTTGAATCTGCTATCATGTGTCTCTAGTATATTTCTAATTTGGCCTACTATATATTTCATTTTTATGAGACCTGCCATTTTTCTATCTAATCTTTCTAATTATTCTTTATGCTTTTATAGTGTCTTCTTGATATCCTTTATTTCTTTATAAACAGCCTTGAGTAGTTGTTCCATTTTCTGTGTCCCCTCTGCAGTTTTGATTTGGTCATTTGGCTGGCCCATTTCTGCTTGGATCTTTATATGCTTTGAGTTTTTCTATTGTGTTAGGGGCATTTGATTATTTAATATAGTTATTTTGCAAGTTCGTTTCCTTCACTTGCCTAAAGTTTTGTATTTACTTGGTTTTGCCATTGAACATTTCCTTTTGTGGTTGGATCCATCAAACAAAGGTCCAGATCTCATGTAGGGGATACAATTCAACTTGAAGGTCTATTGAAAGCTAGGCCAGCACATAGGGGCTCTTCAGTGGTAGAATGACCACCCACCATGCAGAAGACCTAGACTTGACTACTGGCCTATGCACCCAAAAACAGAAAGAAAAAAAATAAGAATATAATAAAAATATGAAAATAACCATCAAGAACACACACAAACCTCAACAACAGTAAGCCCCAGAGTTAGAAGGAGACACCCCAAGATATATTAGGAGTGAACTCAGACCAGTGCCCACCAAAGGGAGAGAAAATTTAAAATAATAATAATAAAATAGAATTATAAAAATAATATGTAAAATGAATAAAAATCAGGTAAAATATTAAATGTATTGAAATAAAATTAAAATTGTACTACTAATAAAAATGTATAGAAAATATATTTTAAAAGGGAAGACGATAAAAAGAAAATTAGGGGGAAAAAAAAACTAGGCAGATAGGGAGTTAAGCTGCCTGCACTTACGCCTTCTGCCCAGCAGGTGGCGAGCCTCAGGTACCGCCTCCCGTCAGGCTCACTCCTCCCTAATTGCAGTAGCTGGCCTGCGCTTACCACTTCTCACCAGCAGGTGGCGGTCCTGAGAGCCCTCCCTCAGGACCAGGGCTCCTGGACTGCAACAGTTGAAAGACGGTGTGCACCGTGGGGCTGCTCCTGGCCCAGTGCTGCCAGATGGCGCGCCCCGGCCCTTAGGATTGGGGAGCCGACCAGTGCCTGGGAAATCGCCCAACCCGCAGTGCCCGGCTCCTGGTGGTCTGCCAGATACCGCGCTTCCGGGCCGATTATTCTCAGCACCGGGCTGGGTGATAGCTCTCTACTCGGAGAACTGGCCTCCATGGTGGACAATCGGGTCCGCCTCCAGGCGCCCCATGGGCGCTGCTGACTGCGGATCTGCGCGAGGAGGTTTCCCCAGCCAGCAGCTGGGGCAGGCTGGAGTGGAGTTCCCTCCCATCACACTTCCCCTCATGCCGTAGCCTGCCCCGGGTGGGGATCACAGTTAATCGACCCCTCCCACCTCTCCCCTTCCTGAACCCCCTGCATTTCTCCTCCCCTAAATACCCTAGAGACCCTGTTGTTTACTCACATCCCAGGACCAAAGTCCCTGTCGTTTCTGCCCGTCCCCTATCTTACTCCACGCAGCAGCAGTGAACTCAGTCCACTCCGCCCTACCATCTCCTCCAGTGTTTTTTTTTTTTAATGTGTTTATGCATATTTTCCTTCATCTCCTTGAGTTAATTTAGAAGATGTGTTTGAACATCTTTGGTTCAGTGCTCCAAATTCTTTGTCTCCTCTGCCTTTTTAATTTGTGCCATTGAGCCATATCTTCCTATGTTTAAATGTGCCTTGTGATTTTTTTGTTGAAATCTGGTCATCTGATTATTTTATGGGTGTATTCTGACGGCTGGTTTCTCTCTCTTGTCTAGGATTTAGTCATTGCTTGGGTTTGCATTAGGGTACTGCTTTAGCTGTTGGGTTGTCAGTATTTCTCAGCCAAAACAGGGCTGGATACCCATGCAGCGGGTGTAGACCAGCTCCAATGAGCCCTGGGATCGGATCTGGAGAGGCTTCAAAAAGCCCTACTTTCCCCCATGCACTTTCCAGCCTGACCAGCAGATGGTGCTCTTCAGGGTCCAGTGGGGTTTGTGAGGGGGTTGCTTAACTGTGGCGATCCTGTTTTCTCTCTTCGCTGACCAATACCTGGCTCAGTGTGGGGCTCAGTGTGTTCCCCCCTTTCCTTCGGTTAGAGGGTTCCCACAGCTGCCCTAGTTTGCACTGTGTCCCTCAAGGGTGGGGGATGGGCACCAAAATCCAGGGCCAGAGTTGCAGTCTCTGCTGATGTTTTCCCAGCCTCTTCGTCCCGCACTGATCTGGGCATTGGAATATCCTCCCCTGTCTCCCAGGTCCCCAAACAGTTGATTTGGACAGTTTTTGCCTGGCTATGTCCTGCGTTTGGGAAAGAAGTAGGTTCTGCCATTCCTTCCCTAATCCTCATCTTGGAAGCTCCTTATGGTACCCTTTTGTGTGCTGCACTCCTCAGCAGCTTCTGTGCTGCCCTGGATCTCCCTCTAGACTTGAGTGTTTGCGTCTGGATATACATGTATCTCACTGCTGTGAGAGATTTCATAGTCGTGTCCTCAGTGGTAGGCGTTAGGGATCCCAGCCACAGCCTCTGAGCACTCTCTGAGCTGTGTGGGACAGAGTGAGGGGGAGGGAAGAGGAACTTGCCAGTCTGGGGTGGAAATTTCTTACCTAATATTTTTTCTCTTTCTTTAATTCAGCATTTGTGGGATCCTTCTCCAGTCTTTACCTTCCTATAGATGTCTTAGCAAGTGAAATTTGTCTTTTATCTCACTGTATCTCTCTGCGAGGTTTTCAGTAGATGTCTTATATTACCATGTTAATGTCATCTCCCTTTGTCTTTTGGTTTTTGTGTGTCTTATACCTTTTTTGTCTCTCTTTTCCTTTATTGCATTCTCCTTTTCTGTATAGTTGGGTTCTTGTGTGTCTATGTATCTGGCCGATCCCTTTCTCATTTCCATTTCTGTATGTATTTTAAATACTTTTTGAAAGTCAAACTCAGCACTGTCACCAGGAACAAGGTGGGACAAAGGAGTTCAGGCAAAGGCTTTATTTCAGGGAGAAACAGAGCTGCCCAGGCAGCATTTCAAGAGAGAAATGGCCAGTGGCAGGGGATAGGGTTTTTATGCCTTTTGGGTTGGGAGTTGGGGGTAAGGGTTAAGTATGTCTCGATTGGCTAGTTTTCAGAAATAGGGGACTGAGTTAGGAGTTGGCAGCTTTCCATTGGTAAGTTTAAAATTTAAACACTGCCTTAGGCATGCAGGGTTGTAAATGCTGGAGGGTAGATAGGAAAGGGAGTTTGAGCAAGAATGCAGCTGGGGGACTTCTGCTAGCTGCCAGCCTTGAGCCAAGGGGAGGTAGGCTCCGCTCAGGAGTCGAGGAGCCATATTCAGGGAGCCTCTTCTCCAGGAACCTGAGGTGCAGCTGGCCAAGGTGAGGCACGGGCTGTGCCCCCGACTTCACCCGCCTGCACCTCCACAGCGGCGCACATTCAGCATCAGAGCCGCCCTGGCTGCCACTGACAGAAAGAGGCTGCATTAGTAAGCGCATTCACAACCTGATGAGGCCCTGCCAGGTTGGAAAATAGAAGGCATTCAAACTAAGATGGTGTAGTGCTGAGACCTCTTATCAACTTCTCCAAAGATAACTTGCAGTCTTTTGTTGGAATTGCCAAGGTGTGTCCAGGACTTATCTTTTCATGTGTGGCTTGTGAAATCAGATGAAGAGTGATTTTTGATGACATATGGTATAACATGTTGTGGCTGGCCACAGCAGTGCTTTCAAGGTTGGCTTGCTAAATTTGTTAGATGTGAATAGGATGATTGTCTTTGTCACCATAAAAATGAGTGGCCATTATTTAGGGCAACAAATTCATATTAAACCTATGTAAAGTTAAAAAAAATCTGCAAGCAAGACACTGGAAATATTGAAAGTAGTTTATGGTGATGAAGTAATATCAAGACCAAGAGTTTTGACTGGCACAAAAGTTTTAAAGAGGATAAGGATGACATCTGTGATGATACCCGAAGTAGTCATCTAGTTGTTGTATACATAGCCATACTTATGCTCCTAGGCCTTAGGCTTCAGATTCTTCTCGACCAAACTAGGCCTCAGTTAACTTCCTCTTTTAGAAACGGCCCCAGCTTTTAGCTATCTGCCCAGCAACCTATGACAAATATATCACCCCACACGCTAGCTACCTCTTCATAGGATAGATAGTAACTGCATATATCACCTCATACCATCCTGCTTCTCATACCTGATAGGACAAAAGCTAACCACACATTATAATATGGCATAACTCATTAACATACCTGCTTAACTCATTATCACGCTAATATAACCATACGTATAAACCCCGCACCCCAATTAGAAACAAACACATATCCTACCCTACCAATCACTATTAAACACCATCCCTTCTCCCAGTTATTTCCACCCTCTCCTTACCGCTATATAAATCCTTGTACTTCCACAAATAAACGTCCTGGTGCGCAGACTTGCTGTCTCCTCCTGGTCCCGTGGTCGTCATTTCTCTCGTCGACTGCGCGCTCCGAAACCAGCTGGAGCCCCCCGGAGGCGACTGATCACCGCCATCCCCCGTCCGCTGGCGTGGAGACCCCTCGAGACCGGGACTTAACAAACCCTGGCCTCCCCAGGCGGGCGGAGCGCGAGGAACCTCGGCTGCCGACCCCGCAATCTAGTTACCCACAGAACCTGTGAACACACTGAGCGTCAGAAATTTGTTTACTCAGATAGCCAGTTAACTGTGAGAAAAATGGCTGAAGAGTTTAAACAAAGAAAGACTCATTCTGAAAGAGAACTTGCACGTGAGGAAGTTGCTGGGGAGATTTTATCTCATGGTATTGGTTGATGCTTCTGTGGAGCCCAAATCAAAATGAGGGGGCGGGAGGGGAAGAGGCCTGCAGCTCGTGTGTATATTCAGGGCACAGTCCTACTGTTCTGTTTTGTCTCTTTGGTCTTAGAGGAATTTGAGGCTAAAACTAAAGTAAACTGAGCTTTTTCAGACATTTTTTATTGGCTTCGTAAGTATGTGATTTAAGCAGAGTTCTGAAATCTATAAATTTGGATGTAACGATGTAGAGAGCATGGCGCTAGAAGTTAATTAGGAACCTTGGCAACTTGCTACTTCAGAGTAAGGAGCTAAACAAGAGAATATTTCTACTTCTATTTCTCCAAAATGAACTCATCTGGTTAATAACTACAGTTATGAACTGCAGACTGGGCAGTTAAACCTTCAAAAGAGCTAGAGTTTTTTTTCTTTTTTTTTTTTTTTAATGTTTTTATTGTAAACAACAGACATACAACCATTCTTGATATACAAACATTCTTGACATGGTTACAATGAATGGCTCAAAATATCATCACATAGTTGTGTGTTCATCAGCATGATCATTTTTTTGAACATTTGCATCTCTCCAGCAAAAGAAAAAAAAAAGAGAAAACTCATATATGCCATACCCCTTACCCCATCCTCTCATTGACCACTGGTATTTCAATCTACTCAATTTATTTTAACCTTTGTTCCCCCTCTTATCTGTTTATTTCTTGTCCATATCTTTTGCTCATCTGTCCATAGCATGGATAGAGGGAGCATCGGACACAGTTTTTGCAGTCACACAGTCACATTGTGAGAACTGTATCATTGTACAATCCTCTTCCGGGGGCATGGCTGCTGGAGCGTAGCTCTGCAGTTTTGGGTACTTGCCTCTAGCCGCTCCATTACACCATGGATTGGAAGGGGGTATCTGTGTAATGCGTGGGAGTGGCCTCCGGGATGGCCTCTCAGCTCTGTTTGGAGCCTCTCGGCTGCTCTCATTTTGTCTCATTTCTCTCTTCCCCTTTTGGTCTGGAGGGTTTTCTTGATCCCTTGATGCCAGTTCCCCGCTCATTCTAGGATTTCTGTTCCATGTTCCTGGGGAGGTTTGTGCCCCTGGGAGTCATGTCCCACGTGGAGGGCAGTGAGTTCACTTGCTGTGTCGGCTGGAAAGGAGAGGGGCCACATCTGAGCAATAGGGGAAGTTCTCTGGGGGTGACTGTTGGACCTAATTTTGAGTGGGCTTGGTCTACCCTTTGTGGGGATAAGTTTCATAGGGGCAGCCCCAGAATTGAGGGCTCCACTTATTGATTTGGTTGTCCAGAGCTAGAGATTAATGTTACTTTAGATGGAGTCATATCAGGTCTTGTCAGAAGAGCTTCTGAGGGAGAGAAACTGAAGGGGCCCATTTTGTATGTCAACCTTTATTTTCTGATACCTGACACCTCCTAGGATTCAAGCTTACATTTTGTGGAACATGAGCCAGAATTAGTTGAGGTTGTTTATGAAAAAGTGGTCTCATTTTAATATTGCCTCTGGGACACTGTTGGCCAAAGCCATACGTCCCACAGTACAAAATGTGATAATTAGGATAATGTGTTTCCTATTGTCTTAATTTGTTTCAATTACTGAAGTCTGTTATTGTAATTTGATGCTCTGGATGGTGCTTTGTGCTGTACAAATGAAATTTATTAAAAGTATACAGAAATTTATTAGTATACTTTCTAATAAATCATAAATTGATTTAAAAAAAAAAGAATGCATCTGCCGGAGGGTGGAGGCTAAGTAATAGGAGGTTATCGCAAGAGGGCAGCTGCTGGAGGGTGAAGGAGACGGCGGGCTGGCGTAGATTGGGGTGATGGAGGCTCTCTGAAATATTTGCACAGGGGTAGGTTACATCCTAGGGGAGGGGGTCCTTTCTTCCAGGCCTAACACTTCTTTTGTGGTTCTTCTGGGATTTGTAGTATGAAACCTGTGACTATAACCTACTAATCTGAAAAGATACCAATTTAGCTTCAATAGCATATACCATCTCTGCTCCCATATCACTGATTCCCCTCTTCATGTTGTTTTTGTCCCACATTACCTCTTTATATTTTGTGTGTCCATTATAAGTAATATGAGTATTTCTTTTTCAATTGTATATTGACTCTTATAGGAACTAAAGATTGGAGTTATATATCGAGAATACGGAGTATTGGGTTTTGCATTTACCCATTTAGTTATCTTTACTGAAGATATTCAACACTTTACACTACTCCAAATCACACTGTGTTGGTTTGTAAGCTGCTAGAATGCAATATGCCAGAAGTGGAATGGCTTGTAAAAAGGGAAATGTATTAAGTAGTAGAGAAAATGCATAGAAAGAGATGTACTTATTCACTGTCAGTAGGGAAATGAGAGGTGCAGCCTCTTGGGGGGCAGTGTGGCGGTTCCACAGGAGGCTAGGGGTAGGGGTGCCATATGATTCTGAAACCCGGTTGCTCAGTGCATACTTGGAGAAACTGAGTGTGGGGACACGAATGGGTGTTTGCACACTGGTGTCTATGGCAGCAGTATTTGCAATCCACAATGGATGGAGGTGGCCTAAGGGTACAACGACTGAGGAACGGAAGGGGGAACTGTGGTGTATACATATACAACAGACTACTGAGTGACTGCAAGAAGGAATGAAGTTGTGAGATATGCACTAGGTGAATTAATTTTAAGTACATTTAAATGGAATGTCAGACAAAAAGAAAAATATTATCATGCCTCACTTCTATGGACTAACTAGAATATAAACAAAAGTCAGTGAACTGAAGTCAAGAGCATGGGTTATCAGATTGTAGCCTATTATAAAGGGTCCTAGATTGTAAGCTTTAATAGCAGCCATCTATATTCAGGAGTTGTAACTGTTATTTCTAAATTCTGAGATATTGGGCTGTTTGTTATAACTTGGTCATTCCCAGAAACTTCGGGTATTTATGTAACACCTGAAACTCATAATTACAGCTCTAAAGCTCTGAAAGTCAGCAGTACCCCATACACAAACTGTTTAGAAAGCTGAAAAAGGGATCAGACAAATCTATCATATCACTGCCTTTGTTCTTCCATGGTTTCTGATGAGAAATCAGAACATGGTCTTATTGAGAATCCTATATTTAATGAATCAGTTTTCCCTTGCTGATTTCCAAATTCTCTCTGTCTCTTTGGCATTTGACATTCTAATTAGTAGGTGTCTCAGAGTAGGTCTATTAAAGTTTATTCTGTTTGGAGTATTGTTGTGCTTCTTTGACATGCATATTTATGTCTTTCATAAGATTTAGGAAATTTTCAGCCATCATCTCCTCAAATATCCTTTCTTCCCCTGTTTCCTTTTCTTCTTCTGGGAAATTCATGATGTGTATATTTGTATGCTTCATGCTGTCACTCACAGCCCTGAGACATGGCTCCATTTTTTCTACTCTTTATCCCTTCTTCTGACTGTATGATTTCAATTTCATGTCTTCTAGTTCACTGAGTCTTTCTTCTGCTTTTCAAATATGCTTTTGTATGCCTCTAATGTGTTTTTAATCTCCATTATTGTGTCTTTCATGTTATCATTTCTGTTGTTTCTTTTCAAATATCCTAATTCTTCTATATGTTCACAGTCTTCTTAATATTCTTTAGCTGTCTATCTACAGTTTATTTCTATCCATATTTTCCTTCATATCCTTGAATTGATATATAGCTTCTGTTTCTTTTTGGATTTCAGATGTTCCATCCTCCAGTTCACTAATTCTAACTTCTGTCTCTTGAAATCTACCATTGTAGGTTTCCATTGTTTTTTTCATCTCTTCTACTGTATCTTTCATTCGCATAAGTTCTGTGATTTGTTTTTTCAGACTTTCCATTTCTTCTTTTTGTTCATCCCTTGCCTTCTTCATGTCCTCCCTCAATTCATTGATTTGGTTTTTGATGAGGTTTTCCATTTCTGTTCGTATATTCAGAATTAGTTGTCTCAGCTCCTGTATCTCATTTGAACTATTGGTTTGTTCCTTTGACTGGGCCATATCTTCAATTTTCCTGGTGTGATTTGTTATTTTTTGCTGGCGTCTGGACATTTAATTACCTTAATTAGTTTATTCTGGAGATTGCTTTCACTTATCTTACCTAGGGTTTTCTTGCTAGATGAGTTTGTTGTCTATGTGTTCATTGACCTTCAGTTCAGCTTTTTCTGGGCCTCTAGCTTAAGTTTTGTTTAACAAAGGGTAATTTTTCAGTTCTTGTTTTCTTGTTTCTGCCCTGCTTGTAATGTGCCTTTTCCCTCCCCACCCTTAGGAAGGTCTACATAGGTATTACAGACTCCAGCCGGGTTTTCCCGGACTAAGGTGGCCTCCTTTCCAGGGGGAAGGAATCACCTGCGTCAGTTTTCCCTGAGGGTGAGACCCAGCAGGTTGAAAGACCTTCCTGTGAAGTCTCTGGGGTCTGTTTTTCTTATCCTGCCCAGTATGTGGCGCTTATCTGTCTGAGGGTCCCCCCAGCAAAAGATGTTGTGGCTCCTTTAACTTTGGAAGGCTCTCCCTGCTGGGGGCATGGTGGAGACAGAGGAAAGGTTGTAGGCTGGTTTTAATGGCTTCAAATTGCGAAGCCCTGGGGTCTGAATTCCTTGAGAGAGGGATTCCACCTGAGTTGCGTTTCACCCCTCCCATGGGGAAGGTTCAGGTGGGAGACAGCCCTGAAAGCAGCCTGTTTCTGCTTATGCTTGGGGCAGTTGCAGCCTGTGTAATCCCGCTGCTGAATCCAGAGGCAGCCAAGCCTCCGTAGAAACAGCCACAGAAGGCTGTGTTTTGTCCCCTTTTCTCTTTTTTGGTTAGCCCAATAGGCGACCTCTGCCTTGACCAGTTTCACCTGAGCTGGGGGCCTATTTTTAGTAGTCAGAATTTGCTTATTAATGCCACTATTGGTGTTTGGTTGGACTCGGTCTCTGCTACTATTAGAGTTTCTTTCCTTTCCCTCTGGGAAGCTGCCTGTGGGGGAGGGGCGCCGGGCACCGGGAGCCGCGGCTTGGGGAACTGCGTGCGGCTTGGGAAACTGCGGCTTGGGGAACTCACTGTTCCGGAGACTCGCAACCGGTCCAGCTGGTCCAGACTGTGGTACGCTGTGTGTCTGGTCAGTGTCATGGCTCCGGGAGCTGTTCTGTACTGTTTCTGGTTATTTAGTAGTTGCTCTGGAGGACAAACTAAACACGCGCACATTACTAAGCCACCATCTTCCCCCCCCACCCCTTTTCCAACTTTTTAAACAGTTCCTGCACTGGGTACTGCTGACTTTCAGAGCTTCAGAGCTCTAACTCTGAGTTTCAGGTGTTACATGAATGCCCAAGTTTTCTGGGAACAACCAGGTTATAAGTAAATAGCCAAGTATCTCAGAATTTAGAAATAACAGTTACAACTCCTGAATATATGTGACTGTTTTAAGAGCTTACAATCTAGGACTCTCAATTCAGTTCACAGAGTATGTTATAGACTGTATATTATAGAGTCTATATATTATAGAATCTAGGACTCATGCCCTCGATTCAGTTCACTGAGTCTTCATATTATTGTTAGCCTATATGATTAAGCCATGATAATGTTTGTCTTTTTGTTCCTGACATTTTATTCAACATACAGTCCAGTAAGGTTCATACACCTAGTTGCATGCCTCACAATTTCATTCCTTCTTGCAGCTGCTTAGTAGTCCATTGTATGTATACACCACAGTTACCCCTTCCATTCCTCAGATGTTGTACCCTTAGGCCATCTGCATCCATTGTGGATTGTGAACACTGCTGCCATACACACCTGTATGCAAATGTCTATTCATGTCCACATAGTCAATTCCTCCAGATATATAATGAGAAACAGGTATCAAGATCACCTGGTAAACCCACCCCTAGCCTCCTGTAGAACCACCACACTGCTCTTCAAGGGGCTGCACCTCTCATTTCCCTACCAACAGTGAATAGGTACATCTCTTTCTCTGCATTTTCTCTATCACTTGTTTCTCTCTGTTCATTTTTTTCTCTCTCACATATAATGCTTTATTTTTTAACTTTTTAAAATTATATATTATCACATCTATACAAAGCAAAGAGAGAAAAAAGCAGTAGTTTCCAAAGCACTCTTCAACAAGTAGTTACAGAACAGATCACAGAATTTGTCATTGGCTACTGTGCTGGTTTGAAAGGATGTATGTCCCCTAGAAAAGCCGTGTTTTAATCTAAATCCCATTTTGTAAAGGCAGAATAGTACCTATTCAATACTGTATGTTTGAATCTGTAATTAGATCATCTCCCTGGAGATGTGACCCAATCCAGAGTGGTTGTTAATCTTGATTAGTTTCTGAAGTCCTATAAAACAGGAAACATTTTGGGGAATTGGAGAGATTCACAGAGAGTAGAGCAGAACGACATAGCCACGAGAAGCAGAGTCCACCAGCCAGCAACCTTTGGAGATGAAGAAGGAAAATGCCTCCTGGGGAGCTTCATGAAACAGGAAGCCAGGAGAAGAATCTAGCAGATGATGCCATATTCGCCATGTGCCCTTCCAGCCTAGAGAGAAGCCCTGACTGTGTTCACCATGTACCTTCTCACTTGAGAGAGAAACCCTGAACTTCATTGGCCTTCTTGAACTAAGGTATCTTTCCCTGGATGAATGCCTTTGTTTGGACATTTCTATAGACTTGTTTTAATTGGGACATTTTCTCGACCTTACAACTGTAAACTAGCAACTCATTAAATTCCCCTTTTTAAAAGCCATTCCATTTCTGGTATATTGCATTCCGGCAGCTAGCAAACTAGAATATCTACCATACTATCATCTCAGGTTTTTCCTTCTAGCTGCTTCAGAACATTGGAAGCTAGAAGAAATAAATATTTTTTTTAATCATCACAATCGACTTTTTTTTTCTTTTTTATGAAAAATAACATATATACAAAAAAGCAATAAATTTCAAAGCACAGGGCAACAATTAGTTGTAGAACAGATTTCAGAGTTTGGTATGGGTTACAATTCAACAATTTTAGGTTTTTACCTCTAGTTGCTCTAAGATACTGAAGACTAAAAGAAATATCAATATAATGTTTCAGAATCATACTTGTCTGTTAAACTCTGCTTTCTCTGTGTAACTCCACCATCACCGTTGGTCTTTCTCCCACTCTTCAGGGGTATTTGGGCTATGCCTGTTCTAGTTTTTCATGTTGGAAGGGGCTGTGAATAATATGGGATGGGGAACAGAACTAGTTGATGTTCCAGAGAGGCTGACCCCTCCAGGGTTTAGGACTTATCTGTCCCAGTATCCTAGTTTGCTATCTCATGGAATGCAATATACCAGAAACAGAATAGCTTTTAAAAATGGGAATTAAATAAATTGCTAGTTTACAGTTCTAGGTCATGAAAATGTCCCAATTAAAGCAAGTCTATAAAAACATCCAAATTAAGGCACCAACAGGAGGTTACCTTCACTTAAGAAAGGCTGAGGTTCAAGGTTTCTCTCTCAACTGGAAAGGCATGTGGTGAACATGGCAATGTCTAGCTTCCTCTCTAGGCCTCTTGCTTTATGAAGGTCCTCCAGGGATGTTCTCCTTCATCTCCAGAGGTCACTGGCTGGTGGCTTCTGTAGTTCTCATGTCTCAGCCACCCTTGTCATTCTCATGACTCCGCTCTGTGGCTCTCCTGTTATTCTGAAGCCTTCTCCAAAATGTTTCCTCTTTTGTAGGATTCCATTAAACTAATCAAGACCCAGGTGGAATAGGTAGAATCACATCTCCCTCTATTCAAAAGTTAATACCCACAGTTGGGTGAGTCGCATCTCTGTGGAGATAAGCTAATCAAGTTTCCAACCTACATTATTGAATAGGGATTAAAAGAAATGGTTGCTCTCACAAGACTGATTAGGATTAAAATATGGCACTTCTAGGGTACATAAATCTTTTCAAACCAGCACATTCCACTCTCTAGACCCTAAAAGAGACATGTTTTTCCCATATACAAAATATATTCATTCCATCATAATATCAGAAAACTGTAAACCATTTCAGTAACACTATAAATGCAATACAAGGTTAAAACCAGTACAAAGTCTCATCAAAGTCAGCTACAGGCATGGGCAGTCCAAGGCAAAATTGTCCTCAGTTCCAGAACTGTAAAGCTCAGAACAAGTTATCTGCTGTCAACATTCAAAGAGGAACAGTCAGAGGATACATATACCCATTTCCATAGGGAGGAATTAGAAGGAACACAGGAGTCATCAGACCCAAGCAGTTTCAAAAACCTGCACAGCAAAGCCCATTAGATTTCAAAGGCTGAGAGTCATTTATCTTTGGGGCTTTAAAAAGCAGCAATTTTCACCCTTTTCAAGGGCCTATGCATAGGCCTGCCTCTCTCTGAATGCAACACTGGAGGATATTGGGGAGACCACCTTTTTCTCAGCTCCACCCTTTCCAAGCATCAGGGCCACACTCAGACTCTCTGCCATCTCTGGTGCACACCCTCAAACCCTCCAAGTGGTAGTAGCCAGGCTTTCCTCAGCCTCTAAGGAGTGTGCTGCACCCTTTCCAAGGCCTGAGGTAGCATCACTCTTCCCCTGCAATGAGATGGAAGGCCCATCCTCTGCCTTTGATGCAAACTCACCTTCTCCATGTGCTTGGGTGAATCCACTCTCCTAGCCTGAGAATTCTTGACTTCAGACCTCAGTCTCCATGGTTCTGCATGTGAAATTATTTTACCTTCACACTGTCCCTTTTCTGAGCTCACCAGTCATGACTGGCAGCAGTTCCATTTATACAGGTCACAAAGCACTCTTGCTGTCTTTCTATGTAGCAAGCAAGGATTGTGCCCATCAGATAGTAGGAGTTTCCACAAATCCTTCCTGGAAACTTCATTTCCAATCCTGGCTTTTTCTGAAATGGCTGACTGGTTAAATCATCCTGTGGGGCACTATTCTCTGGGGTCTCCATTCCTGGAAGCCCAGAATTTTCCAGAGCATCAATTTCTGGTTTCTTTGTACCCAAGAGTTCAGTTCTCATCTTATCTGTTTCATGTCATATTTCACTGTAAGCTCAGAGAAGAAACAAGGCTACACTTTCAGCATTTAACTTGGAAATCTCTTTTGCTAAATATCCAAGCTCATGACTTTTAAAATCTGCCTTGCAGCCAAAGCCACTAGTCAGTTTTGCCAGATTACCTGCCATTTTAAAATAAGGATCGCCTTCCTTCCAGTTTACAATAACATGTGCCTCATCTCTGTCTAGAGCCTCATCAGAGGTATCTTTAGAGCCTACATTTCCACCAAGAGTCTCTTCGAAGTATTCTAGGCCTTCTCTATCAGGCTTCTCAGAACTCCTCCAGAATCTTCCCCTTATCCATTTAAAAAACCGTTCCAACATGTTTGGTATTTGCAAACTGCAGCAGCACCCCACTCCTGGCACCAAAATCTGTTCTAGTTTGCTAGGTGCCAGAATGCAATATACCAGAAACAGAATGGATTTTAAAAAGGGGAATTTAGTAAGTTGCTAGTTTACAGTTCTAGACTGTGAAAATGTCCCAATTAAAGCAAATCTATAAAAAACCAAAATTAAGATACCAGCAAGTGGTTTCCTTTACTTAAGAGGGGTGTGGACCTCCCAGGGGTGTGGACCTTCCTGGCAACGTGGGACAGAGATCCTGGAATGAGCTGAGACTCGGCATCAAGGGACTGAGAAAAACCCTAGAATGAGCTGAGAATTAACATCAAGGGATTGAGAGAAACTTCTCGACCAAAGGGGGAAGAGT
The DNA here is from genome assembly GCF_023851605.1 of Tamandua tetradactyla. Lineage (NCBI taxonomy): Eukaryota > Metazoa > Chordata > Mammalia > Pilosa > Myrmecophagidae > Tamandua > Tamandua tetradactyla. The sequence continues at coordinate 20,294,209 of NC_135336.1, forward strand.
GAAGTGAGACTAAGTGTCAGTGGCTGAGAGATTCCAAACAGAGTCGAGAGGTTATCCTGGAGGTTATTCTTACACATTAAGTAGATATCACCTTGTTGTTCAAGTTGTAGTGGGGAGGCTGGAGGGAATTGCCTGAAAATGTAGTGCTGTGTTCCAGTAGCCATGTTTCTTGATGATGATTGAACAATGATATAGCTTTCACAATGAGACTCTGTGAATGTGAAAACCTTATGTCTGATGCTCCTTTTATCTACTATATCAACAGAAGAGTAGAACATATGGAATAAAATAAATAATAGGGGGAACAAATGTTAAAATAAATTCAGTTTGAAATGCTAGTGGTAAATGAAAGCGAGGGGTAAGGGGTATGGTATGTATAGTCTTTTTTTTCTCTACTATCATTTTATTTCTTTTTCTGTTGTCTATTTCTTTTTCTAAATCGATACAAATGTACTAAGAAATGATGGATATGCAACTATGTGATGATATTAAGAATTACTGATTGTATATGTAGAATGGAATGATATCTTAATGTTTTGTTTGGTATTTTTTTTAATTAATAAAAAAAGTTAAAAAAATAGAATCAACAAGAACAAAAGTTGGTGCTTTTAAAAAATTTTTAAAAATTAAAAAAAAAAAAAAAGAGAGAGGCCGATGAAGCTCAGGATCTCTTTCAACTGGAAAGACATGTGGTGAACACAGGAACATCTACTAGCTTCCTCTCCAGGCTTCTTGCTTCATGAAGCTCCCCGAGGGGCATTCTCTTTCACCTCCAATGGCTGCTGCCTAGTGGACTCTGCAGTTCTCATGTCTCTGCTGAGAACTCTGCAGAGTCATTCTTGTGACTCTGCTCTGTTACTCTCCCATTATCTGAAGCTTTCTCCAAAATGTTTCCTCTTTTATAGGATTCCACTAAACTAACCAAGACACACATGTAATGGATGGACTCACATCTCCCTCTATTCAAAAGTTAATACCCATAGTTGGGTGAGTCCCATCTCCATGGAGATAACCTAATCAAGTTTCCAACCTACATTATTGAATAGGGATTAAAAGAAACAGTTTGTCCCACAAGATTGGATCAGGATTAAAGCATGGCTTTTCTAGGGTACATAAATCCTTTCAAACCAGCACACCCAGGGACACATCTGGAGGTTGTAGCCTTTTGGAAAGTTACTCTAGTACATGGAACCTTTGTAGAATCTTATGTATATTGCCTGAGGTGTTCTTTAGGATTGGCTGGAATGATTTTGGTTGGGGTTTGTCAAGTTATGGTACGTAGCAATGTCTCACTGAAGCTTGTATAAGACCTTGTATATTGACCTTCAGTGTAGCCTCTTGGCTCTATTTGAACTCTCTCAGCCACTGATACCTTATTTGTTATACTTCTTTTCCCCTTTTTGGTCAAGGTGGCCTTGTTGATCCCATGGTACCAAGGTCAGACTCATCCCTGGGAGTCCTCTCCCACACCACCAGGGAGACTTTCCTGTCATGTCTACATAGGGAGAAGGACAATGACTTCACTTGTAGTGTTGGCTTAGAGAGAGTGAGGCCATATCTGAGCATCTCTGTTCATTTTTAAACAGTTTTATTTACACATCATACAATCCAACCTAAGTGTGTAGATATGCCTTCACCACCATAATCTATCTGAAGACATTACCTTTTCCTCCACAAAGAATCCATACCCCTCTCCCATGCCCCCCACCTGACATTTAGTTTTGGCATAATGCCTTTTTTATATTCAATGGAAGCATATTGCAATGTTATTGTTGACTATAGACCCTAGCTTGCATTGATTGTACATTTCCTGTATACCATCTATTTTTAACACCCTGTAATGTGGATATTCATTTGTTCTCCCTCATGCAAAAACATTTTTTTATTTGTACATTGAATCACTATCATTGTGCACTTTAAGAACTCCTAAATTATACTGTCTCAGTCTTTATCTTCTGTCTTTCCTTTTGGTTTCATACATACCCCCAGCCCTTCTCCCTCAATCATACTCACATCCAGCTTCATTCAGTGTCCTTATATTATTATACTGCAATCAGGTAGTACTGTGCTATGCATTTCTGAATTTTTATAATCAGTCCTGTTGCACAGTCTGTATTCATTCAGCACCAGTTGCCCAGTCTGCACCCCATTTCTATCTCCTGATAACCTGTGTTCTTAACTTCAATTCTCAAAGTTCACTCATTAATGTTAGTTCACACTAGTGAGAACATAAAGTATTTTTCTTGTTGGTTTTGACTAATTTCATCCAGCATAATCTCCTCAAGATTCATACACTTGTTACATGCTTCATGACTTTATTCTGTCTTATAGCTGTGTAATATTCCATCATTATGTATATACCACAGCTTGTTTAACCACTCATCCTTTGATGATGGAAACATTTGGGCTGTTTCCATCTCTTGGCAACCATAAATAATGCTGCTGTAAACATTGGTGTGCAAATGTACATTTGTATCCTTGCCCTCAGGTCCTCCAACTATATACTTAGTAATATATTATTCTCCAGCACTTGTCATTTTCTGTTGTCTTAATTATGCCCATTATAGTCAGTGTCAGATCTCTTATTGTGTTTTTTGTTTGTCTGTTTTTTTTTTCATGGACAGACACTGGGAATTGAACCCAGGTCTCTGGCATGGCAGGGAGAACTCTACCTGCTGAGCCACCATCACCCGCCCTCTTGTTGTTTTGATTTGCATTTCCCTAATAGCCAGTGAAGTTGAGCATATTTTCATGTAGCTTTTAGCCATCTGTATTTCCTCTTCTGAGAAGTGTCTGTTCATGTCTTTTGCCCATTTTTAATTGGGTTGTTTGCCTTTTTGTTGTTGAGTTGAAGAATCTCTTTATATATTCTAGATACCAAACCCTTATCTGATATGTGGTTTCCAAATATTGTCTCCCATTGCATAGGCTGCCCTTTTACTTTCTTAACAAATTCTTTGATGCATAAAAGTGTTAATTTTGAGGAGTTCCTATTTACCTATTTCTTTTTTCAATGCTCGTGCTTTGAGTGTAAGGGCCAGGAAACTGCCTCCTTTGGTAAGTTTTGTAAGATATTTCCCTATAATTTCCTCTAAACATTTTATGGTCTTAACTCTAATAGTTGGATCTTTGATCCATTTTGAGTTAATTTTTCTATAGGGTATGAAATATGGACCCTCTTTCACTCTTTTACATATAGGTGTCCAATTCTCCAAGCACCATTTATTGAAGAGGCTTCTCTGGCCAGGTGGATTGGCTTGAATGCCTTATCAAAGATCAGTTGTACACAGATGAGAGATTCTATTCCTGAACACTCTATTTGATTCCATTGGTCAGTATATCTATCTTTATGCCAGTACCATGCAGTTTTGACAACAGTAGCTTCGTAATATGCTTTAAAGTTGGGTAGTATGAGACACCCCCCCCCCCCATTTTATTTTTCTTTCTCAATATATTTTTAGCTATTTGGGGCACCCTTCCCTTTCAAATAAATTTGGTTATTGGTTTTCCTAGTTTTGCAAAGTAAGTTGTTGGCATTTTAATTGGTATTGCATTGAATCTATAAGTCAATTTGAGTAGAATTGACATCTTAACTATATTTAGTCTTCTAATCCATGAGCACAGTATACCCTTCCATTTATTTAGGTCTTCCATGATTTCTTTTAGCAATTTCTTGTAGTTTTCTATGGATAGGTCTTTTGTATCCTTAGTTAAATTTATTCCTAAATATTTGACTGTTTTGGTTGCTATTGTAAATGGAATTTTCTTCTTGATTTCCTCCTCAGACTGTTCATTGTTCATTTCTTGTGTATAGAAACACTGCTGAATTTTTGGGTGTTGCTCTTGTAACCTTCTACTTTGCTGTACTCATTTATTAGCTCTGGTAGCTTTGCTCTAGATATTTGGGATTTTCAACATTTAGTATCTTGTCATCTGCAAACAGGGAGAGTCTACTTCCCTTCCAACTTCAATGCCTTTTATTTCTTTTTCTTCTCTAATTGCTCTGCTAGAACTTCCAGCACAATGTTGAATAACAGTGGTGACAGTAGGCATCCTTGTCTTGTTCCTGATCTTAGAAGGAAAGCTCTTTCCCCATTGAGGATGATTTTTAGCTGTGTTTTTTTCTTATATTCATTTTATCATTTTGAGGAAGTTCCCTTCTATTCCTATCCTTTGAAGTGTTTTCATCAAGAAAGATGCTGAATTTTGTCAAATGCCTTTTCTGCATCAATTGATATGATCATGTGGTTTTTCTACTTTGACTTGTTGATATGGTGTATTACATTAATTGATTTTCTTATGTTGAACCTGCCTTGCATACCTGGAATAAATCCCACTTGGTCATGGTGTATAACTCTTTTAATGCACTATTGGATTCAATTTGCCAGTACTTTGTTGAGGAATTTTGCATCTATATTCATTAGAGAGATTGGTCCGTAATTTTCTTTTCTTGTAGTATCTTTGTCTGCCTTTGGTATTACAGTGATGTTGGCTTCATAGAATAAGTTAGATAGCTTTCCCTTCTCTTCAGTTTTTTGTAAGAGTTTGAGCAGGATTGGTACTAATTCTTTCTTGAATGCTTGGTAGAATTCACATGTGATGCCCTCTGGTCTTGGAATTTTCTTTATGGGGAGCTTCTTGATAGCTGATTCAATCTCTTGTGATTCGTTTGTTGAGGTCGTCTGTTTCTTCTCAAGTCAGTGCTGTTCATGCCTTTCTAGGGAGCTGTCCATTTCATCTACATTGTTAGTTTAAAAGCAGATAGTTGCTCATAGTGTCCTCTCACTACCTCCTTTATTTCTACATGGTCAGTGGTTATGTCTCCTCTTCCATTTCTGATTTTATTTATTTGCATCCTCCCTCTTTTTCTTTTTGTCAACCTAGCTAAGGGTCCATCCATTTTATTAATTTTCTCAAAGAACCAAATTCTGGTTTTGTTGATTTTCTCAATTGTTTTCATGTTCTCAATTTCATTTATTTCTGCTCTAATCTTTGTTATTTCTTTCCTTTTGTTTGCTTTGGGGTTAGTTTGCTGTTCTTTCCCTAGTTCTTCCAAGTAACAGTTATTTCCTCAAGTTTTGCTCCTTCTTCCTTTTTAACATAGGGATTTAAAACAATACATTTCCCTTTTAACACTGCCTTTGTTGCTTCCCATAAATTTTGATATGTTGTGTTTTCATTTTTATTTGCCTCGAGATATTTACTGATTTTTCTTGTAATTTCTTCCTCGACCCACTGGTTGTTTAAGAGTGTGTTGTTTAATCTCCATGTATTTTTGAATTTTCTGGCCCTGTGCCTGTTGTTGATTTCCAACTTCATTGCATTATGATCTGAGAAAGTGTTTTGTATGATTTCAATCTTCTGAAATTTATTGAGACTTGCTTTGTGGCCCAGCATATGGCCTATACTTGAGAATGATCCATGAGCACTTGAGAAAAAGGAGCATCCTGCTGTTGTGGGGTGTAATGATCTATAAATGTTAAGTCTAGTTCATTTATCACATTATTCAAATGCTCTGTTTCTTTACTGATCCCCTGTCTATATGTTCTGTCCATTGATGAGAGTGGGGAATTGAAGTCTCCAACTATTATGGTATAGGTGTTTATTTTTCTTTTCAGTGTTTGCCTCATATGCTTTGGATTTTTTTTCTTGTTTTACATGGGCAGGCACCAGGAATTGAACATAGGTCTCCGGCATGGCAGGCAAAAATTCTGTCACTGAGCCAACATTGCCCACCCTGCCTCATATACTTTGGCGCACTCTGGTTCGGTGGATAAATATTTATGGTTGTTATATCTTCTTGTTAATTGTTCCTTTTATTAACACATAGTGTCCTTCTTTGCTTCTTTTAATTGTTTTACACGGGAGTATAATTTGTCAGATATTTGTATAGCTACTCCTGTTCTTTTCTGATTGTTGTTTGTACGGAATATCTTTTCCTAACCTTTCACCTTCAACCTATTTTTGTCCTTGGGTCTAAAATGAGTGTCATGGGCCCTGTTTATTAATCCATCTGCTGGTCAATATCTTTCGATTGTAGAGTTTAATCCATTAACATTTAATGTTATTATTGTAAAGGCAGTACTTTCTTCTGCCATTTTGTCTTTTGGATTTTATGTCATATCTAATTATTTTTCTTTTTACCTTTACTGAAAATCTCCATTTCTACAGGTTTCTCCATACCTATCTCTCCTACCTTTTCTACCTGAAGTGCTGCTCCTTTTAGTATTTCTTGTAGAGCAAGTCTCTTAGTCACAAATTCTCCCAGTGATTGTTTGCTCAAAAATATTTTAATCTCCCCCTCATTTTTAAAGAACAATTTTGCTGGATATAAAATTCTTGCCTTGGAAATTTTTTTTTCTTTTAGAATCTTAAATATATCATACTGCTGCCTTCTTGCTTCCATGCTTTCTGCTGAGAAATCCACCCATAGTCTTATAGGGCTTCCCTTGTATGTGATGGATTGCTTTCCTCTGGCTGCTTTCAAAATTCTCTCTTTATCTTTGACATCTGACAATCTGATTATTAAGTGTCTTGGAGTATGCCTATTTGAATCTATTCTGTTGGGGATATACTGCACTTCTTGGAACTGTAATTTTATGTCTTTCATAAGAGATGGGAGCTTTTCATTGATAATTTCCTCTGTTAGTCTTTCTCCTTTTCCCTTCTCTTCTCCTTCTGGGACACCACAACAATTCATGTGCTTCATATTGACATTCAATTTCCTGAGACCCTGGCTCTTATTTTCCATTCTTTTCCATATATTTTCTTTTGTGTGTCAGATTTCAGATGTACAGTCCTCTAGTTCACTAATCCTTTCTCATATCTCTTCAAATCTACTGTTGTAGGTTTCCATTGTTTTTCATCTCTCCTATTGTGCCTTTCATTCCCATAAGTTCTGTGATTTGTCTTTTCAACCTTCTGAGTTCTTCTCTTTGTTTGCCCGATGTCTTCTTTATATCTTCCCTCAACTACTTGATTTGTCTTTTGATGAGATTTTCCATGTCTGTCCAAACATCCTGAATTACTTGTTTCAACTCCTGTATCTCATTTGTAAGGTTAGTTTGTTCCTTTGACTGGGCCATATCTTTGATCTTTCTAATATGACTACTTATTTTTTGCTGGTGTCTAGGCATTTAATTTTGTTAATTAGTTTATTCTGGAGGTTGTTTTCACTCTTTTACTTAGGATTTTCTTGCTGTATGGCTTTGTTCTCTGTCTGTTCTTTGACATTCAGTTCAACTTATTCTAAACCTCTAACATAGGTTCTGTTTAACTAATCAGAATTTTTCAGTTTCTTGCCCTGCCTATATGGAGCCCTTTTTTTTGAGGAGGGTCATCTCAGATATTATAGACCCCAGTCAGAATTTCCCCCACCAGACAGGCCCATGTGTCAGGAGGAAATAGTAGCCAGCATCAGTTTTCCCTGAGAGTGAGACCCAGCAGGTTGACAGACATTCCTACGAAGTCTCTGGACTCTGTAATTTTCCTATCCTGCCCAACATGTGGCACTTGTCTTCCTGTGGCTTCCCACCATCGATAAGTGATATGGTGCCTTTAACTTCAACAGACTCTCCTTGCTGGGGGTGTGGTTGAAACAGGAAAGGAAATATGATTGCTTTAATTGCTTCAGTTTCAGTTCGTGGGGCTTGAATTCCTTGAAGGAGGGATTCCTCTTGAGCTGGTCCCCACTGTTCTCTTGGGGAAAATACACCCTTTAGGGTATTAACTTTTTTCACCTGACTAGTTACTTTGCCTCTCACACAAGCTTGATTCTGCTTTTGCCTGGGGCAGTGCTGGAGCCTGAGAGTGCTTCCAGTTCTATCTAATGAGCTGTCAAGGAGCAGAAAAAAAGGCCTTTTCAGAGCCAGATCCCTGCTCCTCCAGTTTGTCAATCAAGAGCTTAAGTTGGTTAATGGCTCCATGTATCTCCCTGCTCTTTGTGCCCACTTTTGTTGGGGTCCAGACCTTTTCCAGTATTTTGTGCTGTCCTACTCAAAAAGCCTCTGGTGTTTTACTGGCAGGCTCGCCACCTCTCTGCTGTATCTTTCCAGCAGATACAGCTGCTAAAGATACTCCTAGTATCTTTAGTGCTTATTCCAGTTTATCTGTTTGGAGGCCTATTTTCATTGTCAGAATTAGTTAATTAATTCCACGATTGGAGCTTGATTGAACTAAACCCCTGCTAGTAAAGTCTGTTCTCTTTCCCCTCAGGGAACCAGCTAGCCATGCCCAAAGGGAAGGGGCGCCAGTCTCAGTGGCTTGGGGGACTCACAGTTCTGTGTGGGGTCTCAGCTGGTTCACCTGGTCCAGACTGGTGTATGCTCACAGTATCTATTTTTCCTATCCAGGTTCACATACCCCTTTGAATTTTGTCCTGGTCTAAAATCCGGGTATGAGTTTTCTGCTTCCACCTCTCCTCCCTAAACCCAGATTGCCTCCCAGGAGTTCCCCATCTTCCTCCTCTCATCTTTTATCTCTAGGCCAAGGTCTAGAAAGACAATCTTTTCTCTTAAAGTAACTCATACTCAAACAAAATAGGCCCGTAACTTGGTGGTAATTATAGCTATCATTAACCAAGTGTTTATTAAGTCCCTGACATGGTGTAAAGGGTTTAATACACATTTCTTCAATGAGAATCACAAAGTCAAAGGATATACCTCCTTGCCAGCATTTGGTATTATTTGTCTTAATTTTGTTCAGAATAGGGAAAATTGTTTTAATATTTTAAAAATATTGATGAAATTGAGCAGTTTTTTTTACATCTATTGATCATTTATATTTCTACTGGAAATTGCATTTCATATATTTCACTCCATTTCAATAATTTTTGCCTATTTACCTGCCTTCTACCAATAGTTATTGTCAGTCTAAAGACTAGGACCCAGGAGTCCCGACTCCTCCTCGAGTTTTTGTCCTTTGTCAGTGGATCTCAAAGTGTTCTCCCTGGGAAAGCAGCATCACATCAACTGGAAATATAAAATATAAATTCTTAGGCCTCAATCCAGACATGCTGACTCAGAGACTCCGGGAGCAGAGCCAACAATGTATTTTAACATGGCTTGCAGTAGAGTCTGAAGCAAGATCAACATAAACAGTTGCTCTTAGGATATGCTGCCTCCCTTTTTGTAACGATGCATCTTGTCCATCATATAATTGAAAATGTTTTTGTAGCAATGAGGCCATATGTGCCTACATGTATATGGTGATAAGATAGCAATTCTCACAAGTGGATGACATTCCATTCCCATGCTGGAGGATAAGCAATGCAAGGCTGGGTTTAATTGACAACATAAAGTTGTAAGGTTGTAAGTTGTTGGCAGGGCTAATCCAAACTCACTGAGGCTCAATACCTGTCCTGAACAAAACAGAAAGAAGTAACTTTTGGCCAGGTGACTAGAAAGGCATAATGTCTTGGTTCCTAAACTTTATTATGAAGATGTATATCTGGCTATCTAATCTATTAATTTTGTTGGCTCATTCAAATGTCATTGAAAAAGTTCTTTATGATGATGTACCAGTATCTTTTATACTCATCTTGGTTTGCTAGGGCTGCCATAGCAAAGCACCACAGACTGAGTGGCTTCAAACAACTGAAATTTGGTGTCTCAGTTCTGGAGGCCAGAAGTCCAAATCAAGATGGCAGGACCATACTTCCTCTGATGTCTGTAGGGTTCCATCATCAGCTTGTTGGCAATCAGCAGCATAACTCAATCTCTGCCTCTATCACATGGCTATCTCTCTCTCTGTGTACAAATTTCTTCTCCTTATAAGAACACCAGTCATATTGGATTAGGGCCCACCCTAATACAGTTTGACCTCATCTTAATATATATTTCTTGAAACAGATTTCTTCTTTATTTGGAAGATAGGATGAATTCATTGTTGGTGATTGGAACTCGGGCTGTACTTCCTCCTCAGGCTGGTGGGCTGGGCTGGGGTGGGCTGTGTTTGGCAGGGGGTGTGTTAGTTTGGGATCTGCCAGACTCCCCAAGCTGGGCCTCAGACCCTTCTCCCTATAGCAGATGCCTAGAATCATTGAGGAATCGTTGGCTGTGCTGGCATGTCCGTCAGGTCTGTACTGTCCACTGCTGGCCCCTGCAGTGTCTCTGGCACTGGGTATAAGTCAAGTCTGGGATGAGGAGAGAACAGCCATGGCAAAGGGTCCACTTCTCCAAGGGGTCCTGCCACAAGATGAGCTGCTTCACTATAGTTCTCTCCATGTGGAAGTAAAACCTTGCTGATGCCTCGTTCTTGGGGCCCTACACCAGGACACAGTGGGAGGCCTCTGGAAATTGAGCCTCTGGAAATTCTCATGGTCCTTCACCAGCCCCACCATGTGGGGTTGAGGACCACATAGTTAATAGTCCAAACTAATAACACCGTCAAAGATCCTATTTCCAAACAGGATCACATTCATGAGACCAGGGATTAGTACTTGAACATATCTTTTTTGGGGACACAATCGAATCATTAACACTCATGTTTTGGAGTGGTAGGGTGTGGAGGATAGGTTGGACTTGCCCAGGTCCTCCTCCCTTCTTATCAGCCACTGGAAAGCTGCATCTGAGCAGGTCCCTTTACCCCAATGAGCCTCGGTTTCCAGGTGGTATAAAAAACCCTGCTTCTCCTCCTGCCTAGCCTGACATCTGGTACACAGCAGACCTGAGTACATGTGATGTACACAAAGAGTGGAAGTTAAGGTCACACCACAGTATTAATGTCTTCATCTCAGCCCATCAGAACAGTCCTCTCCAGTTCCTTACTTTGCAGAAGCAGAAGGAGCAATGAGTTTTCTGGTGTCCTATTGGGCTCTGGTTGATTCATCTTAAAAGGCTGAACATAAACATGACCCAGTTCTCTGCATTCTAAGCACTTGGTCCTGGGCTGGCAGTGCAAACAGGGCCCCAGGCAGCTGGGTCAAAGGACAGATCACATTGAAGCAGAAGTCAACCTGGTCTTGCCATGAGAACCCCAGGGATGGCTTGCAGGGAGCACTTTTCTGTGAGCTTGGGCAAGATGAGACCAGAAAAGGGTCTCTAAACTCCAGGCTCAGCCCAGTGCTATGCAAGGCACATTGTTTCCATGAACCTGGGCATGTACATGTCCCGGAAAGAGAAAAGAGAGGACCTTGCTGCCTATACCCTTGGATGGGCAGGAGGTCATTATAGCCTTGTTGTTTATTAGAGGCCCTGGAACAGTTACCCAGGGGCTGAGCATAGAGATGACTCAGTGGTGAACCAGGTGTGATTGTGGCATTAAGCAGGGCTTAGGGCCTATAGGAGGAGACACAGGTGCCCCAGGGACCTCATGTGGTTCAGGGTCATGAGATAGGAGGCCAAGGGAAAGATGGAAAGCCCTGGACACCTCTTCCCTTCCAGAGTCCCTGCACACCCCTCCCTCAGACAGAGTCCTTGTATGTCCCTTGTCTTGGCCACAAACTGTTCAGATTGCCTGTTCTGTCTCCAGTGCCCACGTGCACAGCCTCTGTGCTTTGTCTAGATGTGCTCTGAAATTTAGGATAAACCTGAATAGAAATTCTGGAGACATGCATAGAGGAAGAGGACCCCTGGGTCCTCGTCCCAGCTCTGGACCTGTCTCTTTCAACCTCAATCTCACAACTGTAAAGTGGGAGAGTTTGAAGAGATTAATTTCTATAGGACCTTCCAGTGCTGATGTTGAATGACTTTCTCTTCTTCATGCCCTGGCGAACATTCCAATGAATCTAGAGCCTATTTGTCAAGGCAACTGTTGTAGTTTGCTAGCTGCCGGAATGCAATATACCAGAAACGAAATGGCTTTTTAAAAGGGAAGTTTAATAAGTTGCAAGTTTACAGTTCTAAGGCTGAGAAAATGTCCCAATTAAAAGAAGTCTATAGAAATGTCCAATCTAAGGCATCCAGGGAAAGATACCTTGGTTCAAGGAGGCCAATGAAGTTCAGGGTTTCTCTCTCAAGTGAGGAGGGTACATGGGGAACACAGTCACAGTTTCCCTCTTAACTGGAAGGCACATGTGAACATGGTCAGGGTTCCTCTCTCATCTGGAAGGGCACATGGCAAACATGGCGTCATCTGCTAACTTCTTCTCCTGGCTTCCTGTTTCACGAAGCTCCCTGGGAGCCATTTTCCTTCTTTATCTCCAAAGGTCGCTGGCTGGTGGACTCTGCTTCTCGTGGCTGCATCATTCTCTGCTCTCTCAGAATGTCTCATTCTCCAAAATGTATCTTCTTTTACAGGACTCCAGAAACTTATCAAGACCCACCCAGATGGGTGGAGACATGTCATCACCCAATCCAGCTTAACAACCACTCTTGATTAAGTCACATCTCCAGGGAAATGATCTGATTACAGTTTCAAACATACAGTATTGAATAGGGATTATTCTGCCTTTATGAAATGGGATTTAGATTAAAACATAGCTTTTCTAGGGGACATACATCCTTTCAAACCAGCACAGTGACTATTTACTATTTTAGTTTGACTCTAAGAAAATTCTGGAAAGCTCATAAATTAGAGCTTAGTTGGCCCTGACCCTACTGACTATTAGACCTCAGAGACAAAATACAATCTCCACTCCTCATTTGATCCTCACAATAGTCCTGCAAGTTATTTAGGGGTGATACTTTGTGTCAGAGCTGGCAAGTGGGACCACCCAAGGGACCTTTCTTTAGTGATGTTCTTTTCTCATCCCAGAACTCTGGTAAAATTAGGCAGTCATTCAACTAAGTTTCTGCCCTCAAGCCTGTCTCATTACGGGGGAAAAAATGAAGTGCCTCTGTGTGCGGCCTAAAACATTGTAAATATGTCTCTTCCACCTCTCCCTCTTCCTTGTATCTTTCTCACCCAGTCACATGAACAATCTCTGGTACATGTACTTTCACCAAAAATTCAGGTACCAGTCAAAGGGCTTTTCCACTTAAAAACTAAAGATGAAAACTGATTCACAAATTCCATGACTTCATGAGTTTACAAAAAAATCAGTATTTTCAAGATTCCTTTCCATGGAGGAAACATGAGTTGGCCAAGGCACTGGCTCATGGTCTTGGCTTTCTTACCAATTTTGTTAACCCCATGGTAACGGGATATTTATATGAACTGATACATGTTCTGGTTGGCATTCATGACCTGACCAATGATCATAAAATTATTTTAAGAAGCCACTACATTGAACAAAACACACAATCAACTGAGGGTTGTGTAGGTCACACCTCAGGTGAACATCCTCCATGAGAAGAAGGGCTGGGCAAAGGCCCCAGAAAAGACAGAGGAGGCCAGGATTGCACGGGCTTCCTTCTATCCTCCCCAGCATCTTTATTTAGGGAGTCTTAGCTCAAGCCAGAATTGTGGAAGACAATTCCGCTTGTTTGAAACAGGAATTTAAAAGGGAAGACAATAGAAGTAAGGGAGAGGTATCTTACAATCCAAGAGGAGACCATAATAGAGGACTGGGAAATTCCAAGGGTAGCAAGATGGGCTTGAGTGAAGGAAGTAAGAGATGAGGGAGAGAAGGTAATCAAAGTGTGTGTTTTTGTAAGAATTTGAGAATTCGAGAGTTTTGCCACGCAAAGGAGGACTCCAAGAGACGTTCTCTCATGCAACATGCAAGGGGTTTATTTTCCACACATGTGTGGGGCTCACTGAACACACAGGAACAGAGAGGCCCCAGTCTGAGTTTGCAAAAGCTTTTTAAGGGGTAAGATGAGGGGGGTGGGGGTTGAGCATGGGTCACAGGTGCTGTTTTGCAAAAAAAAGCAGATAAGAACAGTTTTACAATAAGCATTTCTTAACAGTTTTACAACAAGTAATCTTAACAGTTTTACAACAAGTAATCTTGGCGCCAGGATTGTTTATCTTCAGCCTGATGGGGCCCATAACTCTTTTCTTTTCAACTCACACCGAATGTATAGCAGTGAATATAAGATGACACAAATGTTTTTGCTGGATATTTCTGTTACTCAGAAGCTAAAATATATGTAAATAGCTAAATTAAGCAGGAAAAATAAGCTACTGCTAAGCTTTATAAGATCCTTCTTTACATAAGAAAAGTTAGCTACTTGTTAAGCTTTATAAAATCCTTCTTTACATAAGAAAAGTTAGCTACTTGTTAAGCTTTATAAAATCCTTCTTTACATTTTTACCTGAGCAAATTCTGTGAGGGAGATAAGAATTTTTAGCCATCTATTCAGGTATGCAAAAAAATAGGTAATTTTATGATTTTTTTTTTTTAACTCAATGCCCTCTCTACTTCAAGTGATAATAGAAAACCTGTTATTAGGTTCCACATAAATAGCAACAGCATGTCTTGTTAAACTTAATCATTAAAGTATCCTTCCACACTCCACCCTTGAGTGTTGCTAAGTTCAGAGAGACATTGCAGTGCTGTGATTTTGGGGGTAGAGTCTGTGCACTTAGATATCTTCCGAGACATCAATGTCCTGATCAGAATCTTGGTTGTATGACTCATTCACTTTCCACTGAAAATGTCATCTGGTGATTCGAGACCCCTTCAAATCCACCAGATCTGTTTTTCGGTTAACTTCTATGCCCTTCTTAGCAGCACAGGAAAATTAAGCTTCTCTGAATTTTCTGTCATGTCTTCCATCAAGTCAGTCTGGAGTCATAGAGAGTTCAGGCTGCCCCAGGTTCTGCCCAACATACACAGGACATGAGTCTATTGTTGCTGGACAATGCTGTCTCTGGACCACTCTGGACTAAGTGTGTCTGCTATAAAAGCTTACAATCTAGGCCCCTGTTTTCCTGTAGGCATTTTCTAAAGGAGACCATACCACTGCTGTTCTTTTGTTTCTGGCTTATTTTGCCTCACCAAATGTCTCACATGTTCATTTACATCATTGCTTGCCTTGTGACTTCATTCCTTCTTTTGTAGCAACACATTTGTTCATAAGTATATTTCGCCAATCTACTTCTCAGTCAGTGCATCCTTCAGCAATTTGCATTCATCAGGGATCCTTATAGTGCCCAAAGTCTATAGTCCATTAACACTCTCAATTACAGATAATTTCATTGCTCCCAAGAGAAAGAAAACCAATAAACACACCCTTGCCAAACAGGAAATCTAAACCTCCTCTTAACTCTTTTGTCCCTCCCCCCATTATTTACCTCTGCTGTTTCTGTGATAATGCTGATGTTTTTCTTTTAAACATAGCTCATAGCATACAACAGCAGTTCCCCCCCCACCCTGGACTTAAACACTCTTTGTACACGAATCAAACCTTTGAAGTAATTCTTACAAGAATTAATTTATGTTACTAGTGTTAATCAGTGGGACACATAGGTCTGTACAACCCCTTTCAATTTTGTTCATCTTCAATATGGTAATATTACTTATAGACCCACTAGAGAACAGCCTTCACTAGATTTCAAACCCATTAGCAAACCACTAACTCATCTCTAGCTTCTATGTATCTCTAAGTTCCCTATATTCTGTATTATAAGCCTCTGATTTTTACCTTTACCATGGTCATAAAAGTGGAACCATACAGTATCTTTCCTTTTGTGTCTGGCTTATTTCACTCAGCATTAGGTCCTCAAGACTCATCCATCTTGTCATGTGCTTCAGGACATCATTTTGTCTTACTGGTGCATCCCATAATATGTATATACCACATTTTGTTGATCCACTTGTCTGTTGATGGGCATTTGATTTGCTTCCATCTTTTGGCGATTGTAAATAATGCTATGAACATCAGTGTGCAAATGTCTGTTTTGTCATTGCTTTCAGCTCTTCTGGGTATATACCAAGTAGTGCTATTGCTGGGTCATAGGGCAACTCAATATTAGTTTCCTAAGGAACTGCCGTGTCTTCCATAGTGGCTGCACCATTATACATTCCCACCAGCAGTGCATAAGTTTCCTAATTTCTCCACATCCTTTCCAACAATTATAGATTGCTGTTTGTTTAATAGCAGCCATTCTTATAGGTATGAGGTGGTATCTCATTGTAGTCTTCATCTGCATTTCCCTTTTAGCCAATGAAAATGAATACCTCTTCAAGTGCCAATGAAAATGAACACCTCTTCATGTGCTTTTGGCTATCTGTATTTGCTCTTCAGAAAATTGCCTATTCATATCTTTAGCCTATTTTATAATTGAGTTGCATGTTCTTTTGTTGAGTTGTATGATTTCTTTGTGTATACAGGATATCAAATCTTTGTCCGATATGTGATTTCCAAATATTTTCTCCCATTGAGTTGGCTGCCTCTTCACCTTTTTGACAGTCTCTTGAGGTGCAGAAACATTTGATTTTGAGGAGTTCCCACTTACCTATTTTTTCTTTTGTTGCTTGTGCTTTGGGTGTAAAGTTTAGGAAGCTACCTCCCATTACTAGGTCTTGAAGATGTTTCCCTACGTTTTCTTCTAGAAGCTTTATGGTGCTGGTTCTTATATTTAGGTGTTTAATCCACTTAGAGTTAATTTTTGTATAGGGTGTAAGATAGGGGTCCTCTTTCATTCTATTGGCTATAGATATCCAGTTCTTCCATGCCCGTTTATTGAAAAGACTATTTTGTTGACCATAGATTTGGTGGTCTATTTCTGTGCTCTCTATTCAGTTCTATTGGTCAATACTTCTATCTTTGTGCCAGTACCATGTTGTTTTGACCACTGTGGCTTTATAATATGTTTTAAAGTCAGGGAGTGTTAATCCTCCCACTTTGTTCTTCTTTTTTAGAATGCTTTTAGCTATTCGGGGTCTCTTCCCCTTCTAGATGAATTTGGTAACTAGCTTTTCCAAGTCTTCAAAGTAGGTTGTTAGAATTTTAATTGGTACTGTGTTGAATCTGTAGATCAATTTGGGGAGACTTGACATCTTAACTATTTTTAGTCTTCCTGCCCATAAGCAGGAAATGTCTTTCCACCCATTTAGATCTTCTTTGATTTCTTTTAACAATGTTTGTCGGATTCTGTGTACAAGTCTTCTATGTCCCTAGTTAAGTTCATTTCTAAGTACTTGATTCTTTTAGGTGCTATTTTGAATGGAATTTTTTCCTTAACTGACTCTTCAGTTAGGTCATTGCTTGTGTACAGAAATGTTATTGATTTTTGCACATTAATTTAATATCCTACCACCTTGCTGAATTTATTACCTCAAGTAACTTTGCTGTAGATTTCTCAGGATCTTCTAAGTATATCATGTCATCTGCAAACAATGAGAGTTTTACTTCTTCCTTTCCAATTTGGGTGCCTTTTATTTCTTTTTCCTGCCTGATTGCTCTAGCTAGAACTTCTAGCACAATGCTGAATAATAGTGGTGACAGTGGGCATCCCTGTCTTGTTCCTGACCTTAGGGGGAAAGCTTTCAGTCTCTCTCCATTGAGTATGATGCTGGGTATTGTTTTTTCATATATTCCCTTTATCATATTGAAGTAGTTACCTTTGATTCCTATCTTTTGGAGTGTTTTTATCAAAAAAGGATGTTGAATTTTGTCAAATGCTTTTTCAGCATCAATCAAGATGATCATGTGATTGTTCCCTTTTGATTTGTTAATGTGCTGTATTACATTAATTGCCTTTCTTGTGTTGAACCATCCTTGTGTTCCTGATATAAACCCTATTTGGTTGTGGTGTATAATTCTTTTAATATGTTCTTGGATTCAATTTGCTAATATTTTATTGAGAATTTTTGCAACTGTGTTCATTAGGGAGATTAGCCTGTAGTTTTCCTTTCTTATACCATCTTTAGCTGCTTATGATATTAGCTTCATAAAATGAATTAGGTAGAGTTCCTTTTTCTTCAACTTTTGAAAAGTTTGAGCAGGTTTGGTGTGAGTTCTTTTCAAATGTTTGATGGCTTCCCCTGTGAAGCCATCTGGCCCTGGGCTTTTCTTTGTAGGAAGATTTTTGATGACTGATTGAATCTCTTTACTTGTGATTAATTTGTTGAGATGTTCTATTTCTTCCTCAGTCAGTTTAGCTTGTTTGTGTATTTCCAGGAATTTGTCCATTTCATCTAAGTTGTCTAGTTTGTTAGCATATAGTTGTTCATAGTTGCTCTTATGATTTATTTCTTCAGGGAATGTGGTCATACACCCCTTCTCATTTCTGATTTTGTTTACTTGCGTCCTCTGTTTTTTTCTTTGTCAGTCTTGCTAGGGGCCCATCAGTTTTATTGATTTTCTTGGAGAACTGACTTTTGGTTTTATTGATTGTTTCTATTATTCTTTTGTTCTCCCATTCATTTAACCCTGCTTTAACTTTTGTTATTTCTCTTCTATTTGGTTTGGGGTTAGTTTGCTGTTCTTTCTCAAGTTCCTCCAGGTGTGCTGTTAAGTCCTCAATTTTTGCTCTTTCTTGTTTTTTAATATAGGCATTGAGTGCAGTAAATTTCCCTCTCAGCACAGCCTTTGCCTTATCCCGTAAGTTCTGATAAGTTGTATTTTCATTTTCATTCATCTCCAGATAGCTACTGATTTCTCTAGCAATTTCTTCTTCTTTGTTTAAGAGTGGGTTATTTAATCGCCATATATTTATGAATGTTCTCATTCTTTGGTGGTTATTGAGATCTAGCTTCGTCCCATTGTGATCAGAGAAAGTGCTTTGAATAATTTCAATGTTTTTAAATTTATAAAGACCTGTTTTGTGTCCCCAGCATATTATGATCTATCCTGGAGAATGTTCCATGAGCACTGGAGAAGAATGTATATCCTTGTGCTTTGGGGTGCAATGATCTATATATGTCCGTTACATCTAATTCATTTATCAGGTTGTTTGACTTCTGTTTCCTTGTTGATCTTCTGTCTGGTTGTTCTATCTATAGATTAGAGTGGTGTATTGAAGTCTCCTATTATTGTTGAAACATCTATCGCTCCCCTCAGTTTTGCCAATGTCTGACTCATGTACTCTGGAGCTCCTTGATTGGAAGCATATACATTTACGATTGTTTTATCTTCTTGGTGAATTGTCCCTTTAATTAATATATAGTGTCCTTGTCTCTTATGATGTCTGTACATTTAAAGTCTATTTCGTCTGATATAATATAGCTACTCCTGTTTTCTTTTGGCTAAAATTTGCGTGGAAAATCTTTTTCCATCCTTTCACTTTCAATCTATTTGTATCCTTGTGTCTAAGATGAGTCTCTTGCAAGCAGCATATAGCTAGCTGGATTATGTTTCTTAATCCATTCTGTCAATTTTTAATTTTTAATTGGTAAGTTTGATCCATTAACATTCAAAGTTATTACTGAAAAGGCATTTCTTGAATGCATTATCTTATCTTTTTTATTTTAATTGTCAGATCTATATATTCTTTTCCCTCTTTCTCTTTTTATTGTTTAAGTTACCCTTACTGGTACTCTTCAGTTCTGTGCCCTCCTCCAGACCTCCCTCTCCTGTATTTTTTTTTTCAACTGCAGAAGTCCCTTTAGTATTTCTTGCAGGGTCAGTCTCTTGTTGAAAAATTCTTTCAGGATTTGTTTGCCTGTGAAAATTTTAATCTCTCCCTCAACTTTGAAGGACAATTTGTCTGGGTAAACAATTCTTGGCTGGAAGTCTTTCTCTTTCAGGATCTTCAATATTTCATACCACTGCCTTATCACCTTCATGGTGCCAGCTGAATAGTCTGAACTCAGTCTTATGTGGTTTCCCTTGTATGTAGTAGATTGTTTACTTCTTGCCACTCTCAGGATTTTCTGCTTCTCTTCAACATTTGACAGACTGATTAGAATGTGCCTTGGGGAAGGCCTATTAGGATTTATTTTGCTTGAAGTTCTTTGGGTTTATTTGACTTGTATATTTATGTCATTTATGAGGGTTGGGAAGTGTTCCCCCATTATGTCCTCAACTACTCTTCCTAGCCCTTTACTCCTCTCTCCTCCTTCTGGGACACCAGTGATTCTTACATTTGTGTGCTTCATTTTGTTTATCATTTCCCTGAGAGCCAATCCAAATCTTTCCATCTTTTTTGCCATTTGCTGTTCTGAGTGTTTGAAATTCGTTATCCTGTCCTCTATATCGCTTATTCTTTCTTCTGTCTTTTCAAAAATCTGTTGTAGAGACCAGCAGGAGTTAGAAACAGGGTAAGATAATGGGTAATTGGAGCTGAAGGGATACAGACTGTGCAACAGGACTAGATACAAAAACTCAAAAATGGACAGCACAATAATACCTAATTGTAATGTAATTAAGTTAAAACACTGAATGAAGCTGCATCTGAGCTATAGTTTTTTTTTTGTTTGTCTGTTTGTGTGTTGTGTCTTTTGTTTTTTTCTTTCTTTTTCCTTTTCTTTTTTATTATTTTTATTTTTTTCTCTATATTAACATTCTATATCTTTTTCTGTTGTTTTGCTAGTTCTTTTCCTAAATCGATACAAATGTACTAAGAAATGATGATCATGCATCTATGTGATGATGTTAAGAATTACTGATTGCATATGTAGAATGGAATGATTTCTAAGTGTTGTGTTAATTTCTTTTTTTCTTTAATTAATAAAAAAAAATCTGTTGTGTGCCTCCAATAGGTTTTTACTCGTCCAACATAGTCTTTAATCTGTGATATCTGCTATTTTCTATTTATTCTTTCAAATTCCTCTTTATGCCCTTCTACTGTCTTCTTGATCTCTTATGTCATTAGCCATCTCACTTATTTTAGTAAGTAGAGTTATATGAACATCTTTGATTAGTTGTTCCAATGTCTGTCTCCTGATATTTTAATTTGGTCATTAGGCTGGGCTATATTTGTCTGCATTATGATATGCTTAGTGGATTTCTATTGTTTTCATCACATGTAAATATATTGATTGATTTACTTTGGGAGTTGATTTCCTTCAGTAGGATGCAGGGTACAGGGTGGGGCACAAAAATGCAGTGATGTGTTGCAGTGCAGGTATAGGTACAGGTTGGGGATGTTACATTGGTGTTTGTGAATGAGGGTGCCTGGCAGCCAGGGAGGATGTAGTTGTGTGGGTGCACAGGTCTGGGGGCATAACCCTGGTATGTGCTAGTCTAGGGTGGTGCAGAGCCCTTTGTGCACATGCGCACAGCTATGGCAGCAGGTCAGCATTATGTCTTCATAGGCTGGGGTGGATGTGACCCAGCTGTGCAGGTCAGTGCTTTCTCAGAGCTGGGAAGTATGACTGAGGTCCTTGCACATGCCCGGGTCCAGGATCTCAGAGCAAAAGGATGTGACTGGGGGCCGTGCGCATGCACACATCTAAGAGTGCCATTAACTAGTGTGCAGAGCTCAGTGGGGGGCAGGGTGAGGCTGTGCAAAACTATGGGTGGGGAGGGGGCCAGGTGCAACCTGGGTATGGAGGTTTGCGTCCGCAGCCCTTATGCACTGGCGACAGCCCGCAAGGAAGGGGAGGCAGTGCTTGGGAGGGGTGCAGGGAAGGTGGGTTGGGGCACTTGGGGCGGGGGTGCTCGGAGCGTGGGGAGTCGGGGCAGGTAAGGGGTTCAGGTGTGTGGAGAGCTTTGGGTCCCAGAGCTGCACTGATGAGGGTAGTGCATTCAAGGAACCTGGCTTACTTCCTAGTCCTCATCTCCCTGTCTGTGTTCCTCTGGACTCCATGCTTCTGCCTTAGGCTCCAGTTTTCTGCTTCTCAGTTCCTCAGCTTTTGGAATTAGGGCCGCCCTATGTGGTGCAGAAAGCTCTCCCAGTCAATGCACTCTTTTTTTTTTTTTTTTATTAATTAAAAAAAGAATTAACAAAACAATTAGAAATCATTGCAATCTACATGTACAATCAGTAATTCTTAATAACATCACATAGTTGCATATTCATCATTTCTTAGTACATTTGCATCGATTTAGAAAAAGAAATAAAAAGACAACAGAATAAGAATTAAAACAATAATAGAAAGAAAAAAAAAACAAAAAAAACAAAAACAAAAAACCTATACCTCACATGCAGCTTCATTCAGTGTTTTAACATAATTGCATTACAATTGGGTAGTATTGTGCTGTCCATTTCTGAGTTTTTATATCCAGTCCCGTTGTACAGTCTGTATCCCTTCAGCTCCAATTATCCCTTCTCTTTTTTTTTTTTTTTAATTAACGGAAAAAAAGAAATTAACCCAACATTTAGAGATCATACCATTCTACACATGCAATCATTAATTCTTAACATCATCACATAGATGCATGATCATCATTTCTTAGTACATTTGCATTGGTTTAGAAGAACTAGCAACATAACCGAAAAAGATATAGAATGTTAATATAGAGAAAAAAATAAAAGTAATAATAGTAAAATCAAAACAAAACAAAACAAAACAAAACAAAAACCTATAGCTCAGATGCAGCTTCATTCAGTGTTTTAACATGATTACTTTACAATTAGGTATTATTGTGCTGTCCATTTTTGAGTTTTTGTATCTAGTCCTGTTGCACAGTCTGTATCCCTTCAGCTTCAATTACCCATTGTCTTACCCTGTTTCTAACTCCTGCTGAGCTCTGTTACCAATGACATATTTCAAGTTTATTCTCGAATGTCCGTTCACATCAGTGGGACCATACAGTATTTGTCCTTTAGTTTTTGGCTGGATTCACTCAGCATAATATTCTCTAGGTCCATCCATGTTATTACATGGTTCATAAGTTTATCTTGTCTTAAAGCTGCATAATATTCCATCGTATGTATATACCACAGTTTGTTTAGCCACTCTTCTGTTGATGGAGATTTTGGCTGTTTCCATCTCTTTGCAATTGTAAATAATGCTGCTATAAACATTGGTGTGCAAATGTCCGTTTGTGTCTTTGCCCTTAAGTCCTTTGAGTAGATACCTAGCAATGGTATTGCTGGGTCGTATGGCAATTCTATATTCAGCTTTTTGAGGAACTGCCAAACTGCCTTCCACAGTGGTTGCACCCTTTGACATTCCCACCAACAGTGGATAAGTGTGCCTCTTTCTCCGCATCCTCTCCAGCACTTGTCATTTTCTGTTTTGTTGATAATGGCCATTCTGGTGGGTGTGAGATGATATCTCATTGTGGTTTTGATTTGCATTTCTCTAATGGCCAGGGACATTGAGCATCTCTTCATGTGCCTCTTGGCCATCCGTATTTCCTCTTCTGAGAGGTGTCTGTTCAAGTCTTTTTCCCATTTTGTAATTGGGTTGGCTGTCTTTTTGTTGTTGAGATGAACAATCTCTTTATAAATTCTGGATACTAGACCTTTATCTGATATATCATTTCCAAATATTGTCTCCCATTGTGAAGGCTGTCTTTCTACTTTCTTGATGAAGTTCTTTGATGCACAAAAGTGTTTAATTTTGAGGAGTTCCCATTTATTTATTTCCTTCTTCAGTGCTCTTGCTTTAGGTTTAAGGTCCATAAAACCGCCTCCAGTTGTAAGATCCATAAGATATCTCCCAACATTTTCCTCTAACTGTTTTATGGTCTTAGACCTAATGTTTAGATCTTTGATCCATTTTGAGTTAACTTTTGTATAGGGTGTGAGAGATGGGTCTTCTTTCATTCTTTTGCATATGGATATCCAGTTCTCTAGGCACAATTTATTGAAGAGACTGCTCTGTCCCAGGTGAGTTGGCTTGACTGCCTTATCAAAGATCAAATGTCCATAGATGAGAGGGTCTATATCTGAGCACTCTATTCGATTCCATTGGTCGATATATCTATCTTTATGCCAATACCATGCTGTTTTGACCACTGTGGCTTCATAATATGCCTTAAAGTCAGGCAGCGCGAGACCTCCAGCTTCGTTTTTTTTCCTCAAGATGTTTTTAGCAATTCGGGGCACCCTGCCCTTCCAGATAAATTTGCTTATTGGTTTTTCTATTTCTGAAAAATAAGTTGTTGGGATTTTGATTGGTATTGCATTGAATCTGTAAATCAACTTAGGTAGGATTGACTTCTTAACTATATTTAGTCTTCCAATCCATGAACACGGTATGCCCTTCCATCTATTTAGGTCTTCTGTGATTTCTTTTAGCAGTTTTTTGTAGTTTTCTTTATATAGGTTTTTTGTCTCTTTAGTTAAATTTATTCCTAGGTATTTTATTCTTTTAGTTGCAATTGTAAATGGGATTCGTTTCTTGATTTCCCCCTCAGCTTGTTCATTACTAGTGTATAGAAATGCTACAGATTTTTGAATGTTGATCTTGTAACCTGCTACTTTGCTGTACTCATTTATTAGCTCTAGTAGTTTTGTTGTGGATTTTTCCGGGTTTTCGACGTATAGTATCATATCGTCTGCAAACAGTGATAGTTTTACTTCTTCCTTTCCAATTTTGATGCCTTGTATTTCTTTTTCTTGTCTAATTGCTCTGGCTAGAACCTCCAACACAATGTTGAATAATAGTGGTGATAGTGGACATCCTTGTCTTGTTCCTGATCTTAGGGGGAAAGTTTTCAATTTTTCCCCATTGAGGATGATATTAGCTGTGGGTTTTTCATATATTCCCTCTATCATTTTAAGGAAGTTCCCTTGTATTCCTATCTTTTGAAGTGTTTTCAACAGGAAAGGATGTTGAATCTTGTCGAATGCCTTCTCTGCATCAATTGAGATGATCCTGTGATTTTTCTGCTTTGATTTGTTGATATGGTGTATTACATTATTTGATTTTCTTATGTTGAACCATCCTTGCATACCTGGGATGAATCCTACTTGGTCATGATGTATAATTCTTTTAATGTGTTGTTGGATACGATTTGCTAGAATTTTATTGAGGATTTTTGCATCTGTATTCATTAGAGAGATTGGTCTGTAGTTTTCTTTTTTTGTAATATCTTTGCCTGGTTTTGGTATGAGGGTGATGTTGGCTTCATAGAATGAATTAGGTAGTTTTCCCTCCACTTCGATTTTTTTGAAGAGTTTGAAGAGAATTGGTACTAATTCTTTCTGGAACGTTTGGTAGAATTCACATGTGAAGCCATCTGGTCCTGGACTTTTCTTTTTAGGAAGCTTTTGAATGACTAATTCAATTTCTTTACTTGTGATTGGTTTGTTGAGGTCATCTATGTCTTCTTGAGTCAAAGTTGGTTGTTCATGTCTTTCCAGGAACCCATCCATTTCCTCTAAATTGTTGTATTTATTAGCGTAAAGTTGTTCATAGTATCCTGTTATTACCTCCTTTATTTCTGTGAGGTCAGTAGTTATGTCTCCTCTTCCATTTCTGATCTTATTTATTTGCATCCTCTCTCTTCTTCTTTTTGTCAATCTTGCTAAGGGCCCATCAATCTTATTGATTTTCTCATAGAACCAACTTCTGGCCTTATTGATTTTCTCTATTGTTTTCATGTTTTCAATTTCATTTATTTGTGCTCTAATCTTTGTTATTTCTTTCCTTTTGCTTGCTTTGGGGTTAGCTTGCTGTTCTTTCTCCAGTTCTTCCAAGTGGACAGTTAATTCCTGCATTTTTGCCTTTTCTTCTTTTCTGATATAGGCATTTAGAGCAATAAATTTCCCTCTTAGCACTGCCTTTGCTGCGTCCCATAAGTTTTGATATGTTGTGTTTTCATTTTCATTCGCCTCGAGGTATTTGCTAATTTCTCTTGCAATTTCTTCTTTGACCCAGTCGTTGTTTAGGAGTGTGTTGTTGAGCCTCCACGTATTTGTGAATTTTCTGGCACTCTGCCTATTATTGATTTCCAACATCATTCCTTTATGGTCCGAGAAAGTGTTGTGTAAGATTTCAATCTTTTTAAATTTGTTAAGACTTGCTTTGTGACCCAGCATATGGTCTATCTTTGAGAATGATCCATGAGCACTTGAGAAAAAGGTGTATCCTGCTGTTGTGGGATGTAATGTCCTATAAATGTCTATTAAGTCTAGTTCATTTATAGTAATATTCAGATTCTCTATTTCTTTGTTGATCCTCTGTCTAGATGTTCTGTCCCTTGATGAGAGTGGTGAGTTGAAGTCTCCAACTATTATGGTATATGAGTCTATTTCCCTTTTCAGTGTTTGCAGTATATTCCTCACGTATTTTGGGGCATTCTGATTCGGTGCGTAAATATTTATGATTGTTATGTCTTCTTGTTTAATTGTTCCTTTTATTAGTATATAGTGTCCTTCTTTGTCTCTTTTAACTGTTTTACATTTGAAGTCTAATTTGTTGGATATTAGTATAGCCACTCCTGCTCTTTTCTGGTTGTTATTTGCATGAAATATCTTTTCCCAACCTTTCACTTTCAACCTATGTTTATCTTTGGGTCTAAGATGTGTTTCCTGTAGACAGCATATAGAAGGATCCTGTTTTTTAATCCATTCTGCCAATCTATGTCTTTTGATTGGGGAATTCAGTCCATTGACATTTAGTGTTATTACTGTTTGGATAATATTTTCCTCTAACATTTTGCCTTTTGTATTATATATATCATATCTGATTTTCCTTCTTTCTACACTCTTTTCCATATCTCTCTCTTCTGTCTTTTTGTATCTGACTCTAGTGCTCCCTTTAGTATTTCTTGCAGAGCTGGTCTCTTGGTCACAAATTCTTTCAGTGACTTTTTGTCTGAGAATGTTTTAATTTCTCCCTCATTTTTTTTTTTTTTTTAAGAGAGAGGGAGGAAGGGAAGGAAAGACAGAGAAGGAAGGAAGGATAGAAGGAAGGAAGGGAGGAAGAAAGGGAAACATCTCCAAACATTTTCTTGTTTTATTATATCCTGTCTGTCCGTTTGTTTTTTACATGGGCTGGGGCCGGGAATCGAACCGGGGCCCTCCGGCACGGCAGGCAAGCACTCTTGCCCGCTGAGCCACCGCGGCCCTCTCCCTCATTTTTGAAGGATAATTTTGCTGGATATAGGAGTCTTGGTTGGCAGTTTTTCTCTTTTAGTATTTTAAATATATCATCCCACTGTCTTCTAGGTTCCATGGTTTCTGCTGAGAAATCTACACAAAGTCTTATTGGGTTTCCCTTGTATGTAATGGATTGTTTTTCTCTTGCTGCTTTCAAGATCTTCTCTTTCTCTTTGACCTCTGACATTCTAACTAGTAAGTGTCTTGGAGAACGCCTATTTGGGTCTAATCTCTTTGGGGTGCACTGCACTTCTTGGATCTGTAATTTTAGGTCTTTCATAAGAGTTGGGAAATTTTCAGTGAAAATTTCTTCCATTAGTTTTTCTCCTCCTTTTCCCTTCTCTTCTCCTTCTGGGACACCCACAACACGTATATTTGTGCGGTTCATATTGTCCTTGAGTTCCCTGATACCCTGTTCAAATTTTTCCATTCTTTTCCCTATAGTTTCTGTTTCTTTTTGGAATTCAGATGTTCCATCCTCCAAATCACTAATTCTATCTTCTGTCTCTTTAAATCTATCATTGTAGCTATCCATTGTTTTTTCTATGTTTGCTACTTTATCCTTCACTTCCATAAGTTCTGCGATTTGTTTTTTCAGTTTTTCTATTTCTTCTTTATGTTCAGCCCATGTCCTCTTCATGTCCTCCCTCAATTTATCGATTTCATTTTTGAAGAGGTTTTCCATTTCTGTTCGTATATTCAGCATTAGTTGTCTCAGCTCTTGTGTCTCATTTGAGCTATTGGTTTGTTCCTTTGACTGAGCCATATTCTCAATCTTTTGAGCGTGGACAGTTATCTTCTGCTGCTGGCGTCTGGGCATTTATTCAGATTTCTCTTGGTGTTGGACCCAGCAAGGTTGTAATATTTTTCTGTGAAATCTCTGGGTTGTTTTTCTTATCCTGCGCAGTAGGTGGCGCTCGTGGCACACGTTTGTCTGCGGGTCCCACCAGTAAAAGGTGCTGTGGGACCTTAAACTTTGGAAAACTCTCGCCGTCCTGGGGGTTCGCTAGCCGAAGCGGCTTGAGCCGGCCCGGGGTCCGAATGCAGGGAGGGTGTCCGAACGCAGGGAGGGTTGCTGGTCGCCGCAGCCAGGGAAAGAGCCTGTCCGAATTTCCTAGTCGGCCCTGGGCAACAAGCGTGGCGGGAGGGCACCAGCGGCAGCGGCCCGCCCGAGAGAGTACACGTTCCCCGGGAGTCACGGGGTCACCGTTCTCCGCGGCCTGGGGGTTTCCGATCCAACTCTCCCAGTTGGTCCGGGGGCTGCGCGCGGTGTGGGCGCCAGTCGCCCTGGTCTCAGGGGACCGCCTCTCCAATTCTCCCAGCCGGCCCGGGATGGGGGAAGGGAGCAACTCCGGCCGCTTGCCACCCCGCCCGGTAAGGCCCGCGCGCCTCGGCGATCTCACCCGAGCTGCTTCTCTCAGCCAGCCAGCCGTTCCAGGATGGGGTACGCTGTCTTTTTTATCTCTGTTGTGGCTTTGGGCGCTTTCTGTATCGTTTCTACTCCCCTAGTAGGTGTCCTGCAGAAGAAACTAAGATCCGCGCGTCTTACTAAGCCGCCATCTTCCAGGAAGTCCAGTCAATGCACTCTTGAATCTCCATCTCAGTTGCCCTCCCATCCCTTTCTAACTTTTCCTTGGAGCAAGGCTGAAGTCGATCTGCCTTATTTGGCCATCTTTCTGGAACTCTCAATAATTTTTAATGATGCTAGGGAAATCTTTTGAAAGTTTTAGAAACTAAATTCCACAGTGATAGGGACAATGTATACCTGATTTACTTCCAATTCAATAAACACTTTTTAGACTTTTTATTGTGAAAAATAATATATATACAAAAAAGCAGTCAGTTTCCAAGTACATTTTAACAAGTGGTTATAGAAGAGATTTTAAAATTTGGTATGGGTTACAGGACCACGATTTTTCATTTTTTTTCTTCTACCTGCTCCAAGACACTGGAGACCAAAAGAAATATCAATATATTGACTCAGCAGTCATACTCAGTTGTTAAATCCTATCTCTATTATACTCTTCCTTCTTCATTTTTTTTGTGAAAAATAATATATATATATATACATAAAAGCAGTAAATTCCAACATACACTGCAACAATTAGTTGTAAAACAGATTTCAGAGTTTGGTATGGGTTACAATTCCACAATTTTAGGTTTTTATTTCTAGCTCCTCTAAGGTACTGGAGACTAAAAGAATTATCAATATACTGATTCAACACTCAAACTTATTTGTTAAATCTGACCTCCTCTGTATAACTCCACCATCACCTTTGATCTTTCTCCCACTCTTTAGGGGTACAATGAACAACTTCTTGATTTGTGAAATAGTAATTTGTATAGCTATGTACCTACATACAGACATACAAATAGGAATAGAAAACGGAATACATCTAACCATACAGAAAGGGAGTGAGAGAAGTAGAATAGTAAAAATGGCAAATTGGAATTGAACAGGAATTTTTTTAGTAAAAATGGCAAATTGGAATTGAACAGGAATTTCAGTCCCTGCTTTGCCTGGAATTAGCGCTCCTGAAATCTTGTGCAAATCACTTATCTGTGAAATGGAGTAATGAATCAGATTATCTCCAAAGGACTTCCAATTTCAGTTTCCTAAGATTCTGGTATAGTCATCACTTAAGATGCTAACAGATAAGTCCACTTCTACTAGTCAGACACACCCACTCCACCTTTGCACTCCCAGCCTCCATTTGACGAGCCCTTTAAAAGACATGCTCAGGGTATTTCACTTGCTAGTGTGGACAGCAGACAGAGCCGTAAAGTGCAAGGAGAGCCTAGGAACACTTCCGATCAGGCTGCTACTATCTGAGAGAGAACCATCTGGGTATGGATTCTTGTTTGTTTTCTTCTTAAACATTTTTTTTTAATTGTGAAATATAACACATATATAAAAAAGCAATGAATTTCAAAGTACATTTTAACAAATAATTTTAGAACAGATTTCAAAGTTTGATATGGGTTACAGTTGCACAATTTCAGGTTTTTCCTTCTAGCTGCTCCAAGACACCGGAGACTAAAAAGTTATCAATATAACGATTCAGTAGTCATACTCATTTGTTAAATCCTAACTTCTTTGTTATAACGTCTCCTCCTTTGATCCTTCTCTCAATCTTTAGAGATATTTGGGTTATGCCCATTCTAACTTTTTTTCATGTTGAAAGGGGTACTGACAGTATGGGATAGCAGGACGAGCTGGTTGACGTTCTTGGAGAGGCTGGTACTTCTGGGTTTCAACCTACCTGGCTTAGGAAGGTATGAAGGTTTTAGCATGTACATCTTTGTAGGATCTCAGATAGCACCTTGGCTGTTCTTTAGGGTTAACAGGAATGATGTTAGTTGGTGTTTCGCAAACCGTGGAAATTAGCAATATCTACTTAAAATTTGTGTAAGAGTAGCCTCCACAATAGCCTTTTGACTCTATTTGAACTCTCGTAACCACTGAAACCTTATTTTGTTAGATTTCTTTTCCTTTGGTCAGGAAAGCATTGTTGATCTCACAGTGCCAGGGGACTCACACCCCTGGATATCATGTCCTATATAAGGGTGAGGGTAATGACTTTACTTCCAGAACTGGGCTTACAGAAAGGCCACAGTTGAGCAAAAAGAGAGGTTCTCTGGAAGTAACTCTTAGGCATAATTATAGATTGGCTTAGCCACTACAGAAATAAGTTTCAGAAGAGCAAGCCTCAAGATCAAGAGTTTGGCCTTTTAACTTGGGAGCCATTAGTGTTTGAGACAATATCAGGGGCTTCCCAGGTGGGAAAGTTCAATAGTTCCATATTTTTTTCTCCAGTCCCTCCAAGGGACTTTGCATATACTTTTAAATTATCTGCCCAACATACTCTGGGATGTACCTGGGTATAACATTAAAATACACAGAATTACAAGTCCCTGTTCCCATTCTGGGCTCCATGTGTTTGGGTTGTTTAAATGAACTATCCAGACAGGCTAAGTTTAGGATGTGTGCTACAGAAAATTTACGTTTTGGACAAAATAAGGCTTTCTTCCTTTGGTCTTGCTTGGTTTTGACAATCCTTTCTTGTCAAGGTTTCTGCATGTCACTATCTGGCTCCAAGCTTCCAGAGTTACAGATAAACACTCTGCTGTACCTATCAGTCGTCTGACTTCTACTTTGCAAGTTTATTCTAGATGTCTGTAAAATTTACTAGTTTAACAAATTCAATAGTTTTTACAGGACAGTCTGTTATGTGCTTTTGTCCATGACTCCTGCTTGGATCTCAATGGACCCTTTTAACCTACAGACTCAATTTTTTTTCCCAGCTGTAGAAATTTTCCATATTCATATATTATTCCCTCTCCTCTCTTTGCTTTTTTATCTATTTCTTATTCTGCTCTCCCAGCCCACAAATGGAGGTCTCAATAATCATCATTCACTTCTTACTTTTAAAATTCATCACATTTTCAAATTCAAAACAATTAAAAATTTTTGTCTTCAGTATTTTTGTTATTTTGAGCTTTGTTACTGACATTGTTGTCAGTTTCCTCCAGCAGTTCACTTTCATCAGGAGCCACGTGTACGTTCATTCATCCAAAAGCATTTGCTGGGCCCTGTTCCAGGTGCTGAGAACACTGAAATGAACATAACAGAGTGAAATTCTAGCTTCTGTGGAGCTGATACCTACTACACGTATAGTTTTTTGCATTTCTATCCTTGTTGCTGGATTTCCCCAGGTGCTTTATTTTCCTTGCCTACCCTTGGCTCTGTAGGACTTGAGATCCTCATGAAGAAGCAAACCCATGATTGGGGTGCTTGTAGACTGCATCTCTGGGGCAGCATCATACTAATCAGTATGCTGGCAGTTGTCCTCAAGCCTTTACCCTTCCCACTATTGTTCCCCATTTCATGTGGCTTAAAGGAACCTGTCCTCTTTGGTGATCTGGGCAGAGCCTATGGCCATGCAGACACTTATAGGCCTTGCTGATCTCAGCAGACATTTTGTTGAGGAGAAAGGGAGTTAAGACAAAGATGTGTTCAGGCTGCCATCTTTGCCCTCCAGTGACTTTGGTCAGGCAAGCTTTAGATGGGCCCCAGGGGCTTCCTTAGGGAGTTTTTCCTACAGATGA
Source organism: Tamandua tetradactyla (assembly GCF_023851605.1). Taxonomy (NCBI): domain Eukaryota; kingdom Metazoa; phylum Chordata; class Mammalia; order Pilosa; family Myrmecophagidae; genus Tamandua; species Tamandua tetradactyla. The sequence continues at coordinate 20,326,030 of NC_135336.1, forward strand.
CTCGCATCAGCATGTGAGGCACAACCCTGGGCCTGAGACTCCAGACCTATTTCTGCCACAGGCTGGCTGTGTGACTGAGCACAACCTTTCACTTCTGTAGCTCTAAAATAAAGGGAGCCGGACTAGACGGTTTTTGGGGTTCCACTAGCAGTAAATTTCTATTTGCTTATGTTCTACACAATGCCAAGAGGATTGGAGGAAGAGGCTGAGGGGACAGTCATCCACTCTCAGTTTTACAGTATTTTGACTACCCTGTGCAGACTGTTCCTGTTTTTCATATTAAGGGCTACAATACCCACAGATCATGCTTGGTAAATATCCATCGATGAGGGCTAAATTACCTCATGCCACTTGTAATGCAGACTAGCATCCCATAGTCCCTGAGACAGCCCATGTGTTTTCCTCTTTGCCTGAGTCAATTTGTGCTCAAGTTTTGCTTTAGAAAATGTGGAAATTTTCTCAGGCTGGATGAAACTTTGCTACAGCATTGATGGCAACAAAAGCAGTGCCAGGCTCACTCTCAAGAAACATCAAAAAAAAAAAATCATTCAGGGCATGTATTAGAAATGCAGATTTCCAGGCCTTACCCCAAATTTACTGTAGCAGAATCTGATGGTCCAGGAATCTTCATTTTAAAGAAGGAGCAGGGATCAGGTGATTCTGAGACGTCTCTGCTCTTTCCCCAGCTTTCTTAGCAAGGGCCCTGGATGAGCTTCAGTAAGAGTAGCCAGCACAATACCAGCATCCTGTGAAGGATTTTCTGCAGGACAGGGATGCAGATCCTGAGGTCTTCTCATGTGCGACCAGTGCAGTGGTTATCATGGTCCTTACACCTACAGCATCACCTGGGAACTTGCTAGAAATGCAGATTCTCAGCCTCACCCCAGACCTACTCAGACTCGGATGGTTAGGACCCAGCAATCCAGAATCCAGGTGATTCTGATGCACACACGGTAAAAGTAAGATAACTGCTTACCCAATGAATGTCAATTAAGCACGCACTTCATTTCAGCCTATTATCCTAAAAATCTCTCAGCTTCAGATCACTGACAAACTATTCAGTTATAACTTCAGCTCCTCTCAGCTAGCTCTAGGAGCTACACACTTTTCCCTTTCCTCTGGCCTTATTCTTTGTTAATTTCTCTTTCCCACAGAGGTGCAGTGCTGGGAGCCTGAAATTCGAACCGAACCTCAGCATTTTACTCCAAGAGGGAACCCAATATTTGTTGGGTTCATTGAGTAAATCCAGGTTTCATTATGGGCCAGTACAGAGAAGAGAGGAGCAGTTATGGATGGAAACATGGCAACTCTCCTCTTCTGACCTGTATCTGCAGCTGCCAGTAAGTGAGATCCAGACAAGAAAAATGGAAAGTGAGCATCTGGTAGAATCAGAACTGTGAGAGCCTTCAAATATACCTGGCCCTGCTCCAATAGGGCCTTGAATTTGCAGGGTGGCCATTTCAAAATGGTCATCTGAACAGTCAGGTAGATCCCCACCCTTTACCATAGTAAAATGCTTCCTGCATAGACTAACAAAATACAAAAAATCTGCATTCTGGAAAACAGGGAAAGTCATCCATTCTAGAGAAACTTAGAGGAAATCCTGTTAGAAATAGAGAATTTGAGACCAGAGTAAGGGGAGGGTAGCCTAATTGGTCATACTACAGGGAGGCTGGGCCTGTGAGGGAAGGAGGTGGATAGTTCCTGTTTATAACTCAGTGAAGGGTGACTTCCCTCTGTTAGCAATAACTGGGACAATTATGTAGGATCCTTATGCAAATCCCCAAACAGAACCTTAGACACTGCTTTTAGGAACAGTCTACATTTGTAATTCAAATAAGGCAAAAAGAAGCTGTTTTCTGAGTTTCACTATAGGTCCACATTGCACTTGGGGAAATAAATGAGTCAGAACTCCCTCTCTATCTGTTGAAATGATAGCCAGATATTTGCTTCGGAGCTCAGCTATAATCATCTTCCCCCACCTGCTCCCTTTGGCAGGTGAGCAACAGCAGTTCTAGGACCCAGGACCACTTGGGTACCTGGACTATTACTTTTAAGCAGGATGAGGAAAATAGCTAATAGATATTAAGGGTACCAAGAAATGTTTTAGTGGTTTTAGCCTCTTGCTGTCCTAAAATTTTTGTCCCACTGCAATGAAAAATAAAAAAAGCAGTCTGACCTAGAGATACAGTCTTCCACATTGGATGATCCCTCCTAACAGACAGGACTAAAGCTGCTAAAAGAAAGTTTGAAAATGAAGTTGCTTCAGAATTTCCTAAAGACCATGGTGATGCCAGAAGTCATTTCAACACAGGCCTTGTGGAAGAATCCAAGCAGTATTAAAAGGTTGTTTATTATTTTAAGCCAGGGAATTTCAGGAGACCATATACCTTCAAGGCTTTTACAAAAATGTATCTGAGGCAGTCAAATACCAAGTCTACTCAAATAAGCTTCCCAAGCAGCTTTTCTGTACATTTCAGCTGCTTCCAGGTGATTAGCTGCTGTTATTATGCCCCGGCCTACAATGATGATATCAGAACCTCGTTTCCCAATAACTTCTTGTGGGCTGCTGTATTGTTGGCCAAGATTATCCCCTGGAAATAAAACAACAATAATGAAATAAAATCAGAAAATCTGTTCACATGACTTATTTAAAGCCCATTAAAGACTTTTTCAGATAACATGCACCTGCTTTTAATTCTCTTTCTGCATAGCAAGTGATTAAAAACAGGAAGTGAAGAAAGTCAGAAGACCCCCCAGAGGAAACAACTCTTTAATGTCTAATTTTAGAGCATTTATAGTTTAGTAGTACCAAAAAAAAAACAGAGGTAATCTTTAATGTTGCCAAGAACATTAATGTTGCCAAGTTCAATACAAACACACACACAATACCATGAAGAAACCTTTAGTATACATCTCAGAATCATGACTGTTGGTAAACTCATCAGTTCATCTAACCTGACCTTTATCATATACACAAACCCTCTGCCCCAGCCCTATCAAGTGGTTCACAGCCTATGCACCGCAAAACTTAAGGTTTACATTTTTTCTTGCCTTTTCATACTTTTAAAATCTTGCTCCTTTAGAAGCTTTTTAAATGATCTACTAGCTTTCAAATCCAAGATGTTTTAAATATGACATACAGCCCTAAAAGCCTAGATTCTAACTGTACTATCTAGTCAAAAGAATTGTGGGGGCTTAAAATAACATACTTACTCTGTGACCAGATATATTATCTATTACTATTAATAGCTCCAAGTTACAGATCAAGAAAAAGCAACTCAAGGATTTGAGATAGTATGTCCAAAGATGCATGTTACCATATGAAAGGGCCAGGAACCCAAACCTGACTCCAGGACTCATAACCAAGTCCTGTGAATAAGCAGAACCCTGCAGTAAGCATAGGGAGAGAATAAGGAACAAACTGTACCTATAATAAATAACTTGACCATTCTCCTACAAATAAAGAACTATGAATAAAAAGTCTAGTAGAAATGTGAAGTTTTAAAAAATGCTAAGAGTTGCTGAACACTAAGACAAAGATTACAGAGCCTTAGATACGCAAGTCATTCTGCTGAGGCCTACTCTGTAGTATATAAAATCTGAAATACGAAATCTGGGAAGAGGCACAGTAACCTTGGAAGTACATCTACCATACATTAATTTATATGAATTCTCATCAGCTTATTAGTTGACTTCCTGATTAACCTTTGCAATGTTACCCGTTTAAAGTCGTTATCAAAAACAAAAAAGGTAGTTCCTTAAGTGTGGTTAAATTATCTTTACAAAATAATTAGCTCCTTCAAGGTTGGTGGGTATCCACTAGTTGTGCTATTTCAGGGTTTAAAAAGAAAACTAAGATATACCACACTCATACTCTTCATACTATAAACAATCACTCTTATGTTCTCAGAGCTTATCTTCCCAGTTTCAGAAATACTATTTCATCTGTTCCTGAACAGCATATTGTCCATATCTTCAGCATTTGCATAACCATTTGTGTTGGTTTGAACTCCATAAAATAATACGTTCTTTTAATCCATCTCTGTGGGTGCAGAGCTATTGTGGGGTGGGACCTTCTGATTAGGTTGTTTCAATTGAGATCTGACCCATCCAATTCAAGGTGGGTCTTATCCTTTACTAGAGTCCTTTATGAGAAGGTAAAAGACAGAAACAGCTGAGAGAACTCAGAAAGGGAAATACTCAGAGAAGTCTGGAGAGAGCTCAGAGAGGAGGCTGCTGGAACCAGGAGCTAAAGGCAATGAAACATGGGAGTGAAGGTTCAGCAGACACGGTCATGTGTCTTGCTATCTGACAGATGAACACTAGATGCCAGCAGCCTTTCTTCAGAGGAGGTATCTTCTTTCTGACCCTTTCATTTAGATATTTTCACAACCTTCTAACTGTAAACGTTTAAGCTAATAACCATTTTCATTTCAGGTATATTGCATTTCAGCAGCTTTAGCAAACTGAAACACCAGTATTTACAGAACACTTATGAAGGAACAGGGGTACTGTGCTGGGGACTATGTGTTTTTTAAGAAAGAGCTCTCATCCTCAAGAAGCTTATGATCTAGGAGAAATATATTGCAGAAATACTCCACATGTTTAAAAATATGCACAAGGACATTCAGTGTTTGTAAACTGTCTAAAATGCATCAACAAGGGAATGGCTACACATTTTATGGCCCAATCATAGGGATGAGATAATGTAATTCCCTAGATGTTAAAACGAAATAGAGGAGGAATCTACTGTTACACAGAAAACATTCCCCAAAGTCTCTATGTATCTATGTGAGTACATGAAAAGCCAAAGGTCTGGGAGAAGACAATGTCACACTGGTTATGTGATTATCTCTGGAGAAGGAAGCTGGGCTGGGTGAAAAAATGATGTGGAGAGATGGGTATGAGCTACATTAACAATTAGTATAAAATACACCTTTTTCTTAACAGAAGAGCCATAAACCTGACAAATTCCACTGAGGGATGATACATACAATTTTTGTCTTAAATAGTTTTGAGAACCAAGCACTCTAACATTCACAGTCCCAATCTGTAATTTCTTAAGCCTAACCCATAAAGAAGGAAAAAGATGGTAGGTGGGATAGAAAACACTCCCATAACAGTGACGAGTAACATTTCTTGTATAATAACCACTTCAGGAAAAATAAAAATGCTTTCAGGTCACTATTTCTTCCCCATTCAAAGCCTAGGCAGCTTCAGTTCCCACAGGGCATTAAAATATGTATTTTTATAATCTAAATTAACTCCTTTATTGAATAGAAGAATATCAGGGAAAAAAATAGGCACTGTTTTTAAGCTACAACTCATTTCTCAGGCTGCTGAAAGTGTTACATGTCCAACTAAGTTTGGAAAACATGATAGAACCATCTATCTCCACAGGGAAAAGTCACAATAGACTTTAGCACCTTAAAGGCTCTGCAAAGTCCTGGTAACAAAGAAATAAATGCTTGATTTTGTTTAGCTTAGGGTTTTTCACACTTCCTTGAGCAAAGAATAACTCTTTTGGCAGCATATTCAGAATACCAGCTCGGAAACACTAAACAAAAATTATCATTTTTCCAGGCATATTTCAACCTAACATAGCTAAACTTTCATCCTAAAATTCAACTACAAGCCCTTTTGCAAGTCTAGGCCAGTGTCACAAAAGCCAAAGCGCTCATTCATCACTGTTGTAGATTAAGAAGCTTTCTCTTCAGCAGCTTCATATAACATGCAAAACTGTATTTTGCCTTTTCTGATTGGGGATAAGAAGCATTTCTGAAGAACCATGAAAAGTGAATGGATTTACCTCCTGCTTCTAATTGAACTCCTGGAGTCAAGTGAAGAAATTCTGGTTTCATGCTTACTCGGCAGCCAGAAATAAAACCAACTACAAATTCAGAATGCTCCTCAGCCATTTTAACCTATATGGAAATTAACAGGACAAATTACAAGAAAGCAGTTAATCACACAATAATTCTAACAAGTACAAAAATGTATTCAGCCAGAAACTTTGCTATTTCATAGATGTTTTTTCCCTCATTTCACATTATATATGTACTCATATCTGAAACGGGTCACCTAAAAGCTCAATCTAAACCCTTGCTTCATGAAGATCCCAAGATGACCCTTTTCCCAGCCACTTTCAATTAATCATGTCCTGCCAAAATTAAAAATCTTCTACTATGTGCATCTAAAATCTAGATCCTGCACAACTACTTATTTGTAATAATGTTTGGCAATCCACCTTCTTCCAAAAAGGATGTGAGGTGATTAGAATACTATGAAACCACGTCTACACAGTGTACTTACAAGGTCAGCCACCATATAAAACACAGCTATATTTTCAAAAGCTAAAGAACTCTCTCTCCCCTCTACCACTTTCCTTCTTCTTTAACATTTGCTATTCACTTTCTATACTATTATCTCATATGCACAAAAAGTTTCTCGGAAAGGTCTGCCTGGCTCTGAGAGTCTGCTTTAGCTCTTCCCTGAGATGACATTATTCCATTATTGCCACCAAGCACTACCAGCTACCACCTATTTAAAACAATATGAAAAAAAAAAAAACAGTTGCTATGGCAATTTTTTTTTATTAGATAACAAATAGGAAAAGCTTTGCTTTATTTTTTGTTATATAACAATGATGTTGCTAGCAAAGGATGAAATTTTCAAATGAGGGGGAATATAAAACTGCAATAGATTGAAAGTTTGTAAGTGTACGGTTTGCTACACAGCTATACTGTCATAAAACAGTCAAAAGGGTAAGATGTGCTAGTTCAGAACAGTGACATAATGTTTATAAATATTTATATGTATGCTGAATTAGACCATTACCAAGAGTTGCAGCTGTGGTCTACAAAGAAAACTGGGACTTGATTGGAGTTCCTCATTTTGCCAATTACTAGGCTCCATGATCTGTGCAAATCACTTAATCTCTGAGATACTACCCAGCTCAGAAGAATAAAGGTAAATGATAAAGGGATTTATCATCATCATGTAGGGACCTAATAAAATCTTTTTTATTATTTTTAATTTTTATTAATAAAACCAATCAACATACAATATAAACATTCTTTTTTTCATCACATAGGTGTATATTCATAAGTTCTTAGAACATTTGTATCAATTCAGAAAAAGAAATAAACAGAAAACAGAAAAAAATTCATATATACCATACTCCTTACCCCTCCCTTTCATTGATCACTAGCATTTCAATCTACTAAATTTATTTTAACATTTGTTCCCCTATTGTTTATTTTTAATCCATATATTTTATTCATCTGTTGATAAGACAGATAAAAGGAACACGAGACACAAGGTTTTCACAATCACACAGCCACATTGCAAAAGCTGTATCACTATACAATCATCTTCAAGAAACATGGCTACTGGAACACAGCTCTACATTTTCAGGCAGCTCCCCCCAGCCTCTCTGTTACGCCTTAACTAAAGAGGTGATATCTATTTAATGCATAAGAATAACCCCCAGGATAACCTCTGGACTCTGTCTGGAATCTCTCAGCCATTGACACTTTCTTCTGTCTCATTTCTCTTTTCCCCCTTTTGGTCGAGAAGGTTTTCTCAATCCCTTGGTGCTGAGTCCCAGCTCATTCTAGGATTTCTGTCCCACATTGCCAGGAAGGTCCATACCCCTGGGAGTCATGTCCACACAGAGGGCAACGGGCCTGCTTGTTGTGTTGGCTGAGAGAGAGAGGCCACATCTGAGCAACAAAAGAGGTTCTCTTGGGGGTGACTCTTAGGCCTAATTTAAGTAGGCTTAGCCTATTCTTTGTGGGGTTAAGTTTCTTAACAAACCCCAAGATTGGGGGCTCAGGCTATAGCAATTTTTAGAAGGAATACTATATTCTTTATAATATCTGTACGAGAGATCTAGCCACCTTTCTAGGTGACTACCCAACTAAAACTCAGCCAAAGGAGGAAAATGTAAAGAGCAACTCTTTAATCAGATAACAATGCATCTCATTTTATTTTGGCTACAGGGGTAGGGCTGGGGTGGGAAATGGACTGTAACATCTAGTGTAATAAGAATTTTTAATAATACAGATGTGACCAGAGGAAACAATCTGGACTTTAGTTAATAGCTTCTTCCAGACAAGATCAATCATTATCAAAGACAGAAAAAGATAAACCCACTTTATGCAGGCTGCCGTCTTAAGAATAAGCACCTTTGTGGGACTTGAGAGACTGAGATGTTTGGGATGTTTGTTCTTCTCATCTTCATTTCATGGTGAGATGAAAAGGACAATTATCTAATAGGTAGATGTTTATTTGACTAAATATCTGTGTCTCAGTGTCTCTCACATATTACAATTCAAATCCCTTAAGTGTCCAGTACAAGATATAAAATGCTATTAACTATCAAGGAACTTCAGCCAACGAATATTAATATGCTGTAATATTAACAACAGCTGGAACCCTCCCCATCCCCTCTGCGGAAATCCCATGGATCCTAGATTAAGAGGTTTTCCTCTCTCCTTAACGTGAAGCAGAACTAAGCCCCTGGTCTTCTCTCACCGTAGTTTCTCTGTCACTTACCGCTGCTTCAGTGTAGCTCCCAGTGGCTAAGGAGCCAGTGGAGCTCATTTCTGCAATGAGCAGGCATCCCCGATGCAAAGGCTGGCCTACTTCCTTCAGGCCTTTCACAACTCCTGAGCCTGGCACCACGTGAGCATTTACCAGCTCGGCCCAGGAAGCTATTTTAAAGACACCACCTAAGAAGAAGAAAAAGAAAAGATATATCAATTTGCAAACAAAAATCTTTGACATTTTTTGACTCAATCAACCAACTATGATATGAAATAATCCCCTAGTAACATATTAACGAACTAGTCAAACACTTCAAGAATTTTAGTGATCGTCAGTGGACCCATACTTCTATTTGTGAAAAGTTATTTGTCTACCTGCTAACCGATGAGAGATCACAATCTAGAAAACATTTTGCAAGTTTTGCTCTTACCATCAGTTTAACAGCAATAGTGGTATGACTTTTTCCTTGCTGAAGCTTGTGAACACCAATAAAAATAAAGCTCATGCAACCAGAAGTGACTCCAGTGAAGAGGGGTATTTTTTTTTTTAAGGTCAGAGATCAACATTCTGAAATTCATTGGAAAATGACAAGTTTTCATTCTGCAGGAATTTCTGGAACAGCAACTTTAGTCTCTCAATACTTCTATTTGTACCTTCAACTCTTTAGTTAGTCCTTCAAATTTCAGTAGGCAACTGTCTTCATTTTAAAAGTTGATAGTGATAACCCTAAGTAATTTTTGAAAAAACTATATTCAAAAGTGAAGAAGTTTGTATAACTTTTATGTCAGCCAATAAGCTAAGCAATGTGATGACGCTGGGACATCTTAAGCACACAAAGTCACTCATGGACAAATCTATCCTAAAGAAATAGCTAAGAACATGCATACATGCATTTAAGAAAAACTGAAAATTATTTCAGACTACCTATAGGCATGCTTAAGAGTTACTTCTGGAGGAACTCTGTTGTTGCTCAGATGTGGCCTCAGTCTCTCTAAGCCCAACTCTGCAATGGAAATCATTGCCCTCCTCCTTACGTGGGACATGACACCCAGGGGTGAAAGTCTCCCTGGTGAAGTGGGAGAGGACTCCCAGGGATGAATCCAGACCTGGCACCATGGGATCAACAATTCCATCCTGACCAAAAGGGGGAAAAGAAGTGTAATTAATAAAGTATCAGTGGCAGAGAGAGTTCAAATAGTTGAGGGGCTACTCTGGTCCAACCAGGACCATTCCAGCCAATCCTAAAGAACACCTAGGGCAATATGCGAGATTCCACAAGGGTTCCAGGCACTAGAGTAACTTTCCAGAAACCTACAACCTCCAGATGGGTCCCTGGTCTACGTAAGTCCTGAAACCTAGCCCAGCCTCTGCAGAACATCAGATAGTTCCATTTTCCTAAGCCTTATTAGTGACAGACCCTTCCAATATAAAAAATTTAGAATGGCCATAGCCCAAACAACCCCAAAGAGAGGTATGGAAAGATCAAAGGTGATGGTGGAATTATACATAGAAGACAGGACTTAAGAAATGAATAAGAATGCTGAATTATTAAATTGATATCTCTTTTACTCTCTAGTATTTAGCTAGAAGTAAAAACCTAAAATTGTGAAACTGTAACCCACGCCAAAGTCTGAAATATGTTCTACAACCAATTGTGGAACTGTGCTTTGAAATTGATAGCTTTTTTGTATATATGTGACTATTCACAAAAAAAAAAAAAAAGGAAAAAAAATGTCATTTGTAATGATAAAAGTATTTAAGCCCCCTAGCCCCTATATTCTGGAGCAGCTAGAAGGAAAAATATGAGAGGATTGTATGGTAACCCATGACAAACTCTGGGATCTGTCCTGTAACCACTTGCTGGAGAGTGCTTTGAAAACTATTGCTTTTTTATTTCTATGCTTTGTATATATGTATACCATACAATAAAAAAAGTTAAAAAAAAATCAGTAGAAAAGCATATACAGTATGATCACATCTGTATTAAAACATACAGAAATTTTGTGCAGAAGATGGGGTAGCAGAAATGAGCATTTTTTCCAACTAAAATGCTTTGAATTCTCATATGACATGAGAAAATAATTCTCTTTTAGCACAAAGGAAAAAGAATGTACAGTAAAAAACTTTTTCTAGCTGGAAAATAAACTGTATCATGTTATACTACTTTTTCATTGTTTCTTATATCTGCAATTTCCATTCTTTGAATAGTTAATACTCACAGTGTTCAGCCAGGGCCGACATCTGTCATTTTTGCCTGCCCAGGACCTATGTCCCGCCCCTTCTTCTGGTATCAGCACAATCATTTTCTTTAGGGGAACTACCCCTGCCCGATACCCATTTCAAGAGGTTTAGATTAACCACCTCACGTTTCCAAGGGTAGCGCATATAATCCAGGCCAGAGTGCCTGGTTTGGGGTGGGTATGTGAAGTGTGCCTACCTGAAAAAGAAGTCAGTCAAAAGAGGAGAAAGCACAGCTGAGAGATGGAGAAAAAGCAAGTCCAGAAGACATCACTTGAGCGCCTAGATCCAAACATGCTTGGAAGCCTGTTCTAGTGGTAGAGTTTCAGTTATGTGAGCCAATATATTTCCTTTCTTGCTTCAGCCAGTTTAAATTGGATTTCTGATCCAGGCAGATTCCTGAATAATACACTTACCTTCATACTGCCTTTTTACTGTGTTTCCTATATCAGCAAATTTCCGATCTTCAAATATTAAGAAATCATGGCGTTTTGCCAAAGATGTCAATTCCTTCATCACATCCAGATTAAAATCATCCAAGGTATCTACGTGAGTCTTGAGCATACAGATGCTGGGTCCTAAAGCATCTGCTAGTTGCAAGAGCTCCTTGGACTCTGAAACATCAGCCGACAGACACAGATTGGTCTCCTTCTTTTGCATAAGTTTCAGAAGCTTCGCTGCAACAGGGTGGATCCTGGGCAATTCTGCACGTGCACCAAAGCCGAGTTCTTTGGGTGCTTTCATCACAGAAGGGAGAGAACCATTTTGATTAGTAGCCTCAAAAACATTTTCCTGAATAAATCTCTTCACTCTCCTGACCATCTCAGCATCAATTTTTTTCTGCTGCTCAAGAATCTCCAACATTTTGGATAACGTACACACTGAGTGGAGACGAATTCCATGTGCCTGTAGCTTGTCCTTGCCACCCTGCTCTCTGTCCAGTAGCACTATGGCATCAGTGACCTTCAACCCCTCCTTCTGAAGTACCTTAACAGTTTCCAAAACACTAGATCCACTGGTAACGACATCTTCAATGATCAAACAGGTTTCTCCTGGATTAATAGCACCTTCTACAAGACGCTTAGTACCTAGAAAAAAAAATTCTATTGATTCCAGTTAAAAATACACATACACATATATGTCAGCCAACTCTAGCGGTATCTTGCTGTATGTATTTGGCATGTACATCTAAAACTTATTTTCTAATAAGTTATTTTTTCTGGTAGCTCTTCAATATGCCACGATTGCCAACTGTTTTGTTCAGTGTTTCTGTATCCTAAAACCGTCATAGTTAGTTATATACAGAATATTTACAAAAAACTAGCAAATTATTTTTCAGGGCAAATAAACACATTTAATGTGTTTTATGATGAAAGCTTTTTTTTTTTTTTTTTTTTGCATAGGCAGGGACCACGAATGATCAAACTTTTAAATACAGGCTTTCATAAAGCAAAATCAGAGCCAGGAAAGCTATGAACATTGGGATAACACAATACTATTAATGAAATCATCCCTTTTTTCCATCAACAAACTATGAAAAAGTTCCTTACTCATGATGAGCCAAACAATGGGCTTTTAGAGGATATAAATTCAGGAGGGAAAAAGATTTACCACCATGTAGACTGATCACTAATTTTAAGAATTATATAATGCAATGTGACTATATACTTCCCTACCCTAACCTCCACTACAGACCAAAAATTTTTTAGATAACCTACAAACTCAGTGGAAGAAAATATAAAAACAAAATGAGTGTATAACTCCACTACCAAATTTGCCCTGTTATGGGCTTTACAACAGGTACTTCTTATGACCTTTCCCATTCCTTTTAACGCCTTTCCTTCCCTTTAAGAGGGGGCAAGGTTAACCAAATCAGCCTGGACTGTAAGATTCCAAGTACTTAAAGTCTATTAGAAAAAAAAAAAAAAAGACTTTACTCTAGAAACATTTTTCCAAGATATACAGAAAGGAAATATAAATAATACTTTTCTTATGGGCAGCTATGTATGTAATGAAATCTAACATGGTGCCTTCAAGCAACAATTACTTACTTAAATGTTTTTTTTTTATAAATTTAAATTTTAAACAAGCAGAATAGACAAAATAGTACAATGAACACCCCAAAATACAGCATCTCGCCTCTTAACTTATGCCAAGCTTGTTTCATCTATAACCCCACTCATTCACCCAACTATAATTTTTGGAAGTAACACTGACATCGTGTGATTTCATCATAAACATTTTTAGAATGCACCTGTAAAAGGTAAGGATTTCTCTTAATATTGAGTATCCAGTCAATTCTAATACTTTTAGATTGGTTTGCTTTTAAAGCAAACCCATACTTTAAAACACCTAGGAACCCATTAAAAAAAATCTCCATTTAGAATTCCATATGGTGTTTATATTACTTTATGCAATATTTTTCACACATTATAAGTAAAAATACACTAAGGAAGTACGTGTCCCTAGAACAAATTGTGCTGATGAGAAGACGGTAAAATTATTGGGGTTTCAGAGATATGGTATAAAATATATGCTGTAGCGATTGGGCAACATGGTTAAGGAATACAGAAAGTTCAACTAAGACTCACTGTACAGGTTTCTAGATTTTAAAACTTGAATTTCTGGGTGAAAATGAAGGAAGAGATATTTATCTTTGACAATGTCTATATAACTATATTGGGAAAAAAGTCAGTTGCCTGTGTTTGTATGGATCTACTTCTGGATGTTTTGTTCTATTCTTTTTCACTGTTATATATATCAGTGGGAAAGAACAGAACAAAACATCTTTTTTATTTCCTTTTCTGGAGTGATGCAAATGTTGTAAAAATGATCATGGTGATGATATTGAGAGCCACTGATTGTGTACTTTGGATGGAATATATGGTGGTGAATATATCTCAATAAAATTACATTAAAAAAAAATCAGTGCCCCAAGAAAAACTCTAACAGTCTCAAGTTACACTTCAATTTAAAACATACGCTATGCTTATTTTACCATAATCCTTTGTTTCTTTTCTTCTAATGAGCATTGGAATTTGGTTGGTTGAACAGATCACAGTAGCCAAGGGTAAAGCTGTATAAGGTACTCCACACACAGTGTCAAAACTGATCCCTGCATTTTGGGCAGTCTGGAATAAAATATCTGCAACCTGTAAAATAAATAACACATATATTAATATAAACTATTTTAAATTACATATAAATTGTTAGAAGGAAAAAAGAGAATATTAAAGATAATAATAAACCAATGGGGGAGAGTCTCAAACCTGACAGGGAAAATACAACTACCTTTTTATTATATTTCCTTATCCATAAAGCTCAGTTTACAAATATAAATATATAAGAACGAACCCTGCAACTTAAAATCAAAGTCTGTTCTGAGGGCCACATGAAATGTGATAGAAAAGGTCAAGATGCTGACCAAAAATTAAGGATGTTCCTCAGACTTGCCCTTAATAATTTTTATTTTACTTTGAAAATGAAATCTTTCTATAATCTCCTAGCTTTATTTTCTGCCTGAAAGATGTCTTCAATCAAGAAGAGGCTACTGTGAAAACCTTGTGTCTGATGCTCCTTTTACCTACCTTATCAACAGATGAGTAAAACATATGGAATAAAGATGAATAATAGGGAGCACAAATGTTAAAACAAATTTAGAGTGAAATGCTGGTGATCGATGAGGGGGAGGGGTGGGAGTATGGTATGTATGAATTTTTTTGTTTTATTTCTTTTTCTGAATAGATGCAAATGTTCCAAGAAATGATCATGATGATGAATATGCAACTATATGATGATATTGTGAATTAATGATTATATATGTAGAATGGAATGATCAAAAATTACAAATGTTTGTGTTGTTTGGTGTTTAAAAAATAATAAACTGCCGCCGTGCGGCGCCCACGCCCCGCAGCAGCGGACCCGCCCGCCCTCCTCTCCCCTCTTCCGCCTTCACCAGCTCCTCCACCACCAGCCTCGACAGCCTTGCCACCCTCACCTTTCCTCCTCCAGAACAGCTACTGCGGGAGTGGAGATAATACAGAGCAGCTCCCGGAGCCACGAGGGAGATCAAAGGGACGGCGTACCCCATCCTGGAACGGCTGACTGTCTGGGAGAACCAGCTCCGGTGAGATCACCGAGGGGCACGGGCTTTCCTGGGTGGGACGGCAAGTGGCCGGAGCCCCTCCCTTCCACCTTCCCAGGCCAGCTGGTAGAATTGGACAGGCAGTCCCCTTAGGCCGCGGCGGCTGGTGCCCCCACCACGCGAGGCCCCCCGGACTAACTGAGAGAGTTGGCTCGGAAATCCCCAGACTGCGGAGAACAGTGACCGGGGGATCCCTTCCAAACATGTGACTCCCCGGTCCGCCTGGGAACAGTGCACTTTCCCGGGCTGCGACAGCTGGCGCCCTCCCGCCACGCTTGGCGCCCCGGGCTGACTAGCTAATTCGGCCGGACGCTCTCCCGTGCTGCGGCGGCCAACGACCCTCCCCGCATTCGGAACCCCAGGCCGGCTGGCACTCTTCCAAGACGCTTCGGCTGCTGAACCTCCCCTACGGCGAGAATTTTCCAGAGCTAAAGGACCCACAGCAACTTTCACTGGTGGAACCCGTAGACAAATGTGTGCCACGAGCGCCACCTACTGGGCAGGACAAGAAAAACAGAACCCAGAGATTGCACAGAAAAATCTTTCAACCTGTGGGGTCCAACACCCAGGGAAATCTGACTAAATGCCCAGACGCCAGCAGAAGATAACGGATCACGCTCAGAAAATTGAACATATGGCCCAGTCAAACGAACAAACCAATAGTTCAAATGAGATACAGGAGCTGAAACAACTAATGCTGAATATACGAACAGAAATGGAAAATCTCTTCAAAAACGAAATCGATAAATTGAGGGAGGACATGAAGAAGACATGGGCTGAACATAAAGAAGAAATAGAAAAACTGAAAAAACAAATCACAGAACTTATGGAAGTGAAGGATAAAGTAGAAAAGATGGAAAAAACAATGGATACCTACAATGACAGATTTAAAGAGACAGAAGATAGAATTAGTGATTTGGAGGATGAAACATCTGAATTCCAAAAAGAAACAGAAACTATCCGGAAAAGAATGGAAAAATTTGAACAAGGTATCAGGGAACTCAAGGACAATGTGAACCGTACAAATATACGTGCTGTGGGTGTCCCAGAAGGAGAAGAGAAGGGAAAAGGAGGAGAAAAACTAATGGAAGAAATTATCACTGAAAATTTCCCAACTCTTATGAAAGACCTAAAATTACAGATCCAAGAAGTGCAGCGCACCCCAAAGAGATTAGATACAAATAGGCGATCCCCAAGACACTTACTAGTTAGAATGTCAGAGGTCAAAGAGAAAGAGAGGATCTTGAAAGCAGCGAGAGAGAAGCAATCCATCACATATAAGGGAAACCCAATAAGACTATGTGTAGATTTCTCAGCAGAAACCATGGAAGCTAGAAGACAGTGGGATGATATATTTAAGTTACTAAAAGAAAAAAACCGCCAGCCAAGACTCCTATATCCAGCAAAATTGTCCTTCAAAAATGAGGGAGAAATTAAAACATTCTCAGACAAAAAGTCACTGAGAGAATTTGTGACCAAAAGACCAGCTCTGCAAGAAATACTAAAGGAAGCACTAGAGTCAGATACAAAAAGACAGAAGAGAGAGGCATGGAGAAAAGTGTAGAAAGAAGGAAAGTCAGATATGATAAATATAATACAAAAGACAAAATGGTAGAGGAAAATATTATCCAAACAGTAATAACTCTAAATGTTAATGGACTGAATTCCCCAATCAAAAGACATAGACTGGCAGAATGGATTAAAAAACAGGATCCTTCTATATGCTGTCTACAGGAAACACATCTTAGACCCAAAGATAAACATAGGTTGAAAGTGAAAGGTTGGGAAAAGATATTTCATGCAAATAACAACCAGAAAAGAGCAGGAGTGGCTATACTAATATCCAACAAATTAGACTTCAAATGTAAAACAGTTAAAAGAGACAAAGAAGGACACTATATACTATTAAAAGGAATAATTAAGCAAGAAGACATAACAATCATAAATATTTACGCACTGAACCAGAATGCCCCAAAATACGTGAGGAATACACTGCAAACACTGAAAAGGGAAATAGACACATATACCATAATAGTTGGAGACTTCAATTCCCCACTCTCATCAATGGACAGAACATCTAGACAGAGGATCAATAAAGAAATAGAGAATCTGAATATTACTATAAATGAGCTTGACTTAACAGACATTTATAGGACATTACATCCCACAACAGCAGGATACACCTTTTTTTCAAGTGCTCATGGATCATTCTCAAAGATAGACCATATGCTGGGTCACAAAGCAAGTCTTAACAACTTTAAAAAGATTGAAATCATACACAGCACTTTCTCGGATCATAAAGGAATGAAGTTGGAAATCAATAATAGGCGGAGTGCCAGAAAATTCACAAATACATGGAGGCTCAACAACACACTCTTAAACAACAAGTGGATCAAAGAAGAAATTGCAAGAGAAATTAGTAAATATCTAGAGGAGAATGAAAATGAAGACACAACATATCAAAACTTCTGGGATGCAGCAAAGGCAGTGCTAAGAGGGAAATTTATTGCCCTAAATGCCTTTATCAGAAAAGAAGAAAAGGCAAAAATGCAGGAATTAACTGTCCACTTGGAAGAACTGGAGAAAGAACAGCAAACTAATCCCAAATCAAGCAAAAGGAAAGAAATAACAAAGATTACAGCAGAAATAAATGAAATTGAAAACATGAAAACAATGGAGAAAATCAATAAGACCAGAAGTTGGTTCTATGAGAAAATCAACAAGATTGATGGGCCCTTAGCAAGACTGACAAAAAGAAGAAGAGAGAGGATGCAAATAAATAAGATCAGAAATGGAAGAGGAGACATAACTACTGACCTCACAGAAATAAAGGAGGTAATAACAGGATACTATGAACAACTTTACGCTAATAAATACAACAATTTAGAGGAAATGGACAGGTTCCTGGAAAGACATGAACAACCAACTTCGACTCAAGAAGAAATAGATGACCTCAACAAACCAATCACAAGTAAAGAGATTGAATTAGTTATTCAAAAGCTCCCTAAAAAGAAAAGTCCAGGACCAGACGGTTTCACATGTGAATTCTATCAAACATTCCAGAAAGAATTAGTACCAACTCTCCTCAAACTCTTCAACATAATCGAAGTGGAGGGAAAACTACCTAATTCATTCTATGAAGCCAACATCACCCTCATACCAAAACCAGACAAAGATATTACAAAAAAAGAAAACTACAGACCAATCTCTCTAATGAATACAGATGCAAAAATCCTCAATAAAATTCTAGCAAATCGTATCCAACAACACATTAAAAGAATTATACATCATGACCAAGTAGGATTCATCCCAGGTATGCAAGGATGGTTCAACATAAGAAAATCAAATAATGTAATACACCATATCAACAAATCAAAGCAGAAAAATCACATGATCATCTCAATTGATGCAGAGAAGGCATTTGACAAGATTCAACATCCTTTCCTGTTGAAAACACTTCAAAAGATAGGAATACAAGGGAACTTCCTTAAAATGATAGAGGGAATATATGAAAAACCCACAGCTAATATCATCCTCAATGGGGAAAAATTGAAAACTTTCCCCCTAAGATCAGGAACAAGACAAGGATGTCCACTATCACCACTATTATTCAACATTGTGTTGGAAGTTCTAGCCAGAGCAATTAGGCAAGAAAAAGAAATACAAGGCATCAAAATTGGAAAGGAAGAAGTAAAACTATCACTGTTTGCAGACGATATGATACTATACATAGAAAACCCAGAAAAATCCACAACAAAACTACTAGAGCTAATAAATGAGTACAGCAAAGTAGCAGGCTACAAGATCAACATTCAAAAATCTGTAGCTTTTCTATACACTAGTAATGAACAAGCTGAGGCGGAAATCAAGAAACGAATCCCATTTACAATTGCAACTAAAAGAATAAAATACCTAGGAATAAATTTAACCAAAGAGACAAAAAACCTATATAAAGAAAACTACAAAAAACTGCTAAAAGAAATCACAGAAGACCTAAATAGATGGAAGGGCATACCGTGTTCATGGATTGGAAGACTAAATATAGTTAAGATGTCAATCCTACCTAAATTGATTTACAGATTCAATGCAATACCAATCAAAATCCCAACAACTTATTTTTCAGAATTAGAAAAACCAATAAGCAAATTTATCTGGAAGGGCAGGTTGCCCCGAATTGCTAAAAACATCTTGAGGAAAAAAAACGAAGCTGGAGGTCTCGCGCTGCCTGACTTTAAGGCATATTATGAAGCCACAGTGGTCAAAACAGCATGGTATTGGCATAAAGATAGATATATCGACCAATGGAATCGAATAGAGTGCTCAGATATAGACCCTCTCATCTATGGACATTTGATCTTTGATAAGGCAGTCAAGCCAACTCACCTGGGACAGAACAGTCTCTTCAATAAATGGTGCCTAGAGAACTGGATATCCATAAGTAAAAGAATGAAAGAAGACCTGTATCTCACACCTTATACAAAAATTAACTCAAAATGGATCAAAGATCTAAACATTAGGTCTAAGACCATAAAACAGTTAGAGGAAAATGTAGGGAGATATCTTACGAATCTTACAACTGGAGGCGGTTTTATGGACCTTAAACCTAAAGCAAGAGCACTGAAGAAAGAAAGAAATAAATGGGAGCTCCTCAAAATTAAACACTTTTGTGCATCAAAGAACTTCATCAAGAAAGTAGAAAGACAGCCTACACAATGGGAGACAATATTTGGAAATGACATATCAGATAAAGGTCTAGTATCCAGAATTTATAAAGAGATTGTTCAACTCAACAACAAAAAGACAGCCAACCCAATTACAAAGTGGGAAAAAGACTTGAACAGACACCTCTCAGAAGAGGAAATACGGATGGCCAAGAGGCACATGAAGAGATGCTCAATGTCCCTGGCCATTAGAGAAATGCAAATCAAAACCACAATGAGATATCATCTCACACCCACCAGAATGGCCATTATCAACAAAACAGAAAATGACAAGTGCTGGAGAGGATGCGGAGAAAGAGGCACACTTATTCACTGTTGGTGGGAATGTCAAAGGGTGCAACCACTGTGGAAGGCAGTTTGGCGGTTCCTCAAAAAGCTGAATATAGAATTGCCATACGACCCAGCAATACCATTGCTAGGTATCTACTCAAAGGACTTAAGGGCAAAGACACAAATGGACATTTGCACACCAATGTTTATAGCAGCATTATTTACAATTGCAAAGAGATGGAAACAGCCAAAATCTCCATCAACAGAAGAATGGCTAAACAAACTGTGGTATATACATACGATGGAATATTATGCAGCTTTAAGACAAGATAAACTTATGAACCATGTAATAACATGGATGGACCTAGAGAATATTATGCTGAGTGAATCCAGCCAAAAACTAAAGGACAAATACTGTATGGTCCCACTGATGTGAACGGACATTTGAGAATAAACTTGAAATATGTCATTGGTAACAGAGTTCAGCAGGAGTTAGAAACAGGGTAAGACAATGGGTAATTGAAGCTGAAGGGATACAGACTGTGCAACAGGACTAGATACAAAAACTCAAAAATGGACAGCACAATAATACCTAATTGTAAAGTAATCATGTTAAAACACTGAATGAAGCTGCATCTGAGCTATAGGGATTTTTTTGTTTTTGTTTGCTTGTTTGTTTGTTTGTTGTTGTTTACTATTATTACTACTTTTATTTCTTTTCTTTATATTAACATTTTATATCTTTTTCTGTTGTGTTGCTAGTTCCTCTAAACCGATGCAAATGTACTAAGAAACGATGATCACGCATCTATGTGATGATGTTAAGAATTACTGAGTGCATATGTAGAACGGTATGATTTCTAAATGTTGTGTTAATTTCTTTTTTTTTCTTTCCGTTAATAAAAAAATTTAAAAAAAATAATAATAAACTAATAAAAAATAAAATACAAGATAAGAGGCTATTGTATGAAGTACTATCTTATTATCTCCTTTTCCACGTAAGTCAACATATTTTGATGCTGGGATGCATTTTCCCACACCCAACATCACTTTATTTTACAAAGCATAAAGCAAGTAGTTATCCAGAATTGCTTAGTGAACTAGACCAGAAGTTTTCAAAATTTTTAAGCTTCAAGGGATGCAATTTTTAAAGTAATGAAAATATTATCCTACAACTATTATATTACTCTTTTAAATGAATACATGGAATCTATATGCTTTAGTGATTTGATACCCATCATCTCCATTAAAAAAAAAACATGAAAATGCTAGACTATGAAAGTCAGAAATTTTTATATTTATTTTTAAACTCATATTCATTCCACTGCCCCAAAGCATTTTGTTTTAATGCAACCTATATTTATGCCTGAAAAACTTGTACTGATCAATCTATAAAACTTCTCTGAAACAAAATGGATATAAATTGAATTTAAAATGGAAAATTTTAGTTTCCTACAACTATAAATCCTTAAGTGTTAAAATGTTTTGTACTGAGTTATTACAATCATTATGAGCATACGATTATTTAGTTTATGAATCGACTATTGTGAAATATTGCTTACTGCTAGAAAGAGTTAAAGATTAACACACATTCTATTGCTTTTTGGGGGAGGGGGTCAGAGTATAAACACTAAGAAATTCTATTCACATAAAGTTGATGTTTATTATAGCCATGATTGCCACTGTTTTGAATTTTTTCCCAGTTAACTACTGATTCATTTTTTAATTAAAATAGAGAATTTAATGACTACATTAAAAATGTACCTTAGATCAAAGAATCAGTTCATAAATTCATAATCATAGTTTTGCAACAATGAAAAGTTTATTCTCAAATTTATCCAAGTTTACTTTTATTTACAATGATATCTGAATTAAAAGAACCATGTATGAGGCAAAATATTGTACGAGCAAATATTGTACTCATTTAGAAAACACTTATAAGAAAACAAAGGCCTAGATTGTAAGCTCTTATAGCAGTCACATTAAGGCCAGAGTGGTAATTGTTATTTCTGGATTTTGAGAGGCTATTTTATGTATGTATAACTGGGGTATTTAAAGATGAGAATGAAGCCGATTAGGTTGGGATTAAGGAAATTCAGAATATAGGGATAAGAAAGACACTGTCCACATTTTAGAACCTCATCTACTCTTTGAGACCAAAGGAAAAAGGGTTTGTTTTGTCCAGAACCTAAATCTTCTGTGGCATATAATCTAACTCAACCTGTCTGGACAAGATCATTTAAACAATCCAAACACAGGGAGCCCAGAATAAGCATGAAGGCCTTTAATCCTGTATAGCTTAATGTAATGCCTGGATACATCCCAGAGTATATTAAGTAGATGATCAAACAGTATTGGCAAAATCCTTTGAGGGATGGGAGAAAAAATATAGAACTATTAAACTTTATCACTGGAGAAACCATGGAAATGGGTCAAACATTAAAGACTACCAAATTAATAGACCAAGCCCTTGATCTTGAGGCTTGCTCTTGTAAGGCTTATGTAGGTAAGTGGAGAAGCTTAGCCTACCTACAGGTATGCCTAAGAGTTAATTCCAGAGGGCCTCTTTTGTGCTCAGATGTGGCCTCTCTCTCTCTAAGCCCAACGCTGCACGTGAAATCATTATCCTCCCCACTATGTGGGGCATGATATCCATGGGTTAAAGCCTCCCTGGTGACACAGGAGATGACTCCCAGGGATGATCCTGGCCCTGGCACCATGGGATCAACAATGCCATCCTGACCAAGAAGGAGAAAAGAAGTGTAACCAATAAGGTATCAGTGGCTGAGAGAGTTCAAATAGAGTCGAGAGTCTACCCTTGCGGTCATTCTTATGCACAATTCAGTCAGATATTACTACCATCATAACTTGACAAACCCCAAGCAAAACCATTCCTGCCAATCCAAAAGAATACCTAGGGCAACTTATAAGATTCTACAAAGGTTCCATGCACTAGGGTAACTTTTCAGAAGTCTACAACCTTCAGATGGGTCCCTGGACCAGAAAGGTCCTGAAACCTAGAGGGGCCAGCTTCTCCAGAGCATCAACTAGTTCCACCTCCCTATCCCATACTACTGACTGCCCCTTCCAACATGAAAAAGTTAGAATGGACATGGCCCAAACAGCCCTAAAGAGTGGCAGAAGGATCAAAAGTGATGGTGGAGTTACATAGAGAAGGTAGGGTTTAATAAATTGGTATGATGGTAGAATCATTATACTGATATTTCTTTTAGTGTCCAGTATCTCAGAGTAGCTAGAAATAAAAACCTAAAATTGTGGAATTGTAATCCACACCAAATTCTGAAGTCTGTTCTACAACTAACGGTTGCAATGGGCTTTGAAATGTATTGCTTTTTTGTTATTTTTCACAAAAAAGAAAAAACTCTGGAAGATGCCTCTTTATATTTGTTGAAATATTTTAATATGTTATTCAAAAAATTAAAAATCCAAAGAGTTAAAAAAAGAAGATCTAATGAAAGCTTCTTACAATAAGGCAAATGACAAGGAAATTTCATTGTTTTATGGCAAATAAACATAAAAGGCAATCTAAAAACAAAAACAAAGAATCATATAAAACATGAGATGTCAGACACTTAGTGTTTTAAGTATTAACTCTTTCATATTTCAGAACACAGGGTAGCATATTTTAAAACAATAGCAATAGAAAAAATGTTGTAAACCCTTTACTTATTTAAAACTGTATGAAAAATTATTGTTTGTTTTAAAAGTATTCTTATCTGAGATACTACTTTCCACTGAAGAGGCTACACTGCAAAGGGTGGCCACTTTCTTATGCCCACAATTCTTTTCTACTCAAAACTCTCCTTACTTTCTCCACTAATCCTCTCATCTTATTCCAGGTGGAAAGAAAGTCTTTGGGAAAATGAAAATGTGTTGAACCTATTTTGAAGTCTAAGTATCTAATAGAGTTTAAGATGTAATTTTGTACATGTAACCCCTCTCTCTCTCTTTTCCCAAGAAATGCTAACGCTTAAAATCATTACTAGTTATGTATACTTTGAAAAAATAAATTCTAAAAAATATATAAATAAGTGAACACAAAAGTGCTTTTAGTATAGTTGCAAACTTTACTGTTCTCAACCAGCAATGAAGGGCTCAGTAATCTTTATTTGGGACAAATTCATCACATATACTGGACAGCAGACTCTTATGTTCCAAAATGTCTATAGCACAAAGCAGATGCCAGCTCATAACCTAGTATTCCTAAGAGCTTTCTTGTAACACCCCTCAAGTCACATACCAGTTCTTAAATGTCAAGACATTAGGAAAAAGTATGCCACCAACCTGAGTCATCACATGTAATTTAATATATACATGCACCTGTGGCCAAGGAATGTTAATAAGATTGGCACCTGTGGTCAAGGAATGTTAATAAGATTGGCACACACACATATAAATTCAAGTTCATAATGTCCGCAGGGTTCCGTAAGGGCTGAAGTAAATTCTGCACGTTTAACTGCAAACACTGAGCACCTGTCCTCTTCCACGAAGGATAGATTAACACACAAATTTTACTGGTACTTGCCTAATCATTCTTATCCCATTAGCATACAGGTAGGCAGAAGTAACAGTACTAATCATTTTTAACCACTGATTTAAATATTATAGAGAAAGTCCTGCTTCAGCCCTGCACAATCCCCCTTCCCTACCTCCCTTCAAAAAACAAAACATGCCCGTTTGAGTTTCCTCATTTGAAATGTGAAATCCCGACCAAGGCAGTGGACCCAGATAGCCAATCAAGCCCCAAGCTCACTACCTTTGACGCAATACAAAACAAAGCCCACCTGCCCTAAACCTGCCCCTACAAGACAGGCAACCCCTTGTTAAATCAATGGGAGCCAAGCTAACTTCTTTTATAAGCCTACTAAAATCATTTGCCATCCATAGAACCTCAAAGCTACTTCTATTCTGGCTTTCTTTGCTGCAGCAAAACTGGTGTCCCATAAAATGCGTAGTCTGCAAACCTGACTACAATTTGACTTTCACAACTGACAACATGTTAACATAAACCAATTTTTCATTAGAAAATTCTTAGTTATTAATGTTCTCAACAATGTCATCGATATTACCAATTGTCCCTTTGGAGCCTCAGAAGTTTTTATATCCCTGGGCAATGCATCATTGCAAGACTGGATCGTGAAAAGTTAACAGTTCAATCCTTCTCAATTAGTGCTTCGATTCTTTTCACAATAACATCACAAAATAGGTTCCCAATGAACATAAATCCTCAAGTAATTGGAGATAACTCATATGTTTTCTAGACCAGCACTATCCAACAGAATTTTCCGTGATGATGTACATTTTCTAATGCTGCGGTAGAAATGCTCTATCTCTGTTCTATCTAGATACACGTGGCTAGTAACTACCCTATTGGGCAGCACGTTTAGATCCCTGCTACTAAGTATATGAACCAGCAGCATCAGCTGGGAACTTGGTTAATTGACTGAATCAGAATCTACAGTTTAAGAAAATGCCCAGGTGATTCACATATACTTAAAGTTTGAAAACCACGGTGATATGAACCCCTAATTTGTGCAAATCTCTTTCTTATACTGACCAAAAACCCGTATCCCTGAAAAGTCCACCCTCTGGTCTTAATTCTTACTACTGGTCACAGGGTGCAAAGTCAAATCCTTCATTCCAAGCAACGGTTCTCCCAAGTATTTGCGCAGCCACTAAATTCTCTTACTCATTCCCTTCTTCCCCGTGTTTAATTTCGTTCAGGTTAAACACACAAAACTCTTCCAACTATTTCTGTGTCAGACAGGGCCTCAAACTGGGTTTCCTGACTCTCTTGTAATGCACGTGGCAACGCCGAGCGTATCCAAGAACTGGCTACTATCTAGGTCCACAAGAGGCTAGCACCCTCTGGCCTCTGAATTTCTTAAATTAATCCCCGTGAGTAGGGTGTACTGCTGGCTCTTTTGCTTTCACCCAGGCCCAACTCCTTGTAATCCCTCCATCTGCTGGCACCCTTTCCCGCCGCCCATTCCTATCGTTCCCTTTCCCCGGCTGGCACCTGACTCAGAAGACGCGGTCGAGACACGATGCCCCGCAGATCAATGTAGACAGGGGAAGAAAGCCCGCTCTTCAGCACGAAGTCCCCAAACTTGAAAGCCTGCACGTCGTACAGCCCAGTTACCAACGGACCCAACGCTGCACTGGCGGCAGCCATTGTCTTGCTGCTCCCAGTTCGCCCCCAACCCCACAGCGTTTTCAGCCTCCGGCGCCCGGATGACGTCACGGAAGAAGCCCCACCTCTTCCGCCCTCTTTTCCGGTTGGCGGGCGGCTGGTAGGGGACGTCTGTTGCATTTTTGGTCGCGGAGGGGTGCCGAAGAACTCCGTAAATGTCCTGTGTTTGTGCTACTTGCTAGTTTTCTCTGGGCGGGATCGCTGGAATTTAAACCTTGGAATAGTTAGATCGACTCATAAAGTTAAACCCTGCCAGAGAATTTTGTATAAATCCTCATTTTTTATAGCTCAACGTTCTCTTATTCTTGGCCTGACATGTTACTGGCCTGTTATTAACCACTACTTTTCCCCGACGTCTCTTCAGGAAGAGTATAAGTTGCCCAAGAGAGGAAGGTTTACGCAATTATTTTACTAACCTTATGGCATCTAGCACATGACAATGTCATAGCAGTTTGCATATGGGACTCTAAACGCCTAGCAGGTAATTGTTCCTTACCCCTTCAGTTGGCATTGTGGGTCTGGAGTCTTTAGAGAAGCCTGTGTGTTTATTTACGATAAAGTACCTCAAGTGCGCAGTAGATGTGGAAGAAAAGGGAGTCGAGGACGATGAATTTAGCTGGATCAGGGTTATCCAGGATGAGAGCCTTGCTAGCCAATCCAAAAGTCCAAGTATACCTGTATTTGGTCTTTATAAATAAATTCTTTAAACTGGAGAAATTCTCCATTATTTGTGTAAGGTAATACTTTTATCTATCCTAGTTTAAGGAAAATAACTCTTAAAAATCACAGGGCTTATGCTTCTAATTCATCAGCTGGATTCTGATTCCACTTCTCTATAGGTTTCCTTTCTTTGAAGAGATTATGCTGACCAGCAAATACTTTTGACAGTTGTTTCTCATTACAAAAAAAATGCAGTTAAATCTTCAGGAAATAGAAACCAAATGTTAAAACATTTTTATCCTTATTGACAAAGTAAGCTAATCAAAACACTTCAATCTCAAACTCTGTGGCTAACTGACGATGTACTATAAATCAGTCTCATTTGCACTTGGGTGGCACAAGCTTATGCTCTTAAATCATGTCTGTATAGGCTAACCCGGACTGTTGGGAGTCCACACTATGGGGCATAATTTTATGAAGATCCAAATGACCCGCCAACTTTCTAACAACATTATCATTTGAAACACCAGGGTGAACTCAGCAGCACACCTGAGGCTTCCCCCACATTTTTGGCTGAGGAATGCCTTAGAATAAGTCTTCAGAGGACAGAATTTTTAGTTGCTTTCTAAAATGCTAGGCAAAAAGTGTAGTGTGATATTTTCAGCTCTCATATATTTGGGGGAGGAGAGAAAAAAATTACTCTTCTTTGAACAAAGGTTTTAATTAGGAGGGGGAGAAACCAATGACCAGAAATAGTATTTTTAGTATAGTATATTTATAGGAATGCATAACATGTGAGATGTATATTTTGAAACTTCATCCGTAACTTATAACATTTACTGTAGTAATAATAACAAGACAGTAGGCCATCACTTTACAACATTACACATGAGTGATTTTGACTTACAAATAAAATATTTACAACCTACCTTTACAAAACAATGTGTGCATACAAAATGAAAACTGCAGAAAAATTTTAAAATAATCAAACAACCAAAAAACCCAGAAGATACACTTAAGGCAGACCAGCAAGACACTGAAATAATTAAGGCTGTGGAATTCTTCTGCACCTTGAAAATATAGAGCTATTTATCAATACTGTGGAGTGGTTTAAAATTGATTGTTACAAGCCTGATAGATGCATGTACTTATATGTATATGTTTAGTGGTCCCTATGGGGAAACCTGTCCACTTATGGATAAAGTCCCTACTGAATGGCCAGAGAAGCACACCCCAAACTTTGGGGGTCATTCAAAACCAACAGGTACCAAGGCAGTTTGTAAACCAACAAGCAATAATTTAAATATAAAGATAGTTCTGAATCTAGATAAATAGAATAAACTAATGATGGCCCCATTACAGTGTTTCAGGTTTTGTTAGTTTGACTTTGAGGACTTCAAAAGATGGTAGATTGGTTCCCAAATGAGTAGAATTGTCCTACTCAAATCAACCCTAATGGTTTTGAATGACCCTAAACGGTTTTCTAATAGAAAAACTGACCCATCTGGACTGTCTGCAAATGGATAGATTTCTGCATATGAGCAATAACATATACATACATATTATACACTATATACATGTACAGATGTACACATATCCATATTTTCCAACAGTTTGCCCTCTGGTCACTACTGTCCTCTGAATAGGATCTCATTCTGAACAATATGTTTAGCTTTTTCACAGCCTTCACATTTGTTTTAGCCACTAGTTTTACTCACCTTCCCCATAGAGTAGGCTGAAATTTGGTAGAAACAGAAGTGAAAGCACCAGGGTCAGAAAATCAAACACAGATAACAGATATGGCTTAAGGTAGTAAGAGAAGATACATGTTTTGTTAATTTCAATTTCATAACCACAGTCTTCGAAGTCACAATAACAGTCCCGTAATATTCCAGAGTGTGGATTCACTTCTGGATAGAAGTCAGGCCTTAATTTAATTTCTATGCTGGCTACTCCTGGGCTACAAAATTAGCTTGGTTAGATTAAGCCTCAGGAGTCAAGATTCCAAGAATTGTTATTTGCACTTTTTCCCCACCACTCTCCTTTTTCTCAGCTATCTTCACTATCCCAAATAATTTGTCTGATTAAAACAAAAGGGTAAACTTGATCATCTGAATAAAAACTAAATCTGATCATGTTTTAAATCTCCCAGCAAATAGGCCAACAGGAAAACACAACAGCCCATGAGTATTGATTTCAGATTTCTATCAATGTCCTTTAAAGATGAAACATTGGCTCAGAATGACTGTTCTTCCTCTCCTCTAACTTATATATATATATATGTAATTAGGATGAAATGCCTTTCACAGTAAATATGGCTTTATGGGATTTCTGTGTTCTATTTTGTGTAATTTCCCACATTTGTGTAATTTCCCACATGAATAATATTTTCTATTAAATATTTTAGTTTTATGCACCGATTTCAGCCTCTTTAACCTGTTCAAATAAATGAAACAACTGAGAATCTTTTAGAAAATAAATATTAATATACTAGCTTCCCTTTTGTTGGTGGAGCCTGTGTGAACTCTGTCTTCCTGCCCAGGGTTTAATCATCACTTCCAAATGATCCCTAGATTTTAAACAACTAAGACAAATCATAATGCAGTTTTACAAATAAATCCATCAAAAGCTCACATAGTATATTTGCCTAACCTAGACTCCGCAGAGATGCTACCCAAGAGAGAAAGGAGTGAGTTCCACATTCCTTGACACTAGCCCAGTCTATTTCATTGGCTACCTTGACTAATAAGAAAGTGTTGAGTTTGCACATTTACCCTTCTATAAAGACTACTTATCTTCAAAATATTTCCTCCTCTATCAAATGCATGGGGCAAACTTTTAGCTAATACACACACAGAAGAAAAACACCATTTTAGTTTATAACATATTTGCTCCCTCATATTTTCATGAATCTTAATATCCGTGCTCTTTCAAACAGGCAAGAGAAAAGTACTGATTAACTCCTGGGCATATATCATTGCGGCTATGGGGAAGCAAATATGGTACTCCTGAAAGGCTTGTCTCAAAAAAATAAAAAAAACTAATGTCTCCTCTCCAAAAATCAGCAGTTCAATTCACTTGCTACACCTGTGCATTTAAATTGCCTCTTCAATAGACAACCGTGAGACCCTGACGAAACAAACTGTGGCATCAGAGGATGTTCCACTCTTACTTCTGCCCTCCCAGGTGAGGAAGGGGCCTTTGGAATCTTTCCTGTCAATTTCTCCAAAGCATAAAGCATAATAAGAGAGAATAGTGCTTGCTTTGGAAGGCATCTTACTCTTCATGTCTGCCATAAGACATACTAGCGAAAGCAGTTATATTGAAATAAGACTTAAATTCTCCAAACCATTTTATGTAAACAAATTTTTAAATGATAAAAATTACAGGCTAGGACCAAATAACATTTAGACAAAGAGCACCTAGTATTTCCAATTAAAAGCAATTTATCGAATTTAATCTCACGAATTTGCAACTGGTATCTAAAGATGTGAATATTGAAAACCTGGAATGTTCAAAGTTATTAATAAAACTCTTAGCACTGGCAGTGTGTAGCACTTTAAAAAAATCAAAATATTTTATAGACATCCCAACTCAAGGTATTTTCCCAACATTCCTATGAGATTAATGTTTTCCTTCCTTTCCCCCAACTCCCATTTTGCCAATGGGAACATTTGGGGCAGAAAAAAAATAAAGACTGACTTTCCGTAAGAAAGGATGGATCAGAAATCGCTGAGGTTGAAACTTAAGGATTCCTGGTCTCATCCTATATTCAGATGTTTTCATTTAAAAGACATTTTAAAATAAAGGAAAAAATGCTGTAATAATAGTAAATCTAAGTACAAATGAACTTCTTTATCTCCCATCCTCCCCTCTGAAAGGCACTACTATTATAAAGGCTTTGTGAATCACAAAGCAGTGAAGCCAGCTTTCTCCTCCGCTTCTTTTACTCCCCCTTAGATTGTTTATGGCTGTGAGAGACCTGAAGGACCCCTCTGACGTTACAACTTTTTCTTAAATTTTCCCCATATTCAGTTGTAAATAGATATAAGTCTAATTCATCTGAAACAAATGCAAAAGATGCAATATATCATTCTATTTGTAAAATTATTATTATGGGTTGTCCCTGATCTTTTTCTTCTTTATGCAACCCTACCCTCACCAAAAACAAAAATCAAATAAATCCCCATGCAATGAATTTAAGCCAAGCAAGAAACTTGTGAGTTTCACCAACATTTATTTTTCCTATTTTTAACCGGAAAATCATCCCTAATTTTTTAATTTTAAAATTTAACCCACTATCATCCCTAGTTAAGTTTTGACTTCAAGAACTACCATAATTTACAGTTCTCCTCTCTCCCCTCTTCTCTACCACCAAGTAATGAATATCTGTGCTCGGGGCAGGTCTCTGATCCTTCTTTCCTCCCACAGTTACCCACAGAGCAATTTAAACATAAGTTTCCCAGCACCATATCCTGGGATTCCTTGGTCTTTCCAAATCCCTATCAGTTATCAAA
This sequence comes from Tamandua tetradactyla, assembly GCF_023851605.1. Lineage (NCBI taxonomy): Eukaryota > Metazoa > Chordata > Mammalia > Pilosa > Myrmecophagidae > Tamandua > Tamandua tetradactyla. Next base: position 20,357,347 of record NC_135336.1, read on the forward strand.
TGACTTAAAATATATCCCCCCTTCTCTTGGGGCTTCTATTAAGTTCATTCTATTCTAATGATTGTATTTTGGCTTCGGTTAGCAAAACCATACTACTTTGCATTTCTGTGTCCTTCCTCTGTCTCCTCACTTCCCCAGCATGTGTACTTAGGGGGATTCTATGCAGCCTCACTTTTGGATCATCCCCACTCTGACATAAAAGCTGATAGAAAAGCATTGGCTCTATCTACATTCTGTCAACTGCACTTCCCACAGCACTATTTCTATGATGCATTTCTACCACAGTCTGTACGCAATTGCTCCAGGCTTTAGCAGAAACTCAGGTTGTCTCTACAAGGTCATAAAAAAACTAAAAATGACTTAGCAGGAGGTTCTTTAGTCAAGTCATTCACAGTGAACGGAACAGAACTTGCCAAGTCATACTTCATGGATATTTTGAATCCAGAACCTATAATCTATCCCATAACAAATCCTATGGATCAGGTTTTCTTCTTTTAATGTTATATGCCATCATGAAGACATGTTTACTAAAAGGGTGTTAGTAAATATGTATTAAATTTTAAAATATTGTATCATATAGTATTTGTCTATACAAATGAAGTTTGTTCAAATAAAGAATATAGAGCATTAGTCATGAGAGCTTTGAGAGAGTTAGATTTGATAAGTCACAGTCATTCAACTACTAGGAAACAAATACAGTCAGAGTCGGTTTCCACATATTTGGTTAATCCTGAAAATACTAAGTGCTATCTAGTCTTATTGCTTGTACCTTCTACCAATTTATTAATATATCATCTCGGACAGGATGGGATGAGGGTGGATGAGGAGGTTGATTTTGAAACCATTGGAAAAGAATGACAAGTATTTTCAAGTCTACATTTCCATCGTAGGATAAAGTGTTTTTATATATTGAACTTCAGACTTAGTTTCCACCTATTTATTATTATTTTTTTTGTATTTCAGTAGGTTTGTAGTTCCAGTTTTTCGTTCATAAACCCTCTGCTTGCACTTCTGTGCTGCGTGAGTTTAATTTCCTCATTCCTATCATAGGAGAGAAGCATTGCCATGAAACCTGATTGGGACAAACAATTGAGTTACATTTTAAAATATTATTTGCATAATACCAATTTCAAAACACACTTTAGAAAACAAAGGGTGGGGTCATGTACAACACAAACACAAAAACTCCTCAAAATAAAAAATAATAATAATAAAACACAAAGAAAAAAAAACATGAAATGCCCAGGTTTAATTTTTTTCCACCAGGGAAATAAGGGCGGCTAATAATAATTTTGTATGGAGAATATACAGCAGACAGCAGGATTGGCCTCAAAGTACAATTAGTCCTTTTAGTCCAGAGAAATATCGGTGGCTGAGTGATGACAGATATTGCAATCTGAGTTAGAACGCAGTGTTCTGTTAGGGTGATGTGTCAGGTTTTGTTCCATGGCTTCAAAAAGGACTAGGACCAGGTCTTTGAAAGGCCTCTATGGCTGCCTCCTTTTGGTAAGCACCCCTTAGTGTCAATGAGTTAGAAATAAAGCCAACTTTCTGAAGACTATATTCTACAGCTATAGCAGAAATCAGAAAGTGTTGTTACTTAGTTCATAGGAACAGCAGGAGAGGTTTGTGTTTGCCCTTTTGTATGAACCTGTTTTTTCATTTACCTATTTCAAACCAGGTGTAGACATAAAAATAGCCCCACAGCTTAACTGTATTTGGACTGGCAGGCTTGCTGAGCTGCCAGTGAATTTGGGGGTAGCTTACCATAGGCAGGACCTTTGTTAATCAAGTAACCTGTGACTGAGAGAAAAATCTTTTTGTTAACAGATTGCAAGAGGGTAACATTGAATTCTCTTAATGCACAGGTTTGGTAAAAGATTTCTATACAAGATTTATAAAATGCTCTAAAAAACTTGTCATCTAATTGTGCTTAGTCAAAACAATGTAATGCTTCAATTAGTAAATTATTGTCTCAACTGGAGCACTCAGTTACTTACGATTGGTTTCATATATATCTCTATATTATAAAACTTTGAAACCTGAATGGGCTATAGTATACTGTATGTGTATATGTATCCTATTAAGACACTATCTCTAAGTCATCTAACCTGGAATAGTTGACATACATGACATCTCTGTAACATAGAACTTTTCGCTTAAAACCTCAGCAAAGGCAGAAACTTTTTGTACTCACAACAGTGAGCTAAAAGTTTGCCTAGTTAACCACTCGTTTAGGAATGCATGATTAACATTTTTTATAACAGTTCATCTAATATTCTTGGTATCCTTGCCCTTCTTCCTGACACTCACTATCTCTTTTTTCCTTCTGAATGACCTCCTGGAAAGTTCCTGGATTTAGGGTGACTTTTATTGATGCTCAGACCCTGAATAACCGCTGTAAAGGTTTAAGAGGTACATCTCTCAATCCAGAGGACCGCATGGAGGGAACAAAGTAACAGAGAATTATGTACAGACACATTCAGTCTTGCTTTGGTTCACACCGCACTTCCATGTGGAACCTCAAGGGTTGGGAGGTGGCTACGTCCCTTGGTTCGCCCTGTTGACAATGTAGCTCTTGACATTTGGAATAGGACGCACATCATTCTGATGCTTGCGGCGCTCTATGAAGCATGCCAGGCGGGAGGTGTCCAGAGGGATTTTGGAGTAGCTGCCATTGTGGGGCTGCAGCCAGGGATGCTGTAGGCAGGTGGCTGCTGTGGGCCGCCTCCGAAAGTCTTCCTGTAAGATCACATTGATGAAATCGCGGGCAGCATTGCTCACACCACAGAAGTACTCATGGGGGAAGCTGAAGTCCACTCTGCACACATTGATGCACGTCTCCTCTTTGCTCTCATCCAAGAAGGGGGAGACCCCGCTCAGCATGACATACGTCAGAACCCCAATGCTCCAGATGTCCGTGCCCAGGGAGACAGGGATGCCTTGGATCACTTCGGGGGCAGCAAACTCAGGGTTCCCCAGCAGGTGGTGGATGTGGAAATGACCTGAGATCTGCACAGCATCCTCCAAGTCGATGAGCTTCACTCGAGGCACTGGAATCCGTAGGTCAATGAGCAGGTTTTCAGGCTGCAGAGTCGCCAAGGAGGCAGGGAAAAGAGAAAGCAAGTTCAGTTCTCTGTTTTGACTACCAACAGGACACTGTTATTTCAAACATAGTCCTGCTATTCTCAGATAAAGCCTCTGGTGGATGGGAAATTCCCTACGCAAAGTAAGTAGGAGACTTCCCACTAAACAATAACTTCGGGTGCCACGGCTTCTTAACTACCCGTTGTTTGGGGATGGAGTCAGAAACATTTTTAAATAAATTTTTTCATTTGGGGGAACACTTTTCTCATTTGGGAGAACATTTTTTCATTTAGGAAAACACGGACTTCTTTTTGAGCACCATGAAAATTAGGTAACATGTATTAGTTTCCTTCTATAAAGTTAGACTAGGTAGTTAAAGTTTCCTTACCTCCTCTCACCCCAGATTTTATTGTGACTCTGGTGTGGCTCTCATTAGTTCATGACTAACTCAAATTCTGAGACAACCTAGCGTCTATTTAGTATTCATAAAGATTCTAATCCAAGTAAGTAAAATGAATACGAATTCACCTTTCTCAAGGGTAATGACTAAGAAATTGGATTAGCAGTTTCTCTGCCAGGGCTCCTATTTCCTGGTACCTTTATGTCCAAATGTGCAACCCTGCAGTTGTGCAGGTACTGCAGAGCTTCCATGATGTCCCGGATGTAGAAGGCTACTTTTTCCTCCATCAGCTCATCATGATTCATAAGGTAATCTAAAAGCCGGCCATCATCCATTCTAAAGTAGAAAAAAGGAAAGGAATTATGTTCATGAAGAAACAGAAATAGCACACTTAGCACACATACAAGCCTGTACGGCCTCAAAGAGCTTAGATCAATGGGTGACATATGAACATTTTATTAGAGGCCAAATAGTAGAAAAGTGCAGAACTAAGAAAAACACATAATAAATTTATAAATTTGATGTGCTTCAGGGAAGAAAGCTGTAGAACCTTGCTTAAAATATTGTTTTGTTAACTTTTAAAACTGCTCACAAGGAAAAGGGTCTGACACCCCTTTAAGAGGTTCGATGATAAAATAGGGAAAGTCTTTACCAGGAGAAGGACAATAGCAAAATTCTGATTAACTTGAACCTGTTGGCTGTAAGTGGGCCCAAATATGTTTTTATTAAATGGCTATTTGCCCATTTTTAGGTAGGGAAAAATAGAAGGTAGCAGTGTCCTTGGCATTTTTGTCTCCCCCCCCCCCCCCTTTAAAAACTTTGCCTTTGGGTGTCTTTCTGACGTTAAAGACTGTCATTACAAACATGATATGTGTTGCCAACCAGATTTGAACCCTGGCTCTCCATTTACCCTGGCTGTAGGGCATGGGAAAATTTGGATTCTTCATTTTAAAGTGGGAATACTATTTCTGAATTTTTATAATCAGTCCTGTTGCACAATCTGTATTCCTTCAGCACCAACTGCCCAATCTCTACCCTATTTCGATTTCCTGGTAACCTGTGTTCTTAACTTCAGTTCTCAAAGTTCACTCATTACCTACTGGTTTGGGTAAGAATCAAGTGAGGCAATGAGGCATTTAAGCGTAATTTGTAGCCTAAGAGAGCTTTCAATAGATGGGAGTTATTTTCTGGCACCTTGTGCCCTCTTAATGTCATATAGTGACTGAATGTCAGGCAGGTATTTTTAATATGCATTGGGCTATCGAAGGCACATTTCATGAAATGCTGAGGCAGAGGAGCTTAGGCCAGGGTCGGAAACTACTTTTGACCAGAGCTGAAACACTCCTGGTCAAGTTTACATTCTTGTCTACGGCTTGTTTGTTCCCACAGGTCTATTACTATTCTCTATTTGCTAGGAAGAAAGGCTAGGGCCTATAAACGCCTCCTTTTCCCTCCCTTTGCCCCTGCCTGGGAGTAGAGTGGGAGTAGTAACCATAGACTAGAGTAGGATTGGGCTCATTAGAGTCCATTTCCCTGAATTTCTTGGAATGCTTTAAGAAGAAATTAACAGCACTGCTTCTAGACCAGAAAGTCTCAGCTACCAAGTTCAGTCAGAGCTTTTGGATCATGCAGATTGCCAGGCACCCTCCCCACCCCCACCTCCAACGAGTGAATCAGGATCTCAGTCTCCTAGACAACCTCTACCCGCAATTCTGATGGCCATTATTCTAGTTTGCTGGATGCCAGAATGCAATATACTAGAAACGGAATGGATTTCAAAAGGAGGAATTTAATAAATTGCTACTTTACAGTTCTAGGTCTGAGAAAATGTTCCAATTAAATTTATAGAAATGTCCAATCTAAGGCATCCAGGGAAAGACACCTTGGTTCAAGAAGGCCAATGAAGTTCAGGGTTTCTCTCTCAAGTTAGAAGACACATGGTGAACACAGTCAGGGTTTCTCTCTTGTCTGGAAAGGCACGTGGTGAAAACAGCGTCATCAGTTAGCTTTCTCTCCTGGTTTCCTGTTTCATGAAGCTCCCTGGGAGGCGTTTTCCTTCTTCATCTCCAAAGGTGACAGGCTGGTGGACTCTGCTTCTTGTGGCTATGTCGTTCTTCTCTGCTCTCCGAATCTCCCTCATTCTCCAAAACATTTCCTCTTTTACAGGATTCCAGTAAACTAATCAAGACCCACCCGAATGGGTGGAGACACGTCTCTACTTAATCCAGTTTAACAACCACTCTTGACTGACTCACACCTCCAAGGACATGATCTAATTACAGTTTCAAACATACAGTATTGAATAAGGATTAAAAGAAATTGCCTTTATAAAATGGGATTCGGATTAAAACATGGCTTTTCTAGGGTACATACATCCTTTCAAACAGGCACAGCCATTTAAATGGGAGACCCCCAGTCACAAGCTAACCAGGATTTAGGTAGTTCAGGCACTGTCTCCTCCACAAATTTTCCCTGAATGGCAAGTCCAACAAAGCACCTTTCCATGTTCTCACAGCAACACATGTCCTCCTCCTTCTTCTTCTTTTTTTCTTACCATTTACCACAGAATGTCAAAATCATCTATTTATCTATTGGTCTTCCTCATTAGTTTATAACTCCTCAAAAGCAGGAATTTTATCTTCTCATCCTTGTTTCCCGCTGTGCTGGTTTGAAAGGAAGTATGCCCCCTAAGAAAAGCCATGTTTTAATATAAATCCCATTTCTTAAAGGTAGAATAATTCCTATTCAATATTGTATATCTGAAACTATAATGAGATCATTTCCCTGGTTGATGTGATTTAGTTAAGAATGGTTGTTAAACTGGATTAGGGATGACATGTCTCCACCCATTTGAGTGGGTCTTGATTAGTTTCTGAAGTCCTATAAAGAGGAAACATTTTGGAGATTCGGAGAGACTCAGAGAGGGCAGAGAATGCTGCAACATTACAAAGCAGAGAGTCCACCAGCCAGCGACCTTTGGAGATGAAGAAGGGAAATGCCTCCCAGGGAGCTTCATGAAACCAGAAGCCGGGAGAGTAAGCAAGCAGATGACGCCGTGTCTGCCATGTGCCCTTCCAGCCGAGAGAGAAGCCCTGACTGCGTTCACCATGTGCCTTTCCAGATGAGAGAGAAACCCTGAACTTCATCGGCCTTCTTGAACCAAGGTATCTTTCCCCAGATGCCTTTGATTGGACATTTCTATAGACTTGTTTTAATTGGGACATTTTCTCGGCCTTAGATCTGTAAACTAGCAACTCATTAAGTTTCCCCTTTTAAAAGCCATTCCGTTTCTGGTATATTGCATTCCAGCAGCTAGCAAACTAGAACACCCGCATCTGGCCCCAGGTCTGTGTGGTAGTTGACACACAGTGAGTGCTCAGCTAATGTTTGCTAAACTAGTTCAATTCTGTGTTCAACTACTTTAATCTCCACAACATCTTTGGGACGTGGAGATAATTCTTAAGACTTCACAGATGAGGACCCTGAGATCCTGAGGTCCAGGAAACTAAATATACTGCCTGAATCACAGAGCTAGGATTTGAGCCCAGATTCTTCACTCCAAGAATGGCTTCTTTCCATTGTATTGCTGTGACCTGGTAATCAACACCTTCCCACAGGCATCAGCAAGGCTACAGGGACAAAGGTTCTGGGTGTATTGTACCATTTGGATAGCAAGTGATAATAACTTTTATTGGGACTCTAGCATAACATGCTGTCACTTGTAAATGGGATAGTTCACTGTCAATAGAATATGTTCTTTGAGTTAGGAAGCCTCCAGTAAGTCTCTGAAAGGCTGTTTGTAAAGCTATTTGTTAATCCAAAATGAGAATCTACCATCTCTGCACAGCTATTTAAAGTTAAGTTTCACAAAAGGGTTAAAATGCTAACAGTGTTAGTGTTGCCTCCTCATGTTTCTTTTCAACCTACTTAAAAATGTATACAGAGAGATTTGCATTTTGCTTTCTTTTTTTCCATCATAAATGTATTTATACACTTATATATTTATTATACACATACACCACTAGAGTACAAGTACATAGCAGCGAGCCTAAAATGCAGTTGAAAGGCTGGAGGCATTTCTCGTCTGTCTTTGGGTTCATGTGGTGAAAATGTCTGCTTTCTTATTAGCACGATATGATAACATTTTCACTAGGGCTTGGTACTTCTGAAAAGACTCGGCTCTCCTTTGTCTCTGTGAGATTTCCCCAAACCAGAGAGCATGCTCTCTGTTTTTGCCGAGGGTAGTAGGTAGGAGATTGTGACATTATTCCTCTATCTGTCCTAACCTGGGGACAGAATGTATGGTTACCTGCGCTCCTAGAAAACATAGAGTGGGTGGAATGTTTTGAAGGTAAGATTCTACCCTAAAAGGAATTTCTTGGTTGGTAGACCAGGGGTGCTATTGCAGTGGATCCATGCACAAACCCCTCTCTTTCATTTCACCTTCACCCCTGTCAATAAGCTTACTGCCAAAAAGCTATTCCTCCCTCTTTCCCAGCCCAAGTATCCATAATGGAAAGAAAATGAAAATTGAAGTCACAGTGATGTGGGTTCAAGTCACGGCTCCTCCATCTCCTGGTTTTAAGGAGCTATTTGCTACTTACCTTTTTTAACCTTGATTTTTTAATCTGTAAAATGGGATGACATTTACATAACATGGAGGAGAATACATGTTACATACAGTACTTTGTAAACTACACAACATTGTATAAAATGTCACTATCTTTTTCGTTAACTCTGGGCAATAAATAGCCCAAACAGATGGGGGCCCTTTTAGAGAGATGACACCCGTACTTACAGTTCCAAAATCAGGATGTAGGATGTGGGGGACTCATAGGTGTCGTGGAGAGTGACGTACTGGGGGTGCTGCAGGTGCTGCAGGAGGGCGGCCTCGTGGGCAGCCTGCTCTTTCTTCTTCATTTTTTTGCTGACGAATTTCACAGCAACATCTTTGCGGGTGGCTTTGTGAATGCACTTCTTTACTATGGAGAAACGGCCTCTGGAAATCAAAAGGGAGAAACCGTCTCGCCCAGACTCTTGAGTCAACCAGGTATCATTTTACCCAGCTATGTGTAAAGTTATGGCTAAAACAGTCAATAATATCTCATTAGGAAGCTTACATTCTATATTTTAATTATAAGGTTATCATCCAGAAAGGCCATTTTTCTTCTTTAGTATTTTAGTTTTGGGGGATGCAAAAGAACTAGCTTACATCATTTTAAAAAGTTTAATTTAATTTAATTTAATTTTTAACCAGTTTTTATTGTTAAATATAACATATATACAAAAAAATTTTAAATGTGATTGTTTTCAAAGTACACTTCAACAAGTAGATACAGAACATATTTCAGAGTTCGTTATGGATTACCATTCTACTATTTTAGATTTTTCCTTCTAGTTGCTCCCAAACACTGGAGGCTAGAAGAAATATATATTTTTCTTTTTTGCGAAAAATAACATACATACAAAAAAAAAAAGCATAAATTTCAAAGCACATTGCAACATTTAGTTGTGGAAAACAAATTTCAGAGTTTTGTATGGGTTACAATACTACAATTTTAGGTTTTTACTTCTAGCTGCCCTAAGATACTGGAGACTAAAGGAAATATCAATATTTCAGCAATCATACTCGTTTGTTAAACTCTACCTCTGTATAACTCCACCACCTTCAATCTTTCTCCCACTTGTTAGGGGTATTTGGGCTATGCCCATTCTGGTTTCTTGGAGTATAGGAGATGCTTTACTATTCTTTTTATACACAAAATTAAAAAGAATAGTAAAGCATCTCCTATACTCCAAGAAACCAGCTTCAATAATATCAATGTTTTGAAAATCACATCTATTCTTTTCCCACTCCCTGCTTTTTTCTCTGGAGTGTTTTAAAGAAAAATCCAGATAAAGTGTTATTTTACTCTAAATACTTTAGAATGCATCTCTAATTAACAGAGACATTAAATATATAACTCCATATTATATAACCATTATACCTAGCAAAATGAATTGCATCTTCAATAGACAGAATGGTTTCCAGATTCAGCTGTAGCCATATGAAGGGAGTAAATAAGCTGATTAATTAGAAGGCACTGATCAGCAATGGAAGCAGAGAAAGGGAGAGTCAGAGCAGTGAAAAAGCAATGCCATCCAACCCCTGTCCATGAGGCATTCAAATCCATGAGCAGAGGAGTAAATAGTTTCCATGTCAGTCCTTTCCTCTAACAGAATGGATCAATCAAATATGAGGAATACCATTAAAATCATCCAACTCCTTGACCTGGCTCCATGGTCACCAAACAATTTTCAGAAAATAAACTTTTGCCATTATAGATTTGCTTGCAATAAATGTGATCATCAGTAAAATAAGTATTTGACAAATATCAACTGAATGCCTATTATATACCAGATATTATTCTTTTTAAAAATTTTTAAAATTTTTATCGATAAATGAAAACAACATACAAACACAAACATTCTTAAAATACAAACATTCCATATATGGTGTACAATCAATGGCTCACAATATCATCACATAGCAGTATATTCATCTCCACGATCATTTTTTAGAACATTTGTGTCACTCCAGAAAAAGAAATAAAAAGAAAAAACTCCTACATGTCATGCCCCTTACCCCTCCCTCTCCTTGACCACTTTTCCATCTACCCAATATATTTTAACCTTTGTCCCCCCTATTTTTTTTCTACACCACTTACTACTCCCTTTCATTGATCACTGGTATTTCAATCACTCAATTTACTTTAACTTTTGTTCCCCCTTATTTATTTTTAATCCATATTTTTTACTTATCTGTCCATATTGTAGATAAAAGGAGCATCAGACACAAGGTTTTCACCATCATAGAGTCACATTGCGGAAGCTATATCATTATACATTCATCTTCAAGAAACATGGCTATTGGAACACAGCTCTACAGTTTCAGGTGCTTCCCTCTAGTCTCTCGAATACACCTTAAACTAAATAAGGGATATCTATATAATGTGTAAGAATAACTTCCAGGATGACTGCTTGACTCTATTTGAAATTTCTCAGCCACTGAGACTTTATTTTGTCTCATTTCTCTCTTCCCCCTTTTGGTTGAGAAGGTTTTCTCAACCCCTTGATGCTGAGTCCCAGCTCATTCTAGGATTTCTGTCCCATGTTGCCAAGGAAGTTTACACCCCTGGGAGTCATGTCCCACGAAGAGAGGGGGGAAGGCAGTGAGTTTGCTTGCTGTGTTGGCTGAGAGAGACAGAGGCCACATCTGAGCAACAAAAGAAGTTCTCTGGGGGGTGACACTTAGGCCCAATTTTAAGTAGTCTTAGCTTATCCTTTGTGGGGATAAGTTTTGTAGGGACAAAAACCAAGATTGAGGGCTCGGCCTATTGATTTGGTTGTCTCCAAATTCTCCAAATGGGGAAGTTGAATTTCCCTCCTTTCTCACCATTCCCCAAAGAGGACTTGGCAAATACTTCTTTATTCACTGTTCAAATCACTTACCAGATGTCATTCATGACATGGTGAACAAGTATTTGGTCAGACGGGCAGTTCTATTTTATGTCATATATCAATCAATTACCATTCTGGTTTTTACCAGCAGTCTCTTGTGAGATAGATTAATAGATATCACTCCTTTTGGAGCACTTTGTATGCATAAAAATAATTGAATGTTGAGGGTAGACCTCTAGAACTTAGTGGTCATATCAAGATGCCACTACCTTACTCTTTTAAAAAAACATTTATTTTTTATCAAGGTTATTCATCTTAATGATTTAAAAACCTAGCTGGGGGGATACTTTGGGGAAGACAGTGGAATAAGGACAGGCAGATCTCCCTCCTCCACCAAAAACACATATGAACAGGCAAGAACTGTCCAAAGCACTGGTTCAGGGGCTCAGGAGACCAGGGAAGGATGTCTGCAACATGTAAGGAAGAGCTGGGTGAAAAAGCAGAGAAACGATGACTGAAAATTAAGTGTGAGCATTTTTAATGCTACAGCACAAAACAGGTCTTATAAATTTTAAAAGATTGAAATTATACAAAGCACTTTTTATGATCATAATGGAGTGAAGCCGGAAATCAATAATAGCCAGAGAACCAGAAAGTTCACAAATATAAGGAGGTTAAACAACATGCTCTTAAACAATAGTAGGTCAAAGACGACATTGCAAGAGAAAACAGTAAATATCTCGAATATAATGAAAATGAAAACACAACATATGAAAACTTTTGGAATGCAGCAGAGGCAGTGCTGAGAGGGAAATTTATATCCCTAAATGCCTACATTAAAAAGGAAGAAAGAGTTAAAACCAAAGATGTAACTGAACAAATGGAGAAACCAAAGAAAGAACAACAAACTAATCCCAAAGCAACCAGAAGGAAATAAAAAATATTAGAGTGGAAATAAATGAAATGGAATGAGAAAAAGAGAGAGAGAGAGAGAATCAATAAAACAAAAAGTTGGTTCCTTGAAAAAATCAGTAAAATTGAGCAAACCCTTAGCTACACTGATAACGTCAAAGACAGAGAAGATACAAATAAATAAAATCATAAATAGAGAGGAGTCATTACCAACCCTGAAGGAATAAGAACGATTATAAGAGGATACTATGAACAATTATATGCCAACAAACTAGACAGCTTAGATGAAATGGGCAATTTCTAAGAAATACATGGACAACTTATACAGACTCTTGAAGAAATAGAAGACCTCAACAAACCAATCACAAGTAAAGAGTCTGAATCAGTCATCAAAAATCTCCCTACAAAGAAAAGCCCAGGACCAGCTGGCTTCACAGGTGAATTTTATCAAGTATTCTAAAACGAATTAATATTAATCTTGCTCAAAAGCTTCCAAAAAATTGAAGATGAGGGCATACTACCTAACTCATTCTATGGAGTCAACATCACCTTAATACCAATGCCTGACAGAGATACTAAAAGAAAAGAAAATTACAGACCAATTCCCTAATGAATATAGATGCAAAAATTCTCAAGAAGATACTTGCCAATAGAATCCACCAGCACATTAAAAGAATTATATACCATGAACAAGTAGGTTTTATCCCAGGTATTCAAGGGTGGATCAACACAAGAAAATCAATTAACGTAATATACCACATTAACAAATTGAATGGAAAAAACCATAAGACCACCTTGAACGACACAGAAAAGGCATTTGACAAAATTCAGCATCCTTTCTTGATAAAAATGCTTCAAAAGGTAGGAATTGAAGGAAACTTCCTCAACATGATAAAGGGCATATATGGAAAACACATAGCTAACATCATACTCAATGATGAGACACTGCAAGCATTCTAAGATCGAGAATTAGATCTAGTACAACATTGTACTAGAATTAGATTAGATCTAGTACAACATTCTAAGATCTAGTACAACATTGTACTAGAAGTTCTAGCTAGAGCAGTTAAGCAAGAAAAAGAAATAAAAAGCACCCAAATTGGAAAGAAAGAAGTAAAACTTTCACTATTTGTAGACAACATAATCCTATATCTAGAATGTTCTGAAAAAACTATGACAAAGCTACTAAATGAGTTCAGCAAAGTGGCAGGATACAAGATCAACCTGCAAAAATCAGTGGTGTCCTATATATTAGTAGTGAGCTATCCAAGGAGGAAATAAAGAAAAAAATTCCATTTACAATAGCAACTAAAAGAATCAAATATATAGGAATGAACTTAACCAAGGATGTAAAGGACCTGTACACAGAAAACTATAAAACATTGCTAAAAGAAATTTTAAAAGACCTAAATAAGTGGAAAGACACTCCATGTTCATGGATAGGAAGGTTAAATTCATTAAGATGTCAATTCCATCCAAATTGATCTAGAATTAGATTGAATGCAATACTAATCAAATTTTCAAAAATCTACTTTGCAGAATTGGAAAAGCTAGTTGTCAAATTTATTTGGAAGGGAAAGGGGCCTTGAATAGGCAAATCTTGTAAAAGAAGAATGAAATGGGAGGACCAACGTTTCCTGACTTTAAAGCATGTTATAAAGACACAGTGGTCACAACAGCATGGTACAGGCATAAAGATACATATACTGGTCAGTGGAATTGAATTGAAAGTTCAGAAATTGTCTCCAAATATAAGGTCAATTTATTTTTTTTTTATTTTTTTTTTTTTTCAGAGGAATTTTTTTTTTTTATTAATTAAAAAAAGAATTAACAAAACAATTAGAAATCATTGCAATCTACATGTACAATCAGTAATTCTTAATAACATCACATAGTTGCATATTCATCATTTCTTAGTACATTTATATCAATTTAGAAAAAGAAATAAAAAGACAACAGAATAAGAATTAAAACAATAATAGAAAGAAAAAAAAACAAAAAAAACAAAAACAAAAAACCTATACCTCACATGCAGCTTCATTCAGTGTTTTAACATAATTGCATTACCATTGGGTAGTATTGTGCTGTCCATTTCTGAGTTTTTATATCCAGTCCCGTTGTACAGTCTGTATCCCTTCATCTCCAATTATCCCTTCTCTTTTTTTTTTTTTTTTTTTTAATTAACGGAAAAAAAGAAATTAACCCAATATTTAGAGATCATACCATTCTACACATGCAATCATTAATTCTTAACATCATCACATAGATGCATGATCATCATTTCTTAGTACATTTGCATTGGTTTAGAAGAACTAGCAACATAACCGAAAAAGATATAGAATGTTAATATAGAGAAAAAAATAAAAGTAATAATAGTAAAATCAAAACAAAACAAAACAAAACAAAACAAAAACCTATAGCTCAGATGCAGCTTCATTCAGTGTTTTAACATGATTACTTTACAATTAGGTATTATTGTGCTGTCCATTTTTGAGTTTTTGTAACTATTCCTGTTGCACAGTCTGTATCCCTTCAGCTTCAATTACCCATTGTCTTACCCTGTTTCTAACTCCTGCTGAACTCTGTTACCAATGACATATTTCAAGTTTATTCTCGAATGTCCGTTCACATCAGTGGGACCATACAGTATTTGTCCTTTAGTTTTTGGCTGGATTCACTCAGCATAATATTCTCTAGGTCCATCCATGTTATTACATGGTTCATAAGTTTATCTTGTCTTAAAGCTGCATAATATTCCATCGTATGTATATACCACAGTTTGTTTAGCCACTCTTCTGTTGATGGAGATTTTGGCTGTTTCCATCTCCTTGCAATTGTAAATAATGCTGCTATAAACATTGGTGTGCAAATGTCCGTTTGTGTCTTTGCCCTTAAGTCCTTTGAGTAGATACCTAGCAATGGTATTGCTGGGTCGTATGGCAATTCTATATTCAGCTTTTTGAGGAACCGCCAAACTGCCTTCCACAGTGGTTGCACCCTTTGACATTCCCACCAACAGTGGATAAGTGTGCCTCTTTCTCCGCATCCTCTCCAGCACTTGTCATTTTCTGTTTTGTTGATAATGGCCATTCTGGTGGGTGTGAGATGATATCTCATTGTGGTTTTGATTTGCATTTCTCTAATGGCCAGGGACATTGAGCATCTCTTCATGTGCCTCTTGGCCATCCGTATTTCCTCTTCTGAGAGGTGTCTGTTCAAGTCTTTTTCCCATTTTGTAATTGGGTTGGCTGTCTTTTTGTTGTTGAGATGAACAATCTCTTTATAAATTCTGGATACTAGACCTTTATCTGATATATCATTTCCAAATATTGTCTCCCATTGTGAAGGCTGTCTTTCTACTTTCTTGATGAAGTTCTTTGATGCACAAAAGTGTTTAATTTTGAGGAGTTCCCATTTATTTATTTCCTTCTTCAGTGCTCTTGCTTTAGGTTTAAGGTCCATAAAACCGCCTCCAATTGTAAGATCCATAAGATATCTCCCAACATTTTCCTCTAACTGTTTTATGGTCTTAGACCTAATGTTTAGATCTTTGATCCATTTTGAGTTAACTTTTGTATACGGTGTGAGAGATGGGTCTTCTTTCATTCTTTTGCATATGGATATCCAGTTCTCTAGGCACCATTTATTGAAGAGACTGCTCTGTCCCAGGTGAGTTGGCTTGACTGCCTTATCAAAGATCAAATGTCCATAGATGAGAGGGTCTATATCTGAGCACTCTATTCGATTCCATTGGTCGATATATCTATCTTTATGCCAATACCATGCTGTTTTGACCACTGTGGCTTCATAATATGCCTTAAAGTCAGGCAGCGCGAGACCTCCAGCTTCGTTTTTTTTCCTCAAGATGTTTTTAGCAATTCGGGGCACCCTGCCCTTCCAGATAAATTTGCTTATTGGTTTTTCTATTTCTGAAAAATAAGTTGTTGGGATTTTGATTGGTATTGCATTGAATCTGTAAATCAATTTAGGTAGGATTGACATCTTAACTATATTTAGTCTTCCAATCCATGAACACGGTATGCCCTTCCATCTATTTAGGTCTTCTGTGATTTCTTTTAGCAGTTTTTTGTAGTTTTCTTTATATAGGTTTTTTGTCTCTTTAGTTAAATTTATTCCTAGGTATTTTATTCTTTTAGTTGCAATTGTAAATGGGATTCGTTTCTTGATTTCCCCCTCAGCTTGTTCCTTACTAGTGTATAGAAATGCTACAGATTTTTGAATGTTGATCTTGTAACCTGCTACTTTGCTGTACTCATTTATTAGCTCTAGTAGTTTTGTTGTGGATTTTTCCGGGTTTTCGACGTATAGTATCATATCATCTGCAAACAGTGATAGTTTTACTTCTTCCTTTCCAATTTTGATGCCTTGTATTTCTTTTTCTTGTCTAATTGCTCTGGCTAGAACCTCCAACACAATGTTGAATAATAGTGGTGATAGTGGACATCCTTGTCTTGTTCCTGATCTTAGGGGGAAAGTTTTCAATTTTTCCCCATTGAGGATGATATTAGCTGTGGGTTTTTCATATATTCCCTCTATCATTTTAAGGAAGTTCCCTTGTATTCCTATCTTTTGAAGTGTTTTCAACAGGAAAGGATGTTGAATCTTGTCGAATGCCTTCTCTGCATCAATTGAGATGATCATGTGATTTTTCTGCTTTGATTTGTTGATATGGTGTATTACATTATTTGATTTTCTTATGTTGAACCATCCTTGCATACCTGGGATGAATCCTACTTGGTCATGATGTATAATTCTTTTAATGTGTTGTTGGATACGATTTGCTAGAATTTTATTGAGGATTTTTGCATCTGTATTCATTAGAGAGATTGGTCTGTAGTTTTCTTTTTTTGTAATATCTTTGCCTGGTTTTGGTATGAGGGTGATGTTGGCTTCATAGAATGAATTAGGTAGTTTTCCCTCCACTTCGATTTTTTTGAAGAGTTTGAAGAGAATTGGTACTAATTCTTTCTGGAACGTTTGGTAGAATTCACATGTGAAGCCATCTGGTCCTGGACTTTTCTTTTTAGGAAGCTTTTGAATGACTAATTCAATTTCTTTACTTGTGATTGGTTTGTTGAGGTCATCTATGTCTTCTTGAGTCAAAGTTGGTTGTTCATGTCTTTCCAGGAACCCGTCCATTTCCTCTAAATTGTTGTATTTATTAGCGTAAAGTTGTTCATAGTATCCTGTTATTACCTCCTTTATTTCTGTGAGGTCAGTAGTTATGTCTCCTCTTCCATTTCTGATCTTATTTATTTGCATCCTCTCTCTTCTTCTTTTTGTCAATCTTGCTAAGGGCCCATCAATCTTATTGATTTTCTCATAGAACCAACTTCTGGCCTTATTGATTTTCTCTATTGTTTTCATGTTTTCAATTTCATTTATTTCTGCTCTAATCTTTGTTATTTCTTTCCTTTTGCTTGCTTTGGGGTTAGCTTGCTGTTCTTTCTCCAGTTCTTCCAAATGGATAGTTAATTCCTGAATTTTTGCCTTTTCTTCTTTTCTGATATAGGCATTTAGAGCAATAAATTTCCCTCTTAGCACTGCCTTTGCTGCGTCCCATAAGTTTTGATATGTTGTGTTTTCATTTTCATTCGCCTCGAGGTATTTGCTAATTTCTCTTGCAATTTCTTCTTTGACCCAGTCGTTGTTTAGGAGTGTGTTGTTGAGCCTCCACGTATTTGTGAATTTTCTGGCACTCTGCCTATTATTGATTTCCAACATCATTCCTTTATGGTCCGAGAAAGTGTTGTGTAAGATTTCAATCTTTTTAAATTTGTTGAGACTTGCTTTGTGACCCAGCATATGGTCTATCTTTGAGAATGATCCATGAGCACTTGAGAAAAAGGTGTATCCTGCTGTTGTGGGATGTAATGTCCTATAAATGTCTATTAAGTCTAGTTCATTTATAGTAATATTCAGATTCTCTATTTCTTTGTTGATCCTCTGTCTAGATGTTCTGTCCCTTGATGAGAGTGGTGAGTTGAAGTCTCCAACTATTATGGTATATGAGTCTATTTCCCTTTTCAGTGTTTGCAGTATATTCCTCACGTATTTTGGGGCATTCTGATTCGGTGCGTAAATATTTATGATTGTTATGTCTTCTTGTTTAATTGTTCCTTTTATTAGTATATAGTGTCCTTCTTTGTCTCTTTTAACTGTTTTACATTTGAAGTCTAATTTGTTGGATATTAGTATAGCCACTCCTGCTCTTTTCTGGTTGTTATTTGCATGAAATATCTTTTCCCAACCTTTCACTTTCAACCTATGTTTATCTTTGGGTCTAAGATGTGTTTCCTGTAGACAGCATATAGAGGGATCCTGTTTTTTAATCCATTCTGCCAATCTATGTCTTTTGATTGGGGAATTCAGTCCATTGACATTTAGTGTTATTACTGTTTGGATAATATTTTCCTCTAACATTTTGCCTTTTGTATTATATATATCATATCTGATTTTCCTTCTTTCTACACTCTTTTCCATATCTCTCTCTTCTGTCTTTTTGTATCTGACTCTAGTGCTCCCTTTAGTATTTCTTGCAGAGCTGGTCTCTTGGTCACAAATTCTCTCAGTGACTTTTTGTCTGAGAATGTTTTAATTTCTCCCTCATTTTTGAAGGATAATTTTGCTGGATATAGGAGTCTTGGTTGGCAGTTTTTCTCTTTTAGTATTTTAAATATATCATCCCACTGTCTTCTAGCTTCCATGGTTTCTGCTGAGAAATCTACACAAAGTCTTATTGGGTTTCCCTTGTATGTAATGGATTGTTTTTCTCTTGCTGCTTTCAAGATCTTCTCTTTCTCTTTGACCTCTGACATTCTAACTAGTAAGTGTCTTGGAGAACGCCTATTTGGGTCTAATCTCTTTGGGGTGCGCTGCACTTCTTGGATCTGTAATTTTAGGTCTTTCATAAGAGTTGGGAAATTTTCAGTGATAATTTCTTCCATTAGTTTTTCTCCTCCTTTTCCCTTCTCTTCTCCTTCTGGGACACCCACAACACGTATATTTGTGCGGTTCATATTGTCCTTGAGTTCCCTGATACCCTGTTCAAATTTTTCCATTTTTTTCCCTATAGTTTCTGTTTCTTTTTGGGATTCAGATCTTCCATCCTCCAAATCACTAATTCTATCTTCTGTCTCTTTAAATCTATCATTGTAGCTATCCATTATTTTTTCTATGTTTGCTACTTTATCCTTCACTTCCATAAGTTCTGCGATTTGTTTTTTCAGTTTTTCTATTTCTTCTTTATGTTCAGCCCATGTCCTCTTCATGTCCTCCCTCAATTTATCGATTTCATTTTTGAAGAGGTTTTCCATTTCTGTTCGTATATTCAGGATTAGTTGTCTCAGCTCTTGTGTCTCATTTGAGCTATTGGTTTGTTCCTTTGACTGGGCCATATTCTCAATCTTTTGAGCGTGGACAGTTATCTTCTGCTGCTGGCGTCTGGGCATTTATTCAGATTTCTCTTGGTGTTGGACCCAGCAAGGTTGTAATATTTTTCTGTGAAATCTCTGGGTTCTGTTTTTCTTATCCTGCCCAGTAGGTGGCGCTCGTGGCACACGTTTGTCTGCGGGTCCCACCAGTAAAAGGTGCTGTGGGACCTTAGACTTTGGAAAACTCTCGCCGTCCTGGGGGTTCACTAGCTGAAGCGGCTTGAGCCGGCCCAGGGTCTGAACGCAGGGAGGGTGTCCGAACGCAGGGAGGGTTGCTGGTCGCCGCAGCCAGGGAAAGAGCCCGTCCGAATTTCCTAGTCGGCCCTGGGCAACAAGCGTGGCGGGAGGGCGCCAGCGGCAGCGGCCCGCCCGAGAGAGTGCACGTTCCCCGGGAGTCACGGGTTTGGAAGGGGCCTCCCCCACCCGTCACCGTTCTCCGCGGCCTGGGGGTTTCCGATCCAATTCTCTCAGTTGGTCCGGGGGCTGTGCGTGGTGTGAGCGCCAGTCGCCTTGGTTTCAGGGGACCACCTCTCCAATTCTCCCAGCCGGCCCGGGAAGGGGGAAGGGAGTAACTCCGGCCGCTTGCCACCCCGCCCGGTAAGGCCCGCGCGCCTCGGCGATCTCACCCGAGCTGCTTCTCTCAGCCAGCCAGCCGTTCCAGGATGGGGTACGCTGTCTTTTTTATCTCTGTTGTGGCTTTGGGCGCTTTCTGTATCGTTTCTACTCCCCTAGTAGGTGTCCTGGAGAAGAAACTAAGATCCGCGCGTCTTACTAAGCCGCCATCTTCCAGGAAGTCCGTCAATTTATTTTTGACAAGGATCCCAAATCCATTCAACTGGGACAGAACAATTTCTTCAATAAATGATGTTAGGAGAACTGGGTAGCCATATCTAAAATAATGAAACAGTACCTATACATTTCACCTTTACAAAAGTCAACTCAAAATGGATCAAAGATCTAAATGTAAGTGCCAGTATGATAAAAGTCCTAGAAGAAAATATAGGGAAACATTGTTAAGACCTAGTGATAGGAGATAGCTTCTTTGACCTTACATCAAAAACATAAGCAATAAAAGATAAAAACAGATACATAGGACCTCCTCAAAATTGAATACTTCTGTGCTTCAAGGAACTTTGTCAAAAGAGTGGAAAGGCAGCCAACTCAATGAGAGAACATATTTGGAAACCACATATCTTACAAGGGTTTGATATCAAAATATACATAAAGAAATCCTACAATTCAACAATAAAAAGACAGACAACCCAATTATAAAATGGACAAAGGACACGAATAGACATTTCTCCAAAGAGGAAATACAAATGCTAATACATGAAAGGTGCTCATCTTCACTAGCTATTAGGGAAATGTAAATCAAAACCACAATGAGATATCTCATACCCATTAGAATAGGCACTATTAAACAAGCAAGAAACTACAAGTGTTGGAGAGGATATGGAGAAATAGGAACACTTATATCACTGCTGGTGAGAATATAAAATGGTACAGCTGCTGTGTAAGACAGTTTGGTGGTTCTTCAGAACACTAAATATAGAGGTACCCTATGACCCAGCAATTCTGCCACTTGGGATATATCCAGGAGATCTGAAAGCAGTGATGCAAACAGATAATTGAACACCTATGTTTATAGCAGACTATCCACAATTGCCAAAAGATGGAAACAATCCAAGTGTCCATCCACTGATGAATGGATAAACAAAATATGTGTGGTATATAAATATACAACAGAATATTACTTAGCAGTAAGAAGGAATGAAGTTCTGAAGCACATGACAACCTGGATGAACCTTAAGGACATTGTGTTGTGAAATAAGTCAGACCCAAAGGACAAATATTGTATGATTTCACTAATATGAACTAATTATAATATGTAAACACATAGTCATAAAATTCAGGATATAGGTTACTAAGAGGTAGAATGAGGCTAGAGAATGGGGGAGCGATTGCCTAATAAGTACAGAATTTTTAATTGGTTGAACTTATAAAGATTGGAAATGGATAGAGGTGACAGTAGCACGTTATTGAGATTATAAGTAATAGTGCTGAACTGTCTGCGACTGTGGTTGAAAGCGGTTGTTTAGAGTCATCTATGTCACAGAAGGAAAGCTGGAGAGGTTAAAGTATGGGAAGGTATAACAGTGAAGCTTGTGGTAGACAATGTCTGTGATTAACACTATAAATATAAATAAGTTCTTTCACAAGTTCGAAAAAATGTACAACACTTTTACAAGGAATTAACAATAGAGTGGTATATGGGGGAAAATGTACCTGTTGCAAACTACAGACTATATTTAACAGTAATATATTAATAGTCTTTTATCAACAGTAACAAATGTACAACATCAATATTAGGGGTCAACAATAGGGGAGAATAAGGGGTATAGGATGTTTTGGGTTTTCTTTTTTATGTCTATTTGTTATTATTCTTTTTGGAGTAATGAAAACATTCTAAAATTGATTGTGGTGATGATTGCACAACTATGTGTTGACACTGTGAGCCATTGACCATGTACTTTGGATGGATGGTATGGTGTGTGAATGTATCTCAGTAACATTTGCATTAAAAAATCAGTTGACTTTACAAGATTTGTTAGTAAAAACAATAATTCCCCATTCTCCTATCTCACCTCGTTTTATTTCCCTAAAAGCAGTTTAATATATTTTAGGTAATTATTTTGGTATTTACTTTCCTGGCTTATTTAAATAGCCTAGTTTGTGCAGCTACTTCTTGATTTTTCAGTTTTACTTCTTATGTGTTCACATCCACTATGGAAGATGAAATCTTATTCTCTTTCCTTCCTTTGTCACTAACACACACAACCTTTCTCATCTCCTAACCTTCCAACAGAATATTTTAATCAATACTCAATTTTACATTATTACAACACTGTAAGCGCTATTCACAGTTGAGCCATCAAGTAACTATAATTGCTTTTCTTTTTATGGCAGAATGCCTTCTTCAATCTTTCTGACAAAGGGTGCATGGGAAATATGTTATTTCAGATTTGCATATCTGAAATGTGCTTATTCTACCTTTATATTTGATCAACTGATGGTTCAGCTGGGAATAATTCAAGGTTGAAAAACACTTTCATACAGAATTTTGAAGAAATTATTCCATTGCCTTCTAACTTACATTGCTATTTTTTTCCTAAAGCATTATGATTCCTAATCATTTGTATGTGATCTTTTTTCCTCCCTGAAAGTTGGTAGGATTTTTCTTTCCTTCAGTATTGTGAAATTTCACAATGATGTGCCTTGGTGAGGTTTATCCATTTGGTTGGGTATTGAGAGTGCTCACTCAATTAGTACAATCATGTCTATTCATTCTGGAAAATTTTTACTTTATAAAAAATTCCCTCTTCTCTGTTCTTTGTTCCATTTTCTTTTTAGAACTTCTGTTTTTCAGATATTAGACTTTCTAGTCTAGTCCTCTAATTTTCTTTTCCTATCCCATCTCCATCTCTTTTCATTTTTTCTCTTCTTTCTGGGAAATTTCCTTGACTCTATTTTTTCCCACTTTTCTATGCAACTTTCCACTTCCAAGAGCTCATTGCTGTTCTCTGAAATTTTTGTAGTATCACATTCTTGTTTCATAACTCCAATGTCATCTCTCCTTTTTCTGAAGCTATTAATGAAAGCGCTTTTTTTTTTTTAAGTGTTTTTCAGTTGCAGAGTCTGTTTCCTCTATTCTATTTTTAAAATTTGGTTTTTATCCCTCATTTTAAAGAGGTTTTTCCTCAAGTGTCCAGAAATTCTTAGTTATTGATTCATTATTTCACCCTCACTCTTCAAGGATAGTTTTGCTGGATTTAGAATTCTGGGTTGACAGAACTTTACTTTCAGCACTTTAAAGAGGCTTTTTACTGTTTCAAGCTTCCATGATTTCTGGTGAAAACATTGCATCATACAAATCATTTTTCTCCCTAAATGTACTCTGTTGTTTTTTCTCTTGCTGCTCTCATGATTATTTTCCTTATCTTTGTTTTCAGCAATTTGACTATAATGTGTGTGGACATGGTTTTCTGTAAGCTTATACTGTTCAAGAATACTGAACTTCTTTACAAATGTATGTCTTTCACAAAATTTGGGACATTTACAGGCCTTATTTCTTCAAATATTTTTTTCACCAATCCCTTTCTGATCTTCTTCAGGGATTCTGTTGACATGAATGCTAGACCTTTAGATGCTGTCCCATGGGTCCCAGAGAGTGCATTCAATTAAAAAAATATTTTTCTATCTATTCAAGTTCACTGATTCCTTTCTCATTTCCACCTGCTATTGAGCCCATCTGCTTTGGGTTAAAGCCAAGAGATGAAGGAGGAATTTTTAAATTTCAGAAACTGTATCTTTTAGTTATAAAATTTCTATTTAAAAAATAACTCTGTTTCTCTTCTGAGAACTTGTATCATTCTATTTATTCAGGAGTGTTCACCTTTACCTTGTGCACGATAGTTGTAATAGCTGCATTAAAGTCTACATCTGATCATTTAAACATTTGGGTCCTTTCAGAGCTGTCATCTGTTGATTGTCTTTTCCCTTGAGAATTTTTCAGATCTTCCTGATTTTTGATATGTTGAGTAATTTTGGATTGTATCCTAGACATTTTGAATATTATGGTGTGAGACTCTGGGTCCTGTTAAAATTCTCTGGAGAATATTGATTTTTTGTTTGTATATTTTAGTATGCAATCGGTTAGGCTTGGATGGCAAATTCTGTCTCACTTTCTGCTAGTTCACAGTGTGCAAAGTGCCTTTTTTATGCTATTTGGCCTCCTTTCTGAGTGCCATTAAAAGGTGAGTTTTGGACTTTATCAATGGTTTCTATCATAGCTCAGTTCTCAAAGCCTTCATATGCTTCTTTGGGTGTGTGCAGGCACAACTTGGGAATGGCCCAGGATTTGTGTGTTTTCATACAAAGAATTTGAGGATCCCCCTTTTCGCCCCTTTCTCACTGAGATTTCCCTCACATTCTTTGGTTCCCATAGGTCTCTTTTCCTGGTCTCTCTAGCCAGAATGATGGGATTCCCTGAGTTTTAGCCTCCCACCTCATCATGTAATTTCTCATGAACGTCCTTGGAGTGAAGGGTGAATGAGAGAAAAGATAATGGGGATTCCCCTGCTCTCTCCAGCTAACAGAGATCGCTCTTTACCACTCTCTTGGCAAGAAAGATGGGTTTCTCTTGGAGACTTTGTGGTCTGTGTCTGCTATACACTTTCCTAATTGGTCCGCCTTTGGGTTAAAGCCAAGAAACAAAGGAGGAAAAACATTAAGAACAACCAGGAAACTCATCATTCCGTACTGGTCATTCTTGAAGTTTTGACTTCCCTCCCAAATCTCCCTGTTATTTACTTTTCAGAATTCTCAGGAATTCTTGTCCAGGCATTCTAATTGTAATCAGTGGGAAAGAAAGGCTTCACTGGACTTGTACCATCTTGGCTGGTACAGGAAATTGGTTTATTTAAGAAATTGGGGACTAAAAAGCTGTTTGGAAGCTCTAGGGTGGAGCTTGTCAACTTGATTTTTACTGTAGGGTGGTTTGTCAGGACTGTTCAGCTGGGAAAATTCCAAAGTCAGTATCTTCATGTTTTCCCTCTTGAGCTGGTTAAATTCCCCAGAGAAAGACTTTCTGCTTTCTGCCTGGGCAGCACCTGGAGGTTAGCTGGGTAAGAGAACCGACGTTCTCAGTATCTAGCATGCAGTTTTTTATACAGTGCCCCTGTTTTCAGTTTGGTTTGGCTGCCCTCAACTGTGCCTGGTGTCCGCCAAAACAGAGATGATCTGTTTTACATTTTTCAGAGAATAAATCTTCAGTGTTTTTCCTGGGTGGGGAAAAACAATTGAATAGCTGTCTGAAGCTGGAAGAGATTAGAGCCACAACTTCTTCTCCAACAGACTTTCATTTTAGAATCCTCTTTACACCTACCTTCAGAGGTACTTGATCCTGCCAGTGCCTAAGGCTTTGGGAAATTTTGCTGAAAAAGTTCTATTGGTTCTCTACCCCATGGCTGACGTGGTGCATTAAGTTTTCTCAGGTCTCCTAGGTCATTTGTCACTCTTTCATTTGATTTTCTGCTTCTAATATTTTATTGTTGTCTCTTCTTCAAATCTCCCATCCTTAGGGCTTACGTCTGATTTAAAAAAAAATTCCTTTCCTATAGTTTTAGTGAAGCTTCAGAAGGGAATAAGAGTAGATGTTTTTCTTCAATCAGCCATGCTTACCTGGAGATCTGGTACTGCTACCTTTTTTGCATCCCATCTGGTAACCAGTCTACCCTCCTAGGGGATAACTCTTTGGCTTCTTCAAACTATACTGATATCTATATACTTTATTTCTGGTTAAATAAGCCATCTTCAAATGCTCTTTTCTTATAAGTATGAGCTGTAGGAATGGAGATGTTTCTCCTTGCTTTATGGTTTTTATAATCCTTAATTACTGGAGAGCTGTTCTTTTTATCATGAAATATAACGTATATGCAGAACAGTGATAAATTGCAAAGAACAGTTTAACAAGTAGTTATGGAGAAAATTTCAAAGTATAGTATGGATGACAGTTCCACAATTTCAGGTATTTCCTTCTAGCCATTCTAATATACTAGAAACTAAGAAGAAATATCTATATAATGATTCAATAGTCATAATCATTTGTTAAATCCTATCTTCTCTGTTTCAATTCCTCCCTTTCATTTGATCCTTCTTCCAATCTTCAGGGATATTGGGGCAGTAACCATTCTAACTTCTTCATGATGAAAAGGGGTATCAACGCTATGGGGTTTGGGGATGCAGCTGGTTGATATTCTTGGAGAGACTGGCACCTCTGTGTTTCAGTGCTTCTCTGGCATAGGAACAATCTGGAGATTTTAGATTTCAGAAAAATAAACCTAGTGAGTGAAGCTTTTATACAGGGTAAGATAGACCTCTAGGTATTATTTAGAGGTTTCAGGAATGCTGTTGGTTGGGAGTTGGCATACCAAGGGAAGGTAATTAGCAATATCTAGCTGAAGCTTGCACAAGAGTAACCTCTAGAATGGCCTCTTGACTCTATATGAAATATCTGAGCCACTGATACCTTATTTTGTTACATTTGTTTTCTCCCTTTTGGTCAAGAAAGCCCTGTTGGGAGCTATTTTTAACAAGATAGTCCCATAGGCCCAGAATTCTAGGTTTACAAGGTGTATTAGTTTGAAAACTGCTGAACTGCAATATATCAAAATGGAACAGCTTTTAAAAAGGGAATTTAATAAGTTACAAGTTTACAGTTCTAAGCCTATAAAAATGTTCAAACTAAGGCATCCAGGGAAAGATATTCAAGGAAGGCTGATGAGTCTGGAATACCTCTGTCAGCTGGGAAGGCAAATGGCTGGCATCTGCTGGTTCCTTGCTCCTGGGCTCCGTTGCTTTCAGCCTCTGTTCCTGTGGGGGTTCCTCACTTTGCTTCTCTGTGTCTGTTTTTCATCTCTTGGCTTCCTTTGGCTCTCTGAAGGCTCTGGTCTGCTTAACATCTCATGGAAAGACACACAGCAGTGTCTGCTGGACTGCAGGCATCTCCAAACATCTATGTCTGTGCTCTCTCTGTCATCTCTGAGGTTTCTGATTCTCTTGAAAATGTTTCCTCTTTTAAAGGATTCTAGTAAACTAATCAGGACCCATCTGGGATGGGTGGAGTCACATCTCCACCTAATCAAAATGCCACAGCTACAATCAGGCATGCCACATCTCTGTAGAGATAATCTAATCAAACGTTTCCAACCTACAGCATTGAATCAGGATTAAAAGAAATGGTTTCCCCCACAAGACAGAGTCAGGATTAAAACATGGCTTTTCTGGGGTATATAATAGATTCAAATTGGCACACGAAGTATATGATGGAGAAAGCTGACTCACTTCTATGGCCCTGGCATGGCAACTTTTGTGTGTCTCATATAAACCTCTACATATTTCATATCCATTCTGTTAGTGTACAGCAATTTTTAAGGATTTTCTGAAAATATCTCATGAGAATACAAGGTCTATACTTGGGAGAGTGAGAGCTTCACATTGTTGGAGATGGGATTTTTTAAAAAAAAACATTGATTGCTCTGAGAAGATCAGAAAATTGGTCTCCCCTTTGAAAAATATTTAAAGATCCATCTGTTCTAGGTAAAATTTGCCTTAGCCTATGGCTATCAACAGCAAATGCATGGCTGGGAGGAGGGATTAAGTGGTGCATCCAGGTGATGGAACTAGTTTCATTTAGAACCAGCTGGGGATTAAATTTGCTCATCCTTGGGATCAAAAATAGCTTCACAAATTTAGATATAATGGAGAAAATTTAGATGTAATGTCTAAAGCTTTTTTTTTTTTAAACTGTAACTGCTATGACAATAAACAACATATGGTGGTAAATGAAGCACAGGCTTATAGCCAGTTAGCCTACAGTTTGAATCCTGACTCTATACTTAGTAGTTTTAAGCTCTTGAGAGAGTTATTCAACCCCCCTGAACCTGAGTTTCCTCTATCAGAAGCCTACACAAACACTTCCTCACGGTGTTATAAGAATTCTATTAAATAATGTTTGCACAGGATTTGGAACACTATAAATACTCAGTAGACATTATCACATCGTTGTATACATTTCGCTTGGCCTTTTTTTTTTTAATCTCTGTTTGACTACACACAAAAAATAACAAAGTATAGACTGTTTTTGATGAAAGACACTGTAATGAAAGGCAGTGAAGCACTGTGACTCCTGTCTAAGAAACTGGAATAAGAAACATTTTGGCTCTCTCTACAACCGCTTATGAAATTTTCAGCTTCATTGAGACACGTCAGTCAGGATGGAGTTGATACTAATGGCCTGTCATTCCTAGGTGCTATTCTATTCATTCCTCTACGATGGGTGAGAGACTTGCCAGATCTAAGCACATCTCTCACCCATACTACCCGGAGACCAATGCATGCACAGGGATGCGCCTCCTCTTTGTCCGTTCTGTTCCCTTTCCCTCAACTATTTTATGAGACAGGAGATAGATTGTTTTCATCATCCTGTTAAAAATCACAATTTTATTCTTTTTTTTGAGAACACACTAAAGTTAGGACTAGAAACACCCATAAAACAATGAACGTGCTTGACACGTGGACATATTTAGAGAACTGTATCAAAAAACTAATGATTATTTATTCTTCTCAAGAACACACAGGACATTTTATTTAAAAATTGAACATATACTACTCAGAAAGTAAGTCTCAACAAAAATCAAAGAGTAAAAAAAAAAAAATCAAAGAGTCAATATCATATAGACCAAATTCTCTAACTACAATGTAATAGTTGGAAATCAGTAACAGACAATTGTAAGAAATCTTATTTTAAATTAAAATTTAAAACATCTATTTCACATGGGTCAAAGAAAAATCATAGTTAGAAAATTCAAAATTTCTTAGTACTAAATGATAATGAAAATACCACATATCAAAACTTTGGTGGCTTAAATTGTACTTTGAGGAAAATTTAGAGCCTTAAATTCTTACATTAGAAAAGAAGAAAAGCTGAAAATTGATGAGTGAAGTACCCAATTTAGAAGCTAGAAAAAGAACAACAAAAAATGCATACAAATACATAATTATTCTAGTTTTTTTCTTATTACTGAGAGAATGCATTTACCAACAAAAACAAAAAAATCCAGTCATTATTTTGAGGTTAAGTGTTGTTGTTAAGTGTCCATGAACCAAGCAATAGAAAACTGCTTCTTTACCTTCCAATTTCATTCAGCTCTGTATAAGCTGAATCAAAATTTTCCTTCCAAGAAATGGTGGCACCATCAGCAGCAGCATCTTTGGAAGAGAGGGAATCAAGTTATGAAACTGAGGATGTCACATATTAGAATAAAGAGAAGGTTAATTGAAAATTTCCAGCATAACCCCAAAGGAATTCTCTTGACTAAATATGGTGTCCAACTCAGTGGGAAAATGCCATAATTCTCTAAAATGTTATTTTTAAAAATATCATCCAAGGAAGAACTGACATGACAGAAGCAGACTTCCTCTGGCATTTACTTAGACAAAGGGAAAACTCAGAGAATTAGAAATGTGATTTCTGGATATCTTAAAATAGAAAAAATAAATGGGGAGAGAGAAAAGGACTTTGAAGGCATGGAAAAGCCAGTGAGAGTCAGGGCTGTAGGGGGGATAGGGAGAGCTTTACAGCCAAGACAGGATGGAAAGAAAAGGAATGTGCATAAAATGTTCTCAAAATTTATCTTCTTAAGCCCACAGTTCTCAGGCATTAATGAGCTTATCTGGTATATCGAGTGATCAAGCTTAACTCAAAATATACACCTTAGTAGAATCTTTGGCAGCATTATGATATGGCATGATATGGTAATGTAGTGGTACTGGCAATGATTTACACACACACACGCACGCACACACATTCACACACACATGCACACATGCACTGATATCCCTTTTTATGTTGTCTACTGGGGAACAAGGCTCACAAATAGCAAAACAGGCACAGTGGTCCTCCCAGCAGGATACAGTTAGTGGTCGGGCTGAGAGGAGCCAGGCCACCAGCTCCAGTCTCGGGGCCACAGGTTCCCAGCTCTCAGAGCCCACCATCTGCCCAGAGCACAACACACCTAAGGCTGAAGGTGACTTATCCATATTGAATTCTGAGGAAACTGAAACCCAGAGCCAAGGTTTCCCAATGAGTCATAGGCCCATGGGAACAAAGCCACCGTATGGAGCTGAGCCAGGCTGGTAGTGGGGGTGGCGCTGGAGAGCATTTCAGGATTCTGCAGTGGGGGCTAGAGGGGTGGGGGGCGTGGAGCCCAAGGCCTTAGAGGCTTCCTGAAGCTCCTCTGGAAACTCGGGGATTCCCATAGCCCAAAGAGACACTATCCCACTGCCGCTTAAACATGGTGACTGATCACCAGATCCCCCCCCCCACCCACCACCACCCTTCCCTGCCCCAGCACACACATACACATATCACCTCTGTTGCACTGCCTGTAGTCTCACTATTTGTATACTTCTCTAGGCTAACAAGTTCCCTCTTTTAAAATATTCCTGGGACCAAGATGGCTTAGTGAGATAATGAATAAATGAGCAAAAAAGAACTATGTTTGTAAAATACTCAGGTAAAGCTAGTTACATGTATGTCTTAGTTAATTCTGCAACAGAGCTACATAAAAAGGAGGGTTGGTGGAGGGTGGAGAAACTATCCAAAATCTATCATATAGTGAAATCCTTCAACCAGGTTGCTTTTCACTCGTTTTTAGTTGCTGAGGGGGTCCCTAGTGCTCTGCGGTATGGGGTAACCAAATGAGACAAGTCTTCGTCATTCTTGTCTCAGGAGAGGGGTAGATTGGACAGAAGTGACCAGGAGTCCTGCCTGCAACACCCGGGGAATCCCGGGAACCTTGCTTGGCATTTCCCGGGTTAGGCACAGGCGGCAGACCTAATGTTCTGAGACGCTCTGAGCCACACCTTATGGAAGCAGTCCTCATCAGGCCTCGAGGATGTCATGACTGAAGCCACCAGGCAGACCCAGTCACCACGTGGTCTGTGGTCAGCAGCCAGGACCACTGTACTATGACGACAGCCGGGCATCCTGCCATCACTGCCTGGGCCTGGGCATCGCAGGTACTCACCGTACTCTGGAAGCCGCACGAACTCCGAGGGCTCGCTGGGGAGGCTGATTCCCCAGGGGTTACTGGCGCTAACTCTGAACTGATAAGGACACCCAGGACTGAGGTCTTCAATGACAAGGTAAGTGTCCAAAGTGGAAGCCACGGACTGCTGCCAAGTCTGGGAGCCTAGTGTGCCATTTCCAAGGAGAGCAAAAGAGAAAAAGTCAAAGGGACATTGTTTCAAAGACCTTCAGCAAACAAAGAAAGGAAAATTTGACACAGTCAATGCAAGTGGTGGTTGTGGTTGATGTCAGCTGAACCCCTGAAAGCCTGGGGGCCAACCAAGGCAGGTTTGGGTTTAATTTTTTCCTAAATGGCTGAATAAATCCTGCGGGGTGTGGGAGAAGCTGGCTTTTTGAGGATCTGCCCGTAGATTCTGTTCCCTTCCCAGCGGACCAGGGTAAGAGTGAAAGGCACAGCTAGCGCAGAACCACAGAGGAACGTGGGAAATGTTTAATAAGGTAAACAGAATACATTGTAAATTAATAACGAAATGAAAGAAGTTGGGTGTTTGAAAATGGAAACAAAATGGAAATTAACATGTTCTGAGCATTATATACATGTACTATGCAAATGTAAAATTCTGTGGAAGGTATCTTCACAATTAATTTTCTCATTTAATTTTCTCCCTTAAATCCACAGAAGCCCTATGAAATAGAGAGTATTAATTTTACCTTACAGATGAAGAGACAGTGGCTCAGAATGATTAAACCATTTGCCCAAGAGCACATAAGATGAACTATGACCCGAGTAACGCTGAGGGAAACATGAACTGGGTGAAATGTATCTCCCAGCTCAGCTTGAAGACCTTTGCGCCACGTTGGGAGATATAAGAGTAAACAGTTTAATAAAGATGCAGAAATAAATAGATATATAACTATGCAGGACGATTTACTAGAAGGAAAATGAAGAAGAGTGAACATAGGAGTAATGCAAAGTAGAGGAAAATGAATGATTTGGGCTCCACAGCCAAAGAGCAAACTTTCAATTCAATTCTGCAACTCATAATGTGGTGCAGAGATACGTTCTTAACAGAGCTACTTGGAAGCTTCTAATTTTAACTAACTCTTGGTAATAATTAGGGTTGGTCAAGCTCAGTTGTTTCTAGCTGCTGAAGAATTATATGCACTTGTAGCTTGTAAACATAGCACGTTTTAAAATTACACCATTTAAACAGTTATTATGCATGTATTTTTGCTCTTTAAATTTTATTTATCATGGGGGAGAAAAAGCTCTAATCATACTGCCCTAATAACTATTCTGGGAGAAAGATCACAAATTAGCCAACTAGATGCCTCGGCTCTAATCGTCTCTCTGCCACCTTCTAACTACAACCTCAGGCACGTTTCTCGACTTCTATGGGCCTTTACCTCTTCATCTGTAAAATGGGCCTGATCATCCCTGTCTGGGTGAATGGGGGTGTTAAATACAGAAATGGCACTCTGAAACTTGCTGTGGGTCATAAAAGTGGAAGGGATGGTTTATACCATCTTGAGCTGCTTTATGTTTGAGATCAGAAGGCTGCTATACTGAGTTGGAAGATGTAAGAAGGAACAGCTTATGAAAGATGTGGAGGTGAACAGTTTTATAGTTCAGAAGAGCTTAACGGGAAGAGAAGACAGGAAAAGGGGAGGAGGAGGGGACAGCAGACCTTCTTCTCTGTACTCTACAGTGTAACCGGAAATTGTGCAGTTCCCCGTGCTGGAGGGAGGCAGCCAGCGGAGAATGACTGAAGTGCAGCTTCTCTCCTGGGCTATGGGGCGGTTAGGGGCAGCTGGAACACCTACAGAAACAGAAATTAGAGTCAGGTGCTGCTTCTGCAGAAATTGGCATTTTACACCAAGGTTGAGGGTCACCTAAGGAACCTTAGGTGGGTCTCCAGGTTTCTTCCTATGACTTGCATACCTGGGCTGACCTAACACTGTCCAGGCCAGAAGGAGACCTGGGAATAAATGGTTGATAAGCCTTGCTGTCTGAAGTTCTTCCTCGGCAGACTGAGACAAAACTTGCTCAGGGAACTAAGCACGGGCTTTGCGGCTCGCTACAGACAGCTCAAGGCAAAGGTTCACTCCTCTCCCCATTTACTGGAACTATATTTGGGTTTTTCACAACGGACTCTTTCTTCCCCTAGGTCTTAGGGAGCCTGTGTAAAGTCCTCTTAAAAGATCTGACTAACGAAGAGACTATACCTTGCACTTTAATTGTAGCAGACGTTGATGTGGTCCCGTGGTCATTTGTTGCTATACAGGTATAAATCCCGCTGTCTTGGGGCATCAGATTGCAAATCTTCAGGGTGATTTCACCAGAATCACTAGGAGCACCAAAAGGATACCCATCAAACCCCAGCACTGCATTTCTTGTGGCCTGCCCCATACCCGCCCCTGGGGTGCCTGGGTTGGACTCCTTGACTATTACTGAGAGCAGAGTACAGAAGTCCTGCCAGCTTCCTTAAGACGGCCCTGCAAAAAATGCCCATCATTTGCCTTACTCCTTGGGACCAAGATGGGATTTTAAATGAAGCGTTGGAGGTTAAAGATGATTGACGGGTGGATGAAATTCCATAGTGTTGCCGGCCTTCGTGCGCTGAGCTGGCGGTCCCAGTCCCGTTACCAGCCTGCCCGCCTTGGGTCATCACCTTGCCTCTCAATTACTTTTTTGGGAAAATAATTCTGCCACATGCACCTCTCAAGTTTGTTTGTTTGTTATAAATAATTAAGGAATAGGATAAGGAATAAAATGAGAAAAGAATTAGAACATGGTTTGAAAAATCTAAAATCCTATACAAGTAGAGGCCTGCGATATTATTATTATTATTACCAGTAGCAGTTTTGTCCTAAAATATTTTCAGTCCCACCGCTAAATAATGAGTGCTGTAAGGAACATGGAACAGTTAAAGCATGAAAATGTTCAAATACTTCAAATTCTACATCTGAATCCTCAACATAATTAACTGAATTAAGTAAAAGGTAAATTCTCCCACCTAAACAGCTTCCCCATATGTCCAGTATGGGATTTAGGAAACTCACAAGGGAAGAGCTGCTCTGAAAGGGTTAAATACAACCCGGACTTTGAAGTCCAGTCTGTCTGCTCCCTCCCCAAGGGCTGTGACAAAGCTGGTGACCTTCCTGACCCTCCCACAAGCACTGGCTCTCACACTAAGCTCCTTGAGTCCACGGAAATTTTATGAGCTGGTCAGGGAGTTTCTGCCGCAAATACCAAATAATGATGGTCTTTTCCCAATTCACATGCACAGAAATTTTGTTAACGGAGGAAAGCTTCTTTGTCTTTGGTTTTTCTCCCATAAATATTTCTTAAGCATTCTGGGTCAGATACTGATTGTCTGGTGTAAACAGTAACATATAATAAAGTCCCTAATCGGTAGCGATACTAACAACATGGCTGGGAGACACGTTTTGTTAAGTTTTGTTGAATGGTCTTGTTGTGTAGAAGTGTGCTTCTGGCTTGCACACTTTGGAGCAAGTTGTTTTTTTTTTTCTAAGAAAATGGCTCTTAGGTTAATAAAGGGATTAAACAGATCATTATTTCATCAGATTCTGAAGGCACCATGATGTCTGGAGTTGAGGACCAGCTCTTACTACAGGTCTGGAGGCATTCCCACTTCTCCCAATAAGGAATCCTTAGGGAAAAAACAAATGTGGAGCAGTGATGTAAAGGATCTTTGAAACTATGGTTCATATTTGACCTGAGTTGTAAAAGTTCATGCTTTTCTTTTCTTGTTTAATGTGGGCTCAGAACAAACTCTTTCCAAACCAGTTCTGCCTGCCCCAGGCATTTCCACAAGATGCCAAGCAGCATGTGAAATGCGCTGGCTGGACACGGCTGTTGGGTGGAGGGGCAGGCAGTGCGGTGTGGAGGGGCAGCAGAGGCTGTGCCTAAAGCTCCTGGCTGGGGGTCAACTACCCTGTGGGACTGTGCAGCTCATGGTTTTTAAATCAATCTCCCTCCTATCTAAAGGCAAGGACTTGAGCAAGACTAGGGTTTAGCGCAACCCTTCTTTTGGTGAGGCTAAGGGGTGAGAACGTGAGCTGTGCCCCAGCTTTGGCCCCTCTGGGCCACACGAGGGCGCTGTTGGTGCCGATGCTGGGGCAGTCAGCTTACCAGGAGGAGACGGTATATGTGGCCGAGCTGTTGTCGGTGTCCAGGATGTTTTGGTCTGGACCCTTCCAGGTGATGGTGGGCTTTGGCCTCCCACAGACTTTGCACTGCAGTGCCACGGTGTCCCCAAGCAGGCAGGTCACATCCACTAAGGGCACAAGGAATTCTGGGGCCACTGTGATCAAATTGACATACAGTCAATTGTTCAGAACAAACTGAGAATTAAGCAGCCATTTTATAAAACAGCACTCTCATCCCCCACCCCCGTTGTGTAATAATGATTCCATAATCTGCAGTTTAACAGTCATCTATGCCCCCTCCCCTGGAGTCCATCCCAATTATTACTCTAATCTCGCCCATCCGATTTCTTTTTAAATTGTTATTACCTTTCATTTTAAAAGTTAAAAAATTTTTTTTTTAGAAAAATAAGGAAATAAAGATAAGGAAAAAGGAAAAACAAAGCTCTATAATGTCACAGTCCAGAGATAGCTACTGTGAACATTCTGGTATGTGTCCTTTTAGACTTTATATAAAGAAGCTTTTCCTTACACAATTTGGATCCCATTATCCACATCATAAATTATAATATTTTTAACCAAATAGTTTTTATAAATATCTTCTCTTGTCCATAAATACATAATGATGTCAATATTGTTTAAAATCTCCCTATCAGTGCTGGGTTGCCATAGTACTTAGACAATCTCCACATTCTCAATTCTACCTCTTAAAATTTAACTCACCTTCCTGGATGAAATTTGGATTCAAGATCTGAAAAATACAAAGAAATAGAAAATTGCTTATTTCCTAAATTACTAAAAGAAGACAAGAGATTTTTACCCTATGGGGTAAAAAAAAAAGTGCAATTTAGGGAGGTGATGCATTGGCCAACTTTGTTGTTTGCAACTGTATCACTATCACATTAACAAAATCCTTTTTCAATAACAAAGGGCATTTGATTTACTTTCCTATTCAGTTTGGTTGTTCACATTTCCAGGGGATGGGGAGAAGCAGGGCTTGGGGCCCCACACAGGGTTATTGAGATGCCTAAGCTCTGCTAGCAGAAGCTGGACTTTCTGCCCTCCAGCTCCCCAGTTGCTCTCCTTCCCTTTTAGTGCAACAAAACCCTGTTCTCTTTCTGTTCAATATGCACAGTTTAACTCAAGTAATTTTATGACACTGATTCTTTCCAGCATTACCAATTTTCCAAAACAGGGGATCTGAGACCTATCAAGCTGAAGGGTCATTTGAAATGAACTAACCCAATGGTTTCCTTTCAAATGTTTCTTCCCCCCAAATAGGAGAAACTTAGTTCAAACATCTAAATGCAGAGCTTCTCTGGTTAAAAGGAAAAGGAGGGGAGTCCTATGTACTCATCCTGCATCAGTACCACCTTCCATGGCCCAAGCCTGTATAGGGCAATTTGAAAAGCACTCCTAATGGGTCTAACTAACATTTTTGTTGAGAATACTGGTGAGAATACTGAAATGTAGACCGACTGAGCAACTTATCTTACTATGTCATGGTTGGTTTGAGTTGGAAATGCTGGAGTTCTTCACACATATATGCTGCCTCTCTTATGACATCCTTCATGGAAGGGTGAACATTCTAGCTGACTAGCCATTCTGGAAAGTTGCCTCTACTTGTCAGGATGGGCACACTGATTTTCCCTTCATCTTCTCTACAACCTCTAATCATGCAAGCCTGGGGCATAAAGTCTGCTGTGATGAAAGAAACATCGGCTTTGAATCGGAGAGGCTGGATCACTTCTTTTGTTTTCTGTGATTTTATGTTACTTAAAATTTCTTAACATTAATTTCCTCCTCTATAAAATGGGAGGAACAGCTACTGCAAAGGGCTAACAAAGAGATTCAATGAAATAATGTATATTAAGTGTTTAGCATACTGCTTGATCAATAACAAGTACTCAATAACTATATAAATAAATCCACAGAGGAAGAAAGATGATTAATTCTAATCCATCTCCCTTCTCCGCAACAGCCTATTATTAAAGTGACTTATCTCTAGTAGTTTATCTCGCAAAGTTCTATTTTTCTTCATAATGAAGCCAGAAAACTCATGGGCCTTACAAAATAACCCAGTGGGGTCATTTACATGTATCTCCCTATTTATCTGAATGTGTTCATATATGGTTTGTATGTGAGCCCTTTAGAACAAAGATGCCATTTTCTTCTTTCGGGTTATTTTTCCTTTGGGTTCCCCTTTGCCAACCAAGTGCCCACTTATGCCACCCAAGTTTTTCACGAAGTGGCTTGGGGTAAATCCTTGCAACGTCAAGTTCTGGGGCTGAGTGTCCAGGAACTGACCACTGCTAGTGCCCTCTGCTAAATTCAAAAAGCCACTCATACCACCACCCAGACTTCCTTTTAAAGCAGTGGTTTTCAAACCTTGACCTGGGCAGCTTTTTATAAAAGCCCCATGCCTAAAGATTCTATTTTAGGGCCACGGTGGCTCAGCAGGCAAGAACGCTTGCCTGCCATGACAGAGGACCCGGGTTCGATTCCTGGTGCCTACCCATGTTAAAAAAAAAAAGATTCTATTTTAAGGGGTGTGAAGTGGGGTCCAGGGATCAGGTGAATCAACATGCAGCCTGGTCTGAGAAACAATGCCCAAAGTTCCTCTCTATTCAAGGGCCCTGACCTCGGATAAACTGACTTCCTGCACCTGAGGCTTTTCTGGATGGGGAGGAAGGATGCACTAGAACATTTGGGAACTTGTTACTGCTCTGCCCACACCTTAGAGATCCCCTTTAGATGAAGGAATGCTGGATCACAGAGGAGGGATGCAAATTGCCCAGGTGAGCAATTAAACTACAGAAACATGGCAAACAGCACCATTTCACCAGGAGGAGGTGCTATTGAGGCTATAAATTTATCTGCCTGGCTTAAGTAGGGCCAGGAGAATGACATGAGAGTCAGTCATTTGACAGCTAAAGAAAAAACAAAACAAAAAAACCCAAAACATTTATTGAGCTTGTCTTCTGCTCCAAGGCCTGTGTAATGCTTTATGGATAGAGATGATTAAGACGTAGCCTTTGCCTTCAGGATTTCTAGGTCTTTATTTGAATCTGGAGTGATTTTTTTTTTTTTTTTGCTTCCTTTTTCTTACCTGGGTTTCCAATATTTCATGGTCAGCATGTTTCACTTCTACAATTTTTTCTTTTTTTTAAAGAAAGGAGCAGTCAGACCTATTAAATTGCAGGCTCTTTATGGCCGGGAACCATTTGTTATTTGTCTTTGTGCTTCAGGCCTCTAGCCCAGGGTCTGCAGCAAATTGGGCATTTAATACATAGTCGCTGGACAAACGAATACCTCTGATCTCATTTTAGTTCTCCCAAGAATTTAGGACTGGCACATAAATAGGAACTGGAACTAGGACCCAAAAAATCTATAAAATAATTATTTCTGGTTTGTCACTAGTAAAATTTTACTTGAGCATGTCTTCAAACATAGTTGGTAGCAAACTCGTTGAAAAATGATTTAAAGGACATATACTCCACAGCCTCTGAGAAAGGAGGTTCTTAATGGCATAGTGTCCAGGAGAGACTGTAAACTCTCGGGGCAGGCGCAGCATTTAGTCTTGAGGCCACATCCTCTTGCTTTGGACAATACTCTTAAGCAATTCAGGACTCAGTTTTATCTGTAAAAAGGGGATAATAATTCCTTCCTGGAAGGGTTGTGTGATGAAAGGACTCCATAAGGCTGTTTGATGAAGATGTATGGAGTTGACCACTTGGCTGGTAGCAACCAGGGAGGGAGTGAGGCACATGTACTTGCCACCCTTAGAGGGCCAACAGTCCAAGGGGGAAGATGGAATTAAATGACAGTTGCAAAGTGTCTAGGAGAGTGCCTCGCTGATGTTAATAATTGGTCTCAATAGACTTGGAGCACTACCTTCTTCCCCATCCCACCTACACACAATCAGTGCGACTCTGGGGTAAAAACACGATTGGAGAATGCTGCCAACCTCATTCAATGGCCTGCATTTCCCATCATGCCGGGAATCCACAGGCAGCAAGACACTGAGTCCACACCAGAAGTCACAGAGAGAGGGCTTAATGTGGAAGGGGCACAGTGCAGGTTCATATGCTAGACAATTTTAGTTGGGGTTTTATAAAACTGCACTGTAGCAGTGCATTTCTAAAACAGTCCCCCAGCTGCTACTTAGAGAACTTCTTACCTTATTTCTATTTCTCATCACATAAACCCAACTGTGTAAAGTATATTATTAAACACATGCACAGATTAAAAAGGAAATATTCCCAGTTTGAATATAGACTTGAGTGGGGAAGTTGGAGAGAAAGGTTGCCAATAGAGCTTAATTGCAGAATCTCTGTCAGGAAGGGACCTTAGAAGCCATCAGCCTGTATTCCTCTGTCCCTTGGTGCAGGTGGGGAGAGCCCAACTCGGTACAAGGTGTGACTGATAATGGTAATGAAATGTGCTAGTATTACACACTAGACACAATCTACTCCTCACAGACTCCTCTATTTGTTCTTTCAAAACTTGGAAGGCAGTACAGAGCACGTATTATTTATTCCCATTTCCTAGATGAGATGGAGAAGTGTAAGGTCCTAGAGTGTGACACAGGACTAGATATGAAAGCTCTTGAATTTTAGCTTTTTCCACAATAGCATTTTTCCACTATAGCATTCGGTACAGAGGAGGGTTTGGGGAAAAGTGTTGTGAAACTTTGTCATCGGTGCCAAGGACCTGCCTGCTTATGTTTCCTCCCCGCTTCCCCTCCATCCCATCACTACACAGTCCTCCTTTTTAAACTGCTCCAGCAAAGACCAAGAGCCGGGGCAAAACCTAATTTCTAACCCTGACTCTGGATTATGCCCAGCGAAGGTATCGCCGTTGCTTTTCCTCTTTCAGCTGTGAAGCAAGCAGATTGGAGGAGAGCCGTGATTCCTTGCTCACACTCTGACTACCTCCACATGTGTCTGTGGCTCTCTGTGGACTGCAGGGCCCCTGACGGCGAGGAACCTGCTGCCGCAGTCACTGCTGTTGCCCCAGAGCCTAGCACAACACCTGACAGCACGAGTATCCTCTCAGTGTTTGTCAAATCGATAGAATTTTAAAATGGTGGGATCCTAATTTGGGGAAGAAGTGCTGAGAAACTATTTTCCTATTTCCGTTACTTAGAAATGTGACCTAAGCAAGAATCTCACTCGTCAGTCAGGGTCTGACTCTGTACACTTATACAGGCTGGTGCTTCTGTCACTCTGATCATCTGCTGCCATGTATCAATACAGCTTACCGACATGTTATTTTGCTTTACCAGACTTTAAATCCTCCGAAGGCACTAATCTTTCATATGTTTTAGGTTCCATGTTTAGTACCAATGTGTCTTGCACATAGCAGAAGACTATTTGCTGAATCAAATTAACTAAGGTCACTCAACTGGTAGACTAGAAGGTACGTCTCCTGATTACCTTGTCTAATGATCATGGTTGTGCAGAGACCTGAGGTATGAGCCTAGGACCTGGGGGATTAATCATAAGCCATGCCATGTTTCTTGAAACTTGATCTTTTCCTCCCTTGGATACACACTGGGAGTCAATGTAAAGTGGTAGATAGGAAGGAGGAGAGAACTAGAGTCTGAAATGGAAGTGGTAATGGAGAAAACATTATACTCTTTGTATAAAATGCATATGCTCTCTCTCTGGGAGAGAACAAGTGAATGCATGGCAAAACCAAGATGACGAGGCTGGTATAGACAGGGTGGGAAATAAACGTAGGAATCTGGTTTTATTTTAACAGCAGAGGGCGCAGGTGGTTGTGCTTCCTCTTAGGAAAAAGAACCACCACAACGGTCCATCAGCAACTTAGTTTCTTCCTTCTGGAGAGAAATCCGATAGTTTTCTTGATTTTTCTACAAAATGGGAAGATGGTGAAGTAAGAGGGAAGATTACAGATGAAATCAATCAGCGCTGAATAAAATAAACTGAGTATTGAGAAAATCTTCAGTCTGGTTTTCTAGCCAGTCTAACTCTGAGACCTGACAGTGGGGTGGGGCAAGATTCCAGCTGTCTAGAAAATCAGTTGTCAACTGATTCCAGAAGAAAAATCCCCCACTCCGCTTTATTCCAAATACCTTATCACCAGTCACAAAACTCAGTTCAAAACTACATATACTGAAGAAATAAAAATGAGTCAAAATAAACTCAAATCAAATGTCCTAAACCCAATCTGAGCTATCTAAATGAACCACAATGTATATACTTTGCCTCTTCTTTCTATAGCTCTTGATTTCACGTGAATATATGTTCAGAGCAGGAAGGGAAAGGATTTTAGATGATTTTACATGATGAGATTTGGAAATAAAATGAACAGTTATAAGAAGAGTTATTTTTAAAAATGTAGATGCAATTTCAAGTTTGAAGGTTTAACCTTCACATGTTCAAAATGGCCAAACCAGATGGTGTTTTATAAATTTTTAGAAATTATTCCTATCTCTGCTCATTTCTAAATGACCATAAACAAGCTGCAATGAATAATGTGTAAATACAATATAATTTCAAAGCACTAGAAGTAAATGTTCTTTGATCTAGTTCCTTAACCCATAGGACCATCATTTTTAAAGTGTGGAAGAAGTTTGAAGCTTGTTATTATTGAAACAGTTTATTTCCTCATACAATTCTATGAGCAATAGACCACAAGACATCACGAGGAGAGCTGGGGCAACCAGGGAGTGTTCCTTGTCGCACCTGCTCCTCCTTGTCCTCTGGTTTTCTCTGTGCCTGCCTTCTGGGATCCTCTGCACACCCTCACTCCTCCCTCTTTCTCCTGTGCCCTCCCAGCTGAGAACAACAGGCTTAAAAACCAGGGCTGCTCATCTGTCTCCCAAGTTGGCATGGCAGCTCACACTGGAGATGCAGACATAGAACACAGACCAGACTATTAGGGAGACATACATGTAAATGAATAACCGCAACATGGTGGCAAATCCTAAGAGAGAAGTAATTACAGCCCATGGTGGAGAAGAAACAGTGAGCAAACACCGGTGGATCATGAAACACCTACCATGTGTCACCTGTTGTGGGGAAAACAGAGTTCTCTCCTATTGAAAGGGGCCAGTAATCTAATCTGCTTTTTACCACCCACTTCACCCCACTCCACCATGTCTCCCCTGACTTGTCTCTCAGCAGTGCACCTCTTGTAGTTAGGGTGCTGGATGTAAAGGTGAAAAGTCAAGTGAGAGCCTTTAAAAGCAGTCAACACTGGCTGGATATGTGCTCTTCAGCAAAGTGTCTACTAACTAGTTTATGCATTATTTGGTAGATGTTCACATGGCAAAGTCACATTTCGCATCCTCACTGCTTCACACACCCAGATGGGATGCCTATAACAATTTGAATGGAGACTCCTGGTTTTATAAACTGCTCATTACTAATCCTACATGGTTGATATAATTGACCCTACATTCAAAAAAAATTCTTCTGAAGAATTTCACATATAATATTAGATAAGCAATGGATTGGCCAATATTTATTTGGTTGAAGTAAAAAAAGGTAGAAGAAGGAAGAGGAGGAGAATGAGGCAGATTGGAGAAAAGGAAAAAGAGTAAAAGTAAATAAGGAGATGAATGGAAGAAATGGGAGAAAGGGTGAGAGACGAAAAATATGTAAGAGAACAGGAGAGAGGGCTGCCAGTGGAGATGGATTACGGAAGCAGAGAAAACAGTTTCCTAGTTGGCTCCTTTCATTCTGCACCCATTGGTGTTCTTGTCTAAGTCTATGGCTTCACCCAATTCTTTTCTGTGGATGATTTCAATATGTCTGTCTCTGGTCCTGACTTTGCAACTCCAGTACTAAATTTCCAGCTCTTCTGGATGACCCAAATAAATTTCAAACAATATATTCCAGATCAAACTTACCACCTTCCGCCCAGACCTGGTCTTCCGCTTGACACCTGTATTGGTAAAGAATGGTCTCACCAATGGCAGGCTCTACTGCCAGGCCTCACTCTTCTCAGGCACCGATGCGCACCACCATTGGAACGCTTCCTCCCCATATGCTCTTTCTCAGACTTCCCCACTACTAGCTGCCCTGACCTGAAAAGTCTGTCTCCTCAGCATCTCTCTTCTCAATTCTTAGTTCTACCACTTTAATTTGGTTTTTTTCTCTCCCTTGACCCATAACAATAATCTCCCAAATGGTCCCTCTGTTTTTTTCTCCCTGTTTCCATCTCATTTTTACACCAGACTAATTTTCATAAAGCCAAGATCTGATCATCCCATGTCTGGTCATCCCCAATCAAAAATCTTCAATGGCTTCCTATTTCTGATAAAGTATAAATGTCTTAGCCTGTGCACAGTATGCCCTATAATACTTTTTCAATAGTACGTAACCACTCCTCCCCAAAAGCACTTTAGACCATAATTGAACTAGGCACTTGCTATTACTTCTGCTTATCTCCTCACTTTCCCAATGAGATACACTTGCTATTCCTTTTCCCATCTCCTGAAATCCCACTCTTCATTTAAGACTCTTCTGAAATATTACCAAACTTGACTAATCTCTCTCTTTTGGGATCCCCACTGTATTCCCCTTCTGCTTTATGTGTAAATGAGGACTTGTAACTAATGTGTGAGTTCATTCATTCATTCCATAAATCTTTATAGATTAACAGGCAGATGAGATAACTTATGATCTGCCCAAGAGGAGTTCATGGTTCACTGGGGAGAAACAGGAGGCACTATAGTATAATCAAATTTTACCCTAGAAAAAAAAGACCTCGCCACACTCTTTTCTCAATTGTTGTGCTCAGCATACTGTAAGCTGTTTGTAAACATGTAGAAGAGGCAAATGAACCAGTACTGGAAGAGGAAGCAGGTAATGAGAGAGGGGAAAGTGGGAAAAAGGAAAGGGGAAGAAAGT
Source organism: Tamandua tetradactyla (assembly GCF_023851605.1). NCBI lineage: Eukaryota > Metazoa > Chordata > Mammalia > Pilosa > Myrmecophagidae > Tamandua > Tamandua tetradactyla. The sequence continues at coordinate 20,401,345 of NC_135336.1, forward strand.
AAACAAAACAAAGCAAAAAATGACTAGAAGTGGAGACATGGCAGCATCTGTCCCAGGTTCTCTTACCTTGTATCGCTGGAAGACATCAGGACTAATTTTTCCTAGATGAGGTTCCTAAGGGCAGCTTCCTGGGTACAGGTAGTGTGGATGGCTGACTTTGCCCTGTGGCTGACCTTCCTTCAGATATGACCCACTCAGAGGAAGGTGACACTGTAATTAGGACTCTCAGGTACACATGGGTGAATCTTAGTAGCCTAGAAATCAGGGACTGTGAGTGGTGGTGGCACAGGTGGCAGTACTATAACTTATGTTTTATAAATTACATTTCCAACCTGGAAGTCAAGATCTTAACATTGGATAAAGAGTTTATGGATGAATATTTTGGGGTCTTATCCCTTAATAATTTGACCTTGATTATACCTCCACGTTCAAAAATTCTTTTACTGAGTGAATCAACCTCCCAGAGTCTATGGAGCCACAACAGGTTAAACTCGGTCCTGGAGATGTGGGAGAGTGGAGGATTGATTTTGGGACTATCTTTGAGCCCTCAAGTGGAAAGGCCCACAGCCTGACATCTCCTGTACTGTACTCAATTGCTTTCATTCCCGCCTCTCCTCCTCAACCTTTTACTGGTTCTCATCCTCTCCTTTTCCCTGCTTTCTCTCCCCAACCTTCGAGTTAGGTATTTTTCAACTCTCACTAGCTCTATTGCAAGTCTTCTAATAGGTCCTCCCATCCCTCTCATTATTTACACAGAAGTCAATTATTTTCCTAAAACACAGAATATTATATTGACTCATTGCTTAAACCTCTTCTGTTGCTCCTTGCCATCCACTGGGTCAGGTCTAGACTTCCCAGCACGTCTGGCTCCAGTCTGTCTGCCAGGCTTATCTCCTAGAAATCTTCCCATGTACCCTAAACCTCAGATACCAGACCATGTACTCCTCGTGAAATGTGCAGGCCCTTTCATACCTCAGGACCTTTGTTCATGCTATTTCCTCATTCTTTCCCTTTCCTCAAAAACATTAACATTGTATTACTTCATTCAACTCATTCAATGGTATCTCATGAAGCCAGTGACTATGCTCACAGGCTTCCTGGGAGGTAGATTGGCTGCTTAAGGATACATAACCTTGGGGAAGTGCCTTAGGTTTTGTGTTCAGGCTTTTTTTATAGGCAAAATGGGAATAATAATAATAATAGTACCTATATCAACGTGCTATTGGGATGAAAGGAATCAATATAGTGTCAGGCACACAGGAAAGACTATTGATTAATAGTAGCTACTACTATTTTTGGTCCAGTGCCTGAGTGGGTGCTTAAATATCTATTGAGTAAATGAATGACTATCTCCAGTCAGAAGCACTCAGTTCCTTCTCCATGCCTCTGTAGTAAAGCACCTTTTAAAGTCTGCAATATAATATAGGCTGCCTTCCTCCACATGAAGCTTCCTTCCAAGCTTCATAAGCATGAGACTCAAACTTACCTAATATGTGGGCCCTTCATAGCACTCACCACAATGCCTCATGTTAATAAAATTCTGTTAAATTGACTAGAAAATCTAGAATTGACTAGAAAATCACAATGAGTGAGACTATAGGTGACCCTTGACAGCTCTGGGGTGGAGTGGGATGGAGGTAAAGAGCATCTTGGCCTTTGCTTCTCCAATAGCAGGCCCTTACAGCAACTTCTCCTGGGTCAAGGGCACCTAGGAATCTTATTAGTGTGCAACATAAATGAAATGGTTTAGGCCATCAGACTAGGGTGAAGGGCTGTAGGATGTGTGGGACTGAGGGTGTGCTGTGTGACTGTATTGGTTTGAGAAGCCAATTCAGACATTTCAAATCCACATAATTGGGCTTCCTTTCTTGGCTCCTGAGTCATTGGGAAAGGGTGTGGGTGAGTAATGACCCAGACGGTCAAGGGATTAAAAATGTTGTAGAGGAGGAAATTCTCCCTCTACAAGCAGATGTGTAACAAGGGAGGGACTGAGATTGGCCTTTCTTAAGAATGTACCTGAGCCTTAGTGAGCATGCTTCCTTGACTTCACATGGCTAGTTCAACCTCTCAACGCACCAGAATCAAGACCTGCTGTTGCTATTGGTTGTATAGACTGGGCCTCTCTGAGCCTATTTCCTCTAGGGGAATAAGAAGCCTTATCCTACTTATTTCACAGGGTGGTTGCAAGGAACAAAAGGCACAATAAATATGAATGTGCAGTGAAAGATCGTATTATAATCTCCCAGTAGAGAGAAATACCAGCTTCAGCAAGCTAAGCTCCCTTCTCTTGGGTAAATATAAATCAGTGTACATGTAGAGTCGGAACAAAGCTAGGCAGGAAGAGTCTCTAAGCCAAACCCATCAGATATATTACAAAACAAATATTTTGTAAAATAAAATGAAAGAAATGTGATGCTTCACTTTTTTTTCCTCCAAAGAGTTTTTAAATTTAATTTTATTATTTTTTTTAATAAAAAAGTCTTTTCATAAAATGGAGAAACAGGCACTTGTGGAAAGATACTGGCAATGCCAGGAGGTCTGTCACCTGCTCGGGGTTGTAAAAATTTTCTTCAATTTGTCTGGCCAGGTTATTTTGAAGCTTTGTATCTGGGACAAAGAGGCCAAAGCAGCTGAGGTGGGAGCAGCAGGCTGGCTTTTTACAGATGCGTGATTTTTTGGCCAGAGATTTGTGGGTTTGAGGAAGAAAAGAAGAAAAGAAGAGTTAGCTCTGGCCACTCAAAGTCTTCCCTGGGCTGGGAGTGGACACTCCAGTCAGGTCTCAGGAGGAAATCCGTCAAGGCCCTTCCCATCACACCTCTTGAAAAGCAAGTTTCAGGGGCGAGCACAGAATCTTCCACCTCCTGTTCTCTCAGGTTCTCATTGTTTTCAGAGTCAGAAGTGTCAGAGAGCAAAATCCTTTGATCTCACACCTCAGACTGTACGGTGCTCAACTGGTTACAAATCATTTACATAAACACCTGTACACTTGGAGCTGTGCAACCGCCCCAGAGGCCTGAGGCTCAGAAAAGCTAAGCAGTCTGTCCAAAGTCAAGCAGTTGAGACTATCTGTCTGGAATGCAGATATTCTGATACCTGTTTCAGTGTCCTTTTCAAGTGATGATGCCTTTGAATGGCTTTTTATTTAAATCATATTTAAGGCCAAGAAAGCAGGGATGGGCAGAAATGGTGTTCCTTTTTGTTGGGCTGGACAACTGAATAACAAATTCACACAGAATAAAATGGGACTGGAAGGCAGGACTTCTTGTCTGCCAGGATCTTTATTTTAGATTAAAATCAACCTGGAGATGCAGTGATCCAAGTTAGGAGCAGGATGATGTAGGTAGGAGAACGATGGGCCAGGGAAAACCAGAAGCTGCCTTAAAGCTGCTTTGAAAACCAAAGGGCTGAGGATGGGCTAAAAGTTCCCAAGATTCTGTTAACTCCAAAAGTCTGTGGTTCTTGCCCTGACTGAAACTTCTCCCAAATTTAGCTTTATTTTCCCAGGTGCTTTCTTTGCCTCATCCTTCAAGAGTATCCTTTACAAGCCTGTTCTTACCACAGAAAGCAACTCTGAGCTAAATACCTCATGGCTGGTGTTACAACTGAGGGTAATGTCTACCCATAGTCTGTGTCATGAATGTGGCTGGCAGCAAGTTAAAGGGCAGGGGCAGAGATGGAGTCTTGGGGAATCCGCTTTACTCTGATGGATTGACCTCCTCTGCTAAAAGTGGTACTGACATTTTTTTGTTTGTTTATTTATTAAAATGCATTTAATTAATTGGGCTTGACATAACAACCGGGATGAGAAGCCCTATCCTGAAGGCAAGGGCCTAAGTCTGGAAGCTTGGTTAAGGCCTTTGGACCGTAGTGTGTGCTGCAGGTAAGTGTCAATACTTGGGGTTGGGGAGAAGGGCAGGGGCAAAAACCCAAGCGTTGTGTGTCGTGATGCAATTCTCAGACAACTTTTCAGAGGTGGTATGGAGGCAAGAACCTGTCTGGCTTGAGTTGAACTAAGAGAAGGCTCTAGCCTTGCTAGAGATGGGCATTGGCTAAAAGACAGCAAAAGTTGACTCTTGACTCTTGAGACCTGGTTTCAGCCTAGAGCCTTTGGCCCATCCTCAGCCCCACACTACTCAGTTCTAGTACATAGATATGGGGCCTGGGGTAGGACTGAGGAAGCTGGCAGATGGGCATATAGTTCCCAACCCACCATCACTTCTGTGCTCCTCTTTAATAAAAGACAATCAGCAGTTTGAGCTGTACTGGAAAAAAATAGAATTAATATTAAATTGTTATCAAGGTGTTCCCAAAGCACCCTAGAATTTGCTTTTCATCCTGATTTGGCTGAAATCCACATAAGAAAACTTCTCTCACATATAATTCTCCTCCTCCAGACACAAAGTTTAAATTATTAATGCAAGGCAAAGAAATAGGCTGAACTATGGAAAGACATGTTTTAAAAACAATAGTTCTCTATGAAGTGTGGTCAAAGATTGGCAGGAGGGAAGGGGGTGTTAAGGTCAGGAGGGGATGGCAAAGATCCAAAGCCAATCTTGCAACAGTCAACGGTGTGGGTGGTGGTGTTGGGCGTGGGGGTTGTTCTTGAGAATATTCACTGGGGTGTCTCTAGAGGGGAATTAAATGTTGCAAGCATTACAGCAGAATTTCCTCTCTCTAAAAAGTGGGTGTCTTGGAAAGCTTTGTGAGTTGGATTCCTAGGATTCAAGGTGCTTTATTTTTCTCTTAATTAGCTTTCAAGGATGGGCCTACATATCTCCCCAAGATACTATGGTGGGACATATGCCAGTGCTGATGGTAGCAAGCAGCCGATGTGTAAGCAAGAACCCAAGAAATTACTCCTTTTAAAGAAACCCTTAGTCCACCCACTGAGAAAAACTGAAGAATGCTTTAGTAATGACAGTGGTGTGGAGGCAGGAGACAGGTGCCTGGGACTGGATACAACATTCTGATATCAGGTCAAGGATGGTCAGTTAGCAGGGCAGGATTTAGCTTTTGGAGGCATAGTAGAGGGCAAATGTACAGAGCATAGGGGCCAAGATGTCAGCTGGAGTTCATGCTCTCAGCACAGGTCAGGAAATTTGCAATTCAGCTCACTAAAGGTACAGGACATGGTCTAGAAGGCAGGGGCAATTTAGCAAACTGCACCCAAGGAAACAACACCGATTGTAGCAATCCAGTTCAGAAGACAAGGGTGAAGTTGGGGGCCAGGCTGGGCCTGATGATGCTTAAAATCATCAATTTAGTAGCTAGAGCTCTTTAAGAGACAGCCTACTCACCGGTATTTCAAGTCAGGTCTTTAAGGTCTCTCTCTTTTCATTATGCACCCCTGGTCATTTTCTTCTGCAATGTAAATTGCAGTAAGTTTCTACTTACCTATCCCTTGAGAAAATTCTCAACTCATGTTGAATAGGTTGCCTTTCTATACCTTGTTATTTGTGTCTGAAAACACTAAACTAGCTAGTACCAAAATGCCTGCTTCCCCTCAAAGTCTGTTCCAGAATTGAATTCAAGATGGCAACACATTCAGAAGAGCCCACCGATGCATGTGAAATAGATAAGGCATGCACAACGACCATGGAAAGCTTGGATTCACCAGAGTACTAGCAACTTCCAAGCACACAGTCCCCTTGAGGGTTCTAATTAACTGACATTTTTTCCAACAGAAACTTTGTGTCTTAACTGTTGTATTTGAAAACTTTGGGACCTGAATCAGCATAATTTTTGGCTTTCCTCTGTTCAGCATTACTGCCCTAATGCCTTTACTCATGCACCCCAAAGCACTTTCCTATGGCTATCTCAATCAACTCAGCCCTTGCTGCAAGCCTCCGTGAGAATGACCTGAGAAACTGGTAATTAATTCACAAAGCAGGGGTAAGATTTGCGTGTGTGTGTGTGTCCCTTTCCTTATCAATATGGGACGGAGGATCTGATTATATCTCACTGTGTGTTCCTTTTCTGGTCCCCCTTGCTCTGTGCCCACATCTTCTGTTAAAAGGCAGAGTGGGAAAGTCAACATTCTTCATTCCCATCCATCAGAGCTAGAGAAGGTCCCAAAGTGCACTGCGGAACACAGTTTTCCCCTTCCCTCACTCCGGCTTTCCTCTTCTTGCAGCTGGCTTCTCTGATAGATGCCAACAACTCAGATCTGGAGATACAGATTCTGCCCTCTGGAAGCTGACAAGCTGCAGGCTCCATGGGAGTGGGTGCCTACCCTAGGAAGTGCAAGGAAAGCAGAGCCAGAGAATTCCTCTGGCTTCCTCGTTCTTTAAGATGCATTTAGGCTATAAATGCCATATCCACTTCCTCCCACAGTATAACACTGCATTGACCCCAAACCTGTCAAATTTAGCTCTGTGGTAATACCCACATCCACAGGGGATGATTTTATCCTGGCAGAATACCTACTTTCAACTCTTGCCTGATTCAACTCAATTGGCTTCTTCCACAGTTGACGCACCCCTTCTTAGGCCTCATGGTCTTTTGGTTTTGTGGTGGTTGTGATAATATGGTGGCAGGTTTCTATAGTATTAGGTTAAATTAGAATAGGAATAAAAGCCTGTCTAGTTATGTGACAAGGTTAAGGACTATAGGAAGGAAAAGATTTTTTAAAAAATATTCTCTATTTTGCATTTAGAGGAAATCTCTAATCTTTTATCCACTACTTGGATTAGGGAAACAGATTTGGAAAAAAAATTACAATTTACTCTGAAAAACAAACTGGTAAGGAAAGTCAGTTCCACATTTGCTTAAATTCCCTAGGGTTTGTGGATTTATGATGGTTGTAACGCAGGGGCCAACCATATTACAGTCATGTTTCTATAACACAAAAGAGTTTCTGGACTAGAAAAAGTTGGAACTAGATGAGATGTTGTTTTGGTTATATCCATAACCCAGAGTGATAAAGGTCCCCTATGTGGTGTTTCAGTCTCACCATCTCTACAGAGGCCCCTGCAAGGTTACAGTAGGGGGGCTTTTGGTTTCCTTTACACTATGGGCACAACACACCCTGCCTCACGAAACCCAGGGACTGGGCAAAGGTGTGTTCTACAATTGCTCCAATCACACCTCACATTTGCCAGCAACCAGTTGTACACAGAAAAGAGGTGCCAGGTCATCCACAAAACCACACTGGGCCCATGATTTTGCTGGAGCTTTAAGGAAGTAACAGATTCAGGAGAAGAACAGGATGAAGGGGATAAAGCGGGGGGGGGGGGGGGGGGGGGGGGGGGGGAGAATAGGAAAAAGGGGAGAAGGAGAAAACAAGAGAGGGAGAAATAAAAACTAACTGGGTTCTCGTCTTTTAGCTGGGAACCAACCAGTACTTATAATGCTGTTTTCTATGGGGAAAAATTTAAGTTTGAAATCATGAAGCTGGATATTTTCTATATAAAACCAAACCCTCCAAAGAAGAAAGTATTAAGTAAGCAATTAAGAGAACCAGAAATTTTTGTTTTAAAAAAAGTTCTAGGTAGTTTTTGACCAAAATCAAGCTGAATTAAGAGTTTTTTGTGCCCCCCCCCCCCGCCACCTTTTATTTTGGTTGGGATGGGACACCCAGGGATATCTTAATATCACAATTTATCCTTGCCTGGCTGGTCACTTTAGCAGGATCACTGTTATAGACACATTAAAGAAAGACAATCATTGTATGAAATATGACAACATAGCTGCTTCTACCTCCATGCTAGTATTAGGGTCAAGATCATCGCACTCAGACTCCTCGGAACTGTTCGTCTCCTTGATTGGCAGCATGAGGAAGGGGGAAGAAAGAACACAGTTAGAATACAGGTAGCTTTTGCTGGAGAGAGAGAACTTCAGAGAAGCAAGGGCAATGGGAAATTGGGCAGAGAAAAACTCAGATGCCTTCAAGGTGGGGGTGTGAGTCACCAAGGGCAGCGACATGCTCTTTTCAAGGAGGGAAGGCTGGGATCATGTGTAACTGCTGATCTCACAGGAAATAGCAATGGAAGCAACCAAATGAAGCATGACAGCTGTAGAATTTAAACTGTTGTCTTCTGTGAGGCTGGACTTCCCAGATGAGGGTGAAGGAGAGAATACAATTTCTTTTCCCCAAGGAGGACGTTAGAATGGGTTTCATTTGTCCTTATTTTGCTCAGGAATGGGTAAAAGGGTACATGTTCACACACTATAACAAAATTAATCAACAACCTAATTTCATTATCCAGAGGCAGATCTTGTCAGAAAAAGAAAGCAGATCATATCATTTCAAGATGGCGAAAACAGGAGACTGCCGAAGCTTAGAATCAGTGAGATAAAAACAATAGATGGACTTTCGCAAAGAAATAACTTAGGGTTAATCAATGTGCAACCCTTCCTTTCCCATGCATAGGGAGAGGGAAGGAAAATGACCCAAAGGTGATGTCGTCAGAACTCTGGGGAAAAGAAATGAAACTTTACCAAGGACACAGAGGCCCTTCAATTCCAAACCTCAGCCTTCACAGGGTTAGGGGTTTGGAAGGCATCCCTAAACCCTTTAAACTGTATGTATTCTCAAACCTAGGAACCTGAATGGACAGCTTTGAGAAACTGAGTATGAATCAAGCATCTTGCATTTCTAAGAGAATAATGCAGATAATTTTGCTATAAAACATCTGCACAGTGTAAAAAGAAAGGTATAAAAGAAAAAAAAAAGGTACTTACTTGAATTGAAGTTGCCAGGAGAAATAAAAAATAAAAAATAAATTGATGTTGCATGCAAAATTCTGCTAAACTACTTCCCCTCTGGTCCCCGCACGGGGAAAAATAAATCCCCTCCACCCAAATTGCCTTGTGAGAATGCTGCAAGGTGGGAGTAGATGAGAGATGGGGACACAGCTCCAGGATACCTTACTCACTTTAACAGAGACTTTGTTGCCCAGAATATCCTTGGGTTTACGAGACCCTGTGGCTTCATTTTTACCCGTGTTCTCCACTTCTGCCCGCTTTCTCATGCGTAGGGTATGCCATGAACATGACTTCCTGTTGTACCAAAAAATGCACCAATCAAAATGGCAGGTCAGGGCAGAGTGAGGTGGTAGGAGGGCTAACCACCCTTGGGTGAGTCAGTAGGTGAGTGGTTCCGGTCAAGCCCAAGCTTCAGAGGCCCCAAGCCTGCATGCCAGCTCCTGTGCTGGCTGGTAGCTGACCTCACCTCCAACCAGAAGTGAGTGAGGATGAACTTTGACCTCTCCTGCTAGAGATGCAAGGTTGATTGGCAGCATTTGAAGAAAATATGAGTAGTCTGGATTATTAAACTCTCTTACGAGGTTAGGAAGTTTTTATATTATACTGAGGAGGCCTTACAGGACTGAGGGATTCCCTGCCTAAAGGGCATGGAGGAGGGGTACAGGATGGAGGGTGGGGAAGATGGGACAGGAGAAGGGAATTATATTCTATGGTATGTAAGCTACTGGCAGCACACCTTCCCAGGACAAGGCATAAATCCCCAAAAGGGTGATTTCAGCAGTCCCACTTTATCATTACTATTTGAGTAGTGGCCACTCCCTAAAACTGATGAACAAGCAAGATTTCGGGGGGCATTTGACTTAATAGGTGAGCCCCACTCATTTACCTGGATTTAGGTAGAAGGGTTGGCTTCTTGATCTATGTTCTCCATGTCACTCAGTGTTTGTGCGTTTAGGGCTAGTCATTGAGAGGTCCTGAAGTTTTCTTGCTGGGAGAAGATTCTACATGCTCCCAGGGAGGTGAGAGTGGCAATGTCCCTTTACACCAACCTAACTTATTTCTTCCCACAAGGGGGTTGGGAGCTACTTCTTCAAAGACCTGTAAAGGGAGGCTCAGAGCAGCACTCTTGAGTTCCACAATAGTTGGGACCCAAAGACAAAGAAACCAAAGCCAAGTCACAAACAGAGTCAGTGACCCTGAACAGGTGTCATCGATTTCAGGTGTGGTCACATAGTTTGGATGAAGTTCTAATCATTGTCTGGAATAAGCGAGACTTGGCTTCCCTTCAGTGTCCCCTTGTCAAATTTAGGCAGACAGGACTCCACCAAAAAACCTTCATTAAGGGAGGGAGGATAAGGTAAGGGGCAAATGAGATTTAGGAGGATGGAGGATACTCTGAAATGCATAGCATTTCCTCCAAGAAACTATGCATCTGACAGGATTTTTAGGGCATCCTGAGGAATATGTTCCAGAAATTCTTAGTAACACACATGCATAATAATCTTCTGAGTAAGAAAAAGAAATCATAGTCATGTTTTTGAATTTTCTGGGAAAGTGGGTTTCTTCAAAAGGCAAGAATCTGTTTATAGAATCTTTTCTTGTACCTCCTAAATATTCAGGCAGATTCTCTAGGCTCCCCTAAAAACCAGCAACTTGATCCAATTGTCATATCTGGGTGAGAAACAGTCACGGACGCTAACCTGATAAGATCTCACCCTACTGACTTCAGACACTCTCATTTCTTTACCCAAAAATCCAAGTCCCTGACTCCTTCTGAGATCAGCTCGAGTTGGGAAGGTCCCTGCTAAAAAGACTCCAAAGGCAGACGGCACAGCACACATGTGTGTGCTTACATGAGTGCATGTGTGTATGTGCACGCGCACTATGATGTTTATTACAGCCCTTTGGATTATTCAGTATGTTTGGTGAGAAATTAGAAATGTGAAAAATAATGTTCAGAAGGAAGACACTGAGTAGTTCAAGTGGCAAATCAGGCCCAATTTCATAATCTTCTTCCCAGAAGAACTCGTCATCATGGTTTGGGGAGCTTCCATCTCTTGGCCACAGGCCCTGGTACTGATGTGGAAAAAGGGTTTCAATGGCATTTATCCTATGGGCATTACAACCGACTCTGACTCCTGTGGTCATAACAGGCCCTGGGAAGTGTGGTGAGTGTCTTTCGTTGATAAGGACACTAAAAACAATTTTAGTCATCTGCTCCTTTCCACCCCCACTCACCCTTGTGTCAGAGCAGCTGACCAAGAACCAAAATAACCAGTTTTCACTTGGATCTTTTCTCTTTCATTCAGCCTGACATCCCCCCTTCTTTCCCTCCCACGGAAAGTATGAGTAAGTGACAAAAGACCCAAAGGTGAAAAGGAACAAGGGCTGAGAACCTGGATGATTAGCTCATAAATTGTTAACAGTTGGCTCTTTAAGGCCATTGATTAATAAGAACTTTAGCACTTTGAGGGTCTTGGTTTTCATGGCTTAGGGATTCTTAAAAAGCATTAAAAGCAAATACCTTTAGGATAAAACGAATTGGGCTTATTGTGTCTTAGAGGCCACTACTCATGTCCAGTTTGGCCTGTGGTTACCTAGAGAGGCCCGAGTTATGTCAGGCAGCCTCAATCCCCCAGACCTAGAGAAAGTGCTTTTGGTGCAGCTGTTTGGATATTACAGGGAGCTCCTTATAGTTCTTCTGTGTTTAATCACATGGCTGGGAAAGCAGTGGGGCGATGCCAGCCAAACACTCCTTCTAGTTACTCATTAGTTATGTCAGCACCTCAAGGTCACCCAGTTGCTGGGAACCAGTTGGACAGCATCCAACCTGCATCATTCCTCATTTCAGAAGTTAAAGAAAAACCAGTGGGAGCCGTTTGGTAGGGAAGGCTAGGGTTGGAACTTCAGTGACAAAGGCACTTTTTTGTGTAAGAAGGAACTGCCAATGCATTCAACCAACTTCTAAAATGCAGAAAAGAAAATAAATTAAAAAAAGAGAACGATTTGTACATTTAAAAGTCTTATAAGAGTGTAATGGGGGAAAAAGGGTCAACTAGTCTTTAACCTCATTAAAACATGCTCATGGTGAAAATTTATTTTACATATTTAAAATAGTACATTTAAAATTATTAGTTACATTACAGGTAACAATGATGAACATTGTGACTCTTCATTATATTGCACAACCTGACTTTATCCATATGGGTTTCTTTAAATAGTGCAAAATACTTTATACAGGAATGTGTTCGGAAGGGTCTTCGCGATCAAAATAAGGAAAAGAAATATCTTACAAATTACCATGAACATATATTAAAGTGACAGGGGAAGGGGGAAAATTAAAAAAAAGAAGTTACAATCTGTACAGCGGAAATTGCCAGACAACCAAAAATTTCCCTTTCTCTTGGGAGAAGCAGCATGCCTCTGACCTGTACAGGTCTGGCATCTGTGCTAAGGTAATTTTTTGGTGTCTATCAAAAAATATATATATATATATCAGTAACTTAAAACAATATAAATAGAAGTCCAGTCCAGTGAGTCCTGTGGTGGGTCAAATGTAGCAACGGAAGGCATGCCTTTTGTCACCTAGGATTTCAGTAGGGTTCTTTTCTTAATGAGTTGGGGGGAGAAAAGAGGGGGAAAAATGGACAGAAAATCATAAACGGAAAGGAGAGGAAAACCACCGCCACCATCACCAACAAAAAAACCTGGAACGATCCAGCCTGGATGCCCCATGCTGCGTGTGGTTCCAGCACTCAAACACTTGTTCCTGTGGCACTGTCGAGAACAAGCAGCAGGAATTCCCTATCGTCTGTTTGCATTGTGTTCTTTTTTTTGTTTGTTTTGAAATTTTTTAATCCACATACTCCTCTCCCGGGGAAGCCAACGAGGCACTTACTTGATGCTCCCGTCACTATTTTCTGCTGCTGCCGTGGCTTTGGTGAGGGGCGCCAGGATGCTTCCTGGGACCCAGCCCTCGGCTGCGGGGGAATGGTCACTGGCCGGCTGGTACACCAGGCACATGTTCTGCTGGTTGATGGCGAGGACCTGGACCACCTCACCTTGGCTCACACATATTTCATTCTCCTTTAGTGCATAGTAATCTTTGATCACGGCCATGGATGAGGTCCCATTGCAGCCTCCCAGGTCATTCTGTCAGGACACAAGGGTGAGAAGGATACAAATATAAGAAGGCAGGTTCACATGGGCTTGCTGTGCATCCTGCTGCATGGTTAAAAAGCCAACCTCTCAGTAGCAGGGCAAATAGCAGAATATTACTCAGAATATTATCCTGAACAATGAAATTAAGTTTAGAAAAGTGTCTTTTTTATAGCAATGTTTAATATAGTATTATAATCATGGGTGAACAGGTAGCACCATAGCCCAGGCCCAGCCCCAGCTCAGGTGAAGGTGTACAACACAGTTTTCACCTATAAGCCCCTGCCTAGCGTGCAACCTTCGTGCCAGCATATGGACTGACTAATGGAAGGAAGAGCACTGGCACAGGGCTATGTAAGCAGCACGGCAGAGTAAGGTCTGGGCAGAGATCAGGTCAAGGGTCACAATCCCCCAATGGAAAGAACACAGACACTTTCTTTTCCTTTTTATAGCACTTTCCTTTCCTTTTTTAAAAGCATTGTCCTTCCTCTATATTCCAACCCTCTTTGAAACAGGAGTAACAGTGAGACCTTTGCCTATTTCAAAGGCAAGGCCATGACCTACCCTGACCCAATTTCCAGTGGGAACAGAACTTCTGTACTCCTCCCCTGTACTCATTACCATGAGAGGCAGTCTCCATGGCCTTTCCATGTGAGTCTACTCCAGGGCAGCGGCTACTTGGCAGACCTGGAACTCCCAGGGTGGGCTGGCTGCTCCATAGAGCACGCTTACAGGCAAAAATTCGCCAATGTATTTAACAAAATAACAATGTGATTCCAACTTATTCACAAGGGCAGGGGGGTTTTTAAGGTGGAAAATAATTTCCAGGTGACGTGATGAAATAGGTTGGAAGAGTTATTCTAACACAGAACCAAACTTAGACATATATTTGATCTTAACAAAATCAACACCAACTAATAATTTAAGAAGAAAGAGTAAAACTATAAAATCAGAAAGCACTAGTCAAAATGTAAATGTTCCTATTCATAGACCCGTTCTGTTGCAGGGGAAACTGAGGCCTGATGAGATTAACTAACTTGCTAAGGTTATATAGTGAGTTGCAGAATTTGAAATAGTATCAGATTTCCTGATTCTTAATTCAGTACCTCACCTGTTATTCTCTTCTTCCAACACCACGGAGGGTCAAAATAGCTGTATAGACTGGGTTCAAGGTCAAGTCTACACCTAAGCTCATGATGATGTCTGAATGGTGGATTATGTGTAGTAAAGCTTTAACCTCAGGCTGGCCATCCTCATCTGCACACTGAGGAGACCCTTCCCCTTGCCATACCAGCCAGTGGATGGTGAAGAACCATGAACTCACTTGAGTAGGTGCCCAAGTCAGATCATCATTAGAAAAGTCAATCTCATCCTAAGATTTAAAGTCTAGAGTTGTAACTTTCAGATAATTCATACCACAACTACTCTATATGGTAAAAATGACTTGTTTTTATAATTGCCACTATAATAATACTTTATGTTTGTTTAGACGTTCTGCAGATGACAACAGCTCTAAAATCAGAGAGAATTGGTCTAACTCATTCAATTTACAGGGGAGGAAAGAGAAATAACTGAGACTAGACTGTATTTGGTGGGCTCTTCCTGCTAAAATGATGTGCACACAAAGATGTCATTTCCTAGAGTGGCCCCTGAAGTTGTGCCCTCTGAGGGTGAGGGTGGGAGTAAGGGGATGTCACCTTACCTTGCTAGCCTCGTACTTGTCCCCAGGCTGGTGGTAGTCAAACCCCGGACTGCCATTGGAGGTAGATATCTTCAGGGGTGGCAGAGGCGGGTTGTAGCTGGAGCCCTTTGGAGGCTTCTCAGAGCCCACAGGGACAGAGGAGTATGGCCTGGGGCTGGCTTGGGGAACCCTAGTGGGCTGGGACCTCATCACAGCTGTGTTCCTTTCTTTCCGCTGATATTCAATGGGTGATTGTAGTGCTGCAGGATAAGAGAAGATTGTTATTCTATGCTTTGGGAATCCCACAGGGTTTGGAGGCCTGTTTGGTACGAGGTTTTATGCTAGGTATATGTGAGGAAGACTCTACCCCTGTTTTTAAGAAACTCAGAATGTACAGTGAGAACTGAGACACCTACTAAATAAAACAGAAAACCAAAAATAGCAGTGCGAGCATGTGAGGCACAAAGTGTGGTGCAAAAGGAGGTCAAGAGGGCTCTTGAAGCATATGTGCATACGTGTGTGTGTGTGTGTGTGTGTGTGTGTGTGTGTACGTGCGTGTGTGTATGCATGGTGGTGGTAATAATGAAGAGCTTCAGAAGAAGGCCAGCCATCAGACTTTGACATTTAGACTCTACAGGAAGGAAGCCACTGTGCAGTGGGTTTGAAGAACAGGGTGTAGTCAGATGACCTGGGACACAGGGCCTAGGGTCTCTCCGAAGGAAGAGGAGATGAGACAGGTAAGCGATGTCAGAAATGCCTTGGTGTGAAAGATCTAGGATGTCAGACTAATGCATCCGGACTTAATTCTGAAGATGATGAAAGGTGATTGGATTAAATGAACTTTAAACTCCTTGAAATTTAGATTCTATCATCAGAGCCATACTTGAGGAAAATTAACTTTGCAGCAGTTAGGAGGAAGGACTGGAGAGGAAGAGACAAAAGATGAGGCAAATTCAGAAACCATGAGGCAGTGATAAGCAAAAGGCAGGAGGTCTGAATTAAGCAGAGTCAAGAGGAATGTGGAATGGATATAGGTGCAACAAGTGTTTTGGAGGCAGATTTTATAGGACTCTGACATGGGCTGGGTGGGAAAAGCAAGGAAAAATCAAAAGTCACTTAGGCGGGCGGGCCGCGGTGGCTCAGCGGGCAAAGTGCTTGCCTGCTATGCCGGAGGACCTCGGTTCGATTCCCGGCCCCAGCCCATGTAACAAAAACGGAGAAACAGAATACAATAAAACAAGAAAATGTTTAAAGATGTTTCCCTTTCTTCCTTCCTTCCTTCCTTCTCTCTGTCTTTCCTTTAAAAAAAAAAAAAAAAAAAAAAAAAAAAAAAAAAGTCACTTAGGCTTTGAGACTGGGAGAATGGTAGTCAATGGAATTCAGTAGACAGGAAATAAAGCTGATTTGAAGGGAAAGACATGAACTGTTTTACTGAGTTTAGGAAGACAACGTCCCAAGGTCTGAGTGCTAAGGAGGTGTAGCCAGGCAAAAGCCATATAGGTCAAATTCTGTAATAGTGACTTCAAGGGCTGGCCTGATTAGGTTGTTTTCATCAGTATTGAGGTAACTACTATTTAAGTGGGTTAACAGCTGGGGCCCAGGAAACTTTCAATTGTAAGGATATTTCTACAGTGACAGGTATGCACTTTAATAGGACTAAACATAAGGTAACATTTGCTTTCTATTTGAGGTCTCAGGAGGGAAAAAATAGTCTGAGATACCTGCAAATGTTTTCATAAATGAAAGCCTGGCATTGGTCCATTGTCACGTCCTTATCTCTTGAAAGCATCAAAGTACAGAAGAGACGCCTGCCAGAGGTCAGTTTCTCTCCCTGGAGAGTGCTTTATGGACATTAAATATTTAGGTGGTGATAACCTAGTTCAATATGTCTTCATAATTCACTATAATTAGGAGATAGGTCTTTTGGAGCCATGTAAAAGTCTGAATCATTGATCATGCCCAAAGAAATACACTTCCAAGTTTTAAATACATAGCAAAAAATTGTGACACAGACCTTATCAAACCTGCTTTGAATCAATACATGTCATATATAATTGGATTGTTATTTGTTTATATGCAAGTAACTGCACTAAAGTTTTGAAAATAGTATGCCCTCCCTCTTAAATAAGTTGCATAGAGAGCCTATATTTTCCCAAATTCAGTTCACATAAATCTTAGGATAGGAAAGCTGAATGTCTTCTGACAGTATGGTGTCTTATGTCTGCTCCTGTTTCCTTCTTTTCTCTGTGTGCTAGTGAGCACACAGATAAATGCTTGCCTCATCACTAGCAACTATATGGCAGTTTTGTGGTTAAGGGTGTAATTTGAAGTCACACAATTCTGAGTTCAATTCTTTGTTTTATCACTTACTATTTTTGTTTCCTTGGATAAATTTCTTAACCTTTCTGAGACTTTTTCTTACTTGAAATAAATAGGGTGCTAATACTTACCTCTCCATGCTGATGTGAAGATTAAATGTGAAAATACATGTGAAATGCTTAGCATAGTGTCTGGCCCAGCGTGAGGGCTCAATAAATGGGAGCCATTATTGCTACTTCAACTATTCCTGGTTTTGACTTATTGTCCTATGTTTCTTTTATACTGAATCCATTTACTTAAAAACCTCATTCCAGCTTAGAATCTATTATAAATTCCTAATTGATAATCATAATTTAATTAACAAGTTTTATATAAGCACATATTTTTGCATAAAATTACTTTATCAACAAAAGTGTTGATTCAAAGTTACACATTCAGAAACTGTAAACTATATGCAACTTTCATTACCATTCTTCAGGGCTGGGCCAGTGTTTAATTTTAGACTTTTCAGCATGGGAAAGAACCCTTGAGATCACTTAGTCTAGTTTTTTCACCAAACTTTTCTATAGTTGGGAGGGCAGGAGGCATAGCCCAAAAATACTTTTTGTAAGTGTGAAACTGCTTTGAATCACATGTTCTATCTTAGAAAGTCATGGCCTTCTGCTACATAATTTATCTTTTTTTTTTAATAAACCGATGTGTGGTGGTGCAATGGTGGCTCAATGGCAGAATTCTCACCTGCCATGCCAGAGACCAGGGTTCGATTCCTGGTGCCTGCCCATGCCAAACAAACAAACAACAAACCTGGATGCGTTATATCACTTACCACAGAGTGAAACTGATACTCTAGGGACTTGGGCCATGATTCTGTACTTCCAGTCCTGCTGGTAGAACAGCATGTGCCAGAGCGGGAAGCATAAGTCTAGCCTAAACTCATCTTTACATAAAATGACCAAACCGAGGCCTAGAAAAGTTCACTGACTTGCCCAAGGTCCTCAACTAGTGTGTCTTTCCTTTCACCTTTCCCCAGGGCACACCCCTTCTTGTGAATTCACTTGTGTATTCAGGTTCAGAAAAATTATAAACATAGTGTTTCTGAAGATACAAAGTTGGGGTCCATATAAAACGTGGTCTGGGCTGATAACTCACCATGAGCCCAGACACAAGAAAGAGTAGAGGCATAGGCTTCCCTGGAAATAGCCATGCTAGAAAGCCAGCCCAGTACATACCATTTAAGAAGTCTCGCTGTGTTTCTAACACTTGGTTGATGTCCTGCACCCAGGCCTGCTGGATGTCAGCGTTGGCGGCTTGCAGAATGACCCTCTCTGAAGTCTCCCGGTTCATCAGTGCAAATTTGCAGGGGTCGTTGTCTACGTTCTCTTCCAGGACCAAGTAATTCATCTGGAAAAAACCAAGTTAATCCCTTTCATATTTAAGTGAATTAAAAAAAATCAGTGACATATGACAGCTCCTCAAAATCTTTATTCCAGGACAAGTTACCAACATTTTGCCCTGGATCCCATAGTTTAATACATTGGTTTCTGTTGAATGACAGGATTCTGAGAACCTCCAGCATCATGTCAGGGATTGGCACTCATCCTGTCACTTTTTCTCACAAATAATCACTGTTTATATCTTCCTTCAACCTCTATGACCTACGTTATCAGGCTGAGGATCTATAAGATACTGGAACCTTACTCATGCCAGTGCCTTCGTCTTAGGGAAGCAGCTCTTTCTTGCCCATTCTCATTCCCAGGGGATCCTCACCTTAATGCTCCTTTTGAACATATAGCCTGGAGTGAGAGATCCCTTTCTGAGCAGTTCACTGAAGATGACAATTTGCTCAAAGAGGAACACACGCCTCTCCTTGGTCCGGGACTGCATGCCTGCATCCAGCTCAATCACGTAGAATGTGTCTTGCTGCAGCAGCTTCCCTTGAGCGGTCAGGGTGCCCTGACAGAAAGAGGGACCAGGGTGAAACAAGTGAAAAATGGGGAAACTGACCCATTGGTCCACAGAACCTCCCACTTTGGGACACAGACAACAGATCTGACACCAAAGACTTCAACTCTAGTAAGAGATCAAATTATGACCCAATCACTCATCTAGGAACAGAGTGTGGTCACTTTCCTGTTCATAAAATGGCCTTAAAAGAGAGGGAAAGGAGGAAAATCATGGAACTACTAAGAATCAGTTCCAGAAAACGCCAGAAGGAAGACAGCAATTGTTAGGTAAAATGGGGTTCAGGA
The DNA here is from genome assembly GCF_023851605.1 of Tamandua tetradactyla. Lineage (NCBI taxonomy): Eukaryota > Metazoa > Chordata > Mammalia > Pilosa > Myrmecophagidae > Tamandua > Tamandua tetradactyla. Next base: position 20,420,458 of record NC_135336.1, read on the forward strand.
ATTATCCTGGCCCTTCTTGTTTTCTATTAATAGGAGTGAAGAAAGCAAGTGGCATCTGAAGCTATAAGCAGCCTTTCTGACCCCAGAGTTCGGAGAACTGTCCATTTGTTTCCTTGCAGCATGGAACAAGGGCCTGGGTTGCACTCTTGGCAATGAACTCATAACCAACCTGTGGCCAAGGGAAGTTAAGTAGCCAGGAACACAAATAATCAGATGAGTTGGGGCTCTCCCTTTTCCTTCTATGAGTTTGGGATGGGGAAATTCTCAAGTCATAGCTTCCTGCTACCTATCAACAGATATAGCTGGGAACATCGCATGCAGACTTCTGTATTTTATATGCTGGTGGATAGTTTTGATCCTGATCTGGGTCCTTTGATCCTGTGATCCTTTTTAAATGACTCCAGTTACCAGGCCTGCTGACAACTAGTAGAAGAAATGGAGTCTATTTATTTTGCCAATTTCTAACCAGGTTTTCAGAGACACAGTCACATCTTCAAAGGGAATATTCTCTGACCCTGGCATATCTTCGTAGATCTTTTGAGAGAGCCCTACTTTTTCTAGTGCTCTGCAATGAGAAGATCCTAGCATATGGGCCAGCAACCAGAGGGCCTTCTCTAAACCATACCTCTCCTCCTGGGAGGCTTTTGTCCTTTAACGAATGTGGGCTGATCCCTACATGTGATAACTCATTCCAAACATTAGCCAGCACATGGGTCATTTTTCTTTTGTGTTCTTGAGAAATACCTGCCCTCTCCTTATTGCCAAGTCAGCAGCCAAACAGGCTTATCTCTACCCTGCTCCAAAGTTAATATTAGGTCAGTGACCAGGTAGCCAGGAAATCCCTAAAAGCCCTATTAATGTTATATAAGTGCTTGACCCATGGGTCATAGTACTGCAGATAATGAAGTGAAAACCAGAGGATTTGAAAGGTAGGGAATATAAGTGAGGCTAATTTCTCCCAGGCCCAAAGCACGGACTGCAGAAGGAATGGAAGTACATTCACCATCCTCGCCAACCGACTGAAGGAATGCAAAGCAGATTCTCTGATTCTTGATGAGAAATGAGAGGATGGCACTTGATTTAAAGGAGAAAAGAATACTCTACTCCTATCTGTGGGTGTAAATGGACACACATGCACATGCATATGACAGTTAATGTGAAATCTAACTTAAGTCAGATAACAAAATCCACTCCTCCTGACAATACTCAGCATCTCCAGACACCCAGGGAAAGCCAAGCCTAAATCTCATTCAGAAAATATGGGATTTTTCATTCAAAAGGGATTACTTAGTTTGTTCGCCACAATCTCCGAGGTGGCATAACTCCAAGGATAAAGTGTAAAACTTTAACCAATATGAAAAAAGAAATACTGTTGTTAGAATACAGAGTATCTTCTTGCTGAGTAAACCTGCTTTACACGAATGCTTGAGATCTCGAGAAACCTTGGAGAAGCAGGAACCTATGAAAATGAAGCCAAGAAAAACCTTCATGCAGTTTCTGTCATAACAAAGCAATGAAAACTGGGCAGGGACACCCAGAATGGGTTGGAAAGACAAGGAGGATAAGAGATCTTGGCTCAAGAACATCATGAATCCAACTCACTAATCCCAACTTGAATGTAGCAGTTCCTAAATTTAACTCTACCACCAGTTTGCATTATATTGTTCCTATTCTATTCATCCTAGTTTGGCCTGGGGTGGGGGGAAGCTATTACTTTCTTAATTATCTCAATTTCCAGGAACCCCTTTTCTCCAAAAAAGAACAATGATAGCAGGCTGCTGGATTACAAGAAACAGGATTAGAAGATCCACATTTTCCTCTAAGGGGTTCAACAACTACTAAGTACCAGTCAATAATTGTGCCAATTCTAATTTCATTATATTAATATTCAAAACAGATTATGTTCAGCTAATTAACAAGGTGTGGATATAAACTGATAACATCACTTACTAAGTTTAAATTAGAAAACTAAATTTGCTGTATAAGAAATTAAAGGTCACTGAAGGCAAAATCCTGGGGACATTTAGTTCCTTTTTCGAAAACTTGATTCCCCTCTTCAATGAACAGAAAAATGCACTGTAGTGTTTTAAGCCACTGCATAGACCTGTTTATTAGAAGCACACTCTCAAAGAAGAATGCTCAGTTTTCTCTCCTCAGTTCCATTTTCATGACATAGTCCCAGCTCCCTCACATTCCCAGCACTTCTCAGGCAAGAAAGAAAAGGAAAGAGGTCATTGCCAGGTCCAACAGCTATAACAAATTTGGGGTCTTTCCAAATCCCTTGGAATTCTGATCCAGTTTGGTGACTGCTCTAAACCTCCTAGGATGGCCCTATCAGCAGTCTTCCTAAGTAGGCATATCCTCTAGGCTAGCAAACCAAAGGGCCTTGTGCCTAAAGTGGAGATGGTAAGTGAAAGAGGCGGCACCTTGAGCCCTAAGGGAAGACACCTCAAAGGCCTGGATTCCTGCTGCCCAGGAAAGACAGACCGAGAAGCATTCTTAGGGCTCACCTCAAAGCCCTGCAGGCGTCCCAGATTCATCATGTCATTGCAGCGTTTTGGAACAAGGCACATTAACTCCACTGCTTTCTGTGGGAAAGAGCAACAAAAGCTCAGGAGGTGAACAAACTCAGGCAGGAAGTGCATGGCAATTCTGTGCTGGAAGACTCCCAATAGCTCTTTTAGTCTAGGAAGGAACCCTGGCTCTGCTGTGCACTCCAAGAGGAGTACAGGTTTTCTGTTCTAGTTGGGGAAAGCGGTCATCAATCCATGGGCCCATATGCATCAGTGACCACTTGGCTGGGCGGTGGGGGGGAATGCTGCCACTCAGTCCTCTTCTTGCCTTCCCCCTTTTGGTTATCAACTCCACTTCCTTCTCATATTGTCTTGCTTCTCTCTGTTGTTTCCTGGCTGCCCAAGCAGCAGCTTACATCGGCTCATGAAACACTTGACGTTTATCCCTAAAATAAACTACTAGAATGGTTCATAACCTCTCTGGCCTAAAATAATCCGTGTGGTGTCAGTGTCTCAAAGGACTTCACTTAGGGGGTAATCCTCAGGATGTGGGTGGGTGAACAGAATGAAAATGGATTCTTTATATGTCAGATTCAAAGAGTACTTGGATCCATGGATAAAACTGTGCATTAAAGCACCCACTCTTTGAAGGGTCTTAAAGGGTCAAACTCCATTCCCTCCCACTACATTTCACTGGGAGCCCCATGGAGAATACCAGTGGAGGTTAGGCTTTGGTCTGGCCCATTGGAGAATTCTCAACTTCTAAAAAAATCATTCAAAATGTTCATTAACACTTGTCATTCCTCAGCCTGTTGGCAAGGGCTCTCATTGCCCTACTCTGAGAGGGGTCAGCCTGGACTCAAGAGCTTCCTGGGAGAATCTTTTCCCTTTAGAGATAGTTAGCCAATATCAAATAGCATGCATTACAAGAAGAAAACTCACCTCGATATCTGAACACTCCAAACCAGCCTTCTCACTGTATCTCAGGAAGTCCTAGCAAGTAGAGGAAGCAGGGAAGGGTATGGGGAGGGGCACAATCAGTTAGTAAAACAGTCAGAGCTATAAAAAACTCAGTATCATAAAAAAAAGAATATGCAGAAAACCTTCCTTCTCAGCAGAGGTGGCAATGGTGTATAGCAGCTGAGAAAGGAAACTGTTTGCCATATGATATAATAATGGGGAGAAAATGCCAGGAATATTCAAAACTATGGGAGACTAGAGGGAATGGAAGAAAGATCTGGGAGAGGGAGAAAAAAAGAGAGGGAAAGAAGAAAGGAGAGAGGGAAAGGAGAGGAGAGAGAGTGAGTATGTAGGTAGGGAGGAAGGGAGAATTATGGTAAATCTTTCTCTTCCATTTACCTCCTATTTCTATAAGATAAATCAAGTCAAACATTTTAAAATGAAATTTTAATCAAATTTTAGGTGAGTATTCATCAGGCATTACTCACCTAAGTTTTCTAGGGTTTTGCCTTTCCCTTTCTTATCCCTACATTCCACTCTGATTTTATACTCTTAGTGTTTTTAATTTTTAGGAACACCAAATCAGCAATTGCAACAAAGTAAAAAAGTGAATTGAAAAAGAGAAAATCAAGTAACAACCAATCTTAAAGAAAGGAACAACAGTTATATAATTTATGCAGAGGCAAGACTGATGCAAGTAACCAATAGATAAGCTAAAAGCCCGTGCATACACATGAGCTCACAGTCATTCGACAGAAAGTGTGGTGGGGCCGAACCCCCAACCTAAGCTGCCTGCTGACTCAGAGCCTGGCGAGGACCCTTCTCCAGCCCCCACCCAAGGCTCTCGGCTCTCTTACCTTGAGGAGCAACTGGTATTTTGTTATTCTCTGAATGGGCTTGATAAGGAAGTCACTAAGAGTCAGCCTTTGATTTATCTCCTGTTTTACCTCCTGAAACACAAGGGCACTACGTTAGAAATAAAGGAACCAAAGAATTGGGGTGCTCTGGATCAGGGTTCAAAGACAAGAAAGATGGTCTTCATATTTTCCAATAAAGTTTTAAGATCTTCAAATCATTGAAAGGTAGAATCAGCTCACGTAACCGCTAATTTGTTATTAGCAACATGTAACACACACCACTGTCACCTTCTTGCCTCCCAATGTCACACATGTTCACACTCGTGTTCTACCCCAGTCCTGAGAGATAGGATGGAACAGGGTACTATGTTTTCCCCATCGCTTCATGGAATGAAGGGCTTTCCCTAGGACATAACAAGCCTACAGAGCAGGGCCCTCAATTGTGATTCCAAACACTCAATTGAGGGCTCTTTCCAAGTGATAGTGCTGCTTTTCTACTAGCAAAATAAATATTTCCAGACTGTGGCAAAACAAATACTGTGAGGTACTTGACAGAACCTCGGGGAACAGCAGCAGAGACTACTGAAGTGACTGCGAATATCTCAACAAAGGGAGGTTTTCAGCAAACAGTCTCAAGGGGGCTGGTGAGGAAGACGGTGGGCTTAATCTGCTCTGGGGTTATGTAAGAAGGATCGAGCTTCTAAAGCAGTCTCTGCATTACAGAATCATTCTGCAAATGGAGGTGTCTAAAAACAGTCCACAGGCTAGGCTACCTTAGCTCCTCTCCAGCAAAGGTGCTTGTGAGAATCTAGGTAGGAAACAAATTGCTATTCGGATGGTAAAGGGCTGCCCATGCTCTGGGGGAGGGAGGATGTCACTTGCAGATGCATAATAACTGGTCATTCTGAATGGGGTGTCTAGGCCTGAGTTTCTTCCTGCATCCTTTGTATGAGCAAGGCCTGAGAAGCTTACTTCAAAGTAGGTGTCGTACTCAGCAACAATGTACTCTGAGCGCGGCTTGTTCTGGCAGTACCACACATAGATGTGCAGCTTCCGCTCCTGAAAGGCAGAAGGAGAGATGCCGACAGTCAGGCATCCTTGTGCCTTATGCTTGGTGGCCTACACATGGACAGAAGGACATAGGTACAGTTCACCTGTACCTATGTACAGGCACAAAGCCCCCGTTAATATTCATGAGATATAAAAGTAAATGTGTTTTATTTAAGACAGCCAAAAGATGGAAACAACCCAAATGTTCATCAGTGATACAGCCATACAATGGAATATTAAGAAGGAACGATATACGGATACATGCTACAACGTGGGTGAACCTTGAACACATTTTATGAAGTGAAAAGAGCCAGACACAAAGGACCACATAGTCTATGATTCCATTTCATGTGAAAGTCCAGAATCTGCAAATCTATAGACAGGAGCTTAGTGGTTGCCTGGGGTGGCTGGGGTACAAGGGTGTAGGGAGGTGGTAGTTAAAATGTATAGGGGTTTTTTTTTTTTGAGGAGTGGTGATGAAGATGTACTAAAATTGAAGGTGGTGATGGCTGCGCTTCTCTGTGAATAAACTAAAACCAATGAATTGTACTTTAAATGGGTGAATTTTATGGCATATGAACTATATCTAAAAAAAAAGCTACTGTTTTAAAAAATAAATGTAGTAGACAAGAGGCCACCTTCCAAATACCCTAGAAGGTTAAAAAAAAAAACAAAAAACAAAAGCACACCTCAGAGAAGAGTGAGAAGGAAGACAAGTCAAGGAACAGAAGAAGTGAGAGGGAATTAAGAAATGAATATAAATGAGCCCGGAGAGAGGGTCAAAGAGGAACAGAATGGAAACACTTACATGTTTAATAAAGAGCTGTGCCAATCTGTCTTGCTCCTGGATACATTTTTCCAGTTCAGCCAGGAAAAAACTAAGAGGAGAGAGGAAATAAGAGAAAGGAGCTATGTTATTCAGATGATGTGAAAAATGACAGAAGACCCTCCCATAAGCCTTGTTCTTTAGGTCAAATGTAGGAAGAGGACCCAAGAGTCCTGGATTCCAGCAGGGCAGTGGTGACACTTACTCTTTATGCCAGTCATAAATCTGGTGAATATTTCCAAACACAATTTTATCCTTTCCTCGCATGTCCTCAGGGACACCCTTTTCTTCTATTCTCTTCATGAAGCCCTGTAGCAGCAGAAACCAATGGTCAACAAAGTATTTTCACTAGAGTGCTTTCTGGGCTGAGCCCCACACTGCAGCACTCATGTTAGCTCACACACTCTGGGTGAGCTTGAAGGCAAATACTTCTAGAGCTTCTAACTATTCATCTAAGACCTACACATACGCAGAATGACAGATAGAAGTTTTATGAAGTTCAGGGTTCCTTTCTTTGCACCAGTGGTCATTTGCCCTTATCTCTTCTCCTAATTCAGCTCTTCAAAGACTCAGAACTAGACACACCTAGCCTAGGAGAAAATCTAATATACTTTAGACTCTGCAAAATGCTATCACATATAATCTCATTTCAGCTTTGATGTCAAATTTTGAGTTTGCACAGGTAGCATTATCCCACCTGACAGACAAGAAAGTAAAGGCACCGGGCAGTTATATGACTTGTCTTATTGTCACACCACCATGGCCTGACTTTCCGGGATACCAGGCCTCTGTGTCCAGATCTCCAGGTTCTCTGGTCCTAGGCTTGGTGCCCCTTCCTGCTCCCCTTGAAGAGGGAATAACTTTACACAAATTAGAATCCAGGCCCTCTATAATGCCAGGTTACTCTGTTTTCCCAAGGTTCAGGATAAGCAAATACAAAACCTTAAGTCAGCAGATTCCCAGGATGGGAATTTATAGTCCCAATGTAAGGAATCAGCAGGCAATTTAGATATCAGGCATTTAAATTTTTAAAAAAATCAGCAACAATTTTTTGTTTGACAAAATCATTTTTGATGGCAGCATACAATTCTATTGCCCAAATATAAGGTATTTAATTCTTAGACTTCATATTCTTTCACTTAAAATGATTAAGAACAGGGCTCTAAGCTGTCTAAATTATCCACTTACTTTCTTATGTTTTCTCATCTAAGTGTTTAAGTCCTCTTAATGTGAACCCCTGTGGAGCTAGAGCTCTGCTTTATTCATGGCCAGATTGACTCCTTACTATGGATCTAGTCAGTCTTGCCTTATTAATGGGTTTTTCTTTGTGTGTCTTCTTGGTACCTATAACGCTCTCCCTAAAACCTAAAGAAAATATGAGCCCATGGTTTCACTCAGAGTGACACGCTTAGTGCCCATGGTGGCAAGCAGCTCTGAAGAATACATGCCGCATGTCAAACATCAAAGAGAAGTTCATAAGACAGTAACTTGTCACCTAATACAACGTGAACCATAGTCAGCTCTAAGAGAGACTCCCACTATTGCAATGGTTGGGATCCTGACTCCCTCCAGATATCATAATATTTCAAGGGAAAAGAAAAAAAAATCCCCATATTATATTCCAGTCCATTCCAATTCTTATTTTCCTTTCTGCACCTACCTGTGCGGAAACGCATATAACCCACCAGGTAAACAGTCAGCCCAAGCAAGGTTTAATATGCTGCTGACTCAACCTGAGCTTCTACTCACCTCCACTACGATCCCCAGATCCTTGACATAGTCTTTCTCCGTCTGTACCAGCTCGTTCAGGACAAACCTGACAGGAAATTAAGAAAACTGAGGGTGCTTCTTCACTGTTAAGCAAGAAATCCTCACATTTAAACCCACAGAACAATTACTCTGACACCTTTATTAAAAAGACCCCCCAAAAGACCCCTGGGGAAGGTGCTACTGACGCTGGCAGTACAAGAGGCTCCCATGAAGAGCTGAGGACAGCAAAGCCAATTGAGGGCATTCCCCCGATGACACACAATGTCAGGGGCAGAACGAAATAAATACCTAGGATTCTCCCTTCTATTGCTTATGCTTCTTTCCTCCTCATGGATAACTGAAAAATTGTATATACATACACAGGGCAGAAAGAATGACACCGTGTTGGCAAAACTGATAGGAAAGCTCTGAGGCCATCAATGTGAGACTTTTACTCCATTTTAGTGCCATCCTTTGATTAACAAGAAAGAAAGACACTTTTTGATAACCAACCTTTAAGGCCTCAGAGGTACTGATATCAAGAAAAGCTTTTAAATATACAAACTATAATTATTCAAACAGGTATCCATGGTAACTGGCTTGGAAAATCCCCAGCTAGGGCCAGAAAGGTTTACTGCAGACATTCTACAATCAGAATGTCAAATGCAGTAAGAGGTGTGCCCCCTCCCCCTGCCATTCCTATTCAGGATGTGGAATTCAACATCTAAAAACTATAAGGACACTAGATTTCTTGGTTCTTTCCTTGTTAATGATTTCTATCTCTCAGAGCATTGACTCTGCACCAGTAACTTGACCTGGGTTTCCCGTCCTTAAAACAAGGTATGTATATAGATGAAAACACTGAGACAGAAAGGTTAGGCAACTAGCCCATAATTATAAAGTAGGTAGCAGAGGTGGGATTTGGACTTTGTTGCTTAAAACTCTAGAGACTGTATTATTTCACTGTAGCTCACTGCCTAGTAAACCATTTATTTAGACAGGCTTTCTGAGGTCCTTTAAGCCTCAAATCCAAATACTCCTCTTTTTGTCCAGACAGAAAAGAGCTATAAATAACATGCTCACGGTTGTGAATGGGGATGGGGTAGGTACTGGGCAGCTAACTGGATTCTGACCTTTATCATCTAAGTTTGAAAGAGGTTTGCCTGGAACCTCACAACTGCATATTTGGCCCAAGTAGAGGGGATAAAGTTCTGAGCTGTCAAAAAGGGGCCCCTTGTACAAGGCTTGTAACCACTCTGAACTCAGGAAGCAATTCATTTGAAATTCTTTTTCTATATAGCACAGAGAAGCCACTAGATTCCCTGGACTGGGGCCTCAAGGCAATGGGGAGTAAGCAAAGGAACACATGCTTCTTTATCAGCACACCCAGTACTCCCAACCAGCTCCCTATTTCTAATATAGACAATCGTGAGTTTTATGCCACAGGAAGGAACTGGCAAGGCTAAATAAAATAATTTAAATATATCTCCAGCATGGAGCAAGTCATTGCTTGAGAGAAAGTGGTAAAAGGAAACCCACAGGAAAATTAGAGTGGGAATGTGGGGCTGGAGGGGCAGGACCCTCTGGAGATGAAGTCCAGCTCTCTGCCTCCAAGTGATATTTTTATCCTAAGCTATATGCTGACAGATTGGGGCTGTTTTATGCTCTTCAGCCTCTGGAGAAGGGGACTGTAGTGGGTGCCACTAGTGGATCTCACATGTGTTCCCATAACGAGCTGATGAAACATCTGGGAATGGGTAACGACACACTAAAAGACCTTTTGAAAAGTCACATAAAAGATTTAAGTTACATGTATTAATACAAGGCAGTACACGATTATTTGCCAAATAAATTTAATAAAGCAGGCTTTTCATGATCAGTTCTTATGATTAAAGGTTATTTATAAAGCAAATGCTATTCTTTGGTTCAACTAAAATTCTTCCAGCTACAAGTTAGACTCACTTCTAACCTCTGTCTCTCACAGTGATATGGAATGACCGATTTTCCACAGAAAATCCCTTAGTGTCTTTGCACTGACTGTTCCCTCTGCCAAGAGCCCTTGTACCCCCTGGCTAATGGCTAATTTCTCCCCTCTTGAGATCTCTGTCTAAATGCCATGTCCATTTAAAACTGTGATGTGGTTTCATCCATGCTCCTGAGATCCCCTTCACTCTGCTCTTTGTTTTCTTTTTCTAGCTTCTATCATACTACATACCTGGTTTTATTTTATTGCCTGATTTCTCCCACTAGAATATAAACTCCATGAGGGCAAGGACTTTTTGTTGTTGTTACTGTTTGCTTTGTTCACTGATGTATCCCAAACACCTGGCACATGATAAGTGTTCAAAACATACTTGTTGAATGAGTAAATCACTAAATCTTGGAGACAATTAAGTCCATCTCCGCTTTTTCTTCTCCTAGACAAATAACTTTTCATCACTTCTCCATGGAGCAAACATTTAACCCAATTGCCAACTTCTGGATTGAGTCTCAGTTTTCTATACCCCCGGGCCACTAGCTTCAAGTAATAGATTTCACATAAACATCTACACATCCTCTCACCATGGCCATAAATTATGGCAGGATAGAATCAGGATGATAAGCAGTAAGAGCAATGTGACATTCTAACAGCTGGCCCGGGCCACTAGCTTCAAGTAATAGATTTCACATAAACATCTACACATCCTCTCACCTTGGCCATAAATTATGGCAGGATAGAATCAGGATGATAAGCAGTAAGAGCAACGTGACATTCTAACAGCTGGAATTTCAGGTTAGCTCAGGATGTGGAGGGGTATGAGGCTGGGTGAGAGTGTGAAAGGAGGAAGAAGCCTTGGGTAAAATGGGCAAAAGAGGCAGCAGGCTTTTGTCTGAAAATCAGACAATATCATGTCTAGAAGGTGGATAGTTGCTTAAATGGCCGCTCACAGGACTGCTCAACCTAAGTGACGAGCTTTGCCAAGGACCACCTGCTACCTCACAGGTCAATGCCTTTCACCTCTAGGATATAAGCTTTGTTTTAGCTTGACAGAGACCAGAACCTCAGCTCCAACTCTCCCTCACCTGTATAACAACAACATGAGAAGCTGAGGAGAGCCAGCTTTGTGCAAGTACAGGAAATTTCCCCTTGGATGGCACCTTGCTACCTTTACTCCATTCATCAATTTCTTGGGGCTCCCCCACTTATCCATAAAGTCAAGGGGGTACATATGGAACTACAGAGCCTATGTGCCATGTGCTCCCCTGCCATTATGATGTGAGAGCCCTGCTCTGAGGCCAGGCCCTAGCTATGGTGTTTCTACTTTTGTTTCCTAAGAAATAAAGTCATAAATGTTCAATTAGTCTATTTCCAAGCAACAGAAGAACTCTGCCTCACTTATTTTTGCTCATCTTCATGTCTATGATCACCTCAAAGTATAGGAGTTTGAGGGAGAAGAGTAGACTATTTGGCAACAGGGGGATTCTTCATGTTATGCCTACTTTTGGGGATTGAATCAGGTCCCCTATAAAGATATGTTCACGTCTTAATCCATGTACCTATGACTATGAACCTATTGTTAAATAGGATCTTTGAAGATGCTATTATTAGTTCAAATCTTGCATAACATAAGGGTTTTTGTTATGTGGGCTATAATGTGAATTGTATTCTATCACTAACCATTGAAAAAGTGGAGAGGAAGTTCTCTTGGAACTAAATTCACATGGATGTAAACTTAAAGCCTTTGATGAAGGAACAGAGATAGGGCTGACCAGGTGGCATGAATGGCCCAGTTCCCTCTTCCTATACATCACTTTCTCACATTTGGACTTCTCCCTCAGTGTCCTCTATCAGACTTTTTGCCATGGTTAGGAATTCTCTGATTTCACACACCCATAATAATAGTCCACAGTTTCCGGAACTGTGCTATTTCCTTTTATCTTCATGTTTTAAATTTCTAGCAGACCTTTGTTACAACCACACTTTGTCAATAACAGCTGCTATCTCAACAGAATATATATCAGCCTAAAATTCTTAAAGTCCAGTGACAAAAAGTAGAGCCCACTATTTATCAGTGCTGCTCTATATACATCTAGGACACAGTATGGGGAATATCACTCCAATTGTCCTTCAAACTCTTCCCAACCCTTGCCCATTGTCCACTGTACACGTGTACCAGGGTGGAATCTGGGGAACCACTTACATCCTGCCTCTCAGTGCTTTGGCTTTCTGTTCCTCTTCCAGGTTTCTAGGTGGTGTGGGTGGAGTCATCCCCTCATTTAGACAGCCTGCAGGGTCTTTCAAGCTCCCCCGGTATGAGCCTCCTTCTAGACTCTAAAAAGAGAAGAATAAACATATTAGAGGAGCATATAGTGAAAAGTTATTTGAAAGTCTTCTTGTCTCTTCTAGCCTAGCTGCAGCCGACTTGGTAGATTAGTAGCCAGGGCTGCACTAGAAGACCAGAGACTACCATTTTCCTGGTGCAGAGATTCCAGAACCTAGAGGACTGACTTGGCATCTATGTGCTGCCGACTTCCAGGACATAATGAAAATTGGCAAAGTGATTTTCTCTGGTAAGAGCTCCAGAAGAAAGCTAATCATTTCAAATCCACACCAAACAAGCTGTCAGAATAGAAAATCGATCGCAGAGCCATCAAATGCAAATTGATGAAGGAAGCCTAGTGATAGGAGAACTAGTTTGGGAAAAATCATGCTTTGTTAAATCTTTTGAAAAGATAAAGCTATAATTATATAGCTTTATATAAAGTTATAATTCTTTTGAAGAGATCAATGAAAATGCAAACACGAGGTCAACAGATTTAGACTGTTCTAAAAACACCTTTCCTAAGGTTATTTACTAACAGCTTGCTTTTATTTATTAGCCCTTTTGTATTAACTAAGGTGCTGCAGTATTGATATAACAAATTAAAGGGATTAATACAGTTCTCTAGAAAGACCTAATGGCAAAGGAACCTAAGTTTTCATCCCAGATCTGCTAGTCAGTGGCTAAACTTAAGTAAGAAAGCTAAAATTCTTTCATTTTTTCAAATCAGAGCTCTCCTCTCTAAAGATTTATGGAGACAGAAGCCCCTGGGGAAACGCACGAAACAAGAAGCCAATAGAGAAAGCTAGCAGACATACTAGCTGACAGAGGCATCCAGAAACCAAAGACCCAAGCAGTTGCCAGACATGTGCCTTCCCAGTTGACAGAGCTGTCCCAGTAGGCATCAGCCTTTGTTGAGTGAAGGTAATCTCTTGTTGGGGCCTTAGTTTGGATATTTTCAGAGCCTTAGAATTGTAAATTTGCAAATGAATAAATTCCCTTTTTAAAAGCTGTTCTGTTTCTGGCATATTGCATTCTAGCAGCATTAGCAAACTAAAACAGTGGTAAACCCCTTTGAAAATTAGAAGCTTTCTATCATGGTGGCATTAAGATTCTCTACCCCACCATGGATGGAACTGTTAACAATAAGGACACTCAAAACAGGGTCAATTTTAACACTTTTTCAAGTGGCCTGGAAAGAGAACCATGTAGTGACACCTAATATTTCATTATCCAAATTAACAGAAGCAATGTGGATAAACAGTAAGATTGGAGATTAATGTCAGGGTGAGCACCTTTAAGACAAATATGAGAGACAAATCCAAACTTTCCTTACAAGATGCCTGCCTACACTTCAGCTAAAGAGAAAGGCTACACTTCAGTAGTCTTTGACCCTGTCAGCCCTAAAGTTAACGTAAGAAATATAAAAAAGTGCCATCCAAAGGATACTAGGAACAAAAAGCTTCTGCCTGGTCCTAAACCATCTGTACTTTGGAGTGACTATCAAACTCTCTAAGCTACTTTATTTCAACAGCAGCAACATGAAGGTAGAAAAGGTCCAGAACAATGAAACAAAAAGTGAACAAAGTGCCCAATGGGCCATTATATGAGAACAGATGGGGAAAATTGCAACTCCAATCTGAAAAACTCAAAGCTGAAAAGAGGTTATCAGCCTTGTTCCTATCATTCGTACCCCCTGTTCCCAAATCCACAAAATGTGCCAACAGATCAACATGACTTTGTTGCCAACGCTAGAGACTAGAATTAAGGAGAAAGGGTCTTCAAGCTTGAGAGAATTTCTTTTAACTTGACATAAAAGTACTTTACAGAACATGTAATGAGTCCACACGAGCGGCTATCCAGAGAACATTATAGGCTAAAAATACAAAAAGGCCAAGAAGGGTTCAGCTAAATTTATAGATACAGGATCTATAACCTGTTATTAAGGAAATGAGGGTATTTGGTGCTTGACAACCCAGTGGGCAGGCAGGCTTTCCAACATGTCCCCAGGTGCCTTCACCAGAGACAGGCTGCCCAGGCAGATGGACCCAGCTGGCCGTTGATCTGATTACATGCCTTTCACTTCCCCTCCCCCTTTCCCATTGTTCCATTACAACCTTTGTTCTGTAGCTTCCTGGCTGGCCCAGTAGTGAGGGGAGGCCAGGGGAATAGACCTGCATCTCTGCCTGTACGCTATCCTGCGGAATATCCAGCTCAGTGTCATCTACTCTTGACCATTGTACAGGATGATGGGCATCTGAGGAGTCCAAAGGGTCACACAAGAAATAAATTCCATCTCCATCTGCCTGTCCTGTTATATGAGCAAAGAAGTCCATGTTATCTTGGGGTTGGGGGAAAGCTCTCTAGGGATGGAGTTGAGAAGGGCACAGACAGTGAGAAAGAGGAAAGAGAGGAAGATAAAAGGCTTGGTTAAACTGTTTGCTGGGTAACCTGCCTCAAATAATGGGGCTGGCTATAAATGCTCATGATAATTCAAGAGTGATTCCCTTTGAGGACCTAACCACCTGTACTAGAATTGGGATACTTGGCCACAGCCGAGGGCAACTAGAAGTAACCTGTAATTGTCTGTGCTGTTTCTGTGCTTGACCTCAGAGCCAGGGACACAGCAGGATCCCAAGTGTTTAATACACTATCAAACTCCCAGTGAGAAGTCAAACATCACCTGATGAGACAATGGGCAAGCCAACACCAATCAGTCACCTCTTAGCTGCCACTTGGCTTCTTAAAAATTTCATATAATATTTTCTGTAACAGGCATTAGATCTAAACCACTGTCATACAAATGTAGTGTGGGCATGGGGAAGACAACTATATAGTACAAAAAATGAAGTCTGGATTTTCCAGGCAAATTACATTTCAGATTGGTCAGTTTGGGTTAACAACTCTTTTGGTAGAAATTTAAACATTTCTGTTCTAACAAGAGAGCTCAGGAACTGTTTCCAGAGAGGGATGTCAGAAGACCCAAGTTCCTGAAAATACACACCTCTACACTGATTATAATGGGACTTTATTTCCCTCCATCTAGACACTCAACTTCTATGAACCTCTCCTGGCCATTAATTAAACAAGCCAGTTCATCTAAAGGAAAGCAGGCACACACACAAATGCAACCTGGACCTAGGCATGTTCTTCTGTGGTCCTCAAGGCTGGCTACGGAAGTGAATGCTATCAAGCAGAAAAACCAGAGGGCTAGATTTTGCTGAAGCAGATAAAGCACATTCTCAGGATATCAGGCCACCAAGTAGACTGAATAACAGCTCATTCTAGCTAGCCCTTTCCCCTAAAGGCAGAGGATTATTAGCCAGAGGGTCTGTTGGACCCACTCTAAGCCAAATGACCTATTTTGGTGTGCCACCTGAGGACAAGAGTGCAGAGTGGTGACTTTCTTGCTAGAAGCTCAATAGTTCAAGGCAGCTAAGTGATGGAATCCTAAGGTTCCAGTATTACACACTAGATTGTCACATGACCAGGAAGCTCTTGCTTCTCAAACTTGAGGAATAAAACCAAATCATATAGAATATTAAGCTATTACCCTGTGACATTCTCCCAACCACCAATCTATCAGTTGGCAAATACTAAGCATCCACATGCTTAGCACCACACTAGGTTACAGACGATAAAGTATAACAGGATGGCTGCCTTTTACAACACAGATGAGATGGTGAGAGCTAAAGTTTGTAGGATACTAGTTTATCAGTGTACAAAGCATGTTCACATGTATTCAATTATCATTTTAACTCTCTTGACATTAGATTTGGGTGGACAGAATCATCACTGTTGATAATTTAGAAAAAGAGAGGCCCAAGTAGATGAAGTAACTTGCCTAGGGCACACAGTAAGTTGCAGAGGCAAGGCTAGAACTTAGGTCATGTGATTCCTTACACATTCACTACCACTACCAGTCTATAGATCTAGAAAAAGCTTTATTAAAAAATTATACAAGGCTCTCTATGTGGGACATGATTCCCAGGAGTGTAAATCTCCCTGGCAATGTGGAACCTGAGTCCTGGGATAAGCCAGGACTGACATCATGAGAATGAGAAAGTCTTCTTGACCAAAAAGGGGAAGAGAGAAATGAGACAAACTAAAGTTTCAGTGGCTGAGAGATTACAAACAGAGTCGAGAGGTTATACTTACGCATTACATAGATGTACCTTTTTACTTTATGGTATATTGATGTGGCTGGGGGGAAGTACCTAAACCTGTTCAGCTGTGTGACCCAGTAGCCTTGTTTCTGGAAGATGATTGTATAACTATAAAGCATTTACAATGTGACTGTGTGATTGCAAAAACCTTGTGACTAGTGTTCCTTTTATCCAGGGTATGGAGAGATGAGTGAAAAAAAAGGATAAAAAATAAATAAATAATAGGGGGAGATAAAGGGTAAAAATTGGGTAGATTGAAATACTATTGGCCAATGAGAGGTAGGGGTAAGGGGATGGGATGTATGAGTTTTTTTTTTTTTTTCTTCTTTTTCTGGAGTGATACAAATGTTCTAAGAATGATTGTGGTGAAGAATACACAACTATGCGATGATTATGAGCCATTGATTGTGTAATATGGTTGGACTGTATTATATGGAGATTTCTCAATAAAACTATTAAGAAAAAATTAAAGCATTTCAGAATTTAAAGTTAACAGTTAAAGCTTATAATATAAGCTCTAATTTTTTTTGGGGGGGGAGGGTTGTATGGTCTGGGAATCAAACTGCATGGAAGGTGAGCATTCTACCACTGAACAATTGGGGCACCCTAAGCTGTACTTTTTATAAGCATTTTGAAATGAAGCTGCTTTCAGAAATAAAACATCAGACAAGGCGAATGAATTTTAAGGATTGTATGGTAAATGAACTGTCAGAAACAAAAAGACAAATATGATAATGGTTCACTCATATAGACTATGATATAAAAACTTGGTGAAATGAAGTCAAAAGCATGGATTATCAAGTTGGGTACTATTGTAAAGGGTCCTAGATTGTAAGCTCCTACAGCAGTCACACAGATTCAGGAGTTGTATCTGTTATTTCTAAATTCTGAGAGACTGAGTTGTTTGTTTATAATCTGGTCATTCCCAGCAACTTTGGGTATTTATGTGACACCTGAGACTCAGAATTAGAGCTCTGAACCTATGAAAGTCAGTAGTACCCCATACAGGAACCGTTTAAAAGTTGAAAAAGGGATCTGACATTGAGTAGAGATATGAATGAGGCTGATCTGGATAGAACTAAGGTAAATCAGAATACAGGGTAAAGGATGATATCGTCCATATTTTAAAACTTCATCTTCCTTGTGAGACCAAAGGGAGAGATGTTTATTTGGTGCAAAATTTATATTTTGTGTAGTACATTTTCTATTCTAACTTGTATGGTCAGTTTAGTTGAACACCAAAACTACATGGAATCTTGAACAGGGCATAAGACTTTGTTGGTTCTCCAAGTTAGTATGATGCCCCAATATATCCCAGAGTAATTTGGGCAGAGATTAAAGAAGTATCTGCAAGGTGCCCTTGGAGCACTGGGGAGAAAGGAGGAAATATTCAACTTCCCCATTTGGAGAATTTCTGATATTCTTGCAAGCAGTGGAGACAACGAAATCAATAGATTGAGCCCTTGATCTTGGGGTTCACCCCTATGAAACTTATCTTTGCAAAGGACAGGCTAAGCCTACTTCAAATTAGGCCTAAGAGTCACCCCCAGAGAACCTCTTTGGTTGCTCAGATGTGGCCTCTCTCTCTAAACTGATGCGGCAAGGGAACTCACTGCCCTCTCCCACTAAGTGGGACATGACTCCCAAGGGTGTAAATCTCCCTGGTAAGGTGGGACAGAAATTCTGGGATGAGCTTGGACCTGGCATCAAGGGATTGAGAAAACCTTCTTGACCAAAAGAGGGAAGAGAGAAATGAGAAAAAATAAAGTGTCAGTGGCTGAGAGATTTCAGAGTTGGAACGTTATCTTGGAGGTTATTCTTATACATTATATAGATATGCCTTTTTAGTTTATGGTGTATTGGAGTGGCTAGAGGGAAGTACCTGAAACTGTAGAGCTGTGTTCCAGTAGCCTTGTTTCTTAAAGATGATTGTATAATGATACAGCTTTTATAATGTGACTGTGAGATTGTAAAAACCTTGTATTTGATGCTCCTTTAATCTAGGATATGGACAGATGAGTAAAAAATATGGATAAATAATAAAGAATATGGGGGACAGAGGTTAAAATAAATTGGGTAGATGGAAATACTAGTGGTCAATGAGAGGGAGGGGTAAAGGGTACAGTATGTATGAGTTTTTTCCTTTTTATTTCTTTTTCTGGAGTGATGCAAATGTTCTAAAAAGTGATCATGGCGATGAATACACAACTATGTGATGATATTGTGAGCCACTGATTGTATACCATTTATATAGAATGTTTGTATGTTAAGAATGTTTGTATGTTAAGATTTATTAATTAAAGTATTAAAAAAATTAGACATTGTTTTGTATTAATAAGCCACAGCAGAGGTTTTGTCCTGATTTACTTTTACCAGAGTTATGTTAACTAACAGATAAAATATAATTTATATGTTTGTCCTGCCAAAAAAAAAAAAAATCACACAAGGGAGGCAGGGGGCATCCTTATTCCTGATTTAGAGTTAAAGACAGTACCTAAATGCGAAAACAAGAAAAATAATGCTGGACCTATTTTGGGAGAGGGCAGGATTGGGAAGGGGTGGGAAAGATGGGCTCTTGGTAAACAAAAGTACTGATTAAAAGACCAAGGCCTTGGGTGGTGCAATGGTGGCTCAGTGGCAGAATTCTCCCATGCCGTGCCAGAGACCAGGGTTTGATTCTGGGGGCCTGCCCATGCCAAAAAAAGACCAAGGCTCCCAAGTGAGAACCCAGAAGGGTTCATTAATATCCTGAGGGACTTGCCAAAGGAGGTTGTGAGGGGTCCTCAGGGGCATATCTGCATTGCAGGTGAGTCTAAGAACACCCGCTTTTCCTCTCTAACAGCAGCAGAGTATAGTGTTTACCACATAAGCATTAAAAACCGAGGGTAACTAGAGACAAAAATCCAAGGGACCCCTTAGCTTTTGGGGGGCTGTGGAAGGCCAAAAGAGTTCTAAGTGCAGAATGTGGTGCCATCTCTTGAACAACCAATTAAAAAGGCAGAAAGAATCTGAGGCCTGGACAAGAGTCCAAGTATACCAGATGCTCGTATAAAATGGAATCAGACTCTATTATTTAGAAAGAACCTTAACAGTTCTTCCTCATATTGCACTAAAATAACTTCTTCCCACAGGTCTAGGTTTTGTCCTCTGGAGCAACAGAGAATCAGACCAATTCTTCCTTCCTTCAGCAGTGCTGCAGTATTTTGAAGACAGTGCTCATATGTGTCTTTTCTCTCCTCACTCCTCCCTAGACTTGATCTCAGTTTCTTCAACCTCCCTCCAAATGTCATAGACCACATGGTAGGTGGGCTGTTCCAGTTGGCTCAAGAACATTTTAGAATGTTGTGCTCAGAACCCAATAAATACATTACTCACTTACTACTCACGACAGGGTGTCTAAACAGCTTTGAATACAATGGAACTAACTCTCCCCTTGATCTGTACACTGCACTTTCATTAGCCCTGTCTACGATCACACTAGATATTTGGCTGCTGTCATACTGTTGTACTTAGTCAAATAAGAATTCCATAGCTTTTATGGACTCTTTTCCACTTCTAAACTAAAGAGCTAATGAGGAAAAGGAATACAAGTCTCTGAGGTGAAAATGCAACTTAGTATTATCAAATATTGCTTAGGCAGCAACAACCCCCTGCTGCTCCATTGTTGCCTCATAGTATGTACTGGGATGGGAAGAAAGAAAAAGACAAAGGATCAAAGTTTAGTGAGAAGATTCTGGGAAACTAAACCACTACCTCCCTGATTCCTTTCTGTGATAGTTTAAAGCTGTTATGTACCCCCAAAAAGCCATACCCTTTAATCCTGATTCAATATTGTTTAGGGTGGAAACATTTGATTATATTGTTTCTATGGAGTTTGACCTACTCAATTGTGGGTGTGACTTTTTTTATTAGGTGGAAATGTGACTTCACCCATTCCAAGTAGGTAGTAATTAGTTTACTGGAGTCCTTTAAAAGGGGAAACATTTTGGAAAAACCACTTGGAGAAAAGTTGCTTCAGAGCTGACAGAGCCAACATGAGACCTAGAAGTTTGGAGATGCAGAAAGAAAATGCTCCCAGGGAAGCTGTTTTGAAACCGGAAGCCAAACAACAAAAGATCCCAGCCATGACATGCCTTCACAGATGACAGAGCTGTTTGGACCCACTGGCCTTTCCTGAGTCAAGGTTTCTTTCTCTGGATGCCTTAGTGTGGACATTTTTGTGGCTTTGGAACTGTAAACTTGTAACACAATAAATTCCCTTTATAAAAGCCAACCCATTTCTGGTATATTGCATTCTGACAGCATTAACAAACCAAAACACCTTCCATGATATGGGTTCCGTTCTCTATGTTTAGCCAAAAAAATCATTATAGTTCTGGGCTCACTGTAGCTCCTCAAGAAGCAGTATTGGAGGAAGCAGCTGTTGAAGCCCTTATTATGGTAAACTCACCATAGAAAGGATATTCACTCAATAGACATTCACTGAGAGCTTGTTATAGGAGGCACTGTGCTAGGCCAATCAATGTCTGTGATGTCCCCACACTCGCACTTCTCTGGGAAATTTGCTCTATGGTAATTCTCAATATCTGCATTCATAGATTTAACACCCTGACCCATTCATCATGTAAAATAGAGGCATGCGGAGACTCTCAAGGTGCAAAGCTCAGCAGCTGTAGTAAGAAGAAAATAATTCAAAATATTAAAAATATATAGAATTTTGGAAATAAGTGTTTACTAAGAACCTGTGGAATATAAAAGATTGCTGTAAACTAAAGGAGGAAGAGAAAAATCATGTCCTAAATGACAGATCATCTAGTTGGGGAGATAAGCTGCAAATTGAAAGGTTAATCATTAAGATATTTAAACAAATAACATGACAGGGACATCTGAGCACAGTCTTAGGTGGTATGTGATTAACATAGAAGTGCTGAGGAAATTTGGCCTGGTCTGGTGGTCAGGGAAGCCCTTGTGGAGAGATGCGATTTGAGAGGGACTTTGAAGGACAGTCATGCTTTAGATAAGCAAAAGCCAGAGGGAGAACAATCCAGACAAATGGGATGGTAGGAACAAAAAGTAGAGGGAGGAAAGCCAAATGTGTGATTGAGGATAGCAAGGTAAACAATTTGGTTGGAGCAGAGTTCATCAACCAGAATGTGGATGTTGGAAAAGCAAGTTGGAGAATGGGCTTCAAAATATTAGAATTCTGATTAAGTGTGGACTTTAACTATAGGCTAGTCATTTCTAAACTTTTATTATATACCTCTATCAGTAAACACAATTTTGATCATGTACCCATAAAACACGTAACTTGATTATAAATTACAAACTGGTACTACTGTGTTGGAATTATTTCAGCAATAAAATATACATGAAACCATCTTAAATGATGAGATAAGAGATTCTAATATTTTCTTCTAGTAGCCAAAAAAAAACTGTCTCGTGTACCTGAAGGCACTGTACACACTGGAGGCCACTGCTCATGCAGGTCAAAGGGAGGCAGTGAGCCTTCTCTACCAAGGAATGAAGCAATAAAAGCAGTGCTTGTGGAAGTCTGATCAGAAGAGTGACGTACAGGAGTCAGATGGAGGTGGGGGAAAAAAAATCAAGCAACAGTTACTTCAATAGTCCAGGTAGGAGGTTAGGTCCCAGACTCAGGTGGTGAAAAAGAAAACGTGTAAAGGATGTCTAAGAAAAAAATTAAAGATGGTACTTGGAGAAAGCATGTATGGTCACAGTGCATAGGAAGGGGGAACAAGTGAGGAGAGGTCAGTAACTTCAAAAAGTTAATGTAGTAGCCACAAGAGCACTCAACTGCCATAGTAGGACAGTGAGAGATGGCAGGAAAATGGACACTAGTTACTAAAAACAGTAGCTAATTGTTTTCATTAGGAAGGAAAGCTGAAACGATGAGAGGAAAATCATGTGTTAAATCTTATTTGTATATTATAAGCTGTGTATCAGAAAAAAGAATTACTGTAATCAAAATTATTACCAGAGCAGCTTTACATAGAGAGTGTCTATTATTTTCTTCTAATTCCTGAGCCAAGTAGAGAAGGGTTTAAATGGTACTGATTAACAGGACTGCAGATTAGAAGGTCTGGCAGAAGCACAAACATTTATCCTAATGAGAATTGCAGGAAAAAGCTAAATGAGTAGCAAGGAAGAGAGAGAATGAAAGAAAAATGCTTGAAGCACAGTGTTGAGGATTGAATCATGCCCCCCCCCCCCCCCCACCCCGCAAAAAAAAGCATGTTCAGGTCCCAATCCATGATACTGTCGTGTGAACCCATTTGTAAACAGGTCCTTTGAAGATGTTATTAGTTATGGTGTGCTCAGACTGAATGAGCGTGGTTCTCCGTCCAATACAGCTGAAGTCCTTACAAGCGAAGGGAATTGAATATGGAAAGAGGAGCCACAGGGACACCTTGAAGATGAAAGTCAATAGAACCCAGAAGAGAAAGAAGAAAGAATACACTGCCATGTGCATTGCAATGTGATAAAAAGCCAAAGAACAAGGATTGTGGGCAGCCGGCCCCAGAATGTCATAGTCTTTGGGAAAAAGTATGGTCTTGCTGACGCCTCAGTTGTGGGCTTCTCCTGGCCTCAAAACCATGAGCCAATAAATTCCCATTGTTAAGCCAATCCAGCGTATGGTATTTGTGTTAGCAATGAGGAAAATAATACACATATTAATTTCTTATATAATACACTTATATGTAAAAACATGGGAGAAGAGGAATGGCTCCCTCCAAATGAGCTATCTAAAAAAGAGCTGTTTCACCAGTATTTCACAGAAATCTGGAACCAACTCAGATTAGTACCTGTCGCTTCCAGTGGTCTTACAGGTCTGAAATAGTCACAAGCTAGACTAGTTTTCAGCAGTTTGTGTTCAGTTTGTTCCCCACGATGAAGATATGCATTGGTTCCCTTAGTTTCTTATGGTGAGGTATC
The DNA here is from genome assembly GCF_023851605.1 of Tamandua tetradactyla. Lineage (NCBI taxonomy): Eukaryota > Metazoa > Chordata > Mammalia > Pilosa > Myrmecophagidae > Tamandua > Tamandua tetradactyla. The sequence continues at coordinate 20,443,831 of NC_135336.1, forward strand.
CATGTACTTTTGTCCTTTTCCTCTTTATAATCAGCAGCCTACTTTTGCAAGACTTTGCAAGCTAGAAAGCTAACTGAGATCCCTGAATTAAACTAACTGGTACCTTCAAGGATTCAATCTACATTCTGTGTCTCAGCAACTCAGAGTACTGGACACATCTAAGCCACTGTCCAAAAGCTACTTTCCTGTAAGCCAGACGGCCAGGCTTATATTGAGTGCTATTTTTTTTAATTAAAAAAATTGTATTTATTTAGAAGCAATTAAGATGTGAACAAAACAGGTGCAACCTTTTTTTTTGAGCAATTATAGAGTGGTATTCAGCTAACAGAACGACAATTATTTCAGATAAGCTACGTCAGAGAACTGAAGATGAAAAAACTTCCACCCCCATATACAACTAATTTGTGTTGTTCACCAACAAGAACCTGCTTAAAATTTCCATGTCAATTTACAGCCCCAATACGGTACCAGGAAAGGTCAGTGGCTATTGAAAAGACCACCAGGACAGGGCCATCTAAAGACACATTCAGTAGTATGTTAACTACACAAAAAAAGACGCTGTACAGTTTAAAAACAAATCTCACACAGCCTTATATTTCAATTTTTTTTCTGTAGGAGTGAGTTGTGTACAGGGGGGTTTAAAAGTTTTATAGACAAGAAAAAAACTGTGCTAGAACCCACTTATTCATCATTATCTTCTTCATCTTCCTTGTCCTCATTATCATTTTCCTCATCTTCCTCTTTCCCTTCTTTTTCTTGCTTTTCTCAGCCTTTTTGTCACATCAAGCTTTTCCTTTAGCCTGGTATGCAGCAATATTCTTTTCATATTTCTCCTTCAGCTTAGCAGCCTTCTTTTCATAAGGCCACTTGTCATCTGCAGTGGTATTATTCCATAACTCGCCCAGTTGCTTTGAAACATCGCCAATGGATAGGCCAGGGGGTTCACCTCTGATTCTTGGGCAATAATCAGAACAAAACAAGAAAAAGGCTGAAGGAGGCCTCTGTGGTACATTGGGATCCTTGAACTTCTTTTTCATTTCCCCTTTAGGAAGGATATAGGTTTTCATTTCTCTTTCATGACAGGCCTTGCCCACCTTGGCCATCCCTTCAAATTTTCCTTTCTCTTCAGCAGACATAGTCCACCTCTCTGAGCACTTCTTAGAAAACTCTGAAAAGTTGACTGAAGCATCCAGGTGCTTCTTCCTGTACTCCTCCAGGCAAGTGTGCATGAAGAAGGCATATGATGACATTTTGCCTCTCAGCTTCTTAGGGTCTCCTTTGCCCATGTCTAGTTATTTTTTGTCCATGAGGCTCAGAGTCACCCAGTGCCTGCCCGGCCCACACTTGCCCCGGCGCTGTCTCTATGGAGCTCAATGTACTGCAATGGCTGTGAGAGCGGGAGCCAGGTGCGGCCTCCTCACTCTCTCTGCTCTGTAACATTCTATTGAGTACTATTTTATTAAGGATACTTTCACCATTCATCAACCTCACAACCCCCAAAACAGTCGGTTAATTCCCAAACCACTCCCAAACAAAGCCTAAGAGGACTTTGGGGCAAGCTTTTTAGAAACCATCATTAGTTGGAAACAGGAGCAACATGGGGAGGGCAAAGGAGACATGAGAGATGCAAGGCCCTGAGGGCCTCATGGATGTGAGACGCACAGAACTGCCTCCAGGACCCCCACTTACCAGCTTGCTTTTGACCAACTTTTCTATTGCACTGACAAGGTCGGCAGCAGTAGGTACTTCAGTGGAGGCCTGCCGGGCTGCTAGCAAAGAAGAGGACTGCAAGACATTGGGTAGCAAAAGAAAAGCAGGTTAGCAAGGAATGAGGAAAAGCAATTAGTAAGCAAAACAGAGAGTCCAAAGCTCAAGGTAGGTAAGGAGAGCAAAGCTACGTGTATAGAGAAAAGAGTTGACAGGGGAGATGGGAGATTGCGTAGGTGTGGGACAGGCCTGCCTGACCCCTAGTCAGGAATTCTGGTCAGGTACAAAGCATTGATGGGACTAGGCTCTCCTTTAGCAGGTTTCTGAAAGAACTCAGGGGAGGGACTGCTGAGATCCCTGGTAGGGCCAAAAGGTAAGGGCTACCCTCACTGACAGTAACCAATGATGACTATTGTGAGGGCAGAAAGAACTTTGGCCACTCTTGGGCTGCCCACTGCTGTTTTAGGGACTGGAAGGAGTCAATAAACCTAGCCTCAAATGTGTCCAAAGGAGAGAAATAGTCCTTGTTTTACTATAGCCTTAGCTATAGCTTTTCACTGTGTGCTAAGCAAAAGTGCTTGGTGCAGATACTTACAGGCCAGCAAGCCAGACATACTGGTTGCCCCATTCACACACACACACATGTGCACATGCACACACACACACACACACACATATTCAAAACACAGCTGTTTCTCATAAGGCCCCCAGACTGGAACTTAGGAAGCAACAAAGGGCTTTAGCAGGAGTTGTGTATCTCATGTGGAATGACCTGGGACTATTCTGCTCACAGTAAAAGGAAGTTCACGTAAAGGGCCTGTCAGTAGCCCTTCTCCCTGGACCCAGCACAAGGACTTATTAGTGTGGCTGCCCACTGATGAGAGAGGTATTGTTTATTTTCCTTCTCCTGCATGAGAAGAAATTGGGGAAGAAATGGTTAACACTGAGTGCACTTTACCCCTGGCACATCAGAGCAGAGGGCTATGGTTTTTGGAACACATGTTCCTTCAGTTTTTTATGATAAAAACTGTAGAAAGAAAGTTGAATGTCCTGGCCTTGCTCTGCCTTCAAGTTTATCCAGTAGATTAGGGGGAAGAGTTTTTAAAAGGAAATTTCTTGCTGTCTACTCTGAGAGTTACCTAGCTCTTTCCTTTTGAGATGCAAAAAAATACAATACAATAAATAAATATCAAATAAATGTAATTAAGAAAGATATAACAATACTCTTTTTCCTCTCCTGGGGAATGCAGGAAAAGAGCTTAAGTCTGTTGGTAGAGCCAAGTTCTCATCTTTTTTATCTAGTAATCCTTTTCCTGGGAACTTATTCCAAGGACAGAAGTCAAAAGAACAAATGCCACATTTACCATATGGTCTGTATCAGCATTATCTAGAGTAGGCAAAAATTGGGAAACAACCTAGAATATTAAAAAACAGAGGCTAGTCAAGCAAATCATGATGTATCAACTAAGTGAAATACTTCCCAGCTATTAAAATTACAGTTATGAAGGTGAAATTATTAGATTTTTGGAAATGATTTTAAATAAAACATCAAACACATCATATGCGTATAATCATAAAAGTAAAACATACACGTATGAACACAGATTTAGAAAAAAGCATGGAGGATTCAAATCACACAAAAGATTACAATGAGTTCACTTTAGAAAATTCCTTTATACTAATGTAAAAATTGTTTTTAATGAATCTAACTTTAAAATTCTGAGGTTTAACCCATTTCCTAGATATTTCTCTCAGCTTTCAGCCTCCAGAAAAACAAATGTAGGGAAATCAACCAAGCATGGGCTGAGTAGGGTTAATGGGTATAAAAATGGACTGTTGCCATCTGTCCCATTCTTGTGTAAGAAAAGGGTTATACAAACATCTGGGGGTAAGACCGCATTCTCAGTTAAAAATTACCCAGGAACAACACAATATCCTTTTCCCCCAAACAAGTTATGTTTGAAGGAATCAGAGGGGGGAGGATTCATGACCTTTACTTTTCCTTTGCAAGGTTGTACCTCCAAGTGAGAGCTGTGTGAGGTGGCAGATATTGTAACATGCTATCACTGCTTATGGAACATTTTTACAAGGAGAGTCTTTTGGGAACACAAGCAGGCTAGTTCTCATTCCCACCTCAAGGTGACGCACAGGCATTTCTGCCCCCGGGAGTCCAGGAAGGGCAGAATGCCAATGCTTCCTACTCCATGTCTCCCTTGCAGGCCAGAGCCAGCGAGCTGACCCTGGAGTCCAGAGTTGCCAACACCAACTTAGGAGGGGCCTCAATTGTGAGCTTCTTATATGGGGAGCACATGGGGCCATGACTTAGTCACTGTCCTGGCTCTAGGATCTGTTCTTCTAGCCTAGCAAGGAGGAAGATCTTTGGATTAACAACCCAAAGGGAAGCAGAGAGAATTAAAACAAACACTGAAATATCACCAGAAACTCTGAAGCATCTGCAAATAGTGCTTTTTAAATTGTATCCTAGGCAGTTCTATGAAGGCATATTCTCTGCCTGCACAAGCTGGGACCCCCACCTCCGAGGATGCTGCCCATTGCCAGGCAGAGAACTACGGAATACAAGGAGACCCTAGAGGAACAATTAAGTAGACAGCTGCCAACACCACCACAAAATGAGACTCCAGAAAGGAAATGAAAAGCACCATCAAACAATGAAACCACCACTTCAATCGCCAGAGTCCACTGGGACCAGCAATACGAAGGTAAGGCAAGAAAAACATGATGAAATGAAAGTATGGCTTACAAGGAAAGTGAGTATTGGAAAACAAATTAAATCGGCCCCAAGCCTCATCTCAGTATCTGGAAGCACATTCAATCTGAAGCTCTGGCTCTAAAACAACTGGAATTATCACCTTGTGTTTATAGAGACGGAGTGGATATCAACATTTCAGATACCAGGGAGCCTCCACCCTGCTGGTGAGTCAGGATGTCTTGCAAAGAACTTGGGCTGCTTAGGATATTAGATTTTCCCATCTTTGACAGTACACTCCCCTCAGCATCATCTCCATTCCCACTTGTTCTCAAAGGACTTTCACTTCATGCTGTGAGTGCAGAATTATAATCAGCACTGTGCTCAAACGGAAGCTCCATTATTTTGTATTTTAGAGTTGAATACCAGGAAACAATCAACTAAAATATAGGTTGTACAGTTAGGTCCAACAAATTGATCATGATCTGGAACAACCTGTGATTCCTTTTTGAGACAGCTAACTTCTTTTGGGATCTCCTGTTTTCAAGGACAGAGCCATTACTCTCTATCAACAGGACAAGATCCCACATATAGTCCCAGTCTGAGAATTCTACACACACCCCTATCCTGCCCAGAATGAGGTCAGACCTCCAGGATTGGGGGAAGGGACATCAGTCCACTACAAAATACAGACAGAATCTATATTGCTGTGGGTGATGAGAAGAATATTATTCTGTCACACACAAAAATGAAATATGCTTTATACATTGCTCCTGCATGTGAAGAAGTAAAAAAGTCCTACCATCTCATCCTGCGTGGGGTCATTGTCAAAGATCTTCATAGGTGGAGGGAGGGGTGTGTGTGACTCTTCATCTGGCTCATCTTCTCCCCAACCTTTCTTGCTCTTCTAGAACAAAAGAACAGCATTAGTTACTGTTCCATATAGCTAAAGATGACAATGGTTCTTGGCTCGGAATTAAAAAAAAAAATACATATACTCTTCTCTCTCAACACCCCCTATCTTTTCAGCTTCAGTTTCTCTATTTAAACAATGGATACATACCTGATCTCAAAGAATACTGAGGACTAAATGGGGACACACGTGCACGCACACACACAGCAAATGTCTATCTTATTGTTTAGGCAGGAACAGAGAAATCTGAAAGAGTAGTCACAGGGAATCTAATTCTAAGTTTCTGAAGAGCTATTAATACCACAATATGAATAGCAACAGGTTCCACTGCCATCTCCTGAGGGAGAAATGTCAAATAGCATAAAATTACAACAAGGAGTCTGGTTACACATCAGGAAGAATTTCTTAGCCACATCAGTGATTGTGTTAGGTTAGTATGCCAGATAAAACAGCCTCTATCTCATCCCCCAACCAAAACAAATCCATTTATTTTGATCACAGAATCTCAGTGTTGGAAGGGACTTCAGAGGTCATCCAGTGTAACCTTTCAACAACACAGGGATCTCTCTGTTACGCTGAGGCTAGATGGTCTCCCAAACCAAAGTATGGAAGTTTACCAGCGTTCAAGAAGGTCTGCTTCATCACTGGATAACCTCACCACTAAAGTTCCTCTCCAAGCAGAAACCTTGCCTTGTAATCTTCATCTATTACTCAGAATTCTACCTTATAGAACAATGAGGAATTGCTATTCCCTTTACAAGTGGCACTACTCAAGATATTTGAAAACAGCTACCATGTCCCAGCACAGTCTTCAATTTTCCAAGTGAAATCGTCTCTGTTCTTTTATTTCTATTCTAAATTAGTCCAGCAAAGCTTTGCTATTGCCCTTAGAGAAGACAGGGGACAAAGTGATCTACTGATTCCCATCAGCCTGAGGATCCTACCTCCAAATCTGGCAAAATGTTTTCTGTCCACTGTATAACATAAGTACTAGTCGGTCTCTGAGTTGGTTACAAAGCAAACTAGACAAAAGTCTCAAATTACTTAGGCTCAAGAAGACAAACTATTGGGGACTACAGACTGGACAGTTTTCAAAGCCCATGAAAGGACACTTCACAAGGCTACAAGAAGGATGTCTATTAGAAATCTTTCCTGAGGGATGGCTTCAGATCCTAGTGGAAGTACCTCATCAGCACTGTCTCCTTGAGGAGTCGTCTCGTCCCCAGGCTTGGGAGATCCCAGGTCAAAGCTCTTCCGACCATCGCGAACTTTCTTCTGCTTTTTGATGTTTCCATCTGCCTTCCCACTGTTGAGCCGGCGCACAGGACTCGTCAACCACTTCTTAAGGGTGTTCGTGGAACGCTTGGGACCGGGGGAACTGTGGATGGAGTTCAGGGAGGGCTGAGACTGCAAGTTGGCCACTGATTCAGACTTTCCTCCATTTTCACTTGAGGAATGAGAGTATGCATCTGAGGAAAAACAACAGACAGACATAGCCACATCAGGAACAGTGAAGGCAGGCTGCCAACCCGGGAGTACGGCAGATCCATTCTCAGGACACTAAGACACAAAGCAGAAATCTCAAGGCCAGCCATGGATCCCAACCAAGGAAACCCTCCCTAGCACAGCAGTAACAATCACCATTCACTCAATTTTTATGTGCTAGGCACTGTTCCAAGTGCTGTGGCTATACGAGTGGACAAAAGATGACAACTCTTGACTTCACAGAATTTATATTCTGGTGGGAAATGCATATAATAAGCTGTAATGACAACAAAATATGTAAAATTTAAAGTGGGACAGATGAGTCTATATTGAAAAATAAAGCAAGAAGAGGGTATAAGGAATGCTGGGATGGGAGTAGGGGTGGCAAATTAAATAACTTGGTCAGGGAAGGCCTCAAGAGTGGACATTTGAGCAAAGACCTAATGGTGGTCGTGGAGCAGGTCATGTGGTCACCTGGTGAAGGGCATTCCAGACAGGCAAAGAAGGGCAAATACAAAGGTCCCAAGGTAAGACTGTGCCTGCTGTGGCTCCAGTGGAATAAGGTGTGAGAAGCAGCTGGGTCACAAAGACCTGGAGGGCCAGTGTTACAAATTTGGCTTTTACCTGGAGTAAAAACCCATTGGAGGACTCTAGTCAGAGTGAAACAATCTGACTTACATTTTAACAAGGTTATTCTGTCTTCTGTATTGAGAGCCAGGTGGAAATTGGAAAACTGTTTAGAAAGCTATCCAATAATCCAGGTGAGGGATGTCACTGGCTTGGACTGGGGTGGTAGCAGTGGTTGTAAGAAGCAGACTCTGAATAAGTTTAAGGTAGAAACAATAGGATTTGCTGACCGACTATCTTATTTCATTTTCTCAACAACCCCGGGAAATAAGCTCTATTGTTATCATTTAATAGAAGAGGAAATTCGGCTTGGAGAAAAAAACTAATTTGCCTAAAGACTTACAGCTCATAGGAAAGACACACTTCAGCACTAAACACTACTTCCCATGGGCTGACCAGCCCCCAGGTACTGGGTACTCAATGTCAGTGCCATGCCCAGTTCCCTGGGTCCACTCTGACTGTGAGGCTGGGGGATGAGGCCCGACGAAAGCAAGTCCAGGGCAGCCATGCTGGGTGGAACAGAGAAAAGGCATATGGCGGATGTGGGCATCCAAGAAAACTACCAGGGGGCAAATTTCCTTGAATTTTCCCTAAAACCTTTACATCTGAACAGCCATTTAACTCTGAGGAGATCAGCATGAGGATCCACGCGCACTGGTTTTACAGAATAGCTTTGAGTTATTAAAAAAAAAAAAGGGAGAAAAAAAATAAAAGCCCTTTAATCTACTTTGGATCTCTTCCTAGGCCCTAATGCTCAGAGATGTTCTTGGTTCTATCAGTTATGAGAAAGCTAGGGCCTCAAGACCTTCCAAAAGGTACACAGCAACACAGGGCATTGGCAGGCAAGTCGAGATTTTAAGTATGAATTACCAATCAATAAAAATGTCACAGAGTACCCACTAGGTAGTGTATTCTAAAAATATATGAGACGTAGATGTTATTTACACACATATATGCACAAAGAAAAGGAGAGAAGGGGAGAGATAAAGAGAGAATGAAAGAGCAAGAGAGAGCACACAAAATAAAGATAAATTCACAAGGCAGTATGTGATTAATTGCCAAAGGGCTGGAATGAACTCCAGATGATAAGTAAACAGAGTTCAGAGGAGGGTCAGTGTAGGCGGGATCAGTCTAAAAGGTTTAAGGGAAGAGATACCCCTGAGTAGAAGAGGAGGGAAGGAATTCCAAAGGAGGGAAACAGCAGGAACAGAAGTACAGAGGTAGGAAAATGTAAAAATAAGCCAAGTTAACACAGCTCTTAGGAAGATACTTTTGGGTGAAATAAAGATAAATCGAGGAGAAATTGCATAGAAAAGATTAGTGATGAGGTTTAATAACAGAGGAATATGAACATATTTGGAAACTCTACTGGAAATGACACGTTAAAAAAACAGTTAAAAAATTAATATACAGCATGGCCTGGGGAAGGAGGGCTTAGAATCCAAAGATTACATTAGGGGTGTGGCCCAGGGAGTATATTTCAAAGAAAGAAGTGATACCCTTTAGTGTCTGGATGACAAATCAAAGGTGAATTGTCCTTTGTATGCTTCTTCTTCTCACAAAAATGGTCTTGAGAGGATATATGATCAGCTTTACTTCTCCCCTGACAGCACCAGACTTAGTTTGCATACTGAGATTTGAACCCAACTCATGACTAGTATTTAAACAAATTATTACAGAAGCCTTTTTTTCACATCTGGTAGTCTCAAAGACTGAGTCACCTTTTCCTACAATGCCTTCGCCCTAGACTGAAGGTCCAATATGGTCTCAGAGTCATTTGCTTAGAGGTAGCAAATAAAGAAGAAACAAAATCCTTAAGTAAGGTGACTGCCTCTTCTGATACAGAGCTGTCTCCAGCCTTTGCAACTAGCTGATATCCTGGGCACCAAGCTCAGGCCACTAGCCCTGCCAGGACTATTTTAGATGCTGCCAAAGTTTTATGCATACTTTGGAAAGCAACAGCGGAATATTTGCATCTACAAGTACAAAAATTGAGCTCCCTGGTTTGAAGGATAAGCTACACGCTTGTTCTACTCAGGGGAATATTTGGGGATTGATGGACTTGGTTGATGTTCCTTTAAGGACCAAGTTGTAATCTTATCTTAGAAAATTCCTCGCTGGCTATAGTCTTGGGTATGTTGACATTATTTCTGAAGTGTCTGGTATGGGTCAAACTCCTATTCTGAGAAGATAATAAATATCTCCATGAGCAGTTAGTAGGATCAGGACCTTTCTGCTATCTTTCTGCTGATAAGCTGCAGATACTTTTCATTCACCAGGCCCTTGCAGTATCATACAGTTCTATTAAATCTAAGCCTTCAAAATTTAGATTTATTAGCACATACTGTGTCAACAAAACTAGAGGCCTGGCCATCTGAACTGTGCCCTGTATTACGAGGCAAGACCAAATGACATGTTGACCAAGGATTCACTCCATGGCAAATTACAGCCTGGCTTTGAGATTTAAAGATGCACAATTTTGAATGGCCATTCCTTTTCCCCCATTGTCATCTGCTTTAGTGCTTCCTGTACGAATTAATGGCAAGGGTACAAATTACAAAGTACAAATTAAAAATCAAGAGCATTGTCACTTTTGTCTTTTCAAAGGGAATTAAGAGCTGGAAGCAATCTGTAATTTGTGTAATTAGTGTCCTGTTTTGAGACAGGACATGTATAAATTACTTTAAATGTATGGGTATAGAAGAATGTGGCGTCATTTAGTCTAGGAATATCTACTTAGTTTATTGCTTCTTTAGAGAAGGATTGGCATGTTCTGCTCGTCCCATCTTTGGAGGATGGCTACATTTAACTGTTTGAGAATTTATTCTAGTATCTTTCCAGGCATAACAGTGACATAACAGTGAAGCGAAGATTTGTAATGACAACAATAATAAGGCTGTCTTATCAAATCTTCCCAAATTGAGGGACTCCTAATGCTACTTATTAGGATTCTTATTTCAGGAAATAGAAAATGAGAGTGCTTCAGAAAACTGAGGCTTACCGTTAGTAGGTAGCAGAGGCAGGATTTATAAAACCAGCTCTAACTCTGCTGCACATAAATTTAGTCTTATTTCGGCATCTATGTTCATGTATTCCTTTAGCCCTTTACAATTATTTTTAAAAGAAGCATCAAGTTGCTAGTCTATTTATCAATTCAATTTCATAATTTCAATGCTAAAAACAGTCACCCCACTAATTTTATAGATCAGACAATGAAGGTTTAAATATGGGAAATCCATGGTTGCAAATTAGTCAAATTAATTAGTGTCAAAGCTCAGACCAAAATCCTGGCATTTCAGCACCCACTCCAGGACTCTGAACCAGTGCATTCTCTTCCGCTTCGAGGCTTAGAAATTGCCCATAGGTACAGAAGATGCTTCACTGATAACTGGTTTTGAGAAACTGGGAACACAGCTGTGTGCCTGGAGAGTACAGGTAACACAGATGCTCTGACGTTCTGGTACCACCCAATTTCTTTCCTCGTAACTGAAGAAAGAAGACGTGCTTAGTGGTCACAGAACACATCACAAACCCTAACAAATGCTCATCTCTTAATGATACTTTTGTCAGAGCTGATCAAGTGAGAAACTCTGCTGCTTTCTTATCATATCTTCCCAAATTGAGGGACTCCTCATACCACTTATCAGGTTTCTTATCTGAGGAAATGGAAAACGAGAGTGCTTCAGGAAATTGAGGCTTACAGTTAGTAGGTAGAAGAGGCAAGCTTTATAAATGCAGCTCTGACTCCACTCCACATAAGATTCTGCTGATATGAGAATTTTCCTGCCTTGATTATATAATCCAAGAACAATCCACTGGCGCCTTTCTGGTAGACTGCAAAAAAAGAAGACCTGGGTTCTGGAGCTGCTCTACATTAACTACCTAGGGAGCACAGCCACTTAGTCCTGTTTCCTCATCTACAAAATGGACAGATTGGAAAGGATGTATTCAAAGACTGGCCTCACCACAAACTGGCTGTGACTTAGGGTCAGTTAATGAGCCTCTCTGTTTTTTAGTTTCCTCATCACTAAGTGAAAAAAAAATCAGTGCCGACCTCATAGGGTTGATAGGGAGTTGATATTTGTAAAAGTGCTTAGAATGGTGTTTAGATTAATAAGAAACACCCCTTAAGTATTTGTATATAACAAATCAGTAAAATCGTGAAAATATCCTCTAGTTCTATGACTGTGCTTTTTTCCTCTGTCTCCATTTCATCTGTATGCTCTTCTGAAAGCTAGATTAGACCATTTAAGAGCATTTTTTTAGCTTTGAAGTTCTATGCCTCTGTAAAAACAAAGAAAACTTAATGCTACCAATTGCATTCTGCATCATTCTCCCTCCATTTCAAGTAAATAATGGTACATAAATACATAACTTCAACCACTCTGGTGACCAATACCTGAAATTTCTTCCCAGAATAAGGTAGCCACATCCTTGGGATATCCGGCTATTGTTTCCACCTTCTCCACCATTTGTTAGTCGAAGTAGCATAAATTATTCCCTGGAGATAACATTTGCCTCCTCATCTATAAGGATAAATTCCTCAGAATAGGACCTCCTGATGGATTTTTTTTTTTTTTTTGGCCAGGCAATTGAAAAACTATTGAGATGAGGGCTCAGATACCATCAAGGGATTAGAATTAACATGTCAATGTTATTAGCCTAAACCCTGGGGGGCAAGGGATCTATAATTTTAGGTGTTTTAATCACAGTAGCAGGTTTCCAAGCAGCAAAGGAGATGAGGGTTATTTGATGTGAAGATGAAAACTGGTGTGATGGTTTGAAGCTTAGTATGCACCCTAGAAAAGATCATGTTCTTTCAATACATTCCTGCGGTTGTAGACCTATTGTAGGTGGGACCTTTTGACTAGGTTATTTCAATTGAGATATAACCTACCTCATTCAAGGTGGGTCTTAAATCCTCTTCCTCAAGTCCTTTGTAAGAAGATAAAACCCAGAAAAAAAGCCCCAGAGAAGTTGAAAAAGGGAACCACTGAAACCAGAAGCTGGAAGCAATGAAACCCAGGAGACAAAGACCAGGAGACATCAGCATGTGCCAAGCTATCTGACAGAGGAGCCCAAGCTCACCAGTAGCCAGTCTTCAGGGAGAAAGCATCATCTACTGATGCCTTGAGTTGGACATTTTTGCAACCTAAGAACTGTAAGCTTGTAAGTTAATAAATCCCCATTGTAAAAGCCAATCCATGGCTTTACATGGGTTGTAAATATATTGTGCACATGTCATGAAAGAGTACAAATCTAGGATACGGCAAATGCTTTACAGTTGCATGGGTTTACGTGGTATATTGTACTTTGTCAGCTTTAGCAAACTAAAATAATTGGAATAAAGCCCAAGAGAGCCTGCTCACTAAACACATGCTAACAAGTCCATTGTCTATATCAAACATTGCTCTTTTTTTCACTTGGGTATCCTTTTATTAGTAGCCAAATAGAAGATACTTGTGTATAACATGCACATAGAAATTTGTTAAATCTAATATAACTCATTCATAAAGTCAGTTTTCTTTTTAAAAAATTCAACCCATAATTACCTCATTTTTAAGTTACAGTGAAAAAAATCCTTTTACCTTTTTTGGTTTAATATAAAATTTGCAAAATGGTTCTCGAAGCAGAATCTATTGTACATGTGTCATGAAAAAGTACAAATTTAGGATATGGCAAACACTTTACATCCACAGGACTTTTGCCACTAATTTTCTAATCACAAAATACCGATCAGCCTTCTTTCCATTGACCTTAAAGTAAAGAATGAAATACACGTCTTAGACAAAAGGGGAAGACAGTTCTATTAGTTTGTGGACTTAGCACTCCCACAGACCAGGACAAGTCCTTGAGAGGGCTAGGCTGGGACCCCAGAGTGTATGCATATATACAGATGAAATCTGAGCCTTCAGTGGATTGTGAGCAGCCCAGATGTAAAATTCACTAAGATGGCTTGCCATTTTCTATGCTGGCTTGAGTGGCACAACTCAAAAATGAAAAGTTCATATTCAATCTGTTCTTCTGGAGTACAATAGGGGCTTTCAATCACACCCCAAAAGCATGCTTTCCACACACTGTATCATGGTATTTCTTCAAGTAACTGCTAAAAGATACGGGGTCTCTCTGCTATCTGTGTCAGTTCTGAGCTCTCTCTCTGTTTTCCTGCCTTTTATTCTCTTCATAGAAGGTGCCAGTAATAGGATTAAAACCCACCCTGAATTGGGTGGGTCACATCTCCATGGAAAAAACCTAATCAAAAGGTCCCACCCACAGTAGGTCCACACCCACAAGACTGGATTAGAAAGACACAGCTTTTATGGGGGTACATAACTGTTTCAAACCAGCATATTCCACCCTCTGGACCCCTAAAAGACATGCTCTTTCCAAATGCAAACTACATTTATTCCACCACAATATCACAAAAGCCTTAAATCATTTCAATAACAATTACAAATACAATTCCAAGTCAAAAACTGTACAAAATCTCATCAAATCTGATGGTATGGTAGCCCATGACAAACTCCGGGATCTGTGCTGAAACTATTTTGTTGAAGAGTGCTTTGAAAACTATTGCTTTTTTCTTTCTTTGCTTTGTATATATGTTATATTATACAATAAAGTTAAAAAAACTCATCAAATCAGCTACAGGCATGGTTTGTCCTAAAGCAAAATTCTCCTCTGGCTGTGGATGTGTGAAATTTAGAATAAGTTATTTGCTTCCAATAAACAGAGGAGGGACAGTAATAGGATAACATTTCTTTCCACAGGAAGAAATTGGAAGGAAAATAGGGTCACTGGACACAAACCATTTTGAAAACCAGCAGGGCAAACTCTATTATATTTTTAAGCTTTGAGAATCATTTATAGAATGAGGTTTTATTCTTGGGACTTGAGACTGTGGCAGTCCCACTCTTTCCAAGAGATTATGCAATAGCCCCTCTGTCTCCAAACACAGGGATGAGGGTCGCAAGATTGGGAGTGTTGGGGAGACCACCATGTTCTTGGCCCCACCCTTTCCAAGCATCTGGGCAGCATCCAGACTCTGCGCCATCTGTGGGACACACACTCAATCCCTTCAGAACAGTGGGGTGGCAGCCAGGCTCTCCCCAATCCCAGGGAATGTGCTCCACCCTCTTTGAGGTCTGAGGTGGCAGCACTTTTCTGCCTGCCCTCTGCCTCCAGTGCAAACTCACCCTCTCCACATGTATGGGTGGATCTACCCTCCTAGATCCTTTTTCTGTCCCTTTTATAGTCTAGACTGGCAGTGGTTCCATTTATATAGATATTGTAACACTATGGTTGGTTTTCTAGGTAGTATACAGGGATCACAACCATTAGACAATAGGACTTTCACAAATCCATTCTGGATAACTGCATTTCCAAACCTGGCTTTTTCAGAAATGGCTGACTGGTACCAAATTTGGTTAAATCCCAACATGGGTCACTATTCTTTAGGGTCTCTCTTTCTGGGAACCTAGAATTTTCCAGACCATCAATTTCTGGTTTCTTTGTACCCAAAAGTTCAGTTCTCAGTTTATCCCTTTCCTGTTGCATTTTATTACAAATTGCCAAGGAGAAGCCAGGCTAAAATTTCCAAATTTAGTTTGGAAATATCTTCAGCTAGATATCAAGCTCATCACTTTCAAATTCTGCCTTCCATCCAACACCAGGAATCAATTTTGCCAAATTCTCTGCTACTTTAAAACAAGGGTTGCCTTTCTTCCAGTTTGAAATGACACATTCATCATTTCTGTCTAAAGCCTTATTGGTGGTATCTTTAGAGTCCACATTTCTACCAACAGTCTCTTTAAAGTAAAGGGCTTTTTGATCAAACTCCTCACAATTCTTCCAGAATCTATATAAAGCTGTTCCACCATTATTGATATTTGAAAATCTCAGCACCCCACTTCTCTAATACAAAAATCCGTTTTGGTTTGCTAAAGCTGCCAGAATGTAATATACTAGAAATGGATTGGCTTTTACAAAGGGGATTTATTAAGCTACAATTTTACAGCTTTAAGGCTGTGAAAATGTCCAAATTAAGCATCAACAAGAGAATATTTTCATTCAAGAAAGGCCAATTGCATCCAGGTTCCTCTGACACAGGGGAAGGCACATGGCAATGTCTGCTGGCCCTCTCTCCTAGCTTCTGGTTTAAAGAGCTCAATCACCACTGGTTTCCAGTGGCTTTCTCTCTAAGCACCTGTAGATCTTAACTTAGCCTCTCCTGGTCAGACTCTGGGTTTCATTTCTTAGCTTGTCATCTCCAAATGTCTGTGTCTAGTTTCAACTCTCTTCTCTCTGTGTCAGCTCTCAGCTCTCAGCTCTGTGTTTTCTGCCTTTTTCTCTTTGTAAAGGACTGTAATAAAGGGATTAATTGGGTGGGTCACACCTCCATGGAAACAATTTAAATAAAAGGTCCCATCCACAAGAGATCTGCACACACAAAATTGGATTAGAAGAACATGGCTTTTCTGGGGGTATCTAACAGTTTCAAAGCAGCACACTTGGCAAACACATCTTGGCTCTGGATAATTCTTCTCCCATCTCTTAGGCATCCTTAAGTCTCAGATGCATAGTGCAGGTCCCTGTCCCCTGCTTATTATGTCAAAGCTTTTATAGTTAGCTCAGAGGCCTCTTCTTCAATGAGTCCTAGCCAACCCACCATTTTATTCTGACTTAACTTTATATGTTTTTATAAAGGTTGTACAGATAAAACCCTATGGATTTGGAGAGTTTGTGTCTGATTTTTCCCATTATACTGGCACCAAAAAAGTAAGGACCACTCTGAACCTTAAAAGCACTTAGCACTGGGCATCTCTTAGTTTCTACCTATGAGATCCCTTCTCTTCACTATACTGCTATTCCTGCCCTGGTAGAATGCCAAGAGATCTAAACCACAGAGATAATCCCAAACCCCGTGCCATCACATAGTGCAGAAATTGCTTTCAACTTCAGAGCTCATTGGAACATTAGCTCTTAATATCAGATCTTCTCCAATAAACAATCTCCAGAGGGTGAAACGTGAGCACCTCAGTCTTCAATCAAGATTAACTACCCAAATTTTGTCCTAATTCAGTCTGGATTTCCCTCAAATACTGCTGGCTCTTTCAGTGCTCAGCTGTCCTCCCTTCCCCAGTCAGGATGTCATTGATAAGCAAAGGTAAAATGATAATTCTTCCAACCTCTTGTCCCGAAGGCCTCTGTGGCCTCAATTTTCCCTGGGTGATCTTCTCTCTGAGCCAGAGACAGAGGGAGAAGGGCCCTCAAAGAGCACCAAGGCTCCCCCAGATAAGCACATCTATAAGTACAAGGCTGTTGCTATGATATTTGATTAGCTAACCTCTCTAGTTGCCTTTGGGAGTTAAGTGCTAGAGCATTTTCTCTGTATATTTCTGGTGATGGATTTGGAAGCATATTAGATAGGCAAAAGTTGGTGAAAGCTGCTCTCTGCTATTCTGAGAGTAAATATTCTTGATATTATTTCCAACTATATATATTTCATTCTCCCAGATTTAGCAGTTTCTTCCAAACTGGGGAGTAGCAAACCTTCCTAAAAGACTTCTGAATGGTGAAACTGCACAGATTCAGACTAAAAAAAAGTACACTCCAGCTTAGCAGAAAACTCAAATAATTTTTTTATTTTAAGAAAGTTTCTACTCTCAAGTGACAGAGTAACAAGAATTAATGGCTAAGCAGGAATTGAAATCAGCTGAGATCTGCTTTAGTCTATCAAGATGACATAAGCCTAAGAAGAGTCACCTAACTATGACACATGGGTCCACCAAGCTCCAAGGCTGCGGTGGGTGCCTTCTTTTGGCTTCATCTCTCCACCTGCAGCCCTCCCAAGTTCTCTGCAGGGATGAGTCAAATTGTCCTGATGAAAAGGGCCACTTTTGAGTCCAGGGTGTATCCACATCCAAGTTTCCACACCCTACACCTTCTTCACATAAGCTCTCAAGTGGGTTAAATGAACTCCCTAAAATTTTGTTTAACCTATTAACTTAGTAACATTTTTACCTTTTCTTTTTTGGAGAGCGTGAACACAAAACAACTTTGATCCTAGTCATAATCACAAAACCTCAAGATAATATACAAATTACTGCGTATGACTAAAGACCATCCCAGAGAATGCCCAAAGCTAACTTTTTGATTTTCTCTCTTGCCATCAGATTCTTCCCTCACAAAGATTTTTGCACCAATATTTCCATTCTTGGTGTCACTGCCCTATATCAGATATTTGAACCCACTTGCTTGTACTACGTAACAGCCTCCAAACTGGCGTCTCTACATCCAGTCTTTTCCCCTTATTTATTCTATGTATCTCTGCTACCAGAGCTATTGTATTACTTTGTTCAAGTCACTGTTGAAAATCTTACAATGCTTCCACCACCTTGATATAAATAAAATCTTACTTATCAGCCCACCATATAAGTTACTCCACGGTCAGGCATGGACTCACCTTTCCAGCTCTATGAACTTTCATGCTTTGATAATCAGAGGCTCTCAAACAGGGGTCCCCAGACCAGCATCACCTGAGAACTTAGAAATACCAATTTTGGGGCCTCATTCTAGAAATCCTGGGCCAGAAACTCCAGGCATGGCCCACAATTCTGTGTTTTAACAAGTTCTCCAAGTACTCTAGATGCACAATAAAGTTTGAAAACCACTACACTCTATGACCCCTTCACTTTAACTGTTCAGTTCATGGCACCAGCCATGTTGCATTCCTCATTGTTCCTACTATCCTCCAGCCTCTCTGCTTGTCTAAAGCCTATCTAAGATTTCTTAGACTACTAAGCTTAGCATATCATCCCTTTTCTCTGAAAATAATTTTTGACACTGATAAATGCTTATTTATATATTTTACCTCCCTAAATATAAGGAAGTCCTTGAGGACAGAGATTTATTAATGTATCATTAGCACCACTCCTTGGTCATACAGGAGCTCATTAAATGGCTGGTGATGATGAGCTAAGGAGAAGAAAAGACAAAACATTGAAGTCTAAGTGTTTTTAGGCCCAGAGACCTCTAAAAGAAAGTCAGTGTTGGTGAGGCACTCACATAATTTTTTTTAATTAGAGCTGTTGTAGATTTACAGAAAAATCATGTAGAAAGTATAGAATCGCATTGCCCCTCTGCCTCCAAATTCTCCTTATTATTAACATTTTGCATGGGCACTATTCCTTTCTACAGCTGAACCAATGTTACAATTATACTACTAACTGCAGTCCATAGTTTACATTATGGTTTACTTTTTGTGTTATACAGTTCTGTGGGGTTTTTTTTTTTTGGCACGGACAGCCTCTGGGAATCAAACCCGGCTCTCCAGCACAACAGGCGAGAATTCTGCCACTGTGCCACTGGTGCACTGCCCAGTGGGTTTTTAGTTTTATTTTATTCTGAGTACATATACACAACTTAAAACTTCCCATGTTAGCCACCACTTTCAGTGGTGTTAACGCCCTTCCTAACGTGCTACTATCATCACCATGTTACCAAAACTTTTCCATCTTCCCGAACAGAAACTCTGTACCAAATTAAGCCTCAACTCTCCATTCCCCATCCCTATTCCTGGTAATGTACATTCTAATTTCTGAATCCATGACTTTGCATATTCTAACGATTTCACGAAAGTATAGGATCATACAATATTTGAACTTTTGTGTTTGATTTGTTTCACTCAATACAATATCTTCAAAATTCATCCATGTTGTAAGTAGTATGCATCAGAACTTCATTCCTTTTTTACAGCTGAATTATATACCATTGTATGGATTTTAACACCT
The DNA here is from genome assembly GCF_023851605.1 of Tamandua tetradactyla. Classification (NCBI taxonomy): domain Eukaryota; kingdom Metazoa; phylum Chordata; class Mammalia; order Pilosa; family Myrmecophagidae; genus Tamandua; species Tamandua tetradactyla. The sequence goes on from NC_135336.1 coordinate 20,463,062, forward strand.
TTTATTTAACCATTCATTGGTTGATGGGCACTTGAATTGCTTCCACCTTTTGAACTTATGAATACTGTCAGTATGAACATTGGTTCACAAATATCTGTTCAAGGCCCTGCCTTCAATTTTGGGCATTATATACCTAGAAATAGGATTGCTTAGGACATAAGATAATTCTATACTTCACTTTCTCAAATTCTTTTCCAGAGCAGCTGTACCATTTTACATTCTCATCAACAATGCTTGACGGTCCTTATTTCTCCACATCCTCAGCAACTTTTATTTTCCATATATAAAAAAATAGTAGCCATTTCAGTGGCGGTGAAGTAGTCACTCATTGTGGTTTTGATTTGTATTTCCCTCACGACTAATGCCCTCTGAACAGATTTTCATGTGCTTATTAGCTACTTGCATATCTTTTTTGAGAAACAGTTATTCTAGGCCTTTGTCCATTTTTAAATTGGGTTGTCTTTTTGTTGTTGCATTGTAAGGGTTCTTTATATATTCCAGACATTAAGCCCTTCTCAGATATATGATTTTCAAATATTTTATCCTATTTTGTCAGTTGCCTTTTCACTTTCTTGATAATGTCCTTTGATGCACAAAGGTTGCTAATTTTGATGAAGCCCAATTTATACATATATATTTTTTATTGCTCATGCTTTAAATGTAAAGTCTAAGAATCCATTGTCTAATAAAGGTAATGAAGATGTTCCCCTAAAAGTCCTCTAGGACTTTCGTTTTAGTTCTTATATTTGGTTCTTTGATTCATTTTAAGTTAATTTTAAAAATTCCAATCTCATAAAGTTTTTAGCTAAATTTTGGGTCATTCTAATTTTAAGATTTCATTTTTTAAAAAAAAACTTAAAGTTTGTTTCCCTATATATTCATATTCACTCTATTATTAGTTCCCTCCATTCTATTAGCGTGGCAAATAGTAAAACTGGTTTTCACTTTGTGTGGACACTAGGTATGTGAAGACATACCCTCAGAAGAAATTTTTCAATATTAAATGTACTAAGCTTTTTTGGTCATTACATATACTGTGGTGTGCTGGTTTGAAACTGCTACGTACTCCAGAAAAGCCATGTTCTTTTAATTCTAACCTGATCTTGTGGGGGTAGACGCCTAGACATGTACATTTTGGAGATGCAGAAGGAAAGGCCTCGGCAGAAGCCAAAACGGCCCACAGGAGCTGAGAGAGCCATTCTGAAATCAACCTAGGAGGGCCAGCAGGAAAACCCACTAATTGTGTCATCTGGGGACGGGATTCACAAGTATGATCCCATTGGCGTCATTTCTTTAATACTTTTTATTTTGACATTGTGCTGATTTGAAACTGTTATGTACCTCAGAAACGCCATGTTCTTTTAATCCAATCTTGCAGGGACAAACCCATTATTGGGTGGGACCTTTTATTAGGTTGTTTCCATGGAGATGTGACCCTGCCAATTCAATATGGGTCTTAATCCACTAGCTGGAGTCTTTAAGAGAGAGACATTTTGGAGAGACCTCAGAGCCAAGAGAAACTGAGAGAGAAAGAAAATGCCCACAGAGACATTTTGGAGAGAAGAACCAGGAATTGTAATTTGTACCTTATTGAATCCCCTTTATAAAGCCAATCTATTTCTGGTATAGTGCATTCCGACAGCTTTAGCAAATTGAACCTTGTGGTCTCTAAATTCCTCAGTCCCTTTGTGGCTTTGCATACATTTGCAAGCTTGCTGAAACCCCTTAAAATATTCTAAGTACAGAGAACAAAAAACATCAGATAGGCAAGATTTCCAATGAAGATGGCAAGCAATTCAGTCTACAGATCTGCAACTTTCCTGAATAAATAATATAAATAATTCCAAAGAAAAATCATATATTGTCCAAGAGGATATTTTTGTTCATTTAAATTAAATAAACTTAGATAATTTCTCAGAATTTGAAGGACAATTTAAAACTAAAGCCAAAGGAAAGCATGGTTGGTACTTTATAGCTCATTACTTATCAAAAATTTTCTCAATTATACGTGGTTTTAACAAGATGTCAAGACTCCATCTTATCATGAGATACACAGGAGGTCATGATAACTTAATTGCATGAAAAATGAAGCCACTCTATAAACTCAAGCTTCATTTAAAAATAAAATAAGTTCAAACATTTTGATAAAACTAATAGACGAACATCAAGAAAATTCGGAAAAAAAATTATAAGCCAGCTATTTTTTCTGAATCAAACATCCTCTCCTTAAACAATGGTTCAACACTTTCAACGTAGCCTCATTAGTAATGCAGATAAATACATGTATAACCTCATTTCTTTTTTTCTATGAAAAGTGGGGAATGTAAAGCACAGAAAAGTCAAAGGTATACTTTCTAATGTGGATTTGATGACAAAGAAGATTTTGGTAGTTTATCTGAATAATTCTGAAACTCTAAGCATGTAAGATTTCTCCCATTTTTTAAAACAGTTTTCTATGTTTATTAAAAAAGAAAAAGTATAAACTACAGGAATTGTCACTTTTCTTCCAAACCTCAACTTTGATGATTCAAAACATTAGATTTTAGGTTCCTACAATACAGGTGAGGAAGTTTTTCCTATGCTAGAAATAGTTGTAGGTTTACAAAAACAATCATCCAAAAAATACAGGATTCCCATAAACCATCCTATTTTAAACACCTTGCATTGGCATGATACATTTGTTACAATCAATGAAATCTCAATTTTCTAACTGTACTGTTAACTATAGTCAATAGCTTAACTTGGATTAACTGTGCTGTGAAATTTCATGGAATTTTTAAAAAACTTTATTCTAGTAACACATGTAACCTAAAATACCCTCTTTTCACCACAGTCAGACACATAATACAGTGTTGTTAATTACATTCCCCATATTGTGTTACTCACCATCACCCATCACCAAAACTTTACCATAGACCTAAATAGAAATTCTACATTTTAAGTCTTAACTCCCATAATACCCCACACCATTTTCTGGTAACCTATATTCAAGATTCTGACTGTATGAGTTTGCTTATTCTAATTATCTCCTATCAGTGATATTATACAATATCTGTCCTTTTGTGTCTGGCTTATTTCACTCAACATAATGTCTTCAAGTTCATTCATGTTGTCACATGTATTAGAACTTCACTCCTTCTTAAGGCTAATATTGCATTGTATGTATATAATATACACCACATTTTGTTGATCCATTTATCAGTTGATAGATACTTGGGTTGCTTCTATTGTAACTGTAAATAATGACATTGTAAATAATGCCACTATGAAACTGGTGTGCAAATATCTGTTTGAGTCCCTGTTTTCAGTCTTTTTGTACCTAACAAGTTGGATTGCCGGTTTATAGGGTAATTCTAAACTTCCTAACAACTTCTGGCTGCACCATTTTACATTCTCACCAGCAATAAAAGAGTGTTCCTATTTCTCTACTTCCTCTCCAACATTTGTAATTTCCTGTTTCTTAAACAGTAGCCACTCTATTGGGTATGAGATGGTCTCTCATGGTTTTTATTTGCATTTCCCTAATGGCCAATGATGCTGAGTAACTTCTCTTATGTTTTTTGGCTATTTGTATGTTTTCTCTGGAGAAATGTCTAGTCAACTCTTTGGCCCATTTTTCAAGTGGGTTGATAAACTTTTTGTCGTTGAGTTAAAGGATTTCCTTATAAATTCTAGATATTAAAACCTTATCATCCCTACCCCATATTAGTGACAGACCCTTCCAATATGAGAAATTTAAGATTGCCATAGCCTAAAATACCCCTAAAGAGAGGGATGGAAAGATCAAAGGTGATGGAGGAGTTTTACAGAGAAGGTAGGACTTAACAAATGAATATGAATGGTGAATCATAAATTGATATCTCTTTTAGTCTCTAGTATTTTAGAGCAGCTAGAAGTAAAAACCTAAAATTGTGAAATTGTAACCCACGTCAAAGTCTGAAATATGCTCTACAACTAATTGTGGTGCTGTGCTTTGAAATTTATAGCTTTTTTGTATATATGTTACTTTTCACAAAAAAATGAAGGAAAAAAGTCAATTGTGATGACAAAAATTTATTTAAGCCCTCTAGCCTCTAGCTTCCTATATTCTGGAGCAGCTAGAATGAAAAATATGAGAGGATCATATGATAGCCTATGACAAACTCTGGGATCTGTCCTGTAACTACTTATTGAAGAGTATTTTGAAAACTACTGCTTTTTTATTTCTTTGCTTTGCATATATGTTACATATACAATAAAGAAAAGTTAAAAAAAATTAAATATCACATTAAAAAAACCTTATCAGATATATGATTTCCAAATATTTTTCTTATTATGTAAATTTTACTTTCATGATAAAGTCCTCTGAATTTTTAATTTTTATGAGGTCTCATTTATCTTTTTTTTTTATTTTGTTGCTGTACCTTGGATGTAAAGTCTAAGAAACCTTTGCCTAATAAAAGGTGCTGAAGATGCTTCCCTACGTTTTCTTCTAGGAGCCTGATTGTTTTGGCTCTTACATTGAGGTCTTTCATCCACTTTCAGTTAATTTTTGTAAATGATGTGATGTAGGGGTCCACCTTCATTCTTTTGCAAATGGAGATCCAGTTTACCTGTACCATTTTTTGAAAATACTATTTTTTTTTCCCAATTGAGTGACCTTTGCCTTCTTTTCAAAGTTTAGTTGGCTGTAAATGTGAGGCTTGATTTCTGAACTCTCAACTCAACTCCATGTATCAGATGTCTGCTCTTGTGCAAGTACTATGCTGTTTTAGTTACTGTGGCTTTGTAGTAAGTCTTAAGATCAGGAGGTTCTGAGTTTTCCGTTTGTTCTTTTTTCAAGATAGCTTTGTCTATTCAGGACCATTTACCCTTCCATATAAATTTCCTGATTCACATTTCCATTTCTGCAAAGGAGATTGTTGGTATTTTGATTGGGTTAGTGTTGAATCTGTAAATTGTTTTGGGTAGAATTAACATCTTAAAATATTTAGGCTTCTAATCCACAAACATGGAATGTTGTTCCATTTATTTAGGTCCTCTTTGATTTCTTTTAGCAATGTCTTTGTAGTTTTCCTTGTACAAGTCCTTTATATCCTAGGTTAGATTTGTGCCTAGCAATTTGATTATCTTATTTGCTATTGTAAATGGAATTTTTTCTTGATTTCTTCTTCCAAGTGTTCATTATAGTGCATAAAAACACTACTGAATTTTGCACGTTGATCTTGTACCCTGATTAGTTCTAGAGGCTCTGTAGCAGGGTTTTCAGGATTTTCTGTGTATAGGATCATGTGCAAATAAAATTTTACTTCTTCCTTTCCAATTTGGATGCTTTTCATTTCTTTTTCCAGCCTAACTGCTCTGACTAGAACTTCCAGTACAGTGTTGAATAACAATGGTGACAGTGGGCATCCCTGTCTTGTTTCTGATCTGAGAAGGAAAGCTTTCAGTCTTTCACCATTAACTATGATGTTAGCTGTGGCATTTTCATATATGCCATGTATCATGCTGAATGAGTTTTCTTCTATTCCTAGTTAACAAAACGTTTTTTATCAAGAAGTGAGTTAGATTTTTTTTTTCTATTTTTGGCATATGCAGGCTCCAGGAATTGCATGTGGGTCTCCCTACTGGTGGTGATAACTCTACTACTGAGCGACCCCTGCACTGCCCTCTTATTTCTGCATCAATTGAGATATTCACGTTTTTTTTTCATTTTGTTAAGGTGGTGAATTACATTAATTGATTTTCTTATGTGGAATGATCCTTGAATACCTGGTATATTCAAGTGGAATCAACTGATCATGGTGTACAATTCTTTTAATGTGCTGTTGGATTTGGTTTGCTAGTATTTTATTAAGAATTTCTACATCTATATTCATAAGACAAATTGGTCTGTAATTTTCTTTTCTTGTGGCATGTTTATCTGGCATTGATATGAGGGTGATATTGGCATCGTAGAATGAATTAGGAGTGTTTCCTCCTTGTGGTAGTTAGATTCAGTTGTCAACTTGGCCAGGTGAAGGCACCTAGTTTTGTTGCTGCGGACATGAGCCAATGGTACATGAACCTCATCTGTTGCTAATTCCATCTGCAGTCAGCTAGGAGGCATGCCTGCTGCAATGAATGATATTTGACTTAATTGGCTGGTGCTTAAATGAGAGATTCAATGTAGCACAGCCCAAGCAGCTCAGCATACCTCATCTCAGCACTCGCAGCTCAGCCCGGGCCCTTGGAGATGAAGAAAGAAATCACCCCGGGGAACATTGTTGGAACCCAGAGGCCTGGAGAGAAAGCCAGCAGAGACCATCCTGTGCCTTCCCACTTAAGAAAGAACCTCAGTTGAAAGTTAGCTGCCTTTCCTCTGAAGAACTAACGAAATAAATCCCCTTTTATTAAAAGCCAATCCATCTCTGGTGTGTTGCATTTTGGTAGCTAGCAAACAAGAACACTCCTCTTCAATTTTTTGGAAGAGTTTGTTCAGGATTGGTGTTAATTCTTCTTGGACTATTTGGTGAAATTTACTTGTGAAGTCATCTGGTCCTGGACTTTTCTTTGTTGGGGGGTTTTTGAATACTGATCCCAACTCTTCAGCAGTTATTGGTTTGTTGAAATCTATTTCTTTGTGAGTCAGTGTGCGTAGCTTGTGTGTTTCTAGGAATTTGTCCATTTTCTCTAGGTTTTCTAATATGTTGGCATACATATAGTCCTTTTAATTTCAGTGGAGTTGGTAATAACATCCCGTTTTTCATTTCTTTTTTGTCATTTGTGTTCTCTCTTTTTTTCTTTGTCTCTGTACCTAAAGGTTTGTCAATTTTATTGAATTTTTCAAAGAACCAACTTTTGGTTTAATTGATTCTCTCTATTGTTTTTGTATTATCTAATCTATCTCTACTCTGTTTTTTCCTTCCTTCTGGTCGCTTTGGATTTATTTTGCTCTTCTTCTTGTTCTTTCAGCTTTGAGGTTAGTTCTCTAATTTGAGTTCTTTCTCCTTTTGTAATATAAACATTTAGAGCTATAAATTTGCCTCTCAGCACTGTGTTTGGTGCATTCCATAAGTTTTGGTATGTTTTATTTTCATTTTCATTCGTCTCAAGATATTTTCTAATTTCCTTTGTTATTTCCTCTTTAACCCAGAGTTGTTTAATTTCCACATATTTGTGAATTTTCCAGTTCTCTCAGGTTATTGATTTCTTGCTTCATTCCATTGTGGTCAAAAAAGATAAACTGTATGGTTTCAACATGTTTGAATTTACAAAAACTTATTTAGTGACCTCAAATATGGTCTATCCTAGAGAATGTTCCATCTATACTAGAGAAGAATATGTGTTCTGCTATTGTTGTGTAAAGTGTTCCATATATTGCTGTTAGGTCTAGTTGGCTTAGAATATTGTTCAAGTCTTGTATTTCCTTATGGATCTTCTGTCTAGATATTCTATCCATTATTGAAAGTGGTATATTACAGTCTACTACTTTAATGTAGAACCACGAATTTCTTCTTTCCAATTTGTAAGTATTTCCTTCATATATATATATTTTTCTCCCTCTTTTTTTTCCTATACCCCTAATCACTCCCTTTCATTGTGCTTCACATATTTTGGATCTTTGTTGTTAGCAATTCATAATTGTTATGTCTTCTTTTTGAACTGACCCATTTCTCAGTATACAATGACCATCTTTGTCCCTTGTAACAGTTTTGGATAAAAGTCTATTTTATGTGATAACAGTATTGCTACTACAGCCTTCTTTTGGTTACTACTTGCATGGTATATTTTTTACATCCTTTTACTTTCAACCTACTTATATCTTTGAATTTAAGGTGAGTCTCTTGTAAACAGCATATATTTTGGTCAAACTTTTAAATCCATTCTGCCAATCTTTGCCTTTAGACTTATTTATGTATTTATTTTTGATGCATAGTCTGGGAATCGAACTTGGGTCTCCTGTAATCTATTTATTTTTCAAATTGAGATATATTATGTATTCACATACCATATTATCATTCAAAGTGCACAATTAGTGGTACACAGTATCATCATATAGCTGTACATTCATTATCACAATAGATTTTTGAACATCTTTATCACTCAAAAAAAGCATAAATATAAAAGTAAAAAAGACCACCCAAAACATTCCATACCCACTTTCCCCCCTTTGTAATTTTTTTTTTTTGGTCTCTTTTTGTTCTTACCCATCTGTCCATACTCTGGATAAAGCGAGTGTCAGTCACAAGGTTTTCTCAATCACACGAACATACCTTAAAAGCTCTACAGTTATTCAATCATCTTCAAGAATCAAGGCTATTGTATTATAGTTCAACTATTTCAGGTATTTCCCTCTAGCTACTCTAATACACTAAAAACTAAAAAGGAAGGGCAGGCCACAGTGGCTCAGCAGGCAGAGTTCTCGCCTGCCATGCTGGAGACCTGGGTTTGATTCCCGGTGCCTACCCATGTTAAAAAAACAAACAAACAAACAAAAACTGAAAAGGGAGATCTATATAATGCATAAAAATAACCTCCAGAATGACCTCTCAATTCTATTTGAAATCTCTCAGGCATTGAAACTTGAATATATTTCATTTCTCTCTTCCCCATTCCCTTATTATGGCCATGCTCATCCCTGGGAGTCATGTCCCATGCTGCTAGGGAGATTTACACACCTGGGAGTCCTGTCTCATGTAAGTGGAAGGGCACTCAGTTCACCTGTGGAGTTGACTTAGAAAAATGTCACATTCAACAACAAAAGAGGTTCTCTGGGGGTGATTCTTAGGCATAATCATAAATAGGCTTGGCTTTTCCTCTGTAGGAATAAGTTTCATAAAGGAAAGCTCCCAAAGTGAGGGCCTGGTCCATCAAATTGGCAGTACCCAATGCTTGCAAGAATATCAGGTCTTCCCCACGTGGAGAAGTTTAAAATTTTCACCTTTACCTCAGTCCCTCAAGGGGACTTTGCAAATACTTTCTAATCTGCCCGTGTTACTCTGGGATGTATTAGGACACCAACACGTACAAACCAACAAGATCTCACTCCCTGTTCAATGTTCCCCGTAATTATGGTGTTCAAATAAGCTGACCATACAAGTTAAATTAGAGAAGTACTAACAAGAATATAAATTTAAAATATATATATTTTTATTAATAAATCTTCACACACATTCCATGTATGCTGTACAATCAATGGCTCACAATATCATCACTCTCACTGACCAGTAGTATTTCTATCTACACAATTTATTTTACCCTTTGTCCCCCCTATTATTTCTTTTTTTAATTGATTCTTTTTTAATTCATCTGTCCATACCCTGGATAAAAGGAGCATCAGACACAAGGTTTTCACATTCACACAGTCACATTGTAAAAGTTGTATCTTTATACAATCTTCTTCAAGAATCAAGGCTATGGGACACAGTTCACCAGTTTCAGGTACTTCTCTCCAGCCATGCCACTACACTATAAACTAAAAAGGGATATCTATATAATGCATAAGAATAACCTCCAGGATAACCTCTCAACTCTGTTTGAAATCTCTCTGCCATTGAAACTTTATTTTGTTTCATTTCTCTCTTCTCTCTTTTGGTCAAGGCTTTCTTAATCCCTTGATACTGGATCCCAGCTCATTCCAGGATTTCTGTTCGTTGCCAGGGAGATTTCCATTCCTGGGAGTCATGTCTCACGTAGGAGGGAGGGCAGTGAGTTCACCAGCCAGCATGGCTTAGAGAGAGAAACCACATCTGAGCAACCAAAGAAGTTCTCTGGGGGTGACTAGTAGGCCTAATTTTAAGTAGACATAATCTATCCTTTGCAGGAATACATTTCATAGGGGAGAACCCCCAGATCAAGGGCTCGGCCTATTGATTTGGTTGTCCCCACTGCTTGTGAGGATATCAGAAATTCTACAAATTGGAAAGTTGAATATTTTCTCTTTTCTCACCAGTCCCCCAAGGGAACTTTGCTAATGTTTCTTTATTTACTGCTCAAATTACTCTGGGATATTTAGGGGCATCACATTAACCTAGACAAACCAACAAAATTTCCTACCCTATTCTAGACTCCACATACTTGTGCTCTTTGGTCTCACAGAGAAGTTGAGATTTTAAAATACAGTCAATATTATCTTTTACATTTTAGTCTGATTTACTTAAGTTCTAACCAAATCAGAGATCATCATCTCTCTGAGATCACTTTTCTAGGGTTTTTAACAGCTGCTGTATGAGGTAATGCTGATTTTTGTAGTTGCAGAACTCTAGCTCTAAGTCTCAGGTGTCACACAAATATTCGAAGTTCCAGGGAACAACCAGGTTATATACAAAGAGGTCAGCATCTCAGAATTCAGAAATAACAGTTACAAACCCAGAATAGATGTAACTGCTGTCAGTTTACAATCAAGGAAACTTTACAATAGGTCTTCACCTGATAACCTACATTATCAAATTCAATTTTCAGAGTTTGCACATTATATTTGTTCCATATTAGTGATACGTTATATCTGTCTTTTTATTTCTGGCTTATTTCATGCAACATACTGTCCTCAAAGTTCACTCACTTAGTTGGATGCCTCACAACTTCATTACTTTTTGCAGCCACTCAATAGTCCATTGTATATATACACCACAGTTCCCCATCTCTCAATCAATGTACCCTAAGGCCACCTCCAACCACTGCTAATTGTGAACACTGCCACCACAAACATTGGTGTGAAAAGTCCATTTGTGTCCCTGCTCTCAGTTCCTCCAAGTATACACCTAACTACCCCCTCCGCATCCAGCCTTCTGCAGAGTCACCACATTACCTTCCAGAGAGGTTGCGCCACTCTACTCCCCTACCAACAGTGACTAGGTACATCTCTCTCTCTCCACATTCTTTCATATCTCTTCATTTTTAACAGTTTTATTCACACATCATACAATCCAATCTAAGTAAAAAATCAATGGTTCCAGGTATACTCACATGGTCATGCCTTCACCACTACAATCTATATGAGGATATTTTTATTTCTTCCGCAAAGAATCCCATACCCCTTCCCCACATCACTGACATTTAGCTTTGGCATACTGCCTTTGTTACATCCAATGGAAGCATATTGTATTGTCACTGTTAACTGTAGACCCTAGTTCCCACTGATTGCATCCCATCCCACCCCCTTACTATCCCATTTTCAACACCTTGCAATATTGATTTTCGTTTGTTCTCCTTCATGCAAAAATGTTTAAATATTTGTATATTTAATCATCATCATTGTCCACTTTAGGCATTCCTAAAATATGCTGTCTCAGTCTTTATCCTCTATTTTTCCTTCTGGTTTCATACCTGCCCCAACCCTACTCCCTCAACCATTCTCACATTCAGCTTCAGTGTACTTATATTACTGTGCTACAATCAGGTAGTATTGTGCTATCTTTACAATCAATCCTGTTGAAAATCTGTATTCCTTCTAGGATCAAATATCCAATCTATATACTCGTTACATCTCCTGATACCCTGCTTCTTAACCTTCACTCTCAAAGTCCACTCATTAATATTTGATTAGATACCAACTTAACTTCAATAGCATATACATACCTTGTTTCTACTGGCCTCTGTTCCCCCATCTTTTTTTGTACATATTAAAAATTATATATGTACAAAATATTTCATACATTGTATGCCCCAAGCAAGATTCACTACTTTTTATGTATTTGCATTTTAGCACCTATATGTAGTAAGAAGTGGAATTACATATAAAAAGAAATACAATAGTATCAGCATTTATAATTACCCAGATGGTTGTGTCTACTGGAGGTCTTTATTTCTTTATGCTATTTTAAATCACTGCCCATTGTCTTATCCTGTCAGTCTGAAGGAAAGGACATGTACAATGCTTTTCCTTTAGCATTGCTTGTAGGACATGTACAGTGTTAATTAATTCCTCAGCTTTTTCTTTTTTTTTAATCTGGGAATATCTTAATCACTCCCGTATTTTTGAAAAAGAGTCCTGTTGAATATAAAGTTCTTGGATGGTAATTGTTTTCCTTCAGCACTTTAGGTATTTCAACCACCTTCAAGAAGGTAAAGATTAACTTCTTTCTCGTCTCCATGGTTTTTGAAGAGAAATTGGAACTTAATCTAATCAGGACTCCATTGCCCAGAAAATGCTGCTTTACTCTCACAGCTTTCAGAACTCTCTCGTTGCGCTTTGTATTTGACAGTTTGATCAGTACGCACTGGGGCTTATTTTTCTTCAAGTTTATGCTGTTTGGTGTTCTGTTGGCTTCTTGGATGCGTGTATTCATATTTTTGTTGTTGTTGCTGCTGTTAATGCTGGAAAGTTTTCAGTTTCTATTTCTTTGGCTAATACTTCTACACCTTTCTCATTTTCTTCTCATTCCGGGACTCCCATAATGTATAAGTTGGTATGACTGATGGTATTCCAGAGGTTTCTTAGGCCATTTTCACTTTTTATAATTCTTTTTCTTTTCTGCTCTTAAGCCTTGCTCATTTCAGTTGTCTTGTCTTGGAGTTTGCTTTTTTCTGCCAGCTCCAATTTGCTGTTGATACCCTCCTGGGAATTTGTCATTTCAGTTATTGTGGTCTCAACTCCGATAGTTTTATTTGGTTCCTTTTTAAATTTTCTCTCTTTGTTGAGATTCTCATATTGTTCATTCACTGTCTTCCTGATATCCTTTAGTTTCTTCTCTATATTTTCCTTCTTCTCCTTGAGATACCTAATAGCATACTTTTTTTAAAGGCTTTGTCTGATATATCCATAGTCTGATATTTTTTTGTTGATGTTTCTGGATTTTTATCCTCTTTCTTTAGGTGGGCCATCATTTCCTGTTTCGTTGTCTTTTAATCTTTTGTTGCTCACCATACTTTTAATATTATAAAATGTTAACTCTGGGATTTATTTCCGGAGATGCCTCTTTCTTGAGCTTGTAACCAGCCAGGGATAAGACAAGTTTTCTTTTTTTATTTATTTATTAATTAAAAAAAAATTTAACAAATGAACTAAAACATTAACACGTGATCATTCCATTCTACATATATAATCAACAATTCACAATATCATCACTTAGTTGCATATTGCATATTCATCATTTCTTAGAACATTTGCATCAATTCAGAAAAAGAAATAAAAAGACAACAGAAAAAGAAATAAAACAAAAACAGGAAAAAAAAAAAAAGATTATACATACCATAACCCTTACCCCTAGCTTTTATTGATCACTAGCATTTCAAACTAAATTTATTTTAACATTTGTTTCCCCTATTATCTATTTTTATTCCATATAAAACAAGTTTTCTTATGTGTCAGCCCTCCTATCAGGAAAATCCACCCAAAGCAAATGCAAAGTACTGGGTCCTCCCTATATTTTCTGGACCTGCTGTCTTGTCTTGGGCTTGTGCTTGCTAGTGGCCTTAGGAGTTCCCCTGTTTACAGGAGTTTGAATGCCACATCTAATTCCCAGGAAACATTCTCCCTCTTTCAAGTATTCCATTGTGGAACTTAAAGCAGGTAAGCCTTTGCCCACACCATCTGCCTCAATTTCTTCTTACACTGCTTTCATTGTCTCAAGCTGCTTTTGCCTTGAAGGCAAATTATGGAAGAGGGGGTGCACACTGGAGAGGAGTTTCCCAAGTCAGTCTTTCCCAGCTGAAACAACACCAGGGACCCACAAAGGGAGCACTGGTTGCCTTCAAACTGCCCTGGGGAGGGAAAAAGGGTAGGGCCAGGAAGGATGCCAGAAGCTTCTTCCATGGTTCCCTAAAGATGTGCTTTCTTGACCTGCCCAGACAATGTGGCCCTTCAATTGTCAGACACAGCTCTGAGGAAGTATAGTCTTTAGTTCTCCTCTCCCACCTCTGTCCTGGGTGGGTTGGAACATCGGTGGCCCTCAGAACTAGGGCCCTAACAATCTAAAGTAGCTAATCAAAACCCATGACCAGTGACCCGTCCGTGCCCACCTTGGTTCTTGGGGAAATAGATTTTTATGTCTCTTAATGGCTATATTTTCACTTTTTATAATTCTTTTTCCTTTCTGCTCCTAAGCCTGACTCATTTCAGCTGCCTTTTCTTTTATAATTCTTTTTCCTTTCTGCTGCCTGCTGTGAAAGTGGATGATGGACGCAGAGAAAACAATTTACTGGTATTTACCTTAATTTACCAGCATCTTTCTCCCATTCTTCCTTGGATGATGCACAGTGTTCTGTTGGATTCTGGAGTTTTGAAATCATTGATTCAGGCATGTTGTTTAATAGTTCTGGTGGGGGCACTGATTCCTAGGGCTTCATACTCTGCCATCTTCCCTCAGTCCTCTCAAATTAATTTTTGCATATGGTGTGAGGTAGGGGTCCACATTCATTCTTTTGCGTGTAGATATCTAGTCTTTCCAGCACCATTTTTTGAGGAGACTGTTCTTTCCCCATTGAATAGACTTGGCATCCTTGTCTAAATCAATTGGCCATAGGTGTGAGGGTTTATTTCTAAACTCTCAGTTTTATTCCACTGGTCTATATGTCTGTCCTTAGACCAGAACCACACTGTTTTGATTATTGTAGCCTTGTAATAAGTTTTAAAATTAGGAAATATGAGTCCTCCAACTTTGTTGTTCTTTTTCAAGATAGTTTTAGCTATTTAGGACCCCTTATACCCTTCCATATGAATATGATGATTTATTTTTCCAATAAATCCAGCAAAGAAGGCTGTTGGAATTTTGATTGGGATTTGGGCTGAATCTGTACATTGCTTTAAATAGAACTGACATCTTAACAATTTTTAGTCTTCCAATATATTAACACAGAATGTCTTTCCATTTATTTAAGTCTTTTAAAATTTCTTGCAGCAATGTTTGTATTTTTCATGTAAAAGTCCTTTACATCCTTGGTTAAATTTATTCCTAAGAATTTCATTATTTTAGTTGTTATGGAAACATATTTTAAACTTATCAATGTGATACTCAATACAGGATAGTGTTTCCTGTGTTCTTAAGATGTTCTAAAAGTTGCCCGATCAATTAAGCTGGGTTAAACAAAGCTACCTGAATCTTTACTGCAGGACTTCTCAGAATTTTTAATATTTTTAGTTAACATGCTAATGTAGATTATGGCTCTCCAAGGGAAAATGTAACATTTACCAAACTTCTATTAATATGTTGTGGAAGCAATGTGTTGTCATTGATATTGGCTATCATTCCTCCTCCATCTGGAATACAAAAGGTGAATCAGACTCTTGGGTATAGTATCCTGATAGCAGAGTTGCCTGTCAAACTCAAACCTGTTATGAACACCAAAGTAGAAGATTAAGTTACAGTCCAGTCCAGTTTTATTTGGTTATACACTATAACATCAAAATCTTCCCAGAAACCAGTGGAGAGCCTGACTTGAATTCAACCTGTAATGTGCCCTTCTGTAGCAACCTTAACCAAAGGCAACCAGGACAGGCTTAATTATAGAAACTGAGGGGAACATTTAAGTCCTGTGGCTCTGGAAAGTTTAAGACTGTAATTAAGTCTTATTTAACTGAAAATGTAACAGTGGAATTCTCCCAGGGGAGAGGAGGGAAGAAGAAGGAAGAAACTGCTCATTTGGAGGAGAAAGCAGATAGGCTGGACAATTTTCAGGATCTCGTCTCCTTTTTTTAACTACATTTTTTAGGTAGGGTTGGAAAAGAAGATGGTCAGGTTTAGGGTCTTAGTAGCTTAGGATTCTGTGGTCTTAGCCTGGCTCTCCCTCTCCCCAGCACTTTCTGTATGAAGATGGCTTCCTTCTAGGTTCTCATTGCTCAGCCTGAATAAAAGCGGCAGACAAGCAAGAGCAACAACAACAAACTGGGCCTTTCAACCAAACGTAATAGCTCGTCATTCTACATTTTTCAGAATTCTTCATGTGAAAGTGCTGTGTGGTCCTCCTGTAGGGCCTCCTCACAACTTAGAGCATAGATTATATCGATGCTAAGTGTGTACATGATCAGGAAAACCCACTAATGGTCTCACCTGGGGATGGGATTCACAAGTATAATTCCATTAGCATCATTTCTTTAAAACTTTTTATTTTGACATTGTGCTGGTTTGAAACTGTTATGTGTCCCAGAAAAGCCATGTTCTTTTTTCTTTTTCAAGCCATGTTCTTTTTTTTTTTTAACACGAGCACGCACCAGGAATTGAACCCAGGTCTCCGGCATGGCAGGTGAGAACTCCACCACTGCGCTACCATTGCCTGCCCCCTAAGCCATGTTCTTTTAATCCCAATCTTCTGGGGGCAAATCTATTATTGGGTGGGACCTTTTGATTAGGTTGTTTCCCTGGAGATACGACCCTGCCCTTAATCTGCTTGTTGAAGTCCTTTAAGATAGAGACATTTTGGAGTGACTTCAGAGCCAAGTTAAAAGCTGGAAGAGAAAGAAAATACCTATAGAGACATTTTGGGGATTAAAACCAGCAGATGCAGGCATGTGCCTTCCCATGTGACAAAGGAACCCTGTATGCCAACAGCCTTTCCTCTGAGAAGGTATCCTCTTATTGGTGCCTTAATTTGGATATTTTCATGCCTTAGAATTGTAACTTGTAACTTAATAAATCCCCTTTGTAAAAGTAGATTCATTTCTGGTATACTGCATTCTGGCAGCTTTAGCAAACTGTAAGAGACATAATTTCAGATCCAGAGAAAAGTTAATAAATTTGTAAACATAAATTTCACTACTTTAACATAATTAAAGAACTAGTATAAGAATTCCTCCATACCCACTTCTCTCTGGTAGTCAGGGTTTTCTAGAGAAAAAGAACCAACAGGAGAGATCTGTAAATATGAGATTTATAAAGGTGTCTCATAGAACCATGGGAACAGAAAAGCCCAAAATCCTAGGGTAGGCTGTGAGGCCAGCAGCTCCAACAAAGGTTCTGGACAAACACCACAGGAGATGCTCGCTGGCTGAAGAAGCAGTAAAAGAATCTCTTCTTCCTTAAAAGCCTTGAACGGATTGGATTATCTCATTGTGGGAGACGCATCTTAGCTGATAGCAGACATAATCAGCCACAGATACAATCAGCTGATTGATGATATAATATCAGCCACAAAATAACCTTGTAGCAATGGTCAGGCCAGTGCTTGTCTGACCAGATAACTGGGCATAATCATTTGGGCAAGTGGCAAGTAACCAGCACATTCTCCATCTAGATTCCTCAAATGTTAACATTTTACCACTTGCTTTTTCATTCTCTCTTGTTCCTTCTCTATTTCTATCTGTACTTATATTTATATATATGTATGGATATACATTTTTCCTGAACTGTCTGAGAGTAAGTTGCAGAGAAGAGTCTCCCTAAATACTTCAGTGTCTTTTTCCTAAAAACAAGAACATGCTGTTACATAACCACATAGCAATTAACAAAATCAAAACTTTAACCTTGATACACTCCTTTATTCAAATGTCGCCAATTGTTCCAATAGTGTCCTTTATAGAAAAAGGTCAGATTCTCATGACTTGGACATTTTTCATGAGTAAAGACCAGTTATTTTGCAGAATGTCCCTCAACTTGGATTTGCCAACCAAATTATGTTTGGATTAGATTGTACAGTTTTGGCAGGAAAACCTCCAGAAAATGATACATCATATCAAGTGGTATATAATATCAATTTGATCCAATTACTAGTGATGCTAACTTGATCCTGTGGTTAAGGTGGTGTCTATCACTGCAATACTTTTCTAATCTACCAAATTAAATAACATACTCCCTTACTACTGGTGTTTTAAAACTCAGGTACAATTTTAACTTGCTTAACCCTGGGCAGATACATAACCGATCAATTGTAAATGATGTCTGAGCATAATTCTTGTGTAAAAGGCCCAATTCCTCTCATGAAACAACTTTCTGACCTCAAATATGAGAGAGAGTAATTTTCCACTCCATTTAAAACAGACAGAAATATGTATAATGAAAATGGTGATTATGTTTAAGGCTAGGACCAGATTTTTGTTAAAATTTTATAGGCTGTGCTTTTCCATGCTATTTAAAGTTGATTTAATCTCTGTGGACATACAAAATCAGTCAAATTGAAGTTCCCACACAAAACACACAATCCTAAGTAGGAATAGAGACCCAGTCTGGGTTAAGGTTTAGACCTATCCCTTGAGTCTGTTATACGGTCTTTTTTGAAATTGTTATTGAAAACGGTGTTGGAGGTTTTTTGGGAGGCATAAAAGTCTGGATGGCTCTGTTAACTACTCACAGTATTTTATAAATAAATACAGAAAGATCATCATGTCAAAAAACGCTGTTTGCTTTAGGGTCTAGACTATGGTAGCTGATCGGCTAATAAGGACATAGGCTGAAAAATGGAAGTATGATTGAAGATGCTAGTAAACAGTAAGAGATAGTAGGAGAATAGCTGAGTAGGAAATGACACGAGGCCAGTTAGAACCTTGGAAGATCAAATGCTGACCTCTAAACTATAAAACAGTAAATTGGGTTACTTAACTGTTTTAATAAGTAATAAGCCTTGGGCACACAAAGATCTGGATTGGATTGATACCATGAAAGGAAACTTGGAAAGGTCACTCTCCAATTATATTACATAGGTGACTTGCATAATGGGACCAGAAACTCCCTTTAGTAAGCATCCCCTCTCCTTGGGGCAGGGTAAGACGAATTGGCACCTTGCATTCTAGCCAGCAACTGGTCCCTGAGAAGAACTAGTAGCATTTCAACTTCCATTCAATCAGGAAAAACATCCAAAGTACTCACTGATCTTTGGGCAGAGTCAAAGCTCAAATGCCTTCAGGGACCAATAGGTAATGTAAACATAAGAAGGAGATTAGATATAGGATAATCGAGAATATGGACTGTGGCAAAATGAAGAGTATAAGTAGGCTTAAAGTCATTCAGATTTGTATTTAAAAAAAAAAAGAATCCAAACACTTGGCTGCTAAATACCATACATTGGGGCCAAAGGCTCAGGGACCAGTACTTTGCCATGCCTGCCCAATGGTGACAGGGCCATCTCTCTACCACAGCTGGAACCCCAGCATCATGATCAGTGTAAGTGGGTTGGGATATCATCACAGATATCCCAGGAGATATATTTGGCAGGAGAAATACACAGTTTCACTATTTCCACAAGAATGCTCCCTCCCTTTCTTGGAAGCCTAGCTCCTACCCTTTATGATGTCTGTTACTACTCAAGTGTTTGGGCCTGTAGGCTCAATTTAGATAACACTTTGTATTTGATGATATCATCCTATTTGTTCATTCAACAAATATTTATTGAGTGCCTTTTATGTGTCAGATGCTATTACTGATGCTGGGGTATAGTGGTGAAGGAGACAATTATTAGGAAGTTAATAATCCAAGGCAGAGGGTAATCAGATAATAAACTAATAAATGAATAAGAGAAATACCTAATAGCATGGATAATATTGTTATGGATTGAACTGTGTCCCCTAAAAAGACATGTTCAAGTCCTTACCTCTGATCCTGTGAATGTGATCTTGTTTGGAAATAAGATCTTTGAAGATATTATTAAAGATGAGGCCAAACTGGATTGGGGCGGTCCTAATCTATTATGACTATGTCCTTATAAGAACAGAAAATTTGGACAGTTTCAGTAGCAGAAAGACAGAGGGGAGAGAAAAGAATCCATGTGACAGGCAGAAAGAGCTATGGATTGCCAGCAAGCTACTGCTAGAAGTTAGAAGAGATGTGGAACAGATTCTTCCCTATGGACTTTGAAGGAAGCAAGGTTTTGCCAAACCTTAATTCAGACTTCTAGTTTCCAGAACAACAAATTTCTGTTATTTTAAGCCACCCAGTTTGTAGTACTTTGTTACAGCAGCCCTGGCAAATTAAGACAAGTATTTAGAGAATTAAACCAGCTAATGGGCTAGAGAGTACCTGGATAACTTCTTTAGAATGAAAAGTGGGTGACAATCTCTCTGAGAAGTAACATTTAAACTGAGATCTGAATGATGCAAAGGAACAGTCTTGTGAAGATGGGGATAAGGCCCATCAAGGGGCACAGCCTGTGCAAGTTCCTAAGACAGAAGTGAGTTTGGAATATTCAAGTTGCCTGAAGGAAGCCAGTGTGGCTGGAGTGGGGTTGATGGATGGAGAGACATGAAATGAAATGGAAAAGTATGTAGGGACTGGATCCAAAGCCTTGCAGGACTTAACAGGAAGTTGAAATTTCATCCTAAATGCAATGGGAAGTCATTAGATCGTTTATAAAAGGATTGGGGTGAAGGATGGATGGTGAGATATGGATTACCTTAATTGATAATCTTCGGTCTCTGATAAATTCCTCCTGAAACAGAATCACCTTCTCACTAGTCTCTAAGGGCCTTCCAATGAAGGACAGAGGATTTAGGGAGAAACATCTTACCAAATATGGATGAATGGAAAATACTGGATATTCAAATCCAGTTTCTGGACAAGGCACTACAGAAGGCCATCTCAGTCCTTTCTACCATCAGCTTGTTTCTGACACCAACGTACCACCTAATACCCCAACTAAATTCTTCCTGCTACGGTCTAAGGCATATTGATACAGCGATAAGTGACTCATCAATGAGATAATGCTCACAACTCTGATCTTGTGTTTTTCTCTTCCTAGAAAGTTCTTCACCCAAATCTCACATGGCTCAGTCCTTTTTTGCCTTCAGGTCTTTCTTGAAATGCTGCCTTCTTGGTATGGCCCTCCTTGACCACTCTCATTACACTTTCAACACTCCCTTCCCCTATACTGCCTTTCCCTGATACTTCTCCCTGAAGCCCATACCATCATCTAGCCTACTACAGAATTCTCTTACTATTTTTCTCTCCTATGCCCCTATGCTAGAGTGTCAGCTACATGAGAACAAGGTCTTTTTATATTATTATTATTTTCGTAGAGAAGCTGTGGATTTACAAAACAATTATGCATAAAATAGAGGATTCCCATACCTCACCCTTTTATAAACACCTCCCATTAGGGTGGTACATGTGTTACAACTGATAAAAGCACATTTTAATAATTGTAGTATTAACTATTGTCTGTGGCTCAACTTAGGGTTCAATGTGTAGTGCAGTTTTAAAAAACCATGGGGTTTTTTAAAAATTTTATTCTATTACCACATATACATCCTAACATTTCCTCCGTTTAACCACATTTAAGATATATATTTCAGTGGTGTTAATTACATTCACCATATTGTGCTACCATCATCACCATCCATTCCCAAAACATTTCTATCATTCCAAAAAGGAACTCTGTACATTTTAAGTCTTAACTCTCTGTTCCCTAGCTATCCCATACCCTGATAACTTCTATTCTAGGTTTTGTCTCTAGGAGTTTGTTTATTTTAATTATTTCATATCAGTGAGTTTATACAATATTTGTCCTCTTGTGTCTGGCTTATTTCACTCAACATGATATCTTTAAGTTTCATCCATGTTGCATGTGTCAGAACTTCATTTCTTTTTAGGATGAATAATATTCCTCTGCATTGTATATATAACATTGTGCTTATCCATTCATCAGTTGACGGGCACTTGGGCTGCTTCCATCTCTTGGCAATTTTGAATAATGTCACTGTGAGCATCGGTGTGCAGATTCTGTTCAAGTCTCTGCTTTTGATTTTTTTGGATATATAACCTAGAAGTGGGACTGACAGGTCACATGGTAATTCTATACTTTCTGAGGAACTATCAAATTGTCTTCCACAGTGGCTGTATCATTTTACACTCAGCAATGAGTGAGTGTTCCTCAGAACATCCTCGCCAACACTTGTAACTTTCTGTTTTTATTTTAGGAGCCATTCTAGTAGTTGTGAAATGGTATTTCTCTCTTTTTTTTTTAACTTTATTTTTATTGTGAAATATAACATATATGTAGAAAAGTGAGAAATTTCCAAGTACAGTTTAACAAGTAGTTATATAGCAAATTTCAAAGTGTGGTACGGATTATACTTCCACAGTTTCAGGCATTTCCTCCTAGCTGTTCTAACACACTAGAGACTAATAAGAAATAGCAATATCATGATTCAGTATTCACAATCATTTGTTAAATCCTATCTTTGTTACAACTCCTACCTCCCATTTGATCTTTCTCCCAATCTTCAGGGACATTTGGGCAATGATCATTCTAAATTCTTCATATTGAAAGGGGAATCGACATTATGGGGTAGGAGGATACAATTAGTTGACATTCTTGGAGAGACTGGTGCCTCTGGGTTTAAGGGCTTATTTGGAGGTTTTAAGTTTCTGAAAAATAAATTTAGTGAGTGAAACTTTTATAGAGCCTCAGATTAGGCCCTGGTTGTTATTTAGGGTTTTCAGGAATACTGTTGATTGGGGTGTCTCATACCATGGCAATTTGCAACATCTAGCTAAAGCTTGCATAAGAGTAACTGCCAGAACAGCCTCTCAACTCTATTTGAAATCTCTTAGCAACTGATACCTTATTTTATTACATTTATATTCCCTTTTTTGGTCAGGAAGGTATTGGTCAGGAAGGTATTGATCCCATAATGCCAGGGCCAGGCTCATCCCTGGGAGTCATGTCGTACATTGCCAGGGAGACTTATACCCCTGGATGTCATGTCCCATGTAGAGGGGAGGGTAATGAGTTAACCTGCAGAGTTGGGCTTAGAGAGAGAGGCCACATATCAGCAACAAAAGAGGTTCTCCAGAAATGACTCTTAGGTATAATTATATGTAGGCTTAGCATCCCCATTACAGAAATAAGTTTCATATAGAAGCAAGCCTAAAGATCAAGGGCTTGGCCTGTTAGCTTGGGAGTCTTTAACGCTTGAGAGAGTATAAGGATTTCCCAGGTGGGAAGTTCAATAGTTTCATAGTTTTTCTACCAGTCACTCATGGGACTTTGGCAATACTTAAAAATTATCTGCTCAGCATACTCTGGGATATATCCTGGTATTACCTTAAGCTATACAGACTTACAAGATCTCGTTCCCTATTCTAGGCTCCACGTGTTTAGGCTTTTTAACTGAACTGGCCAGATAGGTTGAGTTAAATTGTGCACAACAAAAATTTAAGTTTTGGACAAAATAAACATCTCTTCCTTCGGTTTCAGACACAAGGTGAAGTTCTAAAATACAGAAAATATCATCCTTTACCCTGTTGTTCTAGTCAGTTAGCTGCCTGAATGTGATATACCAGAAACAGAACAGCTCTTTCTTTTTTAAACTTTTAAAATTGTATAGTATAACATATATAAAAAGCAAAGAAATAAAAAAGCAATCATTTTCAAAGCCCTCTTCAACAAGTGGTTACAGGATAGATCCCAGAGTTTGTCATGGGCTACCATGCGATCCTCTCAGATTTTTCATTCTAGCTGCTCCAGAATAGAGGAGGCTAGAGGGCTTAAATACTTTTTTATCATCACAACTGACTTTTTTTTTCTGTCTTGTTTTGTAAACAATAACATTTATACAAAAAAGCTATACATTTCAAAGCACAGCACCACAATTAGTTGTAGAACATATTTCAGACTTTTACATGGGTTACAATTTCACAATTTTAGGTTTTTACTTCTCGCTGCTCTAAAATACTGGAGACTAAAAGAAACATCAATTTAATGATTCAGCATTCGTATTCACTTATTAAGTCCTATTTCCTATGTATAATTCCACCATCACCTTTGATATTTTCATACCTCTCTTTGGGGTTGTTTGGGCTATGGCAATTCTAAATTTTGATATTGGAAGGGCTTGTCACTAATATGGGGTAGGGAGATGGAACTATCTGATGCAGAACAGCCTTTAAAAAGGGGATTTTATTAAGTTGCAAATTGATAGCTCTAAGTCTGTGATAATCTCCAAATTAAAGCAAGGCTATAGAATGTCCAAACTAAGGCATCCAGGAAAAGATACCTTGGCTCAAGAAGGCTGATGAAGTTCAGGGTTTCTCTCACAACTGGAAAGGCACGTGGTGAATATGGTGACGTCTACTAGCTTTCTCTCCAGGTTTCTTGTTTCATGAAGATCTCACAGGGGCATTTTCCTTCTACATCTTCAAAGGTCTCTGGCTGTGGTAATTCTATACTTAACTTTCCACAATGATTGTGCCATTTTACAATCCTACCAGCAATGAGAACACCCTCTCAACACCTGTAATTTAGGCTCTGGTGGTTCGCGTGGCTCTGTCTAGATTTTCCAAAATGCTTCCTCTTTTAAAGGATTCCAGTAAAGTAATCAAGACCTACCAGGAATGGGTGGCATCATATCTTCATCTAATCAAGTTAATACCCACAACTGGGTGTGTCATATCTCCATGGAGACAATCTAATTAAAGTTTTCAACCTACATTATTGTTTTATTTTAATTTTTTTTTTTTTGACATGGGCAGGCTCTGGGAACCGAACCCAGGTCTCCAGCATGGTAGGTGAGAATTCTGCCACTGAGCCACCATTGCCCACCCATCAACCTACATTATTGAATCAGGATTAAGGAAAAGGCTAGTCCCACAAGACTGGATCAGGATGAAAACATGGCTTTCTAGGGCACATAATCCTTTCAAACTGGCATATCTGTATTCTGATTTACCTTAGTCCCAACCAGATCAGCTTTGTTTAATTGTGGTTTTGATCTGCACTTCCCTAACAGCTAATGATGTTAAGCACTTTTTTATATGCTTTTTGGCTGTTAATGTTCTTTGGAGAACATTAACATTCTATTCAAACTTTTTCCTCTTTTTTTTGCTCATTTTTAAATTGGACTGCTTGTCTTTTTGTTGCGTTTACATATTCTGGATATTAAACCCTTATTGGATATGTGATTTCCAAGCATTTTCTCCCATTTTGTAGGTTCATGAGAAACCCTCTTGAGGCATGAATATTTTTAATTTTGATGAGGTCCCATTTATCTATTTCTTCTTTTTGGTGTGTGCTTTGGATGTAAAGTCAAAGTCCCTAGGGCAGGATCTTTTACTTTATTTTTGTTTATTGTATTGTTTCTCTGTTCTAGATTACTCATCTAGATGAGCGCTTCACACATAGAACTTTCAAAAAATGTCTCAAACATCTGAAAAAATTTGATGATGGAAAAAAGATTTTATAGATCATCTTCAGTAAATATGTGCTAAATATTAAATGAATAAAAAGGAAGCCAAAGTGCCTGTCTGAGCGTGAATAGATGAATCCGGAAGCCAAGTGGTACAGTGAGATGACCTTGGGATTTGAGTTTCAGCTCTATGCTTTAACCTTTTGGAACCTTGGTTTCATCATCTCTAAACCATCTATAAAATGGGGATAACCACCAACCACCTCTGACGTAACAATAAAGTAAAGCACAATGAAATTCTATGACAATAAATAGCAATAGCAATGATGAGTGTTGAATAACAATAAACAGTAATGTCCTGAATCTAGTAATGTGGACAGGGCCTAAGGCCTTGGAGACAGCCAGCCCTTACCCTGAGGGATCAGACTGCCGTGCTTGGAGTCATCTGCTGGAAAAGACTCTTACTCACTGTCTTTCAAAGGACAGCAGTAAGGAGACTATGCTTCCTTCTTCTGAGCAGCTCCACTACCTCTTCCTCCTATCTATAACCTGCTGCTCCTCCTAGTTGCTTAGAGGCAAAAGTAGACCCTAGCTAATGCAAACATACATCCTCACAGACATGCGTGCCAAGTGTGAAAGCATTGGCTGGCATGACACACTTAGGGCTTCCACAAACTGAAGTCAGAACCCCCAGAACTACCAGACCCAGATGAAAGAGAGGATTTATCTAGTTCATAACACTTTCCACCAGTTCCTTTTTCCCTAATTAGAAAGTACTTCATGAACTCAAGAAATAAAAATGCTTCGATGGTGGTAATACAGAACCATTACAGGTAAATCATAGAAGGAAATGAAAAGTTTCTATAATCCCATCACCTTGTGATAACTGCATCTTTAACATCTACTTCCCATTTTGGTGTGTGTATGTTTGTTTGTGTGTGTGTTATGTGTAGAGGACAACTGTTCAATAAATGAACTAAAACATAAGCCCAGCTGACACTTCTTCAGTCCTTGGCCCCACTGGCTAAATCTCATGCAGGTATCCTGAAAGCAGCTTGGGTCCCTTCTATGGTATCTTCAGTTCCAGACCAGGCCCCAGGCTCCCTACTCCCTAAGAGGAAGGAAGTGTAGCATAGTAAAAAGAGTACTGTCCACATCAAGAACTCCAGCTATGGATTCTGGCTTTACTGATGGCTCACTGTGTGATCTCAGGCACATCACACTCTTGTTATGTTTCAATTTCCTCATCTGTCAAATGGAAGAACAACTGTATATTATTTTCTAGTGGTCTTTCCCCATCTAAAACTCAGAGATATGTAAGATTAGAATAGGTGACTTTTAGATTACTACGGAGGAGGGCCAGTATTTCAGAGTTACCCTTTCGCCCCAACTTTCAAGCATGCCCAGAGAAGGTAGCTCCCCAAAACTGGAATTAGAACCTGAGCTGGGGAGAAGCGAAAACCTAAGTCCAGTGATAGGACTCCCGTAAGTCCAGGGGAGAAGGTAAGGAGGAAGGTGGTAGCCACAGTTTCCATCTGACTTCCAGGGACTAGTCTTTGGACCTCACTTCAGCTGCCGTCCACTTTTCACCACTCTAATTGGGGAGATGGGGCAAGGGCTCCAGGTACAGGATCCTCATGGCCTTTGAAAATGCCACCTATCTAGAGCTTTAAAGTGTGTGAATTTATAATAAACATTAAAGGCTGCATGATAGACTGAATTTGTAAAACTGGGGAAATGCATATACTACATTAAGTGAAAAAAGTAGGATAAATGAGTATAAAATAGGAACACTGTGAAGATATATAGAGTTATATTTTATGGACATATAGAAAAAAGATCGGGAGATAAGTAAAGTCAAGCTCTTTAGGATTATAGGTGATATCTTTTCTTCAATTTTTCCTTTATTTTCCAAGTTATCCCACCACAAACATGAATGAATTACTTGAAAAATTATATAATACATTGTTCTAGTTTGCTAGCTGCCAGAATGCAACACACCAGAGATGGATTGGCTTTTAATAAAAGGGGATTTATTTTGTTGGTTCTTCATAGGAAAGGCAGCTAACTTTCCACTGAGGTTCTTTCTTACGTGGAAGGCACAGGATGGTCTCTGCTGGTCTTCTCTCCAGGCCCTTGGGTCCCAACAACTTTCCCCGGGGTGATTTCTTTCTCCATCTCCAAAGGCCTGGGCTGAGCTGCTAGTGCTGAGATGAGGAATGCCGAGCTGCTTAGCAGTGCTACGTTGCAATCTCTCATTTAAGCACCAGCCAATTAAGTCAAACATCACTCACTGCAGCAGACACGCCTCCTAGCTGACTGCAGATGTAATTGGCAACAGATGAGGTTCACGTACCGCTGGCTTATGTCTGCAGCAACAAGACTAGGTATGCTCACCTGGCCAAGTTGACAACTGAATCAAACTAACACATACATAAACACATGTACATGAAATTTCAAACAATATCCTAGAAGATTATATGGTAAAACATCTTTTACCTTTCTCTAACTCCTTCCTAACTCTCTGCTCTCCCCCAATTCCATACCTTACCTAGAGTTAACTATAGCTGTTCAGTGTGTACTTACCTCTTAGACCATTCTCCATGCATTTGCCCACCCATTCACCTAGACAGACACACACAGAGTTTGTTCTTACACAAAGTAGTCCATACTACATGTTAAATGGTTCAATTCAGTTTTTTGTTTTGTTTTCATTTAACAAGTGGGAGATCTTCCCATCTGGACTTTTTGTTTGCTTTTGTTTTAGTGGCTGCATACCTATAGTGGATGGGTGGGTGAATGCATGGAAAATGGTCGAAGAGGTACACACTGAGGCTCCAGCTCTCAGGGAAATTCCCATGCTCCTCTGCGTCAGAACCATGCTCCAACCCCCACATCACCCAGGAGGACCGTCTACAAGGGAATACACTTCTATCTAAATATCATTTAGCTTTAAGGACCTGGGGATGCATTAAATGAGTAAGTAATGCAAAGTAATTACTCCAAAGTATAATCCCCCTCATGCAAAATCTCCAATAAACGTGAGTTTATTTCTGTTTCTTACAACTGTGATTTTAAGTTTGAGACTACTTTTGTTCAGTAAATATTTGCTGAACGAATGCATGAATATCTGAGGTCAACTCTTTAAATCATTCATGATGGGCCTAATTAGAAAGAGTGAATTGGGGATTGAGACAACAAAGGTATAAAGTTGATAGTTAACCAGAAGTGGACTTTCCAAGAAAGCTTTGGGGGCAATGCTAGGAACTGTGGCAAAAACAACATCTGGTGTGTGTGTTTGGGGGAGGGAGGACCTCAGTTATGTGGAATGGAAGGTGAGGCAGTGGAAGCAGATCCAACAGTTCTGCTCCACTGTGTATTCTGACAAGTCACACTGTCATGCGTGAAACACAGGGGTTTAATAACACCCCTGGGTGCACGTGGAACTTTACATGACACCAAATAAACCCAAGGTACTACAACTCTAAAATCAGGAGTAAAAAACTGGGATGCACCTATAGTTACCACTGGTCAGAGAGGTGGGCCATAAGGGGCCATTCACAATGACCCATGCAATTCCTCCACTGATTGGCTGTGGATACAGTAGATAGCTGACCAGAGCAAGGGTCAGTGTGCAGGCAGGACAAGTGACCCTGCCGCCAATAACCCTGAGAAATGCTAAGGCAGGTGAAGACAAACACACACATCTGGGGTTTGTTTGAAAGTGTGGGTGGCCTATCATTGTTTCACTTAATTCTGCTTTTGTCCATTTAGGCTTTTGTTGTAATTTAATTTTTTCTAGTTGTAAAGATAAAAAATGTTTATTATAGGAATTTTGGATAACCAAAAAGTTTAAAGAAGAATATAAAAAGTCACCCAGCATTCTTCCACAGATCATATTTTGGTAAATTTCCTTTCAGTCTTTTATAAATTAATAAATTATTCCTTTTCATACACATACACACTTGAGCTTTTATATGTTATCCTGTACAGAGAATTTATATCATGCAGTCATGGTGAGCATTTCACAGGTATTCTTGTGTAACCTTTTCAATACTCCATGTGCATAGGTGCCATTATTACTATTTTACTAATAAGGAGAATATGATGAAGAGATATTAAACCTGGTGAATCACAAAGCTGGTTAATAACAGAGCCAGTATTCAAGCCAGGTCTATTGGGCTCCAAAGTCCACACTCCTACACGGTTCTAAGTCCTATTTGGATGAAGGACCACAGGGAGCAAAAGTGCCTTAATGTACCTATTAATAGTCCAAAGAAAAATGAATTTTAAAATATGTAGTTCAAATTTTGAGTTAGGAAAAGTCTGAAATATTTCTAATAGACTGAAAATTGCACAGTATTCATTGTTATTCTCTTTATTAGTGGGATAATTTACTTTTAGGACCATAAAATTATTTATAGGGCTTTCATGAGTACATCTAAAACCTTCATCTTTCAAATCTATTTTCCACCATTAAACACCACTACTTTCAATTTTACTCTCAGAAGGTTACGCAGAAATATAACCTTTGAGGTTTGGAAAGAGCAATACAGACCAACACTAGCACCAAAAGTAGCTCATGGCAGATCTCAACGGGTGGATGTGGTGGTCTTTGTGTCCCTATTCTAGAGAGCACTCTTCAAATCATAAAGCAAACTTGGACACAGGAGAATGCCATCCTAACAATCTATTTGCTCAGAGTTCTTACTCTGTGGTGTTTTTATGTCTGCCGCTTAAAAATGTGGCACCCCAAGTGAATCAGAAAAAGGATTTCTTGGTGATGGAATTCAAGTTCAGAATCACATGTGTGAGTTGATGCTGTTCATATCCTTTATTGTTGTGAGGCTCTGAAAAAGAAGACCTTCTTAAATAAGACCACCAGGCTCCATCTCGTAGCAGTTTTTCCTAGGTTGATATGATGTATTATTCCAGAAACAGTGGTACCTAACAATGGTAGGGAGATATGGATAGAAACTGTAAGGTAAAAACAGCTTCTTCATTCCTCTCATCTTATCCCTGTCAAGTTCAAAGTGAAAATGAAGAAATTCTCACTTTAAACCAAAGGAAACCAATACACTAGATGTAGGAATACTGACTTTCTCTAAGATAGAACCTCAAAGCAAGGACATAAATCCTTAATATCCAAGCTGGGGTGGGGATATCTCATTTCAAAAGAGCTATGTCTATCCCCACAAGTCAGATGTGGCTTAGCCTTTAGGCTGCTCTACTTTGGGAAGTCAACTGCTAGCATGGCGTATGGGCAGAGCCAGGGATGGGAAGGAAGAGCTGATGGGCATCTCTGGAAAAGCTACCCCTTCAGCTACCAGAATCAACTAGAGGGTTCAGAGGCTGAAATCCAAAGAGAGTTCTAAGAATCCAAGGAAGTATTCAGGTAATAACAGGAGGGAGCAAGGAAATGAAATGAATAAATCACGGTTGCTAAGACAATACTAGAAGAAGGCTGGTGGAATAGACAGGGCTCTGGAAGGGTTACAGCGACTAGAAACTCAGGCTCCTTGGTAGAGTCAATGCTATTTTAGGAGACAAACAAGTGTGACTGTGGTTAAAGATAACCCCAGTCAGATGTTGGCAAAAGTAGACAAACATTTCATCTCTGGTATTTAGGGTACAAAAGTGTGTGTATTTGTATGCCAGGCACTGCTTATATTAAGAGCTTTGGCAGCACAGGGTTTATATATGAAAATAAAAGTATTACTCCCCAAGAAAAGCTGTTTCTGGAACAGCTAACCCACTCAGGTTGCAGGGACACAATGTGGAACCATACCAGATTCCACTGCAGTAATGAAAATAGTAGAAGTTGACACAAGAATCTGAAGCAAATTGAATAAGTGGGAGAATGAATAAAATATTGAGAGGAAACTAGGACTCAATTTATTAATCACATACTCTTGAGAAAGTCATTTCATCTCTCTGTATCTCAGTCTTTTCATAATGTGCACACTGATTCCCCAAAACAGAAGACAAAAGGAGAAACTATAGTGCCACCCCATACAATGTGATGTTTAATTATTTCTGTAGATACTCATTATCCTTTCAGGCCTCTACTTCTGCTTTGTGCTATTTCCTTTGCCTGATTTCTTAGATGAAGAATATTCCTCCTGACCCTTCAAGACCTAGCCTCATGTCACCTCTTCATCAAGTCCTCCCCAAAATGATCTACTTCACTTGTCCTTAAGAGCTGGATGTGCTCTCCTCCGAGCACATACAACAGGAGAGGCCGAGAGATACCAGTTGTGCCTAAATAGTTTCTCATTAAACGAAGGGGCCGAAAGGCCCACACACTGCTGGCTGCTTCCCTAGCATCCATTTCCCTCTTTGCCCTTCATAAGAGCACTTTGATTTCTCAGCTTTGTGAGCACCAACCCCACTTCCATTCCCAGGGGTGAGTTAAAATACTCAGAATATTTCACCCTTTAGGCCATGGGAATTAATTCAAGGATGGGCAATGAGCCACTCAGGTTTCACAGGCCCAGGGAGAAGCAATTTGGGGCACTTTTGACTTCTTCCTTCTTACTGACCATGAGGGTCTAAAGGTTTAATGTAAAATATAATGTAACCAATAATACATGCAATCAGAGTGTCACGTTTTCTTTGATGCTCAATGGGAAAGAGTTTTTATTTGGCTCGATGGAAAAATTTTGATAATGGATGGTGGTGATTAATATTTCAATTAAATAATATTAAATTTATTATAATATTAAATATTAAATTTAATAATAATCAATATGTATTATGAACATACTCAACACCATTGTTTAAAGTGGTTAAAACAGAAAATTTTGTTGTATATACATTACCACAATAAGTTTAAAAAACTTTTTGTCTAAAAGTGATAAATGTGGTTACTGAATACAAGAAGTTCTCATAAATTGCTATTGACAAAACAGAAATTTCTGAAACATAAATGGCAAAGCAGGTATCTAGCAGAGCACAGCAGTCAGTTTTAGTGGTTAAACAAACATATCCAGGATGATCAACTTTGAACATCAATCAGGATAAGGGTGCAAAGCACACTAATAAATAAATATATAGGTCCTTACTGGGGACTTGATGAAAACCTGTCTTTAAGAATACAAAACACTGGCCTCTAGGAGTAGGGAGGAAACCATCTATCTCCTTATCATTACTGAGTCAGCCCTACATTAGCAATCTGTTTTGAGCAAGAACACTTCCGGGGCTCATGTATTGGGCAAAAAGTTCATTATTTTGACGTCTAAGTTGGAACTCCATTTTCCTTGAGAGCTTTGAAAAATATTCACTAACCCCTCATCCCACTTAGCTTCATTTAAAATATTCCCTTACAAGATAAAGCAATATTGGAAAAAGGGAAAGAAGATTATTGTTAACAAGCTAGCATCTATTGAGTACATTCTATGTGTCAGGGAGCCAGGCACGGTATTAAATGATACACACACATACCCCTTTTGATTTGAATCTTTGCAACTACCTTAGGAGACAGATGCCTTATTTCCCCAAGCATAACAGATGAAGAAATGTGCATATAAGTTAAGTAACTATAGTAATGCAATGCACCTAAGTATATACCAGTACCAGGATAGGAACACTATCTGACTAACCTAGTTCACAATTTTCACTCAGAGACCTAACCTAAGGTGCTCCAAAGAGAACTGCCCACATAAAACTCAAGGAGACTTACAGGAAATGACAGGTGAGCATCAGAGGGCCAACTGGGCCACATTTCTTCTTTATATAAGCCCCTGTTTGCGATACTAACCTGGGTCCTCTCAGAGAGTATTAGAACTCCAGCTCCAGAAGCTCTGTGATCCAGTTATCCTCTTAAATGTGAGCTAGGGCATTTTGGAAAGACACATAAGCCCAAGGTAGCCTCTTCAAACCCGCCCCTAGACTACTGTCAAAATCTTTGCAACAGATCAAAGAGAAAAATAAAGTTTGTCCTATTTGAGTCATTATCTGATGTCACTCCATATTCTATATGAACCTCATGCTGTAGAATGCTAACCGTGACCATAAATACAAATTGGAGGTGTTAGATCATAATGAGATAAATTAATACTAACTAAATTAGTTTCAATGCTTTGCAGTTACACATTTTAAGTACCTGACTTGACAAAGCCACTTCAAACAGAATTATAGACACTCCCCTCTCCAGTCTCTGAAATATGTGTCTTCTGACAGAAAAAGATGCAAAGGAAGATCAGACAACCAACCAAAAGCTGAATTCACTACAACACTATGTACAGATTGAATCTTATAAATCTGGGATCAGTGACTTCAGAATAAAAGGCAAAGGTGAGCACATAATTGTGGTATAATGCTTGGCAAGAAACCATGGTAATTACAACTCCAGGTGAGATTATGTCATTGATACTTTACAGTGGGAGGAAACTGGGAGGGTGGAGAGTTTGGCTGCCTTTCTCCAAGGTACCCAGCCAAGCTAGGATAAAGTTCAACAACCCCTGAGAAGGACTACACTTCACCCTACCCTGAACTCCTCTTCCTCCTTCAGGGCTGATTTGGCCTTTTGGGGAACCTTGCTCACCTTTCCATCTAACCCGCTCCCAGCTGAGAGCAGTCTAGCTCTGATTTCACTCTTGCAGCCCTGGCTTGTGTATGCTGGCAGAAGAATCAAAGTTAAATTTAGACCTGACCACCTCACTGGGAATGAGCTGGGAAATTGGCTGTTTGAGGAATTACATAGATGCTCTGATAGAATTAGCTGCTGACACTAAAATGGAAGCACTATTTGGTGGTTAGGCTGTAAGTTAAATTGGGAAGGGGGTGGAATTTCCAAACCAAAGCACAAAGAAACTGGGACTTAAAAAGTAGAAAGGCTGAAAAAAAAAATTAAAAAGGTTATTGAGGTCTTCTATTGCTTTCAGGCAGACCCCAAGTAAGCAGATTGGTCTCTAGCTCTAAAATCCCTTCATGGAATGAAAATCAGAAAAGATGCCACAAGTACAGTGCCTCACCTGAGACAGAATCAGGTCTGTAATACAGCTGAGCAAGGATCACTCAGTCTCAGCTGAAACACGATACGATGAGTGGCAGATCGTTGCAGGAAGCCTCAGCAGAACCTACTGCTAAATGGGTAAGCTCAAGGTAGGCAACAGCAAATGGGAATCTGGCCCTTTTCATCTGGATCCCAGTGTCAAAATGTCTATAAAGGGGCTCTGGCCATAAGATGGCCTCAGAACATGAATTAGGAAGTGAAGGTCCCAGTAATGACCTTTGTGACTAGAGTGCAGGTTCCTCAGATGCCTGTGGACCAAGTAATGGCATGTGAGTGCTTGAAGCAAGCCAGCTATGCTACCAAAAATGTATACTCTCTAAAGTTGTCTGCTTTTGTGCTTATTTTATAATACTTTTCTTTTGTTCTCTCATAATATTCAGCAAAATATTTTGGAAAAGCTCTTTAAACTTGGTCCAGAATGCAAATAATATCCACTTGGGGGCTAGGAGGAGAGTAACAAAACTCTCAGTAGAAAATGTCAGTTCTTCAGTTCCTATCATCCTAATCTCAATTCTACCTCCTCCCTATCCACCAACCGATATTCTCAGAGCCTCCAGTACTTTTCTTTGAGAAGACTTACAAAACTATGTATGTATGCATGGGTGGGTGGGTGTATAAATGAAACCTACCATCCCCTCCTAAACTAAATTTACAAGGGCAGTGCAATGTCCATTTTATTAACTGGGTGTGATTCTTGATTATCCCTTAAAACTCTGAAGAATCAGAGGTGACAGTTTTGGGAGGCCTCAAGTAAGGCCCCTGGATTATTCTGACATACACCAACCTCCCTGGGACCTCTGGGAGGGCCTTCATGGGAACCTGATTAAATTGGAGCCCAATGGCTATCTGGACATGGCTTCAGATCAACCTTGACCTTCCATCTGGTATGGAAGGTCACAGAAAAGTCTGTTAGAATATCTCAAGAAGGCTCCTTGGGCTTATTGGCCTTGCATGAAGATTCCAAGCCAGTAGGCAGACACTGATTCCATTAAGACCAGGTTCTGGGAATCCCAAATCAAGGTTCTGGGAATCCAGCTGACGTTTCACATTGACTTTGGACCTCCAAAAGAGGGAGGTTTCCTCAGAATCCCTCTGGACATTTGGAAACACCAGATGCAAGTGGTCATAGTGGGAAAGATTCCTATGGGAACAAATTTGGAACAGGTGGCTAGGATATTGTTCTAGGAAACTGGGAGTGATTGCCTATTCTCTGGGGTCCTAGACCCTTAGATTCTTTCCAAAGAACTGGGTATCCCCTCAGACTTGACCCAGTACTTCTACAGTTCTCATCAGCCCTACCTTCATAGAAAAGGGCAGGACCATTGTATTGTCTTCTCCTACAAAGATACAAGCAGTCTGCTACAGAAAGAATGGTATCATTTTACTAAAAACCAATTGAGACCTCAGGCAAGTCACTTCTCTTTTCTGAAGTGCTCTTCTATGTACAAAACTGTGAGCTGTTCTTTATGATCTGAGATGCTGTAAAATTCCATATAATCAAGACATGGTATACATACAGCTTCCCCTAGACAGATAGGGATATGCTCCCAATATTCTGTGTGGCACTGTGCTTAGTGAATGCTTCATGAGGACAAGAACAAGGATGAAAAATTAAAATTACAATGCTGCAAATGAGCACTCAAATGCTAATCACATAAGTGACAAAACAAAGTTCAACTAGGAGTGATGTGCACCCACCAAGTCATATCCCTGGTAGAAGGCAGTCCCCACCTACCCCCAGTCAGAGCAGCAGTAAATCCCCTTTCCCCCACCCCCAGCTACCATGCAGCTTCATCTCATCCCTTAGCTGCTGGGGACATACAGACCAGAGATGCTTGTGTTATACAAAGTAGGAGAATTGTAGTGAAGGGAGTCGAGGGGTGAGAGGGTTGAGAAATGGAAGCACATTGTCATTCTTTTCCTGTTGACCATTCTTTTCAGGGTTTTGCCTCATAATACCTCTCAAAGCTACTCAATCAGAACTCTGTGAGGAAAGTTTGCCATTTAAGCCCTGTTTGTTCCCTGGCAAGCTATGCCACTCAGAAGGGAAAACGTTTAACTGCTTTTCTTGGAAGTATGGAGAGGGCTGGGGAGGGCAGCCTAAGATTGGCCCTTGAAGGGCATGGGAAGGACACAGGGTTTGAAAATTTCTCCTTTGGTGTTTCATTGTGTCATGATTTATAAGTTCGAGAGCAGTTCAAACCCGAGTGGGAGCCACATACAAGTTTAAATTTTCCAGGAGTCACATTGAAAAGTAAAAAGAAATAGTTGAAATTTTTATATATTTCATTTACTGTAATATATTCAAAATATTACCATTTCAACATGTGATCATATAAAGTTGAGGTTTTTTTTTTTTTTTTTTTTAACATGGGCAGGCACCAGGAATTGAACCCAGGTCTCTGGCATGGCAGGCAAGAACTCTGCCACTGAGCCACCATGACCCAAGTTGAAGTATTTTGTGTCTTTTTCTTTTTTCTTTTTGTACCAAGTCTTCGAAATCTGGTGTGTCACTGACACAACACATCTCAATTCAGACCAGCCTCACTCCCAAGCCTCGCTATCCACATATGGCTGGGGGCTACCATATTGGACAGTTCAGCTCTAGGAGGCAGACGCTTTCCTTGGTGGTACACCAGTATCCTCTGCACATCCCTTTTGCATTTCTCACACTGTTACTTGGTACTTAATTAAAAAAAACAAACCCTTCCTGCTCTTTAGGCTCAGAGGGAACCCCAAGTCCCCTGTGAAGTCTCCCCAGATCACCCCAAGCTACTGTGCTCTCATCAGCTTCTGCATACTTATTTAACCAGTAATCAGATAGGCTCTTAAAACATTGTTCCTCTTATTTTCTTTAGCAATTATTTCCCTTTTTTTTTTTGTCATTACTTACTGTTTCATATTCATAGAGTAGCTCCCAAGTTGGACTGCAAGATACTGAGAGGGCATGAAAGCATCTTAATTCTCTGACGTGGCTAGTCCAATAACCATCACAAGGTGTTCAAAAATTTGCTGACTGAAACCAAAAATGCTCAACTCAATTTCCCACATTTGTAAGGAACTAAATCTTTTGAAGGTGACAGTTGGTACAGGTACAAGTTAATTATCATTAATGATAATAATAATCCAACATTTACCTAGTACTTATCAGGTTCCAAGTACTATTTTAAATGATTTACATATGTCAACTCACATAAGCCTTACAAAAATGCCATGACCAGATCCTGTTATCTCATTTTACTGATGAGGAAACTGAAGCACAAATAATTTATGTCGCTTGTACAAGGTCACACAAATAAGTAACAAAGCAGGATTCAAACCAAGTCTGGCTCCAGAATCCAAGTAATTATTATGCTATACTGTCTTTCAATCCAGAACAACCACAAAATATATTTTTTATACACTGAATATCAGTTCATAGCCCAAGAATTACAGGCATAAGCTTATACTATATTTTCAGCCAGGGTACTATGTAAAAAGAATTAAGCTAGTTCAGAAAATATAAACAAAAGTAAACAATGGGAGAGGTAAGAAATTCCTGGTCCCAGAGGATGATTTTCATAAATCCTCTTAAAACAAAAAATAGTACACCCTTCCTTTGAAGGGGTATGACGCTAGGGAGTAATGTGGCAATAAATAAAAAGCCTTGAAATTCTACAGGACCTTTAATTCAGGAACTCCTTTTCTAGGAAATTATCCTAAGGAAGTAAATATGTGTGTGTGCAAAGACTTGACAAGAATGGCTGTTACAGTATCATTTAGAAAACAAATATTAGAAACAACATCAAATAGTTGGTAAAATTAACACAAATCATAGTTAAACAGGATAAAATAATATGTCTAGTGGTGTGCTGATCAACTGACACTCTAAATAAAAGCCCTGATTTGTAGTGTTTGATGACTTCTGTGGTATAAATATCTCACCATGGCTGATTTTAACCTACCAATGTTTTAACAGTCCACTCTCCAAACACTGAATATTTAACAATCATTCTCTGAACCAGCTCCAGGGTACCATGAATGCATCCATAAAAACATGTTAAGTGAAAAAGTTTATAACACCACTATATCCTATTTTTGAAAAAAAAAAAAATGGATACATGGGGAAAAAAGACAAAGCATATATTCAAATTGTTAATACTAGTTTATCCTTAGGTGATGGAATTTTATCTTCATTTGTCTGTATTTTCTACTTTTTCCCAATGCTTGTGTATGATTTTGTTAGACAGAAAAAAAATGGTAATGAAGGCCCTTGGGAAGGGAATTGTAGGAAGGTCCGGGAATCAGTCCCTACACCAGAACAACTATTAAACAGGCAGGAACTATCTGAATCAGTTATTTTGAAACTGCAGAGTCCAGTAAAACAGGGTCCAGCAACCAGGGAAGAGCAGGAAGAAGAGGCTGGTAAATTATGGTTAATACTAGTAAACTGCTCTCTTCACACACAGATTACTGGTGCCCATCCCCCACTCAGGCAGGCAGTAGTGGGGTCCAGCCCCTGGTGCAGCACAGAGAAGGACATAAAAATCCACTTTACAAAGATTCAGGAGGGGGGCATGCGGGGGGCCATTCACTGATCATGGTTTCTGGCCGGCTACTCTGGAATGCTGGGTGGCCACTGTTCCAATCTGCCCCCCAAAATGCAGTGGAGGAGACTAAAGACAATATGCTTCCTCAGAATGATGGAGGACAGTTGAAAGGATACGTTAGCTAAGCAGGGGCCAAGTCAAGAAAGCACAACTTTGGGGAGCTGTGTAAGAAGCTCTGCTGCCCTTAACAACTCTTCCCTCATCCCCTTCTCAGGGCAGTTTAGAGCCTGCCGGTGTTCCCTTTGTAGGTCCCTAGGCTTGTGGGAAAGATTGACTAGGGAAAGTCCTTTCTAGCCTGCATCCCCTCCTAGAACATTCCCTCCAGGCAAAAGGAGCTTGAGACAATGAAAGCAGTCTAAGAAAAATTTGGGATGGATGGCCTCGGCCAAAGGCTTTAAATCTTTCAGTGGAAGACCCAGGAAGGGAAAAGATTCCTGAGAAGGAGAGATGGTAGTCAAACTCCTATAAACAGGGAACTCCTAAGGCCACCAGCAAGCATAAGCTCAGGACAAGTCACAGGCCCAGAGAAGACAGGGAGGATGCTGTACTTGGCATTCACCTTGACTAACCTGTCTGAATGGAGTGCTGAACTCTGAGAGTACCCCTCAATGCAAGGTTAATTGGTAAACATGGTGAAAAGTGTTTTTTTGCTTAGACTTGCTTGGGTTTATAGCTCCTATCACTCAAGAAAATCTCTGTTGTATTGCCAACTGGTTACAAGCTCAAGAAAACAGACATCTAGGGGAATATATCCCAGAGATAACATTTTAAAATATTAAAATGTACAGTGAGCAAGAAAAGATTACAATACAAGTAAACAGGAAATGATAGCTGACCCAAAGGAAGAGGATTAAAAATCCAGAAAACATAAATGAAGAAGATCAGACTGGTGACATAACAAAGACTTTTGAAAAGCGATCTTCAATACTTCAAGGAGCAAGGAGACGAAGGAAAATATAGAGGAAGAACTAAGGGATATTAGAAAACAATGAACACAAAGTATGAGAACCTCAATAAAGAGGTGGAAATTTTTTAAAAGGAACCAAACAGAACTACTAGAGTTGAAGACCACAATAACTGAAAGAAAAAATTCCCAAGAAAGGGTCAACATCAGGTGAAAAACAGGCAGAAAAAGGATCAGCAAACTTGAAGACAAGACAATTAAAATGAGTCCAGCTGAGGATCAGAAAGAAAAAGAACTATTAAAACATAAATAGCCTAAAACTCTGAGACATCATCAAATGTACCAATATAAGTATTATGGGAGTCCCAGAAGGAAAAGAAAGACAGAAAGGGGTACAAAGATTATTCAAAGAAAGAATGACAGAAAACTTCCCAAACTTAGCAAAAGACATGAATATGCACATCCATGAAACCCAGATACACCAAAGAAGATAAAATTGAAGAAAAATATGCCCCATTACACACTGATCAAATTGTTGACTATGAAGAACAAGGAGAGAGTTCTGACAACTGAATAGAAAAGCAACAAGTTCTGTACAAGTCCTCATCAGTTAGTGACTTTAAATGTAAATGGATAAAATGTTTGAAAGGCAGAGATTGGCAGAATGGACTAAAAAGCTTGACCCAAATGTATGCTGTTTACAGAGACTCATCTTAAATTCAAAGACAAGTAGGCTGAAAGTTAAAAGGTTGATTATTCAAAGAAAGAATGACAGAAAACTTCCCAAACTTAGCAAAAGACATGAACATGCACATCCATGAAACCCAGATACACCAAAGAAGATAAAATTGAAGAAAAATATGCCCCATTACACACTGATCAAATTGTTGACTATGAAGAACAAGGAGAGAGTTCTGACAACTGAATAGAAAAGCAACAAGTTCTGTACAAGTCCTCATCAGTTAGTGACTTTAAATGTAAATGGATAAAATGTTTGAAAGGCAGAGATTGGCAGAATGGACTAAAAAGCTTGACCCAAATGTATGCTGTTTACAGAGACTCATCTTAAATTCAAAGACAAGTAGGCTGAAAGTTAAAAGGTTGGAAAAATATATACCATCCAAATAGTAACCAAATAGATTTTAAGTAAAAAACCATTGTGATGGACAAAGATGGTCATTATATACTGATAAATGGGTCAATTCAGCAAGAAGACATAGCAATTATAAATATTTATTCAGCTAACAGCAGAAACCCAAAATAAATGAAGCAAATACTGACAAATTGGAAAGGAAAAATTGATCATTCTATATTAATAGCAAGAGACTGCAATACACTACTTTCAATAATGGATAGAACATGTAGACAGAAGATCCATAAGAAAATACAAGACTTGAACGATACTCTAAAGGAACAAGACTTAACAGTAATACATGGAACACTTCACCTAACAATCACAAAATACATATTCTTCTTGAATGTCCTTGGATCATTCTCCAGTATAGACCATATCTCAGGTCACAAAACAAATCTCAATACATTCAAAAATATTGAAATCATACAATACATCTTCTCTGACCACAATGGAATGAAGCTAGAAATAAATAACAGAGAGAATGTGAAAATTCACATCTGCAGAAACAAAACAACAACTCTTAAATACTAATGGGCTGAAGAAGAAATCACAAGTAAAATTAGGAAATATCTTGAGTTAAATGAAAATGAAAATGCAGCATGTCAAAATGTATAATATGCACCCAAGGCAGCGCTAAGAGGCAAATTTATAACCCTAAATGTTTACATTACAAACAGAGAAAGATCTGAAATCAGAGGCCTAACCTCAAAACTGGAAGAACCAGAAAAAGATGAGCAAACTAAACCCAGAGCAAGCAGAAGGAAGGAAATAACAGATTAGAGCAGAGATAGATAAAACAGAGAATACAAAAACAATAGAGAGAATTAATTAAACCAAAAGTTGGTTCTTTGAAAAGATCAATAAAGTTGACAAATCTTTAGAGGATACAGAAGATGGAAGCAACTCAAGTGTCCATCAATCGATTAATGGATAAACAAAATATAGTATATAAAATATACATGCAATGGAATATTATTCAGCCCTAAAAAGGAATGAAGTTCTGATGCTTGCTATAACATGGATGAACCTTGAAGATACCATGTTGAGTGAAATAACCTCGACACAAAAGGACAAATATTTCATGATCTCACTGACATGAAATAATTACAATAAGCTAACTTATATAGTCAGAATCTAGGAAATGGAATGGGGGTAGGGAATTAGAAGTTACGGCTTAAAAGGAACAGAGTTTCTATATGGCACATTGGGGAAAGTTTTGATAATGTGGTAATGATACAACAATACTATGAATGAAATTAAAAGCATTGCATTATATATTTGAATGTAGTTAAAAGGCAAAATTTTAGTTTTTTGTATGTTACTAGAATAAAAATTAAAAAAAAAAACACACATAGAACTACACTACACAGCAAACCGCTAATGAAACCATGGACTATAATAGTGCAGTTATAAAAATGTGCTTTAATCAACCGAAACAAATATACCACACCAATGCAAGGTTGTTTCAGTTTGCTAATGCTGCTAGAAAGCAACATCCCAGAATGGATTGGCTTTTTCAAGGGGGATTTATTAGGTTATTGATTTACAATTCTAAAGCCGTGGAAATGTCCAAATTAACATCCAGAGAAAGACACCCTGACTTTCAAGAAAGGCCATCAGCATCTGGAACACCTCTGTCAGCTGGGAAGGCAAGTGGCTGGGGTCTGAGGGTCCTTGCTTCTGGTTCATTGCTTTCAGCTTCCGATTCCAGTGGCTTTCTCTTGAGCATCTGTGGGTCCTCACTTAGCTTCTCCAGGGCAAACTTGGGATTTTCTCTCTTAGCTTAGCATCTCTAAATGTCTGTGTCACTTGGTTTCATCTTTCTGCCCTCTGTGTTGGCTTTGGACTTTCTCATGGTTTTTTTTGTCTTTTATTCTCTTCACACAGAGCTCCAGTAAAAGGATTAAGACCCCTTGAATGGGTAGGTCACATTCATGGAAACAATCTAATCAAAGAGTACCACCTAACAATAGGTCTGCACACTCAAGATTAGAAAAGCATGTTTTTTCTGGGGTACATAATAGTTTCAAACCAGCACAAAGGTGTTGGTAGTAAGGTATTATATGGGAACCCTGTACTTAAAGCATGACTTTTCTGTAAACCTACAACTTCTCTAATAAAAAAAAAAGGAAAAAAGAAAAAGAGAAGGCTCTCTTGCCAATATTTCCCAGTTACAATAATTTAAAAATGACCTACCTCTCAAGGTATATCTCCCCCTTCTGCATCCAGCCCCTCAAAATACCTGGACATATTCAGTGAAAGCATGAACAACTACAAGCCTCTGGAATGAAAAAACTCCTAATACCACAATTCTTAGAAAAGGACAGGCGGGGTTGTGTAGACCTGGGCGCCCCCTCCATATTGAGAGTAAGTTGCTGCACTCAGCTGCCTACATGACAGGGACAGAAGTTAAAGGTCAACCAACTCCTCAAGGAGGAAAGAATGTACAGATGGTAATCACAAACTTCTTATCTTACAAAGCACTGAAACTCCTCTTCCCTGACATGTTGATAAAAAACCTCCAAACCATGTCATCAGACCCTGCTGAGAATGTTCTCATACCCTCTGTCATGCCCTTGTCCTAAGCCTTTAGAAGCTTCCCTGGTACCACCACGCCCCCTCTCGCAGAGCGCTGACTTCTATTTCCTGAATGGATGTCATTGGGAAGAATCTTCTCCTGTTCGTAAGTCCTAATAAGATTCACGTCTAGCTCGGTACCTGACCTATTCTTTGGTCTTGGGGCTGCACTGACCCATGATCTTCAAGAGCTGGTTTAGAACAGGGATAAAACTGTAGCTGTAACGCATGCTGATATCTTGAGGAAGAGAGGTAAGGGCAGGTTAAATCCTGTATTCTTCAGAAAGTAAAGTCAGGACATGGGAGGTGGAGATATGTAAACC
This sequence comes from Tamandua tetradactyla, assembly GCF_023851605.1. NCBI lineage: Eukaryota > Metazoa > Chordata > Mammalia > Pilosa > Myrmecophagidae > Tamandua > Tamandua tetradactyla. The sequence goes on from NC_135336.1 coordinate 20,506,552, forward strand.
CCAGTCTGTCCATATACCTGGAAAGGTTTATTTCCCAACCCAGGACTCCCCATTCCTTTCCACCAAACTTTTACTTGTTTGGTTGTCAAGTTCAACTCTTTTTGGTGATGAAATTCTTTGCAGCTCCTAAAAATATCCTGGAAATACATCTTCACGGGAAGATTTTCAGAAGATTAAGTAAAAGTGAGTTATAAAGTACCATATAAAATATGAACTTGTTCATTAAAAAGGGGGCAACAGATAGAAAAGGATATAACAAGAAGTTGAGTAGCATTTGTTTCTAGATGGTTGGAATTACGTTTAAAAGTAAGGCTTGCACGGTCTTTTTTTTTTTTTTTTGGCATGGGCAGGCACCGGGAATCGAACCAGCGTCTCCAGCTTGTAGGGGGGGATCTCTGCCTGCTGAGCCACACCACCCAAGGCTTGTATGGTCTTTTTGTTTCCTAATTTTGCTTTGCTTTGTTTTTGTTTCCTGTCTTGAGCATAGCTGACTCTAGAGTAACAAGGAAAACAAGAAAAATTTCACATACAAGCAAAGACATCTTAACTAGGAAAATACAACAACTTTCCTTACTCAACCCTCAGGCTGATGAGTTTAGGGAACATGTAGGTCCTATTCCTGTCTGCAAATGAAAGCAAATGGTGCTAGGGCCACTATGTCTTCTCAAAACAAGAATTCCCCAGGGGCACAGGAACTTTCAGGAATAGAATGCTCATGTTGGAGTGTGGGGAAGGGAGCCTGGAAGAATGGGGTAGGGTGGGGAGAGGAAAGAGAGAGAATGGAACAAACTAAAACAAGAAAAAAAATTTTTTTAAGCTGGAAGGGAAACTTAACTTTTCTTCCAGGTCAGAAGCACAACCTAATTTGTGGTTCTCAAACTTCAGGGTGCATCAGAGCTACCTGGAGGGCTTGTTAAAACACAGACTGCTGGGTCCCACCCTACAGTGGTTGATTCAGTGGGCCTGAGAATCTCCATTCTTACATGTTCCCAGTGGTGCTGGAACTGCACCTTGAGAACCTCAGCTCGAATTTATCCTATCAGTGGGTTGAGAGATGAAAAGAAATAATCACCACACAGGTGTGAGAGTGAGAACTAAATCTGTGGCAGACTCAGAGTGTTTGCAATTTTTTTTAGCAGTAAGGCTCAGTTCTTCAGATGGGGAAAGAGAACATCTCTTTCTCCATGAAACAATAGGAATATTCTCACTAAGGGAGGGGAGAAATTGAGAATGCCCTGTGTCATGGTCAGATTCATGGGTCAACTTGGCCAGGTGGTAGTGCCCAGTTGTATGGTCGGGCAAGTGCTGGCCTGTCTGTTGCTATGAGGACATTTCATGGACTTAAATCATGACCATGCTGGTGATCAGTTAAGGGGAATGTTTTCTGCAGTGAGTAATGCTTAATCTAATCACCAGAAGGCTTTCAAGGAGGATTCAGAAGAGACAATCAATCTTCCTGCTTCAGCCAGCTAGCTTCTCCTGAGAGTTCGCTGAGAACCTTTATTGGGGCTGCCAGCTCATGGCCTGCCTTACAGACCCTGGACTCACATTCCCATGGTTACATGAGACATTTTTATAAATCTTATATTTATAGATAACTGCTGATTCTGTTTCTCTAGAGAACCCTAGCTAAAACACCCTGGTACTGTAAGGAAAGAAACACATGCCCCAAACTACTCTTCTTCTGGGAAGAACAGATACCTGGAACCAGAAATGTTTTAAGGCATGCTGTTTTCACCTAGCAGAAGGGGGTTTCCCTTCCTTTCAAATTGACAGTTTCCTCACTGTGGTCACCAGGAAGACAAGAAGAATGTGGAACAACCTGTTCTATAACTTTGATCTTTGCTCTTTCTGACCTGGCAGCTTCTTAGCTGCTTGAAGGTGTAACTAGCACTCCTCTCCTTCCAGGAAGCAAATGCAGGAGGTTCTGCCTGTCTCAAAAGATGTGGTCCATTTATCACCGAATAATCCATGGAGGCAGCCACACTACCCACTCTCTCAGCTGGAGGAGGATACAGAAGACACTGTATCCCATTGGCCAAAACTCAAAGAAATGTCCAGAACCTTGGAAGGCTGGAATAATAGCCTGTAAGCAGCAGGCTATGATTTTCATCTGGGCAAAAAGCCTGAAAAAGAACCAGCACAGCCTTGCACATAAAGGATGTGCAATTCATGAGTGAACAGAGAAACGTTTCCAGTTAGATTGCTAGCCAAACTCAAGGGGCAGGCAAGAAAAAATGACTGGACTTCTCTTTTCATGTAATACATGTTCTCAGGATCTGACTTCAAAAATGGTGTAGATGTTCTCTCATTCTCGTACTTCTGTGTTCCCTGCACATCAGGATAACTTGTGATGCTTAAGTTTCTTGGTAGTATCTGTTACGTATTATCTATGTACACACAGCATAGTTATATATAACACAGTGATTATATACTAAAAGTATTGTGTTTTTATTGGTTTAATACATATATGCATATACATATATATAAAGGAAATCCCCATCATACTTCTAGATCACAAGCTTTCTTCCCTATAGTGACAACTTCACTGTACTGAGGCACGTTAGACAGTAAGAGGCAAGATCACTAAACTGCTTAGGAAGTTAGATTTACCATGTTTACCTAATGAACCTACAGATATTTTAGTTAGGAGCTCCCTAAGACTGGGTCTATGTATTGTATCCTGACTACTGTTATCATTAATAGCTAGCATTTTTAAAGCACTTTACACGGCTGGTGCTATGCTAAGTTCTTTACATACATTATTTTAACTAATCCTCACATGAGCCCAGTGGGGCAGACACCATTATGACTCCCACCCCTTCTCCCATGGTACCGAGTATAGGGCTGGCACATAGGCAGCACAAACATTTGTCAAACGAATTAAAACAATGTGCTACATAAAAACCAGTGAGTGTCCCACTGATTAACACTAGAAATATGAATTCGTTTCTTGCAAGAATTACTTCAAAAATATGATTTTTGTACAAAGAGTGTTTCAGTCCAGGGTACAGGGGGAAAACTGCTATCGCATACTATGGGTTATGTTCAAAAGGAAACCATCTGCACTACCACAGCAACAGCAGAGGTAAATAATAGGGGGAGGGACAAGAGTTAAGAGGAGGTTTAGATTTCCTATTTGGCGAGGGTGTGTTTATTGGTTTTCTTTCTCTTGGGAACAATGAAATTATGTAAAATTGAGAATGCTGATGGACTGTGGACTTTGGCACTATACATGATGCCTGATGAGAGCAGGTGGCTGAAGGATGCACTGACAGAGAAGTAGATTGGCGAACGATGGTGTATACTTATGAACCAAGGTTGTGCTGCTATAAAAAGGAACAAAGTCGTGAAGGAGGCAATGATGTGAAGGAACATGTGGGACATTTGGTGAGACAAAATAAGCCAGTAATAAAAGAACAACAATGGTATGGTCACCGTTAGAAAATGCTTATAAGAAAATAGGGGCCTAGATTATAAGATTTTAGAGCAGACACATTAAGTCCAGAGTGGCGATTATTTCTGGATTTCGAGAGGCTGTTATATATATATATATATATATATAATATATCATATATATTATTTAGAGATTAAAAAAACCTGACGTTTAGAGATAAGAATGAAGCAGATCAGGTTGGGGTTAAAGTAATTCAGAACACAGGGGTAAGGAAGATAGTGTCTATATTTTAGAGCCATATATACTCTGAGACCAAAGGAAGAAGGGTTTTATTTGGTCTGCAGCTGAAATTTTCTGTAGCATATAATCTAACTCAGCCTATCTGAATAGGTTGAATAGCTCATTTCAACAATTGAAACACAGGGAGCCCAGAATAAGAAAGAGGTTCTTTAATCCTGTATAGATTATTGTAATGCCTGGATACAGCCTAGAGTATGTTAAGCAGAAAATCAGAAAGTATTGGCAAAGTCCCTTGAGGGATGGGAGAAAGAATATGGAACTATTAATCCTTACCATCAGGGAACCCTCGATACTGTGTCAAACTTTAGGGATACCCAAATCAATAGGCCATGCCATTGATCCTGAGGCTTACTCTTGTGAAACTTATGTAGGTAACAGAGAAGCTTAGACTACCTATAGGCATGCTTAAGAGTTACTTCTGGAGGACCTCTTTTGTTGCTCAGATGTGGCTTCACTCTGTCTAAGCCCAACTCTGCAAGTGAAATCATTGCCCTCCCCGCTACATGGGACATGACATCCAGTGGCGAAAGTCTCCCTGGTGATGTGGAAGATGACTCCCAGGGATGAATCCGACCCTGGCACCATGGGATCAACAATTCCATCCTGACCAAAAGGGGGAAAAGAAGTGTAACTAATAAAGTATTAGGGGCAGAGAGACTTCAAATCGAGTCGAGAAGCTATTCTGGAGGGTGCTCTTACACAAGCTTCAGGTGTATCTTGCTACCTATCATAACCTGCCAATCCCTAACCAGGACCATTCCAGCCAATCCTAAAGAATACCTCGGGAAATTCATAAGATACCACAAGGGTTTCAGGCACTAGAGTAACTTTTCAGAAACCTACAACCTCCAGATGGGTCTTGGTCCAGATAAGTCCTGAACCTAGCCCAGCCTCTCCAAACCATCAGATAGTTCCATCTCCCTACCCCAAATTAGTGACAGACTCTTCCAATATGAAAAATTTAGAAAGGCCATAGCCCAAACATCCCTAAAGAGAGGGATGGAAAGATTAAAGGTGATGGTGGAGTTATACAGTGAAGATAGGATTTAATAATGAATATGAATGCTGAATCATTAAATTGATATTTCTTTTAGTCTCCACTATCTTAGAGCAGCTAGAAGTAAAAACCTAAAAATGGGGAATTATAACCCATACCAAACTCTGAAAAGTGTTACAACTAATTGTGGTGCTGTGCTTTGAAATTTATTGCTTTTTTGTGTATATGTTATTTTTCACAAAAAAAAGAAGGAAAAAAAAGTCGACTGTGATGATAAAAAACTATTTAAGCCTTCTAACCTCCTATATTCTGGAGCAGCTAGAAGGAAAAAAATCTGAGAAGATCATATGGTAGCCCATGACAAACTCTGGGATCTGTCCTGTAACTATTTGTCAGAGAGTGCTTTGAAAACTAAAAACAATAAACAAACAAAAAAACCTGTGAGGCTCAAAGATGGAATGGTAGGAATGCATTTCATTGATTTATTTCTACCTGAACAAGAAGAAATGGGGAAAGGGGACCTTTTGTATTAAATTTTACCAGAGGGAAGAACATAAACAGATATTTACTGAGAACAAACATGCACAAACTGCTCTGGGAGATAGAGAGCTATGACAGGTTCTGCCTTCTGCAGTCTTGGGACAGAACAGTCCCACAAAGCATACGAGGCAGGTTCAATTTCAAAGGGCTCCAGGCACTGCAACCACCCCAAGAATTACAGATCACTGCATCATCAATACCCATGTTTCATCTTGGGGACTGTCTCCTCCTTCTCAGTTAGTCAACCTTATCTCTGTTCAGAGTAAGAAATCACATCCCCAAGAAGACAATAATGGAGGTAAGGAAAAAGCATCAGAAAAGGGTTCTAGTTCTGACCCTGCTAATAAATGCTGGGTCTCAGTTTCTTCCTCTATAAAAGAGTAAGATCTGATTGAATAATATCTAAGTGGTGAAAGTCTCCAATTCTAACTTTCTATGATTATCCCCTTTTGCTTGTGACCCATCTCTTCTAGGGTTTTCTTCAGGAAAAGTTTGGGGTTTGGTCTGAAGGAGAGGGCAGGCCGTGTTGCCACTCTTGTCATTCACTAAAAGAAAAACAGCCCTTCAACAAGATGGGGATGTTTTCAGGGTAGAACAGAACCTATTAAGATTCTGAAAAGAAACATCCTGAAATAGACTACCAACAATTCTTCTCCCAGGAGAGGTATACCCATAACATTGTCCAGATTCAGACGTGGGCTCCCAATGTTCACTGGGTTTTTACTTTTAAATAATTTTGCACAGAAAAACAGAGCTGATTTTTAACCTTTTTATCCTAAGGTAGGACTTATCAACCCATATGTGCGTGAAACCACTGGGGTGACATGCCTCCCGGATTATCAGGGACGGTGGGACATTGCAGTTGTACTAGAGAAGGAGAGTTCAGCTTTAGCTTCCAATGCTGCTCGCCCCACCAAATCCATAGCCTACAATTTCTAGGAGGCTACCCTGGGCTTGGCAGTCAGTACAGTTATACAGCAAATATCTGATAACCCTGTTACTACTCACTAGGTCAGAGAATCAGGTGTGGGAAGAGAAGCATAGGATGTTGGGCGGGGACAGCACGTTTGAATGATAATTCTCCCCAGATTAAGGTAAACCCCCATAAGGCAAAGAAAACCAAGAGATATACTGGAGAAAATATAAACATGCTAAAATGTTTCATTGTGGTGCTAAAGGTACCTCCTGGAAGATGGAGAAATCAAAGGGATGAATAAAGGTCCTGAGGATTTGGGGCAGTGAATTAATGTAAACGACAATGAGTGTCATAAGCCTTCCTCCTGCAGGTTACTGACACCTTTCTAAAGGAACCTGGTGTCATGGCTTCACACAGTAAATTCTATCTAAAGAATGAGCTCTATTAATTTATGGACCAAGGAAGAGACATTCACATCAACTCATAAAGTTCCAGATCGGTGATTCTAGAAAAACAAGAAAAAACTTAGAGGAGTTTAATTTGGGACACCCTGTGAATCCATTACCATTACTCATACCTTATGATGTCAGGGTCAAGCAGGAATCCAACTGTCCATGTTGGAAAAGAGAAAGAAGAAAGCAGTCCCAGGACCTCCATGGTGAACGGATTTGGTTTGGGTAAGTCACCACCCCCTTCCTCTCTTTATATCTGAGATACTCAAACTCCCAAACTGGTCAATACACCACAGTCTAAATGGAAAGGCAGGATACCATGCAGGCTTCAGATGCAAGGGAAATGATACGGTAATAAACAAGGGTAAATAAATTTGGTGGAGAAGCAGATGAGGATATCAATCAGGAAATGTCTCCAGGAAGAAGGGACTTTTGTTCACATTTGCAAAGTTAATTACAAGTTGACCAGAAAGGTAAAAGCTCTAAGAATGGCTTCCAGTTAGAAAGGTCAGAAAAAATCTCTAGGTTCTTGGATCTAAGAAGTCACAAATTCCAAGCTGCAACATGTAACTTAGCAACCTCCAAGTGACTTGAAATCCTTTTGCCATTTTCAAACAGTTGTTTTTCTTATTTTAAGACAACTGAAGAAGAATGCAGAACTGACCCACTTCTTCCAAGTTAAAAGAAAGTCTAACTAGCCAAAGTAATTCTGAAATGCCCCACAGAGTGTGGCATCAATGATTAATCATTCTTCAGACACACGCATGCCATTATCTCATGTTTGCTTGTTTTTCACTTTCAAAAAGGCACTTACAAAGGCATTTATCTCTTCTTCCTTCTCACCTAATCTCTTTTCATCCTATCTTTAGTTTTCAGTTTTCCTGTCCTTCAACACCAATTTCAAGGTAGGGAAGAAAGATCATCTTCCATCAAATCCCTTTACTACACCTGTATTCAATAGAACCAAAGAGTAAAGAGAAAAAGATGAGATAGTCACCTTCCTTACTTTTCCCAACCAAAAGACAAGCTCAGCTAAAATTGTCCACCTTTTCTCAAATGTGATATTTAAAGACCATGAAAACAGTCATTAAATCCTAAACTCTTACCCTAGTGATTATAACCACTTAGGATTCACCTGAGGGATTCCACTATGGCTCATTCAGCTTTGAGGCAAAAACAACCAGAACACTCCATATTAGCTTTCTCTTGGTTTCTTTTACTTTTGTCTTTTTCCTCTAGCAGGAGGTATCCTTTAAATCCTGTATGATTTGGAAGTCAGTTAGTCAATGCTCTTTGACTTGGAAACCACGGAAGTGTGTGTCTGACCTGCTGGCTTCAGAGTTGAGCTACAGAAACAGTAGGAGAGTCCTCTCAAGTGAAGGGATAGAGACCAAATAACCAGCTGTTTTTAAAAAGGGGGGTGTCTTTTAAAAGTTTGATTGCCTTTTAGTTTTAACAAGTGAAAAGTAAAAGACCAGAGAAATTGGTTTTAACTAAAAAGGAGGCAGATTACCCTCCCTGGCTGCTGACTTTCTCTGAAGTCAGATACTAGACTCCTCTGATGGGCAAGCCTCTTCTGATGGAATTTTGGTACTCTGGGCAAGCTCAATACAGGATCTTATCTATGCAAGCTGCTTCCGAATTCTCCAAGCTGGGTGGAGAGTCAAATCTCTCTTTTCTGTTGGAGCCAGACCAAAGGAGTCCCAGGAGCTAAATTCAACACCTTGCACATTGTCACCCTCACCAGCTGCTGCCAGGAGCTTACTTGGAAGGGGGCTAACCCACCTCCCCCTCCACCTTCCTCAGATTTAAGCCCCAGTTTTCCATCTTCCTATGTTTCAGATCTAGGAAAGAGAAGAAGACAAGAAGGCAACCAGCCACCTTGTTACCCCCCTTTCTCCTTTTAAGCTACTTTCATTGCTTGCACCTTTTGTCTTCTTCATCTTCAGCTGAGGATTGATGGTCTTCTCCAGCTCCTGCAACATCACCCTCCCATGCCCCCTCTCTAAGCCACAGAGCTTGCAACCGCAGGCACTGTGCTTTCCCAGTCCCGCAGGCAGGAGGAGGCCCAGTAGGCGCCCCAAGCTGCTCCCCACCCCCTCTACGCCTATGGAGGCAGGGCCAGGGCAATTCACAAACAAAGCCGGGGCCAGAGAGACCCTGGGAGAATTACCCTGTAGGGAAGCCCAGCCACCACACATCTGGACTCTGAGGAGGCAGCTGTAGCAGCTTTAGATAAGCACCACCCAAGTCCCTACATTCTATTCCCACCCCCCCCTTCACATTCTGCTTTTGACAGGAAACTGACTCCTAAGAAATTCTGTCTGGAAACCCTTCACAGTGAAAGCAAGCACAGTCTTTACAGCAAACCAACCCACCTTGGATTCCCCTCTGGCCATTCCCTGCTTCTTTCCTCTTTTAATAGCCTCAATTCCCTGCCTTTGCTTTGAATGTTTTTGAACCAGCTTTGGATGTTTGTTGAGGGATGCTTTACCCCCTCAGATTCCTTCTCCATCTGAATTCTGGCTCGTATAGCTGGATACCATACAGATCCAGGCTGTTCTAATTAATTGCAGAGACTGAGAGAACCTAATGCTGGGATTATGAACCTTAATGACTTGGGGAAAAGTTCTTCAAATTTAAGTAGTTTTTTGTTTTAAGTGTATTTTATTTGGTGCCATTACATTAAAAAACAAACTGTCTTATCTAATCCCCAACACATGTCTTATATTACTTATGTAATAAATTTTCAATATATATAATTTTAGATGACAGTATCCTAAGTAACCACAAGTAACAGATTTAATGTGCTTTTTAACCCTAAATCTGCCGATGAGGAATTTGTCATGTATGGCATGTAGTATGGTGAAATTTATTCACCTGTCAACTCTAAGAGAAACTTAGATTAGGACTTTGCATGGACAAGGATGGGGACTGGGTCAGGAGATTGGGGCATGGTAAAGAGGGGTGGAGATGAGGGGCCCAACAGGTGAAACTTCTAAAAATGAACAAATGTCAAGTAAAAGGGTGCATTCTTACTTCTAGTCACACAGAAACAGCATCTCTCTCCTTCTACCCTCCCAGATGAAGTGTTAAAATGTTAGGAACAATGAAAAATGTTAGGACATCTGCTGTCTAGGAAGGTTCCGATTTCTTTTTCAGGGGAAGCTACAGAATCCATAACCTTCCCTCTGTAGGTCCTTTTTCTCACCCTCCAGCTTTGCCGGGTGATTTTGGAGAAAGTTGGTTGCTTCCTGCAAGTCTCCTCAACACCATTAAAATTAGTGGAAAAATTAAATACAGTCTTAATTGGGTACTATGAGAATTCTTGGTTAAAATTCATGAGCCAAGCTCTGGCCCAGAGCTGCCCCCTGTGAAAGCCCAGGCAGGGAAAAGTGCTCCAGTCCCATAAAACATTTGTCACTTGGCAAAAACAGTTCCTGATAATTGGGACAAGTGTCAAACACATTCCTATAGCCAGAAGTCATATGTTAATCCCGCAGCTGAGATCCATATGTAAATGAAAGCAGTGAGGTGCCAGAACCTGGCTACTGCAGGACACCGAGAGCCAGCTCTAGAGACCCCTCCCGCCCGCTAGCACCAGTAACACCCACCCCCTTCCCACTTCCCAGCAGGCTGGCGCGCCGAAATCCAAAGTCGCTGGTAAGTGACTGAGTACACAAATTGCAGCTACGCATCCAAGTCAGAGAGCTTATGTCAGGGAAACTGTGAAAAGAGCGCGGGTTCAGAGCAAATTCTCCCCCATCCTCTTTGCTGCTCTCCCATGCCCCACCCCCATTTTCCCTATTCAAGTGGTTTCCCCTCCCTCCTTCACACTCAGTCCTGCCAAGACTTTGGCTAAACGAACGCACACACGCCCACAGCCGCTCACCTCCGCAGGAGAAGCAACAGCAACACTTAGCAACGAGCCACCCCAAAGAGGGGCATCGGGTGTAAGCCTGGTCGCCGCCCTTCATGCTGCCCCGCAGCCCCAGCGCTCGCGCATGGCACGGGCGCCAGCCAGGGGGTGAGGGCGTAGCTGAAAAGAAACTTCAGCGCCCGGGCCAGGAGCCAACTCCCTCCCTCCCTTCAGTTCTCTCCCGGCACCTCGGCCGCGGCTCCGACTTGCAGGGAGCCAGAGCCACCTAGAGGAGGAGGGGCGGGGCCCGGGCCGGGAGGGTGGGCCTAAGGGGCGGAGTCCCAAGGTCCCGCAGTTTGCTGGAGTCGCGGCCAGCAGCGTGGCACAGAACCGTATGCAACGCTGCCGGTGGCACACGGCAAGCATACGGAGGATAATCATACACAATCCACAAAACAGGTACTCCTCCTTATGTGCAACTTCCTCCCACTTAAAGGTCACCATAATCAGTTTTGGCTTAAAATACATAGCCCGATGAGGTAGGAGTGGTGCAAACAATTTAGAAGTTTCACGACTGAATAATACTTTCTCTCCTTAACAGGTTGACTCTTTCCCCTCTGTCTCCAAACTTGGACCGCCTCCTCTGTAATGAAAACACCTTCGCCTGACTCTTTTCCTCCCTTCCTTTTAATGCCTAACACTGGCATACCTTGGATATATTGCGAGTTTTGTTCCAGACCAATTCGCAATGAAGTGACTCATGGATTTTTTTGGTTTCTCAGTGCATATAAAAGTTATGTCTACACTATAATAGTATGCAATAGCATTGTGTTAAAAACTATATATATACACATGTATACCTTAATTTTAAAATACTTATTGCTAAAAATAAATGCTAACCATCATCTGACCCTTTAGCCAGCTATAATTTTGTGCTGGTGGAGGGTCTCGATGATGACGGCCGCTGACTGATCACGGCGGTGGTTACTGAAGGTTGGGGTGACTGTGGCAATTTCTTCAAATAAGACAAAGAAGTTTGCCACATCAATTGGTCCTTCATTTCAAGAAGGATTTCTCGGTAGCATGCTATGCTCTTTTGTATGTTTGTTTGTCAAGATTTACAATAGCATGCCATGCTCTTTTAATAGCACCTTACCCTCAGTAGAAATTCTTTCGAAATTGGAGTCAATCCTCTCAAACCCTGTCACTGTGTTATCAACTAAGTTTATGTAATATTCTAAATGCTTTGTCATTTTAACAATGTTCACAGCATCTTTACCATGAGTAGTTCCATCTCAATAAACCACTTTCTTTGCTCAAGTTTTATCATAAGATTAAAGCAATTTGGTCACATCTTCTAGCTCTACTTCTAATTTTAGTTCTCTTCATAATTCCACCACATTGGCAGTTACATCCTCCACTGAACCCCTCAAAGTCATCCATGAGGGTTAGAATCAACCTCTTCCCAACTCCTGTTAATGTCAATATTTTGACCTCCGATGAATCATGAATGTTCTTAATGGCATCTAGAATGGTGAATCCTTTCCAGAGAGTTTTCAATTTACCTAGTCCAGATCCATTTTTTTTTAATGCAAGGGTATCAGTTATGTGTAGATGGATGAAACTGACAGTTCAAGTGAATCATATAGTCCAGTAGGCTCATCAGTTGCTTGGGATCTCTTAGATCTAAGGCCCGCTCCTCCATGAGAAGCTAGACATGGAGGTGAGGTTATATGTTTACCTACATTCTCTTCTTAGGCCATTGATCAAGGTTGGAAAATTGTCACTAGTGCCAAAATCAGCATCACTTGTGAATTTAAGCCAAAGCAAACAAACAAAAATAACTGGACCTCCTATCAAAGTATACATGGTTAACATCAATGTACCTAATTCAAAATATAGCCCGGGGTGGGATTCAAAAACACCTGCGTGGTATAGAATGACGCCTTTATGTGGTTCAGAAATGCATCACACAAGATAGGTGTATAATAAGTCGTCATCTTGCTTAACATTTGAAATGAAAGGGCAGAGAAAATTTTACTGATGCTTTAACAAGATTTAGCCAACAACTCTATATCAATATACAAATATCTCCTTCAGTGGAGATGATCCACCAGAGGAAACGCTATCTATGGCAGCCAGAGCCTTAAAAAATGTATTTTTTAAATAGTAAGACATGAATGTCTAAATGACTCGCTGATTCATGGGCTGCAGAATGGATGATGTATAGCAGGCATGAAAACAACATAAATCTTATTATACATCTCCATAACAGCTCCTGTTGTAAACAGATGTGCTATCATCCAGGTTTAATTTTTCCATTTATAGAGCACAAGCAGAGTAGATTTAGGACAATTCTTAAAAACCCTAGAGTTTTCAGGATGGTAAATGAACATTGGCTTCAAAGTAAAGTCACCAGTTGCATTAGCCTCTAACTAGAGTCACTTGTCCTTTGAATCTTTGAAGGCATGCATTGACTTCTGCTTCTAGCTATGAAAGTCTTAGATGCCACCTTCTTCCAATAGAAGGCAGTTTTCTCAACACTGAAAATTTGTTGTTTAGTATAACCACCTTCAATGATCGTAGCTAGATTGTTGGACAACTTGCTTTAGTTTCTCCATCAGCACTTGCTGCTTCACCTTGTACTTTTATGTTTGGAGACAGCTTCTTTTTTTAACCCTAATGAAACAAGCTCTGCTAGCTTCAGTCTTTTCTTCTGCAGCTTCCTCACCTCTCTCTGTCTTCACAGAAGTGAAGAAAGTTAGGACTGTGTTCTGGATTAGGTTCTGGCTTAAGGAAATATTGCGACTGGTTTGATTTTCTATCCAGATCATTAAAACTTTCTCCATAGCATCAATAAGGCTTTTTGCTTTTTTATGATTTGAGTGTTCACTGGAATCATATTTTTAATTTTCTTCAAGAACTTTTCCGTAGCATTCACAACTTGGTGCAAGAGGCTTAGCTTCTGGCCTATCTGGCCTATCTCAGCTTTTGACATGCCTTCCTCACTAAGCTAATCATTTCTAACTTTTGATTTAAAATGAAAGATGTATGTCTCTTCCTTTCACTTGAACACTTAGTGGCCATTATAAGGTTATTAATTGGCCTAATTTCAATGTTGTTGTTTCTCAGGGAACACAGAGGCCTGAAGAGAGGGAGAAAAATAGGGGAATGGCTGGTTGATGCAGCAGTCATAACACACACAACATTTATCAATTATGTTCGCTGTCTTAATATTGTCATGGTTGTAGCACGCCAACATAATTACAATAGTAATATCAAAGATCACAGATTACCATAACAGATATAATAATAATGAGAAGTTTTAAATATCATGTGAATTACCAAAATGTGACACACAGATACGTGAGAACATGACGTTGGAAAAATGACACAAAACACTTGCTCTAGGCAGAGTTCCCACAAACCTTCAATTTGTCTGCAAAGTGCAATAAAGTGAGGTGTGCCTATACTCATAAAGATAATAGTGCCTCACTTCTTTATTGGCTCTCTGGCTGAAATGATGTGCAAAAGCACTCTGGATTTGGAATCCTAAAACCAAAGTTCAAGTCTCAGTTTGGCCACTTACTAGCTGTTTGACCATAACAAGTTGCCTCACCTTTTTGATCTTCAGTTTCACCATTAAAAAAAAGAATTTACAGGATTGCTACGATAATTTTAAAAAAGATATATCTATGAAGTATCTGTGATAGAGGAGATGTTCAATAATTGTAGTTGAATGAATGCCTACAGAAAAACTCCAAATACCTTACTTGTGGTAGAGGACTTCCTTTCATCCCCCAAGCATACCTAGTTGATTCTTCATTTCTTTACTTAATATCCCTATTATCCTTTTATTTCTCTCTAAGTCTTTTCATGTTACATACCTGAGCTCACACCTTATACCCTCCCTGAAGCGCACCTGAACCTCACCAACTGGACCCTTCCATGACCTGCTGTGTATGTCACATTCCCTTGTGTCCAGATTTAGGAGAAAGGGTCTCCTGGAAACATGCAACATTTATTTATAAAGTAGAGAGATCCCATTCATTCATCAGGAAAAGAAGAAAGTTTGTGATAAAATGAAAAACAAAAGCTTGACCACCCAGGTTATCAATTCAACTGGAAGAAAGATGGCCAAGGGACAAGGCTTTTAGGACATATCAAGATTTGAAGCTTCCTTTCCCAGTTTGAACCAAGTATTGAGTTGTGCCTTATTTATCTATATGTCTCAGCATCTGTCACATGCTTGCCACACAGTAGATGCTCAGTAGATGATAGTAATATGACTTAATGAGTAATAATAACTACCATTTAAGAGCATTTTCTATAGGCCAAGCCATTTCCTAAGTGTTCTCCATGCATTAACTCATTTTATCCTCACAAAAATACTTTTACTTGAGGAAAATGAATGAATGAACTATGATGATGCTTTTATGGTTTAATTATAAAAAGAAACTTTAAGAAGTTTCACCCCTATAAGAACAGAACCTTAAGTAAAAATTTGATGTCAAAATCTAGCTTTTAGTGTTACCACTGCCATCTTGCTAGAGGGCTTTCCTGGCAAAAATTATGGAAGAATCTCTTCGTCTAGCAGAAATGCCTCTGGTATGCTTTCTGACACATATAAAAACAGGGAAATTAAAGTTCAGATTGCTTATGTAGTACCCTATATTCCTAATTTACTGGCCATCTTGGCTATCAGCCAGTCTCATCTTTCCACCCTGAATTACTACATTGCTTAATCCTCACATAGTTATCTGGGGTTCGAGTTCTGACCAATGACAACAAGTTGAGTTCTCTCTTCCATATCTTCAAAGATAATATCCATCCACTTTGAAAGCTCAGACCAGAAAGTGTCCTTGATCTCGAGCCTTTCTAAATGTTAACTTTATTTGTTGGTAGTCCCATACCAACAATCCCATACAATGGGATTACCAAAAGAGGCTACCTACCCATTCTACCTCTTTTGATACTTCTGGAACATTCTCATAGGAACCCAAAGATGCTTCAAAATTGTTAGGTGAAAAACCAGTTCCTTTTTTACTTAAATCTTCCTTCTGGGCCTTTGTGTTAAAAAAACTTTGGACCACTTTCTGTCATATGTCCTTTGCAAGAGGGTGATGACTTCATTTTGCAGAAACTTGCAGTTAGATGTTTGAGAAAGACCTAGCCCTTATTTTGGAAACCAGAGTTCTAGTAAATCCTAAAGTTTTGGTTTCCACAAAAAGGGTCCATCAGATACATTTCCACTGGTCCTGAGTATCCAAGAATCCATTCTACTTTCACCTTAAAGGCACAGAACCACTAAGAATATCTCTCAACCTTAAGTTGATATGGTCAACACATTTTTGGCCATTGTGGAGATTCATTCTGGCATTAAGCACTAATAACCCAAGAGTTCCATTGCCATCCTCCAGTGCCTGAAATCTGCCTTCCTTCTAGAGTGAGAACTGGCCATGTCTATGGTCTGAAAAGGAAGTCTTGAACACCACTAAGACTCTGATTAATTTTGGACATACTCATTACTTCAGAAAATAATTATTGAGTGCCTACTGGGTACCAGGCTCTATTCTAGGCACCGAGTCCACATTAGTGAACAAAAACAATCCCAGTCCTTGTGGAGATAGCCATTAGGACAGACCCACTATGAACATGAAAGAAACAGGAATCAATATCAGATATTTGACCACATCTACGATTTGAGGGATTTAAGAAAATAGGTGTCTGGATCCACCCTATGATATGACTCTTCTATTGCCCCATAGCCTATTCCTAATTCTTTTGATGAGAATTATCTCTTTTTGAGCCTGCAACTAGAAGTTTTAAAATAATATCTTCAGGATACTTTATGAGAAATGGTATAGGGAGGTAGCTTATTAGAATCACCAGGGAAGCTTTTTAAATATTCTAGGCATCAGTATTTATTTTTTAGGCTTCTAAGGTGATTTAAGAATGGAACCAACTTTGAGAACCAATGATGCTTGAGTCCCAAACCCCCTCCCCCATTCAGATTTAATTGTCCTTGGGTGCAGCCATAGTGTAAGTTTTAAAAGCTCTCCAGGTGTTTATAATATGTGGTAAAGTTTGAGAACCACTGGTATCGACCAATAGTTCTCAAACTTGAGCATGCATCAGAATCACCTGGAAGGTTTGTTAAAACAGAATGTGTGGTCATAGACTCCCTGCCCCCCTCACCTGTTTGCACATCTATGTCCTCTTCTTTTTGTAATAGCACCTTGATATTCCTTTGGGGAACCAGCTCTCTTCCAGTCCCAGGCTATGTATTTGGGTGTGGAAGACATCCTTTCCCCATCCCACCACCTCATTCCAAGAATGGGTCCATGACCTTGGCTTGGCCAGTGAGTCATAGGGATTGGTTCAGATTTAGCAAGTGACCCAATTAATTTCAGCCAAAAAGCATAAACCTCAAGAGCTTAGTAAGAACTACTGGGAAAGCAGCAAGCTTTTCCCACAAGATTTCTAAGTTGGTGGAATGTTAGCTTAAAGCTGCTTGTGACCATCTTGCCATTATCAGGGATCAAAAAAGCTGCCTGAGAATAAAGCCATCACAGAGGATGGAGATCAGTGAGAGAGACAGAAAATTTTCTGATATCATCTGAACAACTCAACACATGTTTTTACAAAGCCATATCCTGGACTTGATCCCCACCAAGAATTTCTTTTTGTGTAAGCCAGTTGAATTTCTATATACTTCCAAAGTTCTGGGAGTTATTGCAGTATCTTTAGAGTCTTCAATTTCCAAATTGATGGCTGAGTTTCATTCTTATTTTTGGCAGAGTTTGTCAAAAGTGATGTCTTCAGTTCAAGTCCATCTTACAATTAGGCTCTCTATCTACCTATGTGCCCTATTTATGTCTCATCCCCATTTCCCACGGTCAATAGTAAACACTAAAGAATTCTTGCCAGTCTCAGCCTGTAGATGTACTGGGTCAGGTGTACCACGATGGCAGGCATGACATCAGATTAGCCACAGTCTTCAATAACACTGGACCATGACATCAGACATCTGCCCTTGCCACCAATACATGTCCAATTTTTTCTTTAGGTTTATTCTCAAAGACTATAATTTCAGATTTACAGGAATCCAGTGTTTCTAAATCACAGCATTTCCCCAAATTTCTTAGTTAAACCCCAGTCTAGAGATATAAGGGATAGGAACCATGACCCAATTCAAGCCTAGAGACTCATGTGAGACTCTTCTTACTGGGACTAATACAGTACGCTTTTTATAGAACATACCCAAATAGCTTCAGTGAGAGATGTAAACATGGTTCCTGGTAAATATGGAGGATATATTTTTTATCCCCACTCCAACCAGGCACTTACCTGCCTTTTCCTCTGATAGTGATTCACACGTCTAGCAATGCCTGGCCCCTACCCCTAGCTTATGATTCAGTAGTCTGCAATGAGGCCAAGATATCTATAGTGTTTAAAAAGTTCTGCAAGTGATCTCAATGTGAAGTCAGAGCCGAGAACCACTGACCTTGAGGCTCATGGCCACTCATACTCTGGAATTAGTTCCTGTTTGATAGACAGAGTTTAGGAAAGCACCTAGATTCAAAAGTTTTTACTTTCTCAAACTCTGACAACTGGTCCGTTGACTCATTCTTCCACTGCTGCTATGATCTCTGGTTGCTGACTTGTCTTTTCTCTATAATTCTGATCTAAAGATTGCCTGATTACTGATATCAGTGTGTCTCATAACTTTCCCCAAATTACCGAGTCCTGGCCTCCATTTGTGACTGTGGCTTAAAACCTCAAGATGCTTGCCAAATACTGGTCATTTATTCAACAAATAGTAGTGTGTTTTTTTAAAAAAATCTTTTACTGTAGTAACATATATACAACATAAGAGCAGTTTTTTTTTGAACATTTACTATCTGTAAATCATTAAGCTCAACTGTATATTGGAATTTATATGGGAAATATAAACTGAAAAAGACATGTTCCCTATGCAAAGGTACAAAAGAAGAAAAGAACAATGTGAGTTCTAGGAGAGACAAATGGTTCAATTTTCTGTGGCAGAAAAAAGGAAACTGGAGACAGACCAGGAATGGACAGAAGGTCTATATCACATCTTTTTTTTTTTAATGTGAAAAAGAGGAACTGACATACCATTGACCAGAAACACCAGTTTAGAGAACTATGAGCAATGCTTATATTATTTCTATATTTAATTTAAATTACAAGTAGATTTTTTAAAAATTGTAAAAGGTCCAGGTAGTTGACTATTCCTAGGTGATATGTATTATTTTAATAATAATGTATAAAAAACATGAATGCCAGCATTATGTGTAATAATCTCTTCTACTAATACATCTCTGTCTACTGTGATCTGACAATTCCTGAACCTTAGGCACCACCATCCACCTGGTGACAGCTCCCAGTCCCTCATGACTAAACCTGAGCTCATCTTGTGTGTTTTCAATTACTGCCCCTTAAATGTAGCCCCTACACTTGCCCACCTGATACCTGTCTGCCTCTTTCTGGCTCTCTCATCCTCAAGAAAGACAGCCTCCAGCTTATCCTGCTAATCACCCACATTTTCTTGGGTCCTAAGAAGGAAGGAAGGACCACTGATTACCATCTGGTCTGAATCAGGTCCAAAGTGTGTGTATGTTGGGGGACTGGCTCAGGCAAGATCTTTGAAAATTGTGGGATTTCACAGAGGACGCTGGCATCCCACCAGAGTAGCCAACAAGCATGTTCTCCTGGGTGGGAGAGAGGTAGAGCTGTTGGCAGCAAGGCCAGGTTCCTGGTGATGTGTGCTGAGCAGCTGACTGAGCTGTCCTGAGCTCAGGAGGAGAGCAGTTATTTATCAAAGTGAAAGATGACTACAGCTGGAGTTGCTAAAAAAAAACTGCTCCAGGTCTTACGCATTTCCAAAAATGTTTACATCTAAGTAGGTCAAAGTGTTTCTAAAGCAAGGCAGTAAAAAGTGCCAGTCTATCACATTGACTGAGTTCCAATTTAGGAAGGCTTGCTATTGCTAAGTGTCCACTACAAGGGATGACATTTTAATTCTGACAAGCCAATGTCACCTTCCTTCCCACTGTCAGAAGTACAGCTGCAGCAGCACACAGATTCACCTGAGGCAATGAAGAGGTTTCTGATGCATTAAATAGAAAGTGGAGTTTGCTCTGATGTAACTAAGGTCAGTTTATTGAAGATTTCCAATAACAGGAGGGACTTGGAATACATTGCCCATCATCATATTTTTGAGTTTTCAATCATTCCAAATAAATGAAAGGTTAACCTATGTGCCCCCAGAGAAGAGTTCCTAGGAAACAAGATTTCAAAAACTTCTTCAGTCAGCAATCCAAGCATCAGAAAATTGTTCCCTATCCCCAACCTCAGGCTCTCCTGCTAAAGTTTAAGCTGGTTTCCTCGATGAGTTCTTAGGGGATGGAGAACACAACTTTACACATGAACTCTGCAGGGGTTCTTGATACATTGTAGGCCCTTCCTCCCTCTCTCCCTCTTCCCTTTTTTCCTCCTTCACCCCCTCCTTAAAAATATTTACTAGGAATGTATTCTATATGTTGCAGACAGAGCAGAGAACAAAATACAGAAAATATCTACACTTACGTGTGTGGGGGGTGGGATTTGGAGGGTGGGAGTGGGAGAAATAAACAATAAACATTAATAAATAAAATAGGGAAGGGGTATAGAGTGTGATGGGAGAAGGAAGGAATCAGAGAAGGTCTGACATTTGTACAGAGGTGTGTAGGAATCATACTAGCAAGTCATGCAGAGATCCTGGGGGATCTGGGGTGTTCCAGAGAGAGGCAATGAAAGGTGCAGATCTTGAAGTAGGGGAGTGTACATGTCTTGACAGATGAATAGCTAGGTCAAGCTGCTTGGTCAGGAGAGTGGTAGGATGGTTAGGCAGAAGCATGGCTCCCAGAGATGTCTATCTACATCCTAAACCCCAGAACCTATAAATACAAGACTTTGTAGATGTGACTAATTTGATAACTTTGAGATGGGGGGAGATTATCCTGGATTATATGGGTGGGCACAATCTAATCACGAGTCTTTAAAAGCAGAGAACTTTTCCCTGCTGTGGTCAGAGGGAGATGTGACTATGAAAGAATGGTCAGAGAGATGACACATTGCTGGCTTTGAAGAAAGAGGAGGGGACTGTGAGACAAGGAACATTAGTGACCTCTAGAAGCTGGAAAAGTCAAGGAAACATTCAGCCCTAGGACCTCCAGAAAGGAATGCAGCCCTGCAAACACCTTGATTTTAGCTCACTGAGATCCGTGTTGGACTTCTAACCTACAGAACTCTAAGATAATAGGTTTGTGCAGATTGAAGTCACGAAGTGTCTGGTAACTTATAGCAGCATAGGGAAGGAATTCATAAGAGATGAAGTCAGAAAGAAAGCTGTGATTCAGGTCTCCTAGGGCCTCCTTGCAGGTCACAGAAAGGACTTTGTTTTGAAAGGGGAATCACTGGAACACTGTTGCTGAGGAGGCTTTTCAGCAGCTCCTCCCTGAAGCTAGGAACCAGCAATGGCAATTGTCTACTTGTCTACCTATACTCAAAAATAGGGGAGCCAAAATTCCTGTGACCTAAAGGGCCATGTGGAAAATAAGGCAAGTGGGGACAATATCAGAACCAGTGTTCCTGGCTGGAGCTGGTGGACTATCGTGGGGAAAGAAGACAACCCAGACCTACCACAATAGCAAGGCCAAAGAAAAGGGCAGGCTGTTCAGTGACTGGACTGCCTCTCTGCCTCTGGAGGGCAGAAAGCTGGCATTAAAAATGGCAATAGTTAGGAACGGAAAGACTTCTCATATATGTTTGCATGGTTTGGGTTAAAGTTGCAGTTTCAATCATGCATGGACCTGGATGAGGGGTAGTTGTTCTCAAGGTTCAAGTGACGGGGGGGAGGGCCGTGGGGTTGGTGAGAGGAACGTCCTGATTACTCTGTCCTACCAAGTGGCATCAGAATCTTGCTCCCCAAAGCTCCATAAGCTGTGGTCCCTCCTCAAGGCCTTTAATGCCCTTCCAACTCTAACTTTCCTCGAGTAGATAGGGTGGGCACATCTCCAGCAGTCTAGATCACTGTCCCCCCTTCTCTTCTCCCCAAGAAACATTCAGTGCATGTCATTCCTGAGCCTCTTTTCTTTTTTGGGGTGGGGGAGAGGATGGGGAAGTGGTTCTAACTCAACTAGCTCTAAGAACATGAAAATCATCCAGTGTTCTATATGAGGACCATTTCGTTTCCTGGGTGACCGCTTTCTCCATCATCTCCAACCTCTTCTCAAAAAGCACAATTAGCAGCAGCCTTCCTTCTCTGGTCCTTGAATCCTGAGTCTGTTATTTTAGCTCTGAGCTCCATCAGCTGGTTCATGAAGCTCCAAAGGATAATATTCAAGCCTTACCTCTCTCTCCTCTGGATCATAAGGGACATCTTATCACGTAGATATCACAGACTTACAGTGGGCCTTGGGAAGCATGGAAATATGCTGTTGACAGGCATGGCATGAGCTAAGTTACAGCAGGTGGGTTACAAAAGGAAAGAGGCAGGGTGTCTGCAAAAGGCCCCAGAGAGATAAGTTATTTCACTTTACAGCATGTGTTCCTTTCCAGCTTCAGCTCTACTTGGAAACAGCATCACAGCAAAGTGTGTTGGAGAGAAGGATATGGCCTCTCCTGACATCTTCCCATTTGAAGCTTCAATTCCAAGCCCTTTGATGTCCTAAAGAATATTTGATGGATGGCAGCCACAGGTAGGATGTTTCACAGAGCAAACTAGGCAGAAGGCACACTTTCTAACAGTCATAGCTGTTCCCTTATTATTAGTAGTATTATTATTTTTCAAAGGAAGAGTATGGACTGGATGGCACCTAAGTCTCTGTTTTTCTAAAACTGCATCCTGGGAGTGTGCACCAACCTGTTGGTTCCCCCGATATTGAACAATAATTATTGAGCCATTCCTGGCCCACCTTAACATAGATAGGAAAATGGAAGAAATTCAGTGAAAAACAAAATATGAAAGGTAGTTTTCCAAAACTCCCTTTTGTCCCTCTCTCCTTAGACTGAAGAATGACATCCCCATGCCCACCCAACATCAAGGTCTCAGCAGAGGCCTCCATCACATAGCCCACCTCTGTGGTGTGGTCCCAAGATTACCTTCAATGAGCAGACAATCACTGAAAGAGAAGAATAGGTGTTTGAGAGGTGCCAAGAGTGCAAGACAGGAAATAATGTGAGTTTTCAGCTCAAATATATCAGGGATGGTCTCAACCACGTAGGTAGAAAGTAAAAGAAAGTTAGGAGAAAAGAATGTACTGTTATTTTTTGGGAAATCATAGAGCCAAATGTACCTCCTATTGGTGAATTGGGTAAAGGACCCAGGGAGGGCAGGAACAGAAATTGATGGACAGAAGAAAGTATAGCCTGAAGTTAATGTTGGGGCCTCTACAAAGCCTACAGATGAAACGAGAACAGAGTGTTTGGGTTGGGAGCACCTAAGACTCAGCCCTATGAAGTATCAGAACAGGGACAAAGGGGAAGCAAGGAAATTAACACTGATTAATTTAATGTTAAATTAATCTCATGTTAAATTAATTTAATGTTAAATTAGGCATTGACTGCCTCTGGTGTGGCATGCCCCAGCTGGGAAGACACATCTCAAGGAAAAGTAAGCAGTATTACCCCATTTGATGATTTAAAGTACCTCGCCCAAGGTCATCAGCTAGTAAATGGCCAAGCCAGGACTCAGATGCAGGTCCACCCCATTTACTCCACACCCCCCCTCATCTCTTCCATGGCCCACTATATGCGCATAATGCACCTCATGAATGTAGCCAGGTCATTTTTGTGTTCATCTAAACAATTAGCCTGGGTATATAAAAGTAAGACTGACTTTATAGTTCAAAAAGCACTTTTACTTAAGATTGCCACCCTTGAGCTTCCCAGCAACCCTATGAGACAGGCATTTTTATCAGCTTTCCCTTGCATGGATGCGGAAACTAAGGTCCAAGAAGATTAAGTGGCTCTCCAGTTGAAATAAATGACTTCTCATTCCACATACAGTCCTCTCCCCAGCCCATTGGACTCCCTGAGAACCAAACCTACCCCTGTTTTCACAAAGATTTGTGAGTACTCTTCTAGGAAAAGACAGCTTGACTTTTAACACTTTAGGTTGAGCCAACTGAAATTGCAGATATTCAGCCATTTTTAAATCCAAAAATGGCAATTTCTTGTGGTTCAACCTAATAACTTAGACCTCAAATAGGATATTTATTCGTTCTTGGATACATTAAACATAGGCTACCAAGTGTGCTTAACTGATGTGAAGAAAAAGCAGATATTTTTACAACTGAAAGGATTCTAAAGGTAATTCAAGAAGACGTGAATGAAAGATAATAAAATGCTATTTTAGAAGAACACGGAGATCAAAAACTATAGGAACTTTAGAACAGCAATATGAATGACTGTAGGGAATAAACATGGAAAAAACCCTAAACCACAGTGAGTCTCAAAGGGGAAGGAAGGTTCTTACCTTTCAACTGTGTAGAGAGAAAGAGCTTAGACTATGGGGTCTGTGGGTGAGAGGCCAGGGAATGCCCAAAGTTCAGGGGTGGGGTTGGACTGCTGGACATACCTAAACCCAAAGATATTTAAAGGTCTATAAAACCATACACACTATAGCCACTTGAAACAAAGTTAAAGATTTTTGGATTTAATTCAGAATGTTTATTCTGCTCTAAAGGATACCATTCTTAAAAGAATTTATGGAGAAATTGCTACACTCTCATTAAGTTGTACCTTAAGAAAGAAGTGTTTAACATTTCATATTAAAATCGAGTTACTCTGTTCTAAAAAAAGATTAGAATGAAAATTTGGACTGGGAGATTTAAATTTGGATGTTGGGGGGAGGGGAGGGAATAGGGAGGGAATTCAGAAAGTGCCTGAATTCAGCTCTAAGTAAAAAGAATTTTCTAACCATTAGGGTTACACTAGAATGGTTTTCTCTAGAAGTAATGAGCAACTTGTCCATGGACATGCTCAAGTAAAACTTAGTTTACTGCCTGTCAGGGACATTGTAGAAGACATTCCCTATGTTTGGGGAGAGTGTGAACCAGAAAACATTTCTGGTGCTTTCAATTCCAATTTCCCATGAAAACCAATGTTCTGAAGTGAACTTAAAATCTAATCAAGAACCACTTTTATTCAATCATAAAAAGAGAAAGTTTCAATTTTAACTTTTTATAGTTCTGAAAAATGAGTGGAAGGTCCTTTTAGAATCTCCACCAATATATCTCCATTGGTCTCTGTCTTCCTTTAAATATACTTTTCTGCAAGAAGTATCATCAGTCACATTAATTACAGTGTTTCTTATGCAGATGCATTATTTTTGGTTTCAAATATTCTTCTCCAACAGTATTATACGTTTTAAAAACAATCTCACTATTATCTTTCATTGCAAACGTTATAATTAAGATATATGTTATTGTTAGATTTTGTGGGAACCTAATCCTAATTCCCACTCTCATTCGTAATTTCTACTTCCATGTATAATTTTGTTTCTGAGAGGAAGTGAGCTCTGAATTCCAAAGTGACTATCCCACATTTGGTCAGTAACAGACGTGATCCTGTACAAATGAAGTAGAACTGCAGATCTGCAAGCTGTAGTTTGTAACATGTCACTTCATATCTAAAGTGAAATGGTTTGGAAATGTTCATTCTTTGATCAATCATTTAGTCAGCTTCCCATGGTGAAGACTTGTGTTAGGCATTATGGAGCAAAAGAAAAACCCGACATTACTTGCTCCTAATGCAGAATTATACTGAAAAGTAAGAGAAAGAAAGGCATTTTTGGATGATTGTCCTGAATTGATAGGCAGGAGGAGCCATTAAGTCTGCATGTGATAGCAGAGGGGGCAGGAAAGGCAGGGTGCCTGAACTTTTTGTTTCTTTGGCTCCTGGTAGCAAAAAGGGGAGGGAGCTCACATCCTGCAGAAAATCTGTTAGACAGGCTGGAAAAGCTCCAGGGTTGGCTGACCTCTTTGAGAGCTGGACTAAACTCAGCCTCCTGTCCAGAGTGCTGCTCAAATTTGTTCTGCTCCATTGAGACACACCAGAATCCTACTAGTGAGCAAAGCACCCACTGAACTAAGTCCTTCCCTGATCTGCCTTCAAGTCATCCAAGGGAGAGGAGCATATGAGGCCAGAGGTGAGAGGGAGAACGAGAGGTGTTATGGATGGCTGTAGGTAATGGGTTCATGTTCTTTCAATCCTCATCCAGCTAGATCAGTTAAAGGGTAGCTGGTTAGATTAGGAAGATGAACCAAAGTACCAGTCTCAATGGTTCAGACTTGTGAGGTTGTAGAGTATAGTAGTTGTCTAGTCAGGTTCAGGGGTCAACTTAGCCAGGTGATGGTGCCTAGTTCTGCTGCTGTGGACCTGAACTATTAGCATGTGAAACTCATCTATGGCTGATTACATCTGCAGTCGGCAAAGAGGAGTGCCTTCGGCAATGAGTGATGTTTAATATAATTAGTTGGGGGCTTAAAAGAGAGAGGTCAGAAGCAGCTCAACATACCTCATCTCAGCACTTGCAGCTCAGCCCAGATGTTCTGAGATGCAGAAAGGAATCACCCTGGGGAAGGCCACTGGAACCCAGAAGCCAGGAGAGAAGACCAGTAGGTGTTGCTGTGAGCCTTCCCATGTAACCGAGCACCTCAGATGAAAGTTAGCTGCCTTTCCTCTGAAGAACTATATGTTTTTAACTAAATAAATCCCCTTTTATTAAAAGCCAATCCATCTCTGTTATATTGCATTCTGGCAGCTTGGGCAGACTAAAACAGTGGTAGACAGTGTGGGAAATGGACAGACCTGAGAGCAAATCTGGGTCCAGAGCTTGTTAGCTATCTGACTTTGGGCAAGTCACTGATCTCTCTAAGACTCAGTTTCTTTGCCTACAAATTGAGGAAAATATTGTTATTGTTAGGATGAAAACATTAACCTAGAACCTGGCCCACAGTAAGACTCAATAAATGTTAGGTGTTTTTATGAGTTTACTACAAGCTTAATACCAACCAACAGTTGAGCAAACAATGCCAGTTTGTATATTTAGAAGTGCCTAATTCCAGTTTGAGGAAGGTTTCAAGTAGAGGCTCTGAATGTATCCAGAGCATTGTGTTCAATCCCAGTTCCCACATTTTAATGGGGATATGATAAATGGGAGTTCACCTACAGGACGGCAGTCAGGATGGAAAGGGGCACCAAACTGATTTTTTAGTGAGGTTTGGGTCAAAGAACTGAAGCCTAGAGAAAAGAAAATTAAGGGGAGTGAGGAGTGCTCCCTTCAAATCATGTGGAGGAGGGAGGAGACTTGAGAGAGGAGTAATAAGCGACAGTCTCAGAGAAGAATATTTTTCTCTCAATATAAGGAAGAATTTTCAAAGAACTGAAACGGCCTAAGAATGGAGTAGGCAGCTCTTTGAGTGATGAATGCTCTATTACTCAAAGTGGTCAAGCAGAGCCTGGAGAATTACTCCTGGGGGACCTCTTTTGTTGCTCGGATGTGGCCTCTCTCTAAGCCCAACTCTGCAAGTGAAACCACTGCCCTCCTCCCTACGTAGGGCATGGCATCCAGGGATGAAAGTCTTCCTGGTGATGTGGAAGACCAGGGAGGAGCCTGGCCCTGGGACTGTGGGATTAACAATTCCATCCTGACCAAAAGGGGGAAAAGAAGTATAACTAATAAGGTATCAGTGGCTGAGAGAGTTCAAATAGAGTTCAGAGACTACAATCGAGGTCACTCTTATTCAGCTAGACATCGCTACCTATCATAACTTCACCAAAACCATTCCTACCAATCCTAAAAAATACCTAGGGCAAGATTCTACAAAGGTTCCATGCACTAGAGTAACTTTCCAAAACCTACAACCTTCAGATGTGTCCCTGAACCAGATAAGTCCTCAGACTGAGAGGGGCCAGCCTCTCCAGAATATCAACTAGTTCCATCCCCCTATCCAATATTATCAACAGTCCCTTCCAAAATGAAAAAATTAGAATGGGCATAGTCCAAATACCCCTAAAAAGTGGGAGAAAGATCAAAGGTGATGGTAGAGTTATACAGAGGTCAGGTTTAACAAATGAGTATGAGTGCTGAATCATTATACTGATATTTCTTTTAGCCTCCAGTACCTTAGAGCAGCTAGAAAGGAAAACCTAAAATTGTGGAATTGTAACCTACACCAAACTCTGAACTCTGTTCTACAACTGTTGCAATGTACTTTGAAATTTATTGCTTTTATATATATATGTTATTTAAGGAGAAGGAGTATAACAGAAGATAGAATTTAACAAATGAGTATGACTGCTAAATCATTATACTGATTTTTCTATTGGTCTCCAATGTCTTGGAGCAGCTAGAAGAAAAAATGAAAAATCGTGGAACTATAACCCATACCAAACTTTGAAATCTGTTCTATAACTACTTGTTTTTTAATTAATTAATTAATTTAAAAAACTAACAACAAACTAACTAAAACATTAACATGTGATCATTCTGTTGTACGTAATAATCATACATTATATGATTCTACATTATAATCAGTAATTCACAATATCATCACTTAGTTGCATAGTCATCATTTCTTAGAACATTTGCATCAATTCAGAAAAAGAAATAAAAAGACAACAGAAAAAGAAATAAAATGAAAACAGAAAAAAAAAGATTATACATACCATATCCCTTACCCCTCGCTTTCATTGATCACTAGCATTTCAAACTAAATTTATTTTAACATTTGTATAACTACTTCTTAAAATGCACTTGGAAATTTACTGCTTTTTTTGTATATATGCCATATTTCACAATTTAAAAAAAGTAACAAGTCACTATTTATTAGGCACCTATATGTACCATGTGTTACAGCAGGTACTTCACATGCCATCTCTTTAATCCTCACCACAGTCTTGCAGGGAGGTGTTACTCCCTTTGGAGAGTGAGTAGACTGAGAATGAGTGGTTAACAGCCTTGCTCACCATCTTCAGGCTGTTGGTGGTATTATCTGCCTCCAGGGCCCAAGCTATCTCTGTTGTTTCTATGCCACCTTCCACAGCCTGGACAAACTGGGCAAAGCGATTTGAAACTGAGCCCCTGGCAAGAGAGGAACAGTGTTCCTGTGGCCAGCTGAGCGATGACAGCAGAAATCATCAAAAGACCCCATGGGAGAGGACTTCCCATGAACAAGCAGGGCTTCTAGGAGCCACCGCTCCTGGCCCCCAGGGCATCTGCTTCCAGGGCCCACTTTGGAAGCCCTGGCCTAAGCCAAGTGGCTTTTCCTTGGGAAGGACACTCAGCCAGACCTGGGAAGAAGATGCACAGTAATAGAAAAGAAACACAGATATCCTATATAGCCAGGTAGAGAGAAACCCAAACTGGTTTTTGGAGCTTGGGGCAGAAGTATCCAGGAAGAGCATACCTTTAAGTATAACTGATCTCCTAAGCCTGACACCCTGAGGGTACAAACTCATTTAGCAGTGGTTCTCAACCCTCATAGAGTATCAGAATCACCAAGGACCTGCTGACCCGGCCCTTGGAGGCTCTGAATTCCTTGGTCTGGGATGGGATGAAATCGGTGTTTTAAAAGCCTCCTTCAGGTGGTTCTAAGATACATCCAGAGTTGAAAACGACTGCCATATAGCCTTTGCCCCTTGATAGGAGCTGCCTTTCTGAGTTGAGAAAATGAGAGGAGATTATAAAGGGGAATGACTAGATCCCAGAGGTTCCAACCTCAGTAAAAAGACACCAGATGTCAGAGTGGCAGTAAAGTAATAGGAAGGACAGGGCTCCCCTAGTTTGTCACACAGACCATTCTTTTTTTCATGAACCCCATCATCAGTCACTTTGATGTATCCAGAGGAAACTAAATACTTGTATCTTCCTGGAAGGAATGGGAAGGAAAAACCTGCAGAGGAGCCTTAGCTCTGCCAGAAGCCAAATAGGCAGAATGTATGGTTTGGGAAAGTTGCCTCGCTTTCCTGTACATTTCCCTGGAAATGAGGAAAACTGGCTATTGCCGTGATTCTCAACTGTGGCCGTGCCTTAGATCCACCCAAGGAACATTGAAAAAATAACAACCCTCAGGTCCCACCCAAGAGTTTCTGGTTCCAATACTTCTGGGGTAGGCTTGGACTCTGGCATTTGTCAAAGGTCCCCAGGTGATTCGAATGTACAGCCAAGTTGAGAACCCCTGGTCTAACTGTTCTCCTGGCTTCCCTGATGGTGCTAACATTTTGCAGTTCTTCTGCCTCCGTTCCTGACAGGTGACTGCTGTGGCCTGAGCACTCACACGCCACTTGCTGACTCATTCTGATGCTGCCTAGCTCCTCACAGCCCCATGGGAGCGCTCACTTGCTGCTCTGCAAAGGTTAAGAAGACTAGTTCCATTCTATGAATTGAAAAAGAAATTGATTTCGACCTACAGCGCTGGATGAGGCCACCCTGTCCTATTCCACAGCCTCTGAACAGAAGAACATGTCCTTCTCAATCCAGTTGTGTATAACTTATAGGCTCATGGCTGAGAGAAGAAAAGGCAGCCAGCTGGAATGGGAGAAGGCAGGACTGATAAGACTGGGCCTCTGTTAAGAGGGCCACAATCCAATGAGGTACTAGAGAAAGAGGGAGGAGATTTTACAAGCTGGTGAAGGTGCCCCTGTTTTTCTCTTGGCTAAATTTTCAACAGAACCATATTCCTGAGTTTCCCTGGTATTAGAAAGTAGAGTTTCTCTAGTCAGCTACTTCAAAGGGCTGAAAAGCTTGAATCTCAAATACAAATTCCCACCCACCTTCTCTTTTTTTCTTTTTTAAATTTTTTTAAATTTTATTTTCTTAACCCACTCAACTTCTTAGTCCTGAGAGACTAAGGGGGTGATGGTTAAAGTGGGGTGAGGGTATTATGAGGTGATGGAGGATAGTGGGCTTTAACTCTCTTTTCTCTCTTGATAGGAAAAGAACAGCTGGAGGCGTGATGGTCAGGTGGGGCAGCACTAATAGTGCCTCCTGCCATCGCCATCTAGTGGAGGAAAGGAGGAAGTCAGGATCTGGAGATGGAAGGGATGGAATTCCACAAAGACAAGCATTTTAAACTTTTA
The DNA here is from genome assembly GCF_023851605.1 of Tamandua tetradactyla. Taxonomy (NCBI): domain Eukaryota; kingdom Metazoa; phylum Chordata; class Mammalia; order Pilosa; family Myrmecophagidae; genus Tamandua; species Tamandua tetradactyla. The sequence continues at coordinate 20,537,164 of NC_135336.1, forward strand.
ATAAACCCATCATGTCTACCAGGTCTGTATCACGTATCCTAATCCAGGCCTCCTGAATGAACTTCTCGGTCAGAGGACTCGGATTCTAATTTAATGTTGTGTGATCTCTAAGCTGTGCTTTGTGAGGACCACACAGGCTGTTAAAGAGATTGACACACAGGAGGCCTGCGTGGCACTCAGGGACCTCTCCATCTCATCCCACCGGGGCTGCATGCTGGGGAAGACGTGCTGTGAAAGACAGTCATCTGTGGTCTAGGAAGCCTGAGGTCTCCATAGCAACCCTTGCCCACATAAATACTTAACCCAGGTCTGCACAAAAGGCATCCTTGATGGCATTCTTACAAAAATAAGCTCAGAACTAAGACTTGGTTCTGGGTTGCTTCATGGGCCTCATTTTCCTCCATATAAAACGAGGGACTTCAAAGTCCCTATCAGCTTTGACGTTCTCAGTTAGTGGCTCTCAACGGAGGCTTCAGAGTCGCCTAAAGGATGTGTTAAACCTTAGACTGCTGGTCAAGACTCGGCACCAAGTGTTCTGATTCAGAAGATCTGGGATGGGTCAGCAAATCTGCATTTTGAACAAATTCCCAGGTCTTCTCTGAAGGTCACACTTGGAGAACCATTGTTCTAAGTATTTTGTCTTCCCTGGTGTGAGAAAAAGTGGAGCATGTGGACGGACCACAGAGCTTATACAAAATAGAAGACAAGGCTCAAATAATTCATCCATGAGAGGCATATAAATGAGACGTGTGCCTCAAACATTGGCAGGGGATGTCACCCCTAACTTGGCTTTATATTCCTGGGTTTGCTCCATGTCTCTGTCAGCATAAGTATTTGGTGGGGGGAGAACTGAATGGGAAAAGGAAAAGCAGAGAGCCAGCTGGTTGCCACAGAGTAGAGAAAGGAGGAGATAGGCTTTTGGTCAAGATAGAAGAGGACATTTCTGAATGGTGGTGGTGGCGGGAGGGTAGATAGGATGCGAGAGATCATGGAAGTTACCTAATTTAACTTTCCTTTTCAAGAAGAGGAAACAAACTCAGAAAGATTAAATGACTTTCCCAAAGTTCCTTAGCTAGTTGGTACCTCTTTCTCTTCAAGTTCCCAACCCACTTTCATCACAACCAGTTCCAGAAGAAATCGCACATGGTCAAAATGGGTTCATGGGTTCCAACACATTCTCCAGTTAGAGCGAGGCCACCACCCTGATGGCCTTCCTGGTCCACGTCTCCTTCCCCTCTGTTCTCCCTACCTTTCACCAAGGGGAAGAAGCAGTCCATCTCCACGCTGCTTCGGGAATGGGAGATGCACAGGGCGCTGCTGGGAACCAGGCCTTCCTGGGGAGGGCTCCGTTCCGTGGTGCGGACCAGACACCAGCCCGGCCGCTCGCTGGGCCGCTCCAGCAGCTCCACTGTCTGCCCCACCTGGATGGTCAGTTCGCTGCTGTGGCCCGCACTGAAGTCCTGGAGAACCACGGTCAACTCACAGCCACCGGAGAGCTTTGGGGGAGGGGGTTGGAGTAGAACGTCAGGGAAGGAGGGGGGAAATATGCGAGATGGGTGGGTGAGATGCGAAGGGGTCAAAGAACACATGAGAGCAGGGGAGAGGCGGAAGAGAGAGAAGAAAAAGGGCAAGAGTAGAGAAGGAGGAAAGGTGGGATTTGGGGTAGAAGGAAGGCAAAAGACAGAAAAGGGAGTTGGAAATAGGAAAGAAAACAGCAAAAAAAGAAAAGTAATTAACACAGGTCATTCTATAGACATTCTAGTTGTAGCAACAGTCTGGAACCTTCCCAGAACCAGGGCTTTAATTCCGATTCCTTTTTCCTTAGTAGGAGTTCTTGTCATTACTCCTTTTGTCAAGCTTAAGGCTAATTGTTCCTTTAAGCCCCTTTCCTAGTATGGTCTTTACTCCTTCCAAGGGCACTACACTGTGCCCTGTCTCCCCCCACACCATTGCTTAGACTTTTACCGTGCTAACAGCTATTTCCAACTCACTCACTCGTATTTGATTCTAGGTGACGTTTGGGAATAACTGAAGAGAAGACACTTTCTTTTAACCCTTGCAACCACCCCTCGCTGGAGCCATTTGCCTAAAACTGAGGCTGTGAATGGCACAAAAAATAATGGGATTTCAACTCAAAGGCAGAGGCAGAAATCATTTACCTGGAAGGAAAACAGGGTTGTTTTACATTAGTTCAGCCACTGGGAACCGAGGGGGAAAATACTAAGAGAAGAAGAGGGCCACATCTTATTTAGGAACAAACACCCATCCCTAGTGTACAATTCTGCCTTTACTCCAGGCACTTCCCTCCCACACTGATCCTAGGGCAGAATCCATAAAACTGGGTAAAGAGTCTCTGGGAACAGGGACAATCTCACTGTACTAACTGAACACTGATCTCTGGCCTCACAACGCCATGAGAACACATTAGTTATTAATTTATCTCAAAAAACTAAGTACAGAGCACCTCTTGGGATAGCGTTGCACTTAAGGGCAGAGTGAGATGTAGAGAAAGGAAGGAATGAGGAATCTGGGAGACCTAGCTCACCAGCCTATTATTCTCTAAAGTTCCCCTCCAAACAGCAGTTCAGAGGGAAAGCCTCCATACCACTTCCAGGGAACTAAACTGCAGTCTGTATATCTCTGATTTAAACCTTTGGGGCCTAAATTTTCTGCACCAGCAGCCACACTGGTATAGCTCAAACATGTTGTGTAGCTATTTCACACATTCTGGGAGGCTTCTGCTGAATGGTAAATAGCAAATGTCACAGTTAGTAGGGACTCCATAGTCCCACCATGCCAAATCTCAGCATTCAGGACTGTGAGATTTTTCTAGCAGAGGAACTTGAATTGGTCACGACGGGTTTGAAAGGTTTGAAATGATGCATCAGACTGATGCTCGCGATAGGCATGGCCACCAATCATAGAACTAAGAGATTTTTGCTAAACACATTTCCACAGATGCACATGATACTGCAGTTGAGATGAGATCAAGAAGAGAAACCCATATAACAGACTTGGAAAGAGGGAAGAGACAAAGAAAGAAAAATCATGATTGCTGGCTCATTGTTTCCGTTTGATTTTCCTGATCCAATTTAATGCACAGGCCCCTCTCCCACTCTACTGCAGCTATCTTCCCTAAAATGTCATCCAGAGAAGGATATGGGATTGATAATACCTCACATCTGCCGAGTGCTCTTATAGTTTACAAAATACCTTCACATTGATCCATTTGATCCTCACAACAACCAGGTGATGATATCATGTCCACCCTACGCACAGTGCTTGGAAATGTCAAGATCAGTTGTTGGAAAACTCAGAGTGCAAACAAATGAGACAGTGAGCTTATTAAAAATGCAGATTCTCTGGCCAGCCTTGCCCCTGCTCCCCAAATCACAGCTTATGGTTCAGGAAACCTGGGTAGGGACCAGGAATGTGTATTTTAACAAGAACTTCCCACCCCACCCCCACCCCCCAGGGTGATTCTGAAAAGGGTGTCCCTGGGCTGCATGTCTGAGAAACACTAGTGAAACAGTTTTCCCACAGTCACCCAGCAGGACTTGAACCAGACCATGACTACAAATCCCATGCTCCTTAAACCACAGAATACAGGGCAAATTATACACACATTTAGGTATGTTTGGGGTTAAAGGGGGTGAAGACAGGTGGAGAGAAGGAGAAAATAGTAGCCTGAGCTACTGGGCATCTCAAGGTGTTGCTTGGTCTTGATCAAGTCTTTTAAACTTTTTGGAATGCAATCCTTTATAAAAAGTACATTTTATATTTTGACCAGTATATGCTGCATATGATTATATATTTATCACTGAAATAAGCTTCACTCTGATGTTTTCCCATTTATTCTGTTTCATTTTTTTCCTTAATTGCTGGTAGTCTCTCGCTAAATTGAATGACCGTCCTCTAAGACTACCCTTAGAGTCCTGGCCTGGATGATCACTAAAGTTTTTTCTAACCCTGAGAATGTCTATCACTAAGCTTCTACACCCTGTTGGAGTTTCTCTGCATCTCTGCATCAGTGTTTTTTTCTAAGAGTCAACATGTGGCCTGCGGTGGCCCTTTCAGTCCAGGGAGTGGTGTAGCCCCTCTGCAGATTATTGAGTCAGAGCAGAGCAGAGGAGGCTAAGGCTCTGGCTGCAAACAGCCCAGAGTGTCACCCAGATCCGAGGCCCCTGCCCCCGAGGAAAGTTACATCCAGACTCACAGGTGGGGTGGTGGTGAGGTGAGAATAAAGGCAGTAAAGAGTCCAGATGTCAGCTCCTGGAGAGAGGCCTGGACACACCACTAGATGTCGGTGTTTGCCTCCTGTAGGCTGCCCAGTCCAAACAGACAAAAGCGGAAGAAAGACAATTAATGGGCAATTTCTTCTGCGCTCACACTTCACAGACAACCCCACTCAAGCTTTTGTGCCAACCTGATACAATTAGGCTGAAATACAGGATAAATGTCCTGTTTCACCTCACCTCAATGGCTTGGACAAAGAGGTTCAACACACCAGGTCCCCACCTCATGAGAAAGAGGGAATTCAAAAGCCTGGCAGCCAAGCGGGTTAAGAGAAATGGATGAGTGCTCTCCTCAGTGATCAAGAAGGGTTGCTTTCTCCAGGAAACTGACGCTAATTTAGGGTGTCAGGATTCCAGAGCTCACATTTGAGAAACAGTGCGTCAGGACACCCAGATTGAAATAAGTAGGAGAAATTCTAAGAGCCCTGCAAGTAGGGTTATAGGTCAAGGACAGAGGGGCCAAAAGACCTCTGAGGGATCCTAAAAAGCAAACCTAAAAAACCTACACTTGCAATCCTTAAACATGATTCAAGTTTTCTCAACTGTGGTGAGTCGCGCCACCTTCATGATACTAATTTACAGAGTCTGCCCCTCATTAAGCAATAAAAGCCAATTTTCTGCACAAATGCTCAATTATCACTTTCTTTTACATGCGCATCTTCAATTTTTCTTTCTGACTAGTTCAAGTCTTCCCTGTGTGTTTCAGCAGGTCTCCTGTCTCACAAAAGTCCAGGATTTTTACTTTCTCTTCTTTTCCTCTTACCATTTCAAAAGGACCTGTGAACCCATTTTTTGGAGGAGCGGTTTGTGCACTCTCCTTTCTTACACCTTGCTGCCTCATTCTTATCCTCTGAGGCGCGGCACATACAGAAACCCCTCCTTTCTGTCCTAGGTGGTCTGCCTCTCTCCCTAAGTTAAATCTCTGGTCCTTAATCAACAACTTCTTATAGAAAATATTGCAAATGACATCACTGTCTTGTGCTAATTCTTTTCTTCCCCACAGCCTCTTAAGAACTGTTTTAACATCCTCCTATGCAAATCTTTGGATTTTTATTTTATATTGCTTTTATTTTAGGTTTTCTAATTTCTCTTTTTCTGGCATAGCATTTCCTCCACCAATCCAACTGGGCTGATGCAATATAAAGCTTGTCTCTCAGTTGTTGTACCCTCTTGATTTATTAACAATATTGACATGAAACTATAAAACCATTGCCCATTTGCCCCCTTGGCTGCCTACTGGGTTTGTCTCTGGACCACTGGATCATTCCCTGGGCAGAGCCATTCACAGCTGAGGCTGCCCAGAAAAAATCTCACCAGGATGTCTACATGTCCCACATACTGATGCATTTTTAAGACAGCTTTATTTTTAAATGTCAGTTTCTTGAACATCCACTTCCTCCTAGTATGTGTGCTGAGCCTACTCTGGAACCAGACTCCAATCGTACTTCTCTGATATACCTTCCTCCCTTACTCCTATCCCATTCTCCCAGCTTTAAACTTTGATTACTTTTATAATTTACTCAGTATCACTGGCTCGCTCTTTGTATGCCTTAAAAGCCATCCCATGAAGAATTTACATACAGGCAACTTCCTTACTTTCTCATCACTTTTTTTTTCCATTTATTTATTTTTTGCATAGGCAGGCACAGGGAATCCAACCAGGGTCTCTGGCATGGCAGGCAAGAACTCTGGCCTGCCCACTTGCTCACCACTTTTAAATGTGATTCTACTCACTATTGAGCAGAGTTATGCTAGTCTTCAAGAAAAGACAAATATGTAATCAGATTCTCTCTTCCTTTAAATACTTCTCATGAGAAAAAGAGGCCCTGCTGAGCCGACCCTTTTACTAATCTAAACGTAAAATCTCTACTCTTCTGATCTTTAGCATGCTCCCTGATTTCTTTAAGATCATCTTTTTGGGAGAGGGTTTTTTTTTGTACCTGTGTGATGCATCTTTGGGTCTCATCTCTCAGCTCACAGGCTATTCTCTCAATGAACCATGTTCCTATCTGATGACGTCCAGGAGCTGAAGCCAGGGGGTGTGTGAGACGGCAGTCTCCATCCTTCACCACCACATAGGTTAGACGTGATTCAAAGGATACCTGGAAGTCCTATCATAGCACATTCAAAACTCTGACATTGTATATATTTTTTATGACCCACTATGGATGCTTAACTTAACAAACAACTCACAATTAAATCCTACTACTGATTATAAGACCAAATTTATTCCTACCCAGGGAAATGCTGGAAGCCTTGGGTTGGGAGCACAAGTGCTGAGCAAGAAGTCTGCTTCTTCTCTGATCAGTGCCTTTGTTTCTATAACCTCTTATCTTATTCTCTTCGGTTTATTATATCCCACACTCCAGTCTGGCTTTTCACACTTCAGTGTCCAACTTGGCCCCCTTCCTGGGAACTTAGCTCTGAGGGTTAGGCTCCTTCTTAGACACTTTTTCTTGCCTTTGTTCCCTGGGCCCTGCCTAGAGCCAGCCTTCAGCTTTGATGCTAATTGTCTCCTTGGATTCCTTACAATTGCCTGCTGCTGAGTCACCATCGAATTCTTTGCCCTGGTTTTCCCAGTCTCTTCTTTCTGGGTCCTGGCCATTTTTTGTGGGCCTGTTCCCCTGTTGACCAATCCCTGACTGGACTTTGACTCTTCCATCCTGTACAGTCCTTCCAGGTGGGGCACAAGGAACTCTCCACATCCTCACTTTTCTCCTGCTCCTCAGGGACAGCCATGTTGCCTTCTTTCCAGGATATACCTCTACACACACAGGACAGATTCATAACCACCCTTGGTAACCGTGTCTATGTTTTTGGTAACCCTGTCTGCATTTTCTAACCCTGAAGTTCTTACCATATTTGAGAGAAACTATATCTGTATTAATTTAGGTCCGTTTTTCATTGGCTAGTGTTTGGAGTTTAACTGAACATTCTACTTGTATAAATGGTATGAACCTAATTACCCCTGTGAGCCTCCCCATTTTTTATGGAAAAAGAACAAAACTAGTCTCCACTGGTTTTCCAATGATATTCAGAGAGGTGGGACAGTACCCATCACCCTTCTGTCATTGCAGGACCCCACCCCAACTTCTCCATACCTCTTGAGTCTCCACTCATTTCTCCCGAAGCAACAGAGCCCAAGAGGTAAGGGCATGCACTCTGGAGCCCTCCCCAGCTGTTTAACCGGGGGCTATCACTTAATTTCTTTGTCTCATTTTCTCAACTATGGAATGAAGATAGTAATAGTACCTTCCTCATAGGTAATGACGATTAAATGAGATAATTTTAAAGCCTCTAGAACAGTGACTTGAGCAGAGTTAGTGCTCTAACTGCTGCTTTAAAAAATAAACTCTGGAGACAGGGAAAGATAGGGGTAGAGAAGAAATGGAAAAACGAAATCAATTCTTATGGCATGTTATTTGAGCATAGCCTTTACCAGCCATATATACACATGTAAATGAAACAACTTTTCTCCTTTTTAAAAATCTTAGTGGAGTCTTGCCCTAACCTAGGTCAACTGGAACAACTGGCCCTACAGCTGTAGGTATGGTGACATGGACATCTTTAAAAGTCCCCTGATCTAGTACATGCTTTTCTGTTAAAAACAAGAAAGGTAGGACCTAGGATCCCTTTACGGAAAATGAAGATTCCCTTCTGCCTCTTCATTCTGCATTGCATTCTATGAACCTTTCATCTGAAGAAGCCTCCTTTTTCCATGAGTCTGATAACTGCCTATAATACTTGCCCCTCTGAGCCTTCTGATATCTGTGAACATCCATTTCTGACACTACCTTGCCAAGTGTGTGGATCTGATACTGATACCATGACAGAGAATCATATTCAGGAAAGCCCATTAGATAAGTCAGACTGACTCTTCTTCCAGCTGCCTCCCTCTAACATCCTTAATCTAATTCCTCCAAAAACTCTTAGACAGTGGGAAGGACAGAGTTTAGGTGACTTAAGGTCTACATATGAATGACAAATGGGAAGCCAGAGCTGGCTGTAAAAAAAAAAAGTGAAGTTGGAGAGTGTTTAGTATGATTTAAAAGGGCACTGAGAAATCCTGCCAACTCCTGTGCAAAAACTGTCCTCCCCTCTTCTTCCCAGCAAACACTGCACTGTTGTTAATGCCTGGAATTCTACCATCAGCGATTAATTTCATTCAATTAGGTAATACCATGAAATGCCTGAAGGCATTCATTTATATTATTCCTTTCCAATTACAAAAAGATGAGCTGCAGCATATGGTGACATGCATTTTTAAGTATAATGTGTTAATAACAGCATATTCTAAAATGAGAAAAATTTAACATCAATAAATAGATCGTAAAACATAAATTTCCAACCGAAGGGAAATGGTTAAGCAGTTAGGGTTCATCCACTAAGAGAATGATTAATTATGAAGCCATTAGATATTTATACAACTTTGTAATAGCCTTAAAAATAGACAAATAAAAAGAAGACAGGATACAAAGCTGTAAATATAACTATGTGCAAAACATCATCATCAGAAACATAACTCTATTCATAGGGAACAAGAAGGAAGGGAATTCATTAAAATGTTAATTATGGGCAACTTCCCCCTCTTTTCTAATTTCAAATATTGCCCAAAGTTTCTCAATTAAGTGCTATTTTACAATACAAGTTACAATAACATTGACAATAACAACCTCTAAAATGAATCAACAAATATAAAGAGAAAATGCAAATATTCCAAAGAGGCATAGTACTTTAAGGGGGAAAAAGAGGTACAGGAAGAATAGTTCCCAATTTTGCTTCAACCCACTATGGGAGCTTTAGGAAAGCCCAGAGATAATGATGATGCCTCAGTGCAGATACTCCAAAATCAGTCACCTACTAAACCTTTGTCTCTGCACTACTCTGAAATTTGAGAAATGAGGTCCCTTTACACGCAGTTAGTGCTTGCTTTTATCTTCAATTGATTATAATTTTTGAAGCAAAAACATGTAAAGCAATGTCTGGGTATTTAGGAAGATTGTTGTGGAGCTCTGGGACCTCTCCAATTTGCATGTCTGTATCCCTTGGAGCTGCCAGGTCCAATTAAGCCTCTAAAGCTGACAATTTGCTTTATCTTAGTTCACTGGAACTGAGGCTGTTGCTGACTGCAACTGAAGGAGCTATTTGGTTGTGTAGTTTCCCCCATGGTGATTAAATGAAGGGCAGAACCACAAAGAGACGTAGAGTACAGTCTGTAGTCATTTTAGGTTTCCTGAATTGCATAGTAATTAATTGTGGGAAGAATGCAGGAGTGGGAATCAGGAGGCCTGGCTGCCAGTCCAGGTTTTACCCCTGTGTGACATTAGGCAAATCCCTCCCCCTTTTCTGTATTTGAATTCCCTCATTATTAAAATGAGGAAGGGAACTTCAGGACCATATCCAGTTTTCACATTCTGTAAGTCCAATTGTTCTATATTCAATCTCTAACACACGACACTATTTAATTTTTTGAGCACTTATCATAAACTTGTCTTGTTTATTTGTTTTCTTATTTGTTGTTAATATCCCACTCCAGAATGTAAGATCCAGGAGAGCAGAGACATGCTCTGTCTTAGTCATTGTGAGACCCCTCAATTCTAGAGGAGTGCCTGGCAAATACTAGGTGCTCAATAAATACCTGTTGAATGAATGAATGAATAAATATTTCTAGTTCTTACCTGGTATACAGCTGAGATATCTAGCTATATTGCCTGAGAGGTCTCTCTCATTGGCTACCCACCCTTTCCCACTAATGTCTCCAAGATAGCGTTCCAAGCCCTTTATATTACCCTTTATTCATCTGGCATTGTATGTTCAGTAATTCCTAAACCTAACAAAAATGACAGTAAGGGCTGAAAGGCATAAACTCACAAGACAAAGAGAATGGGAGATCGCAGCAGATAAGTCAACTTTTTTTTTGAATGACAGAAAGTGAATGCAACAGAGACATGACTTGGCAGAGCTAGGAGGATGAGATTGAAGTTTCCACAGAGGAGCTCTGCAAAACCCTCAGAAAGGCTCAGGAAGTAGAAGCACCAGGCAGCATAAAGGTGGGGTTACAGAAGCATCTAAAAAGGAAAGTTTGGTTGTAAAGGGAGAAAACTCTCAGATTCTTCCTCCATCCTACTTTGCTATATGACCACACCTTTCCAATCTTAGTAGGAGAGGAAAGATTTGTTCTCTGAATATAACTGAAGCAGAAATGTGGCCTCTGGGATATCAGGCACAATAGAGGGTCGGGGAGAGGCATGTTACTGAAAAATTGAAATTCAGTGAAGGTCTACATACAGAATAGGGAGAGGGTCACCATTCTTGTCCTTCTTGGAAGCCAAATATAAATATTTTAAGCAGATTTGAGGTTCATTCACCAGAAAAACCAAAAAGATATACAGAAACTCAAATACTGAAATTTGAGCATTTCCCTCAACTAAACCTCCAGGACCCTGTCAATAGCTCCCTGCATTATAGAGAACATCTAATCAACTTTCTTGGCGTGCATTCCTAAATATGAATATTCCACTATGGTGTGCATTCCTAAATATGAATATTCCACTAATGATCACCAGAACTTTCAGAAAAGCCTCTGTTACAGAGACCAAATTTAACAAAGAGGAACAAGAACTCAGAGGAAACACAATGCAGGGAGGAGAATAAAACTTTAAAACTTTTATAATATCTTCAGAGAGATATTGTGTTTTCTCCTTGAGAAAAGAAATGTTACTACAAAAAGGGGGAAAATTATAGAATGAGAAAGAGGGCTTAGACATTTAAACTATTATGGCTAAAATGAAACATTGCATAGATGGGTTGGAAGGTAAAGTCAAGGTATAATTCCAGAAAGTAAAACAAGAACACTGAAAGAGGAAAAATAAGAGAACGAATATAAGAAAATTACAGAATCAATCTAATAAGTTCTAGACTGAATGGAAAATGAAAGGGTTGTAAAAAACAAACAAACAAACAAAAAAACTCCCAGAATTGAAAGCCATGAATTGCCAAATTAATAGGATTCTCCAAGTACCTGCGATAACTAATTTTAAAAAGAGCTACCCAACAACATGATAAGTTGATAATGAAGAGGGCATGTTAAAAGCTTTCAGAGAGAGAAGAAGAAAAAATCAGGTAAAATCCAGTAAATCAAGAATCATGACAGCAGATTTCAACAACACTAAAGGTAGAAGAAAATGGAGCAATGCCTTCAAATTCTGAGAATTATTTCAAATTAGAATTCTATATCCTGACAAACCAACAGTCAAGTGTGAGGGTAAAGACATTTTCAGACTTTTAGTCTTAAATGTTTGCCTCAATAGGCATTCAATAAGTATTAACCATTGTTAGTATTTGCAATTTTCCCTCTTGTACTCTCTTCTTTCACTTTGTTTCTCTTAATGTGATATAGAAGAAACATTTGTATTACAGAAATTTTGATATATACGAATTTAAAATTGATCCCTTCCTTTCTTTCTTTATTTTGAGCTAACAGATAGATGGATTTAAGAAATGTCTCAACCACAAAATGGGTTCTGATTTTAGCTAGCATTCATCCAAGCCTTATGTGATAAACTTTTAGCCAAAACAATGACATGTGGGCTGATATGGTGGTCCTTCAGTTAGACTTCAGGGTTCATCTAATCCAACTCCCTCATTTTACAATTGATGAAAATTAATCCCAGAAAGAAGGGAATTATGTAAGGAAGAAAGTGTCTGGAAAAGAGTAGGTGTTCAGTAAATATTTGTTGAATGTATAAGTGAGTTAGTGAGTAAATAAATGTGAAAAGTCAGAGCTCATCTAACCATCTTAAATTGTCAGTGGAGAAACCAAGGACCCCAAGCTAGTTGGTAGTAGACCCAGGACCAGACTCAGGTTTCAAATTCTAGGCTCAAAGCATGTTTGACAAAACCTTGAAAGATTAATAATGACTGTATCATTTCAGGAAAATATCATAAGCTTCTAGGTTCACGGCTTTCACATAATGTCCTGATACATGGATTGGCATCAGAGTGTAATTCAATGTCATGCTTGACAAAACCACAGAGGACATAGAGCTGGGAGAAGCAAGAAGGTGACAGGTCATAGAAAGCCAGAAATTGTCCTGGTCCTTGGTGAGCTTCTACTCTGCCTCATTCAGGCAGGAATGCTTTAAAAATATCTGGTTCTCTACTTTATGAAGGTGTTCCCTCCTAATGGAGAGCTGTGGTTTTAAGAACATTTTATTCGTTTTCCATCCCCTGTTCCTAGTCTGTCCTCTTGGGTATACAGAAGAAATCTTTCTTTCTTCCACATGTATTTGAAGACTAGACCAAGTTTTCCTTAAGTCTTCTGTTTTCCAAAATGTTCCTTCAAATGGTTCTCAAATGTGTGGTTTCCAGACTTTTTCATTTATCACCTGGATATTCAGTACATCACTGACCCTCCTAATAGTGGGCATCCAAAACTGAACCCGATCCTTTAGTTGTAGTCCGCCCAGTACAGACAAAGTCAGGGTCCCAATTCCCATGTCCAGACAACACATTTCAATCATTGTAGGCGGAGATTCTTAGTCAAGTCATGTGGATGGCTTGTATTGAGCATGTAGCTTATCAAAAGCCCAGATCTAAGTCAAGGAGCCAGCTCCTCTTCTTTCTATACTTGAGCTACAGGGGCTTTTAACTTTTAATATTTATCTTTTTTAAAACTTAATTCTCTAATTATGCCACAGAACTCTTGATTCTCTCACCTATCACAGTAGTGATTCCTTCCAGCTTTGTGTCATTGGCAAACCTTAAATTTCTGCTCTCATTGTGTTCATCTAAGTGAGAGATAAAAATGAAGAACATGGTAGGAATAAGGACAAAGCTAACAGACACTGCACTGTAGGTTCCTGAGGGACAGATATAAATCCACCTGGTGGAGGAACTAGACCTGTTCTGTTTCTCAAGGGCATAATTAACACCAAAAGTGGAAGTAACAGGGTTTCAGATTTGACTTAATGTTCCTTCATTTGTTCAATCAACAAGAATTTATCAAGTGCCTGTGAGAGCGCTCCAGCAATAACGGAGAAGGAAAATGCAAACTCATGTAAAACTCTGTTCCTTACCTTTGCATACCCTACATAGACACGACACTGACTCTAGGATGGGTAAAAAGGGCAGAGCCTTCCTCTCTTTAACAAAACGAATAAGCAGTCCTACCAACAGTTACTTCCCTTCCCTATTGTTCAACTCAATGCCCTTGGGGAACAGGATTAACAGCCTGGCAATGACTTTGGGCCTCTGTAACACTGGCTCTTACTCTGAAGATAACTGTAATGCCAAGAAGAAGGCATCTCTCTCATCTTTGCACTGTTCTGCTTGCACCTGGGTGGGAAGGCACTTTCCTCCAACACACTCCTTGACTTGGGAAAGAGGAAAGAGCCCATGGAAATGGCTGTGAAAAACCCACAATCACCTATAGAAGACAGGGGAGAGAGAGCTGGCTGGGAGAAAGCTGGGATTAAAAAGAACAACGCTCCATTGGAGAGAGAGATTGAGAAATTGGGGACTGACACACGGCATTCCGGTGAACTGTCATGTGCAGGTCATATAACATGACCTGGAAAGTTGAGCTTCAGAGGAAACCAGGCCAAAGACAAGGAAAGTTTCTCATAAAAGTACAAAATGCCATCAAGCCTCATTTATTCAGTTGTGGGTTACCATTTTCCGATATATGGGTTTCTGGGACTGGAGCAAGACTGTCTAGGTATGAATCTATCTCCATCGTTACTACTTGTATAACCTTGAGCAAGTTAATTGATCTCTCTTTGGCTCATTTTCCTTATCTATAAAATAGGGATAATATTAATTCTTACCATATGGTAATATTCTTACCATAAAGATTAAGAAAAATTCTTAATCTTTACTGCAAAGATTAAGTAAGTTAATACAGGTAAACCCTGACAGGCATTACCTATTATTATCCAAGTAATTATAACTTGACATATACCCAAGACATGTTTTCTTACACTGATACCTTGTACCTAGGGGATATAAATCAATTTCCAGGCCATTCTTATGACACATATTGAGGTAAATTGGTAGACTGAAACCATTTAAAGCCACCATATTATTCACAAGCCCTCCACTGAAAGGTTTGGGGTATGGTTTAGGCCAGTTTTCTTTTGTAGGGTCATAGATATGGCCTTCCTTCTTCCCATGCCAGGCCTTCTAGGGAAACAACAGAATGGCATCAGGCTTGGAAGAGATTTCTTGGAACTGTTTATCAAATTGGGGAAGATAACACGCTCATACTGTGGCAACAAACAGAGTGGAGGTCAAGGTATCCGTTCACGCAGAGAAACTCCGCAAGCCAGTCCCTGGAAAGAAGCCAGGCTGTCCTGCTGGTTGACCAGGGTCCTCTGGTCAACTTAAATTATTGTTGGGTAATCCAAGCACAGTTAGCATTTTGTTATCGAGAAATCAGGATTTAAGGGATGATTTTGATTACTGAACCATTATATAGATACTCCTTTTTGCTTTCTGGTATTATTAGAATAGACAGATGGAAATTCCTGAAATCTCTAAATTGTAATCCAGCTACCTCGATTGCTGACGATGACTGTATAGCCTTTATTTTCTGCCCCTGTGAATGTAAAAACCTTGTGACTAATCTTCATTTGTACCCAGTTATCCAGTTTTTCAACTTTAGAGTCTTGTAATCACTAAAGACAGCCCCTAATGTTTATTAATGATGGGTCGTGGGGTCGGTCCAGAACTAACCCACCTCAAGTCCAAAGTTATCTTGATAACTGAGATTGGATCTAACCAAAGTGGGCCTGCCTGACATGCACTGTATCTTAGACTTAACCTACAAGTCACCTATACCTCATTCCACAATTTTCTTACATACATTCTGTGACTAAGCATGTAATCAATCTGTGCATGCTCAATAATCAGATCACCTCTAATTACATCATCTGGGGCCACTGTGCTCTTATCCTAAACCTGTCCAACTTTTTCTCTAATAAACTATCAGAATTAATACAGTTCAGGGAGACAGATTTTGGGCTGCTAGGCCATCTACTGTCCTACTATGTGTCTAGTAATAAACTCTTTTTCTCTTTGAAACCCCGGTGTCTCGGGAACTGGTTTTTGAGCGATTCAGGCAAAAGAATCCACAGCTGTTGTCTGGTAAGAATTTCTGCCATGACAGGCGTTGGGAGGGGGTATGGGCATTGTTCAGAGCTGTGCTGTTGAGTATCTGAAAGGAGGACCTGCCTCAGCAAGGGGCCCATCAACCGCTGATAGGTGGGGTGGGGGTGGGGGTGTGAATTACAAATTCATGTTCAGGAGAAGCACTTTCAACATGCTTTGATTCAGAAAGCAAACACCCATGGTCACAGTCTTCTCTCCATCCCAAACAGACTTTTTTTCTGGCAGAATAAGATAATAATTAACCATTAATTAATTAATCATTTGGCATTATCATTCTGGTTTTATAGATGAAGAAATTGGGTCTCAGAGAGGTTAAATGACCTGCTAAAGATCACATAATAGCAAAGGCAGAACTTCAAGTTTTCTGAATCCAGTTCCATCACCAGCCAGCCACTACGCTGGGCACCTGGTAAACAGTCGTGAAGCAGGTATGCCCTCAGTAAGCTTAGAGTCTGTTGGGGAACATTCATCACACAAGCATCCTGAATGTGACAACAGAGAAGCCCAGGATGCTAAGGAGGAGCATAGTAGGGGGTCTGGGCTGGCCCAGCGATGAAAAATAGGGTCCCTCAGAAAGTGATTTACTCTTCCTATTATTCTGTGCCTCACCCGATTGCTCTCACTTGATGCTGTGATGTTGTATCTCAGAGCTGTTTATATTATTAGCTTCTGAACCCTCCCTTGGCTGTGACAATCGATAACATCTTCACTGCTGCTTAGCTGCAACACGTCAGCGGGATTCCGGAGCATCTGTCTCTTTCCTCTGCCTGCCAGCCTGCTTGGCTCCATCTCCGGCAGTGCTGGCACCACCCTACTGGTGGGAACTAGAGAAGACGCCAGCTCTTCACATGAATGATCCAGAAGATGTATCCAGAGAGGAGCAGAAGCAGCAGCAACAACTCAAATGGTTCTGAGCATCTTACTCGTCTTCTCTAAAAGTTGTCAAGTTTTTGCCCTAAGTAAATTACTGTTAGGATTTACCCTCATCCTCGAGCCTATTCTCCCCCTTTCAGTGTGAATAAGGGCCTTTATCTGTGACTCCAGAACTCTTTATTTCTCCAGGTTAACCCACTTATTTGCTTCTATCTGCTTCTGCTGCTTGGCTTTGCTTTGGGGCTGACTGCTACCCCATGTCTCGTGTCTGATCCATGACACAGCATCTTCCTGACCACTGTCTCTCCTACTTCCACTACACTGCTTGGTTACCAACTATGAGAACATAGCCTCTGGACACCATTTGCTATCTTTTTCCCTTGAAATTTTGCATAATTCATGGTCCAGCTCTGATTTAACTTACTAACTTTCAATTTAGACAAACTTCCCAGGTACAAAAAGGTCAAAAGGCACCATTCTAATGGTGCTAAATGGCCACTAGAGGGAAGCAAAAGCCAGAATTTACTCAAGGAATCAGATGCTCTTGGTTGCTTGGTCCCATAGAAATTTACCCTATCCTTGCTGGGGGCACACTGCCAGCTCACCTGTGAAACAAGATAATTGCATAGTTTTTATGCAAGTACATAGTGAGTGCTTAATAAATCTCTCCTGGATGAAATGTCTAATTTTAAAGATGAGAAAACAGAGATCACAGAATGTGTTAGTATCAGGACCTGGTCTTGCCCTTCCTTCACACTGCATGTCTGTCCTCATCCTTCTCCTTCTGTCCTCTCTCTAGTATGGTTCAGCCCAGACAAACTATCTGTCCAAATAAATTCCAAGATATTTTTTTGATAAGCTATAGTCATTTATGACTCTTTCTCTATCACACATATCTAACCTGTCACTTAGCCCTTTTAAGTTATTAACAATTTCTCCTTGTCTTTTAGACAGCCCCCCTGTTGCTTTTTCTACTCCCTGCTAGACACATGGTCAGATTGTTCATCTAAAGAGCTGGTGTGAACCAGGCCCTCTGCAGTTCTGTAGGTGTCTTCTCATCATCTGCTCTCCTCCAATTTCCATCCTCCTCATAATACTATCAGTACAGAATTTGCAACGACTGTGTTGCCCTCTGACTCTTGACAGTCTCTCAGCCTCATCCTGGCATCAGAATACTTCATAATACTTCACTTGTCCAGCCTCAACTTCCACTACCTGCCCATATGTTTTCTTGCTTGACCTCTTTCTTGATGGTGTCCTAAATATGCCCCAGTCATTTCTGCCTCAGATCTTCTCTTTGATGGGTGGCACTCCCCTGCAGTAGTTTCCCTCTTCCTCTCCAGACCCTATATTCACCACCTTTGAAGGTCAAGCCTAACTCTCAATTTCCTATACCCCCATTTCTCACCTTCTTAGGAAGATGAAAGCCACAAAACCCACTTCAGTCCCTACTATGGGCTCTCATCTTCCTAGGACTAACTGTGGCTGCCCCTGTATGTACTGACACTCAAGAGGTCAGAAGAACACACCCCTCACTTTACAAGGCTTGTGCTTATGTGCATATTATAAAACTTATTACATTTCTCGACTATTTGGCTTAGTTGCTGAATGAACATTTTAGAGTGCCTTCTTCATTTCATCAGTTTTCTCCTATTCTATGGCATTGTTTCAACAACAGGCTCAGAGTTTGCTACCAGTGAAAAGGACTGTGTGGGGGGGGGGGGGTGTGCCATGTCACAATAGTTACTAAAATGTCTTGAGGGGTTCTTTAGTATCTCTTCATAATTTTTTATTTCTTGTTGTTGTTTTTCTCTACCAAAAATATGCCAACATTTCTAAACCAGAACTTGTGTTTCAGTAGGTGCTGGTGATGAGATGAGGGGTGGCTGAGAGAACCAGTAAGGCCACTTGCCCACTGGAGGCCAGTATGCTAGTTTATAGGCTGTTTTTTTTTTTTTTTTAAACTTTTAAAATAGTATAACATACATACAAAGCAAAGAAAGAAAAAAGCAAGAGTTTTCAAAGCACTCTTCAACAAGTAGTTATAGGACAGATCCCAGAGTTGTCATGGGCCACCATACCATCATTTCACATTTTCCCTTCTAGCTGCTCCAGAATATAGAAGGCTAGAATGAATAAATACTTTTTAAATCATCACAGTCAGCTTTTTAAAATCTTTTTTTTGGTAAAAAATAGCAAAAAAGCAATGAATTTCAAAGCACAGCACAATTAGTTGGAGAACAGATTTCAGAGTTTGGTATGGGTTACAATTCTACAATTTTAGGTTTTTACTTCTAGCTGCTCTAGGATATTGGAGACTAAAAGAAATATCGATTTAATGATTCAGCACTCATACTCATTTGATAAACCCTACCTTCTCTGTATAACTCCACCATCACCTTTGCTCTTTCTATCCCACTTCTTAGGGGTATTTGGGCTATGGCCATTCTAACTTTTTCATATTGGAAGGGGCTGTCAATAATATGGGGTAAGGAGATGGAACTAGCTGATGTTCCAGAGAGGCTGGGCCCTCTAAGTTTCAGGACTTATCTGGTCCAGGGACTGATCTGGAGGTTGTAGGTTTCTGGATATAGGCTATGTTTTGAATGCAGCGGTTCTGAATTAGAATCCAAGTTCCATTACCGACTTACTATATTACCTTGAAAATGTGAAAGGTACAGGGTATCATCTCCAAGCTGTGGCTCCTCATTAAAAATATTGGGGTAGGGGAGTTTTTGGTTAAGATGGTGGCGTAGGAAGTTTCAAGACTCAGGTCATCCTCCAGAGCAGCTAGTAAATAGTAACTGTTTCAAACAACTGTTTGGGGACTCTGGAGACTCGAAAAACAATGTACATCATCCAGGCAAGAACGAAGGAGGAGTCTGATAATATGCAGAGAAGATCTGTGAGTAAAACACTTTAGGGGTTGGTGCCCATCCTTCACTCTCATGGCAGGGGGCGCCAGGATCAAGTCCCTGATGAGAAATAAAAGTTGTCTTCTCCAAGAACAAGGGAGAAAATCATGGCACATACTTATTGCAGCTTTTTGAATAGTGAATTCTGGATGCTGGGTCCTGGCTCTGAGGGCAGTTTCAATTTCAATCAGCTCTAGGACAAAAAGCAGCAGGCAGTTCCTATTTCAACACTACCCACGACATAGGAGAAGTGGGGGAAATTTAGACACATCGTATTTTCTTGAAGTTGCCAAGAACAATCTGCACTTTTGCCCAAGAAAAGGGAGGGAGTCATGGCCCAGCCCCCAAAAGTTTGTGGCCTTTAATTAGCGAATTCAGATTGCTGGGTCCTGGTTCTGTGCTAGGGTTTCAACTGCTCTGGACAGCGTCTTGGAACTGGCAGCCTCCATTTCAACCATGCCTCTGGAAAGGGTGATGCCAGTTGAGACTTAAAGGCATAGTACTACTTAGGACTGTGGGGAACAGTTGGCTGAAGAGGTCCATCTGCTGGGCAGGCCAGGAAAGCACAGGTTAGGTGAGCCATCAAAGAGAAGTTTGGTATTCTTCTGAGTTCCTCTCCAGTGCATATGTGATCTTTGGACCTGATCTATGCCCCCTTCATGAGAACCTGGTTCTGTTTTGACTGGGAAATACTGACTTAGAAAATCCTTTCTAAATGAGGCTTCTCCAAGAATTTGCGCTCCAGGCAAAAGAAGCAAGAAATAATGAAAGAAGTGTTAAAAATCTATAGAGGTAAATAAAAAACAAGCAAAACAGATCAACATTCTTGGAGAAGGAACAGGAGGATGGAAGTTTTCTCCTAGAGGGTGAAATAATTACATAATTGAGCAATCTCAAAAACTGTACCATATGTCCAAGGCAAGAATCAGATGAATAAGGGCTGAAAAAAATCTGATCAGTTAAACATGAGCTATTCTAAAGGTTTATAATAAGATGAACCAAGTGTCAAAGAAGTGCCTTGGCCCAAAGCCAACCAACAAGAATACCTGAGGCAAGAGAAAAACTGACCTCCATAGTAAACTCATCAAGATAATCAGATGCCTAGATACCAGCAAAAAATTGTAAGCTATATTAAGAAACAAGAAGATATGGCCCAGTTGAAGGAACAAATTAAAGCTGCAGAGGAGACACAGAATTTTGAATCAACTAATCAAAGATATTAAAAAAAAATCTCCTAAATCAATTCATGGAGATGAAGGAAAATATGGTTAAAGAGACAAAGGATTGAGAAGATACCATGTGAGCACAAAGAAGAATGTGAAAACAAAAAAAGAAACATAACACAAATTATGGGAATGAAAGACATAATAGAAGGGATTAAAAATATACTAGAGGTATACAATAGCAGATTTGAACAGGCAGAAGAAATCAACAAACTAGAAGTCAGGACAGTTGAAATCTTACAGACAGAAGAAAAAATAGAGAAAAGAATAGGAAAAATTGAGCAAGGTCTCAGGGATTTGAAAGACAGCACAAAGCACACAAACACATGCAACATGGGTATTCTAAAAGGAGAAGAGAAGGGAAAAGCAACCAAAAGAATATTTGAGAAAATAATGTCTGAAAATTTCTCAACTTTTATAAAGGATATAAACATACATATTCAAGAAGTGCAATGTACTCCAAACAATAAATCCTACTAGATCTAATCCAAGACACATACTACTCGGAAGGTCAAATGCCAAAGATAAGGAGAGACTACTGAAAGCAGCAAGAGGAATGCAATTCATCATATATGAGGAGAATGCAATAAGGTCAAGTTATGATCTCTCATCAGAAACCATAAAGGCAAGAAGGAAGTCATATGATATATTGAAGGTACTGAAAGAGAAAAACTACCAGCCAGGAATTCCTTATGTGGCAAAAGTGTCATTCAAAATTGAGGGAGAGTTTAAAATATTCACAGATAAACAGAAACTGAGAGAGTCTGTCAACAAGAGACCTACTGTACAAGGACTCCTAAAGAGAATTCTGCAGGCTGAAAGGAAAAGAGAGGAGAGAGAGGTTGGCAGAGAGTATAAAAATGAAGATTATCAGTAGGGGTAACTATAAGAGTAAAAAGAGGAATAAAAATAAGCAATGACATGTAAAAACCAAAGGATAAAATGGTTGAAGTATGGTCTATACAGTAATATTATTAAATGTGAATGGATTAAACTCCCCAATCAAAAGACACAGACTAGGTAATGGCTAAAAAAGTATGGCCCATCTATATGCTGTCTAAAAGAGACTCACCTTAAACCCAAGGGCACAAATAGGTTGAAAATGAAAAGATGGTAAAAGATATTCCATGCAAACAGTAACAAAAAATATAAAAAAAAATTGACTTTAAATGCAAAAACTGTTAAAAGAGGCAAAGAAGGACACTAAGTTAATATTAATAAAAGGGGTAATCCACCAAGAAGAGCTAACAATTACACATATTTATGCACCTAATCAGGGTGCTCCAAAATACATGAGGCAAAAATTAGCAACACTGAAGGGAGAAATAGACATCTCTACAATAACAGTTGGGGACTTCAATATGACATTCTCATCAATAGACAGAACAGCTAAATAGCAGATCAATAAGGAAACAGAAAACTTGAATAATATGATAGACCACATGTTGGGTCACAAACTAGTCTCAATAAACTATACCATGCTCTTT
The DNA here is from genome assembly GCF_023851605.1 of Tamandua tetradactyla. NCBI lineage: Eukaryota > Metazoa > Chordata > Mammalia > Pilosa > Myrmecophagidae > Tamandua > Tamandua tetradactyla. The sequence goes on from NC_135336.1 coordinate 20,559,126, forward strand.
CTCTAACCATAATTGAATGAAGCTAGAAATTAATAATAGGTAGAGAACTAGAATATTCACAAATACACAGAAGTTAAACAACACATTCTTAAACAATCAATGGGTCAAAGAAAAAATTACAAGAGAAATCAGTAAATCTCTGGAGACATACGAAAAATAAAACACAACATATCAGAACTTATGCAATGTAGCCAAAGCACTGCTGAGAGGGAAATGTATAGCCCTAAATGCTTACATTAAGTAAAACGAAAGTGCTATAATCAAAGACCTAATCACTGGAGGAAGTAGAAAAAGAACAGCAAACTAACCCCAAAGTAAGCAAAAGGAAGAAATAGTAAAAATTTCCCTTCATAATATCTAGTCCTACCTCCTGCAGTTATTAGAAGGAAGGCAAAACTGTCCAATTCTTCTGAAGTTCACTTCTCAGAGCAGGACAGTGGGACAAAAAGTTCTGATAGGGATATTCCATATACCTTCAATGACTCAACCCACGGCACCAAACAATAACAATGCTAGTAATAATAATAAACAAAATTAAACTGTAGGTCCACTTAAAACATTTGCACTAGAATAAGATCTAACATAAAAAAATTTATGACAGTATGCAAGTTCAACAATGTGTGGTTACTGAGGAGAACATCTGAAAACTGAGGAGAATGGGGAGTTTTATTTTCATTTAAATATAAAAAACAAAACAAAATGTGGGTAGAGAGTGGCCATATAGTTTCATAGACAACAGAGTAAAAAACTTGTTTAGATATCTTTTAAAAGTTCACAATTTTTTCTTTTCCTGTTCCTGTTTCCCTGTGGTTAGGAGTTTAGTAGATAAAAAGGGCCAGGTTGACTTGAAATACATCCTGGACCGAATGACAAAGTAAGTGAGGAAAGGAGTTGCAAGGGAATCTGATGGTGTCCAGAAGCACACACCATCCCTGCTAGAGTTCTCATTGGCTGCACTTATGTAGAGAGCAGATTTTTTTACATCCTTAGGAAAAGACTATGGGTGGCATTTGGACAAGTTATAGAAACTTGGGAATTGCACCTGTGAGAGGGCTCCCAAGCTCAAAATTTTATCATGTAAGAAGAAGAATAAGTTCTGAAATATGGAGATACTTAGTAGTGTCAATCTTGGGAGGTATTTTGTATATATCAAACAAAAAAAGGGAGTCCACTGTTTGAGTTGAAAAGTTTGTTTTAGAGGTGGAAGAGCAACTCAAAACCAGCCCTGTTTTGAGTTGAACTCCATGCTGTTTCCTGTTCTTTGTAATTCTTCTATCTCTAAGTTAATGTATGAGTACCTGTGGCAACAGCCCATAAGTTTTATAGATATTATTGCATATGCATCTGCTAAAGTAGGAAAGAGATGCTAGAATGATCCTCATGGTTCAGGAGGGGGACTCAGGAGGACCAAGAGGCACAAAGACTTGTCCAGGGTCACAGAATTGGTAGAAGGAGAAGCCAGGTCTGAACCACAATTAGTATCGTCACCGGGTAAGCCAGCCCATAATCAACCAGATGCTCCTTCACCCCAACTCTTCAGCTACAGGCAATGCATTGGATCCCAGTTAAAAAAGAGTCACCTCTCACCCCAGGTACAGTACAGGTACACACTCACAGCTTCAACACACTGCTCAGACCTTTCTATACTGCATTTCCAACTCTCTTGTCCACCTGCTTCCTATCTCCCTGAGAAAGGCTTCGTTAGACTCTGATATGTACAAAGGATTCTCCTGAGTCTTTCCTTACCTCCTTGTAGTTGTATTTAAGATAGATTCAGGTTGGGAGCTTTTGGCTCTAGGACCAACACATGATCTTAGGAGTGTGCAAGGTTTCCATGGTGAAGGAGGCATTCTAATGTTGCTTTTCCCCAGAGGCACTCCCCTCAACATTCCCCATCCCCAGACCCCCTTTTCTCTGAGGGCCCTTGCTTAAAATCACCACTGCCTTTCAATCACTAAGCACTTTGACGAAGTAAAACTAGTGTCAAAAAAATGGACAACAATTGTGATCGTTTCCTTCTTCTGAAATGGCATTAAATCTTAAAAATCTCATGACAAAGTTTTTAAAATAGAATTAGTGGCTGAGGATGCTCTGCTAGGCTGCCTCCCCTTTCCCATTATAAATTTCACTTACCAGCTTTTCTGGTTGTTTCTCCTGCCTGCATGAAGAAAAATGGAACAAAGGAGAAAAAAACTGAACCAAAAACTCTCCTGTGCTCCCTCTCCACCTTGTCAACCATAATGTATCTCTTTCCTCTAAGTCAGTTGTGAGCATGACTGTGTTCTGAACTTGAGCTGAGGGGATTTCACAGAGTTAAAACAAAGTTGCCGTCCTTATCTAAAATAATGTTTTCTTGGAGAAGTCTGAATTCTCTAGGATGTCAAAAATAACAAAAGAGCCCCACCAGGATGGGGGCCGCCCTCAGCCGGGATTGCATACCTCTCTTAATACTGACAGCTGAGCACAGGTTAAAGGACACATCCATGATGAGGGTGAGACACTTTCCATAGAGGTGGGGTCCAGCCTTGGTCCCAGACTTCTTGGCAGAGGGCACTGGGAACCCGGCCCCAGAGCTGCTTCTCCTCCAGCAAAGGGCAGGAAGCAGAAGTCCCCACCCACTGGGCATCCAGGCACAGCCCTGTGTCCTGGGTGAGGTTCCCACACTGCCATACAGCTGCTGTTGACTGCGGTGACGTGGATTTGTTATCTCAGCACATGCGATACCAGAAAAGAAAGGCACCCTACATACTAGGGCAACTGAAAAGTACAGCAAGAAATTCACGATTCATTCCCTAAGCATAAAGTCACTGTGCCACCAATAAAGCCAAAATGTCACCAAATTTCTCAGTGTCTAATGTTAACCTCAGGTTTGCCAGCAAAGGAGGGAGAAAATAAGAAACCTCAGAATTTAGAGACATTTACCCTCCCCATTCAAGAAAGAGAAAGCAAAGAAGGAAAGGCTGGTTGCTACAATAAAAGACATGGGAGTATTGGTCAAAGGGCAGCAAACCAAATGTTATGTAATATAGGGATTGTAAGAGGCTGCCAGTGCTGTATATTCTTAAATGCAGCGAGTCTCGAGAGAAAAACAGTCATCACTCCTGGCCTTAAATTTTAAGTGGAAAACAAATCAAAACACACTTAAGTGGATCTCATTTGTCCAGAATAAAACTCTTTCACAAACATCCTCTATTTCCTGTCTCTCTAAACTTACCTTCTGCCACAACAACCAACAAACTCACTGGACCTGCTACACAGACAGCCAGTCCCTGAAAGTGCTGCAGCCCCAGTGCCTTTTCTTCAGCTGTCCCATCTGCCTGGAATACCCTTTCCTCCAGTTTCCATTTATGGTTGAACTCAATTTCTTTATTAATTGATTAATTATCTAATTTATTAATTCAACAAATACTTATCGAATGTCTACTGTGTGTCAGGTTTCTTTTAGAAGCTGTGGATACAGGACCAAAAGCACCAAACACTTATGCCCCCATGGACTTTAGATTCTTGTGGGGGAGGTAGGCACTAAACAATTTAAATAGGTAAAATAAACAGAATGTTATGTAATAATTAGAGCTGAAGAGAAAAATAAAACAAGGAAAGGGCATAGGAAGTTACACCTGAGTGTGTGTATGCGTATAGGTACCTCCAAGCTTCCCTTATTTATATATGGAGTATTTATATGTGGGTCATGCATGCAACTAGAACTGGGGTCCCTAGAGGCTTTATATTTTCAAACCTGAGCTCCTATATATGCTTGCATAACATCTGTTCACTCAGTGTTTCCTGAATTGAAAAAAAACTCAGCTCACAAAAATTAGAATCTAATGCATCCTTGCTTCTTTTATCCCCCCTTTGTTTGTTTTTTTCCTAAACCTTTCTCTCCTTGCTTAACTCTCTTGTTTGCAACAGTTTTTTTTAAGTACTCTCCTGAGACAGTATCTACATAAATTAATTTTCTTCCCAGTAGTTACCTCTGAATGAGAATGACCTTTCATCAAAGTAACTGGAAAAAAAAAAAAAACAAAAAACTGATCTTCTCAAAGAAACTCATCTGTAGAGAGAAAACGCAATACTAAAGGAAACTTTTGGTGACATTTAAAAAATACGCCCACAAATTCTTTGATATTCTTCCCTTCCATGGTAGAGCTTACTTTTCTTCCGCTTGCGTGTAGGCTGGACTTACTGACTTGCTTCCAATGAGCAGAACATGGAAGAAGTGCTGATGTGTGAACTCTGAGATAGGAGATAGAAGGTACTGCAGCTTCCTCCTTGCTCTCTCTTGGATCACACTCTTTGGGAAAAGCCATCTGCCATGGCATGAAGACATTTAAGCAGCCCTATAGAGAGGCCCAAGAGCTGAGGAACTGAGACTGCCAGCAACAGCCACGTGAGGGAGCCATCCTGGATATCTGTGAAATTCAGCTGCAGCCAAACCTTTACATGTCTGCAGCTCTGGGAGATCCCTTGACTGCAGCTTCATGAGAGACCCTCAGTCAGAGTTACCGAGCTAAATTATTCTTGGTCCTGGCCCACAGAAATTAGTTGATAATTAATAGTTTTTTTAAGTTGCTAAGTTTTTAGGTCATTTGTTATGCAGCAGTAGATAACCGAGTGTGCCCCATTCTTGTTCTATCACTGATATTGAGGAAGTCAATAACCTCTCTAAGTTTTAGATACTCATCTGAAAATAAAAGGCTTGAATCAGAAGTGCGGGAGTCCTGCGTATCGGGTCTCCCGCCTGGGGTCTTCTTTCCAACGGTATGGGGGGAAAGCGTGCCGGTTTCCCCGGGGGCTCGGAGGTGTGGCCATGACCCAAAGTTATGGTCACCCCCAACAAGAAGACTCCAAGGAATGCCAGCTCTTTAGAACTACTGTAGTTTGGGTCAGCTACATATAAATAATAATAACCTTGCTATTTCTATTTCTCTGAACCATATGGTTTCACAAAGGAAGAGGGGCATCATCTAAACCCAGAGAGGCAAGCTGGATTCTGGGAGGTGATATTCAACTTAGAAAGGAGACATACAAAAATCTCATAAGCTGAAGATGTTACGTTAGGAGGGGCTTAGAGAAATAAATATCCTTTATATGGGTACAGTGCTTCATAGTTAACAAAGTGTTTTCACATATGTCATCTAATCCTCATAAATCACCATTTATAGGTCGGATGTTGATGCTCAGAGATTTTTGGTAATGTGCCCAAAGTCACATAGCTATTAAGTTACAGAGCTGGGAACTGTACCCCAAAATTTGTTGGTGAATTCTATTTTCCATTATTCTCAGCTGCCTCCCTGACAATTTGTTTATTTTACTTTGACCACATGTTATATTAACCAGATCAAGGACATTGCCTGCTACAGCCACAACCCCATTCTAGAAGAAGTTGCTCTGCTACAGCTCCTGCTGACAGGGCAGGCCTTTGGCAGCAACATCTTCTACTCATGCCTCCATTCCATCTTGCATCCACAGTTGAATGGATCACAAGTAGGCACCTGGTCCATGGAAAGCTACCCTACGCTGACCAGGGACAAAAGACCTGGCCTGGGTCAAAAAGATGAATTGGGCCAAATAGAGTTCACCTTTCAAGAAGGTAAGCAGGAGAAAGTCACACTAGCTAAGATGAAAAACGTTTTCCTGAGGAAGAGAGCGCTCAGAAAGGCCACCCTGGGCTATAGGCAAGCCAAGGCTATGGGGAAACAGAAACTCGGAGTAAGCAGAAGCAATATGGTAAAGAAAAGGTATATAAAGAATGTGTAAACACCGGGTGGTAGGAACACAGGATGAAGTAGGCTTGGGGAAGGGAGCTTAGATTGGAACCACAAATGATGTCCCCATAACCATTCTAGATCTTAGACAATCCTACAGATCCAGGCTCCACATGATCCAGATCTATTGCACTATTATTTGATTCCTGTGAGATTCCATCTCTCTTATCAACTCCTGGTAAAATAAAGGAACACCCTCTTCCTTGAGCTATCTTTGTTTTTTTCTAGTAAACAATTTTTTTTAACCAGAGAAGTTATGGGTTTTGAGCTATCTTGAGAGGGCTTTTTTCCTTATAACTAAATAAATTTAACTAAATCTAGCATGGTTATGTGAAATTTATAAAACAAACTGTGTGATTATAAAAGCCCAAGAACCATAAAGGCTTTCTAAAATGGAACACACCCAACGACTGCCACCGATTTTGATAGCTAAATAACTAAAACACTTATGACACCCAAGACTGCTTGCACCTCTTTAGACTGAGACAGCAAGAAATGAGCTCTACTGCCTCAAAAAACCAGCTGTGACTATGAACTAAACGATTGTTCTGGAGTGTTTATGAAATCACTACTGAATGTGCTGAAGAGTGATAATCCGCCCAGAATAAACAAAGACCAACAAAGACATAGACGGCCCTTAGCTCTGTTGTAGGGGGGTTTGGGTGGCAACAGTCAGGGAACAGGCTTGCGATCAGCATAAACCTGTGCCTTGTGAAAGGCTGATTTCCTGAAATAGTGCTCAGTACGCTGCCCTTGACTTGCTGAAAAATGGACTCTCTTAGCATCAGGACAGACAGATACAGTAAGACAGACTACTGTCTTAGACAGACTAAAATTCATGGGTTCTGGATATCAGTCTGGCTCTGTCACTGAGTAGCTACATGACTTACACAAGGAACTTCAACTAAGTCACAAAGGCTCCATCTAGAAAGCAAAAGCATGAACGAAAGGATCATAAAGGTCCATTCCAGCTCTAAAATTATTTAACTTTATATAATTCCAAATTTCTCAGATACTGGTACAAATCAACTACTCACCTTACATATATGGTAACCATATCACCATATCGTGTCTAAAACAAACAAACAAGCAAACAAAAAACAAAACAAGGCCACTGCTCTGGCCACAGGAAAGATTCTTTAAAATCAGAATTGTCCCCCCAAATACTTTATGTTTAGGCCTGGGCACATGGCTACTCAGACCTATACTTTTCTTTAAAAGGGCCTGAATGGGTGACTAAAAATAAAAGGACTTGTTTGCCTGGTTCATTTCTTATCTCATATACATTTAACTTAATATAACTTAAGGTTAACTGTATAAACATTTACACAACTCTGACCCCTTCCCTTTTTCTCCCTTACTTTCTTTCAAAAGAATCTGAGAAAATCCAAGCCTTTTCTAGGTTCTTTCTTTCAAACTTTCCTATAAAAAGAAATAGTGATTAAACTCCTTTTATTCAGCACCTCAGCAAAACCCTGAGCAAAGCATTTATATTCGCCTCTAATTCTGCTTTGGGTTAAGCTGCCTAGTGGTGGCACACAGGCTGTATCTGGTCCTGGTAGGTCTCAGTGAGATATTCTGTGCTAGAAAAGTTACTCATATAATTATTATTAGGCTATTCATGCCTAATGGACCAGCATTCAGTTTTAAAAGGTTCCAGCTTTCCGTCTCTCAGCTGGGAAAGGATTTGGTACTTTGTTGTCTATTTCCCTCAGAGGAGCAATGCATTTTAGAAACAGGATCTAACAGTCCCCAGAAGATACAGAAAGCATAATGCAAAAGGGAGGGTAGCTCTGCATTTTAATATCCCTGAAACAGGGATTTTTTTTTTCTAAATCTCTCTAAAACTGTTTTATAATATTTCCTAAAATCACCATCTGACTTCTTCTCTTGGCTCCTCTTTAGTCAGCAGGCTACAGATCCACTTCCTCTACAGCTACGCCTTTAGCTCAGGGTGACTCTGCCCAGCCATCAGGGTCGGCACAGACCAGCCTCGGTGGTGCTCTCGTGGTGGCCTCCACCCACCCTAGGATACCATGTGACTGTGCAGTAGAAATGTGTGGAGGGTTGGGTCAAGAGGTGAGCAGCTGGCTGGTTTATGCCCCTAAGTGGTTGGTGAACTGGGGCAAGCCTTTGGATCTCTTCGGGCTTATTTCCTCCTCTCTAACAGTGAGAGGATTGCACAGTTGAAAAAATGTATAAAAGCACCCTTAAGCTCTAACTTTGTGTTCCCATCCATGGCTTGCCCTTCACAGAATTACACGGGGGAGATGCTGAGGACCACAGGAGCGGTGGGTGAGATACTCTAGACACTCCGTGCTCTGTGGACTTTGGGGGTCCCCTGTCTATGCAGCTATGGAGTCTTCAGTTTTAAGGGTATTCTGCTTAACTCTCCCTGTTTTTCTTTGACATTATAATGATCTTCTGAAAGAAAAGAGGGAAAGATATCTGTGTCCCTCCTGCTCCATTGGGTAACATCTCTTAGCTCCTGTTTAAATTTCTCCTGTGAAAAGTTTCTTGGAGAAAAATTTTCCTCTACTTTTAGAATATTCAGCATTGCCTTAGGGATTTATTCCAAATGTCAGCCATCTCAGGAGCAACACACATGTATCCTATTCCCCTGACCGAACTACTACCCAGTTACCATTTCTTAACTGTATAACTAAGAGCCACATACACATTCCTCTCCCCCTCTCCCCCTTCTCACACGCACACAATTTCTTGCCATCTGCCTTGGTTCTCCCATCAAGGTCACGCAACATCATCTCCCTCTACTATAAGGAGGCAGCGTTGAGAGAAGGCACATCTTGAAATGTCAATCCATGTAGTGTAAGGGAAAAAAAAGCCATGTTATACTTATATTCGTCAGAACCCAAAATGTTCTTTAACCTAACATGCTGCCTCTTTGCTCTTGCTGTCAGAAAATGTGAAGACAAATTCACTTCCAAAACCTTAGTGGGGACTCTGAAGTTGCTCACACCCTTTTTTTTTACTCTTCATCATCTTATCCATAATTGCTCTTCTAAACCCCTTATATTCTTTTCAAGCTAATAAACTTCCTATCAATAGCAGATGATTTTGCTCATTACTTTCTGAGAAAATAAAGTCAGACAATGTGAACACATTCAACTTTTTTCTTCTCCTATTTCTCTACTGTCTAAAAAACCAGGTCCAAATCCGTGAGCTTATAATTTAGTCAATCTTTCCAACTTGTCTGCTGCCGAGACTGATTCTGTGTTCCAAGTAACACCTGTACTTGTTATAGGTGTATGAGTGTTAAGAGGGGCAGACACAAAGACCCTTTATGATATATGGAAGGAATTAGAATCATGAGGCTCAAGGATGTCTTTACTATATGTGGATATTCTTCCGTACAAAATAAGTAACACCAAAACGTAGAGCAGGCGATTAATTGGAGAGATGTATAAAGGATTGCTACTAGGTATTCTCTCCGATAAGAAGAGGTAGTATGGCAAAGACTGCTAGGCACGTTCCAAAGTCCATTCTGTCCTTATTCCATAGTAATAAGGACTCAGACTTTTAGGGGAGGCACACTGCCACCCAGTAAAAGACTTCATTTCCCAGGTTCCCTTGCAGCTAGGGTGGCCAAATTATCAAGCTTTTGGCCCATGAGATGGAAGCCTGAATGCTGGTTGCAAGTACTGGCAAGTTCCTTTGTGAGAGGGATGATGATTCTGTCTCCCGTTGTCCCCGGCCTGCTCTCTGAAACACCACCTTGGACCGTGAGAAGGAGACTCAACTCTAGGGGTGGTGCAGGACCAATGCTAAAGGAGTCAGGTACCTGATGGCTCTGCGGACCCTCTCTGCTAGTCCTAGACTGCTTACTATCAGGCTGTTCTGTGAAAGAAAAACAAACTTCCATCTTATTTTAGCCAGGGCCCTCTGTGTCTTCACTCTTATCTATAGCAGAGCCTAAGTCTAACTATTACAGATGATAGGGTTTTATGAAGATAGAAACGGAAGGTTAGAAATGTTTTTTAATCTCCATGTTTTTCTATTCTGTTCAGGAGAGAAAAGGAAATTTAAAAGGAGCTTCTATCAAAGAACAATGTCTCTGACAAAAAGATACAGAATGAGGGGACTATCACAGAGCTAGTTGTGAGAGCTGAGCAGACAGCCGTGCCTGTGGTACAGCTGCTTTGGAACCCAGTGACCAGAACAGTTTGAGAGAAGGGCTAAGTCTTCACATCAGTTTATGCTGCAGTATGTTAGAAAGCTCCACATTGTTGGTACAAGCAGAGCCCACAAGGCCTCTGCCTAAAAGAAGTGATTAAAGACAAGTTGTAAATCAGTGAAAGAAGTAAATACAGGACAAACCTAGAATGATTGATGATGATGGCGGTTTTGTGAGAATATCTGTATGTGATATATAGCCTTCTCAAGTTTGCTTCATTTTATATATTTTTATACTTATCTAGCAAATATTGAGGATGTTAATGAGTTTACAGTGTTAAAAAAATCTTTCTATGAAATATCCTCCTACCCACTTAATTGACCATACAATCATGTACTACAACTGATTTTTCTCTTTTAATCTACATTCCCTGGGAGACTCTTTTCTGTGATGCTTTTCCACTCATTAAAATACCCAAATAGTTCCCTGGCAGGAGCTCCAAAAAAATGCAGGAAAAGTGCCAATGAGGGGATAATTAGCTTCTATAGGACTGGTCTTGAAACTCTAAACCTATTAAGTGGTGATGAATATCAATCAACTCAGTTTTAACCCTCAAAAGGCAACAACTGACTTCAACCAGCCTTCCCCTTTATCCAGTTTTCTTCATCTTGGGCAAACCACTTATTTCCTTGTTTTCCAATCATAAAACTTCTGGGAGATTTCTGTCCTTTGGCTATTCACAATCAGCCATCAGCCAACTCTTGATGCGACATTACCTACATCTACTTGTATTGTCCTTAGCAGAAAATCCTTTGTTTAAAATCTAGCTGCTCTGTGTTTTGCCTTGATGAACTTTAGTTCTGCAGCCTAGAAGCCCCGGCGCCCTCATGTGCTTCTCCTCAGAGCTGTTCCTCTTGTCCTGCAGGTAATCAGAATTCTCAATCCCTTCCCAGCCTGATTTTGTCTGTCCTGTCCCACCACCCAGTCTGATGAGTTCCAACCATGGGAGCCTTTTCACCCTTTATTTCTTGGTATTCTACTGATTCTCCTTCTGAGCCTTACTTAGCTCAGATCATTCTAGATGCATAAAATATATCCCAGTCCCTGATTTCTCTGCCAAACATAGTAACTTCACAGGTTTATCTCCTCTAGTGTGTCTTCCTGACAGGTTTCCAATTATACATCCAGATTTCAACCCACTAATCACTTCCTTAAAATTTGTGTCATTTCCCTTCCAATATGAGAATGTTAGAATGGCCATAGCCCAAATACCCCTAAAGAGAAGGATGGAAAGATCAAAGGTGATGGTGGAATTATACATAGAAGATAGGACTTAAATGAATATGAATGCCGAATCATTAAATTGATATCTCTTTTAGTCTCCAGTATCTTAGAGCAACTAGAAGTAAAAACCTAAAATTGTGGAATCATAACCCATGCCAAACTCTGAAATATATTCTACAACTAATTGTGGTGCAATTGAAATGTATTGTTGGTTTGTATATATGTTATTTTTCACAAAAAAAAAAGAAGGAAAAAAGTCGATTGTGATGATAAAAAAATATTTAAGCCTTCCAGCCTCCTTTATTCTGGAGCAGCTAGAAGGAAAAATCTGAGAAGATCATGTGGTGGCCCATGACAAACTCTGGGATCTGTCCTGTAACTACTTGTTGAGGAGTACTTTGAAAACTATTGCTTTTTTATTTCTTTGCTCTGTTTATATGCTATACCACATAATAAAAAAGTTAAAATATTTTGTGTCATTTAGTAGAATGAATATACTTTTTTTCCCAACCATTTTGCTTTTTACATATAAGAGAATCTGGGACTAAACAAAATCATTTGTGCATCCTTTCTCTATAGTTTCACCACATATTCCTTACATCTACTTTCTTCCCCACTCCCACCCTGTCTTGTATGAAGTTTTTCCTGGTTAATTAAAAGCTGTTTCCAAGATACAGTTTTAACAACCCTTCACTATATCATCAGTGTAATTGGTAAATCCATGTTCTTCTAAGTATATGGCTTTATTCAATTGATATTATTCAATAGTTTAAGAGACTATATGTTTCCTTTATGTCTGAGTGGATTGCAAATCAGAGAATCTAGAAACTAGTCCTGGTTCTACTAGCGAATAATTATGTGAATATATGAATTCAGGACTAGTTATTTCACTTTTATGGGCTTTAGACTCTTTATCTAAAAAATAAAGATCACTAAGGATTATTCTAGAGCTAAGATTCTATGATTCCATACCCATGAGTTAATTCCCTACTGGGGCTGCCTTACCTCCCACCCCCATCTCCCCAACTCCATATGCCTCCAAGGGCAGATAATTGGTGAGTTCTTGTCACTTATCAGGACACATCTTCCCAATGACCTAATCCCTTTATCACTCTGAAACAACCAACTTTATCCCTAATAAAATATTCTTTGCTGTGAAATCTACTTTGTCTTATATTAACATAGCCACTCAAGTTTTTTCTGAATAGTGTTTACATGGTATATCTCTTTCCATCCTTTTACTTTTCACCTATTTGTGTAAATATTTAAAGTGCATTTCTTGTAGGCAGCATATCGTTTGGTCTTGCCTTTAAAATCCAATCTGACAATTTCTGTTTTTTAATAAGAATGTTTAAACCACTTACATTTACTGTGATTATTGATATAATTAGGTTTGAGTCTAATAACTTTGTTTTTTTCTATTTGTCTCATTTGTTCTTTGCTCCCTTTTCCTGCCATCTTTTGGATTATCTGAGAATATTTAATGATTCCATATCATCTCCTTTGTTGGCTTATTGACTATACAACTCTTTGTTCTATTATGTAGAACATAATATCTGTGTCTGTTAATTCTAACATTTCTATCAATTCTGGATCAGTTTCAATTTATTTTTTTCCTTTATTGTAGGTTGTATTTTCCTGCTTCTTTGCATGCCTGGTAATTTTTTATTGGATGTGATTTTACCTTGTTGGGCGTTGAACTGTTTTTTCCATATATATATATATTCTTGTGCTTTGTTCTGGGATATAGTTAAATTACTTGGAAAAAGTCTCATCCTTCAAAATCTTGCTCAGTGGAACCAGAGCCATGCTTAAGTAGGGCTAATTATTCCCCCCTACTAAGGCAAGAATTTCTGAGTGCTCCAATGAACTGTGAAGTTGAGGCTTTCTAGTGTGGCTGGTGGGAACTGACACTATTTCAGGCCCTTTGTGAGTTCTAGGTGTTGTTTTTTCTAATTATTTTGGGTAGTTCTTCCCCATCCTGGGTTGTTTCCTCACATGCATGTGCTGATGAATACCTCTGCAGATCTCCAGAGATCTCTTTCTGTGCAGCTTTCTTTTCTCTAGTAATCTCTCCTGTGAAGTCTAGCTGCCTCATTCTCCCTGCACTCTCAGCTCCATCTTCCAAACTCTGAGAAACCACTGGACTCCACCTGGGTTCCCCTTCCCTACCTGGTCACTTGGAAATTCAAGGCAGTAATCTGGGGCATTCATAAGGATCACCTTGTTTGTGCCCTGCCTCTCAGGGATCAAACTGTCCTTTGTTGATTCCTAGTGTCTTTGAAGTTGTTATTTCTTACATTTCGTCTAAGCTTTTGGTTGCTCCAGGTAGGGGGCGGACAGGAGGAAGGAAATCTGGTCCTTGTTTCTTGATCTTCGTCAGAAGCAGAAGTTTCACATCTTTCTTCTGACCACAACTTTCTTCCCTTCCAACTTGCGTGTTCAATTATTCACACTATGATCTTTATTTGACCCCACTGGGAGGGACCTCTAATTCATGGTGCCTTCTCCTTTCACCCACTCCACTGATACTCTCCCTTAATCACGTTCCTCTTCATGCACCCAGATTCCATGATCCTTTATTTCAGTAATGTTCTTCTTGCCAATGCCCTCAATTCCCTCACCCCTCTCTGCTCATTTAACCCAGCTGATTACATGGTAGATGCTCAACACCTTTTTAAATGAATGGATGAATAAATGAATGATAAAATGGAGCATATATGTCAATTTCTGACAAACTTTTTACCTATATTCCAAAGCTAAATAATTTTAAAGATTTGTTGTTTTACAGTATCCACGCCTCTTTCATCAGCAGAGGTAATGATCATACATAGATAGATTACCCTTTAAATATATAAATATGATTTTTCCAATTCTATATTCTTAGGATGTACATTTGTTGACTCCCCAGTAAAAGACATATACTTATGGGTTACAGCCAAGCAAGTAATAAGAAAATAGTATGCTTAAGCAAAAAGGAAATTCAGAGATAAATTTCTATGATTTTCCAATTTTACAGATGAGAAAATTAGGGTTTTGGGAAGGTAAATGATTTGGCCAAAAAAGTTCTCAAAGCTCATTCGGTTGGTCAATAGCGGAATTAGGACAAAACTTAAATCTCCTGACTCCAACCCTATATTCCTTCTACTCCAACCTCTGGTCCTTTCCACATCACCACAGTTCTATATTTTGTGGTCTGTTGGTGTCCAATACCTGGTGTGTGCAGACAATCTGAACTCAGTTTTCAGCCAAGTTTGCCCTGGCTTCCCAGTGACATCATCGACTACTTAATGATGGGGTAGCCATGTGATATCTAGGACAAGATCATGCAATCTTACAGCATTTCTTAGAATAAGAGCAACATGGCACCCGGATCATGTTCTTAGGCTTAGGTAAAATATCTTTCAAACATTAGTCAGTGACTCCATCATAGGGGATTCCCTAAGTTCACATCCTTTATGCAGTTTCTACTGTGTAGAGCTTGATGCCAGCTGCTAATAGGAAATTCTATAGGTTAGAATATGAATTCATTAATAAATTCAGCCCTAAGATATAGAAGAGTTCATGTCCCACTAGACTCATCAGGAAATTGTATCTTCAAAATCTGGTTCCTTAAAGCTGGAAAAGGTTTCAAGAAGGAACAAGAAGCCTTCTGATCTTGGCACTCTGACTAGTCATTGACATAAGCATTAGCCCTACTACATATACAGCCTAATATTCAAGGGCGAGGGCTAGTGGAAATTATGCAATAGGAGTAATAGAAAGCACCAATGAGTTAAACATGGATAATGCTACTTCAATGTATACATTTGAAATTCACACACATACATACAAATCTGTCGAGGAGACCCGAAATTTGAAAATCTGTTTGAGTTAGAGCCAAAATGTAAATACAGTTAGAATCAAAATGAAAATTATTTATAAATGAAATAATATGATAATGTTAATTGCTAAGGTGGTTATTCTGATGTTCACCAGGTATTTCTAATTCACTGCCTTCTGAACACATAACTGAATTGTTTTCCCTGATTCCCTTGTGGTTTAATAGGGCATATGACTAGTTCTGGCCAACAGTGTTGAATCATTTCCAGACTGGAATATTTAATTGCTGATACAAGATGCTTCAGCATTCTCCTGTCTGGGATGGTAATTAGAAATTTTAGAGCTGGTCCAGCAGCCAGAGTCCCTGGATTTCCTATGATAAATGGCACTCCCACAAATCCTTTATGAACATGTAGTGTTAGCAAGAAATAAATCCTTGTTATTTTAAGTCACCAATATTTCAGAGTTGTCTGTTCCCACACCATAATCTAGCTTATCCTGATGGATACAACTGCTTTCCTTCTCTTCTCTGGAATTTTCATAAGGATGGGTATTGGTGGAAGTCTGGGAACAATGAGAGAGTGGCAGGAAAGATAAAGCTAAGAAAGGAGAAGAGATGTAATGAGGCTATATGAAGACAAATAAAAATGGATTAAATGCAATTTTGATAGACCTACTGGATTGTATATTATTATGGTTAATAATAATACTACTACTCTAAGTATTGTTATTAGTATTTAAAAACAGCCTGAAAACTACCACCATTATATATTATGACTTGTCCTTGGTGTTGGAAAGAGGAGAGATCATTCTAGCTTTGGAACCTCTCAGGCTAAAGAAACAGCTATTTCTGTCTGTTTTACAGAGTATGAATTTTGTTTTATATGAATTTATAATTTCTCTCTCAAGTGGACTATGCAGTTCTTATAGCCAAGGATTATATTTTATATTCCTTATAGGTACTTCTGGAACAGTTCTAAGGTTCAATAAAATTGAGCCAAAGGCCAGCATCACTTACTATCCGGGAACTGACATAAGAATGCACTGCTGACTGTATCTTGGACTGACTCACAACAGATGGATCAATTCTCACATTTTTATTTCCTGGAGCTTCAGGAATGCTTAATGAAAATCATGAGCATGGGGCTGAGAGAAGGGGCTGAGAGAAGTGCATTTGCAATCAACACTGTCTTTAGAAGTTTAGTCCTTCTCAGTGAAGAAAACCAAATGAGAAACATTTTTCAATTTTGACTTATAGTAATTGTTGAATGTTTTTGACATATGCTCTGTTAGGTTTATTCTTTAGTTCACTGCTCCTAGCCCTCGGTGCTGTGCTTTTTTCAATTTTCCCATTAGCCAGTCTCAATTAAAAATGATCTATAGTACCCCAGAAGCCAAGTGCTACATTTAAAAACTCATGGGTGGAAATACAATAAAAATTGTGTTGCGAGAAAAGTAGGCATTTATTAGAATTCTTCGAATTGTCAATGACCAAACCACAGTGTAGTTCCCCACACCTGGCTGTGCACCTTGGCGTCCACTGTCCATTTGCTACTCTGATTATGGCCTTGAAGCTTCCTTGCTAGGTTTTAAACTGCTCTCCTTCTTGCCAATCCTGGTCCTAAATCCTATCTTTCAACTTTACCTGTAAGATCAGGCACTACAACCTATCTTCTACTTTTTTTTAAATTAATTTTTTTATTCTTTTTAAAATACCAAAAAAACACCAAACAAATGCAAACATTTGTAATTTTTGATCATGTCTTTTACTTTATCTGGAACTCAAGCAACATGCTCCTTGTTTTGTCAAATATATTATTCTGCTGAATGCCTTTCTATACTCTCCAGAGATGCAATGGAGGAACTCACCTACCAACCTGGTTGCATGTAAGGTTGGAGAACATTTCTCTCTGCATTCCTGCACTTGCTCTATATACTGCATATATAGTTTATAAGGTATATAAATATATACATGTTATATATAATGTATGTATATATATTGAACTTCTATAATTAGGAGTACTATTGTGTATCAGGCACGAGTGTAGACATTGGGGATATGGCAATAAATAACAAGGACAGGAATCCTTACCCTCCTGGAGCTTATTCTCCATAGCAATGGCCACATCCAATTAGTACTGTGAATTGATATAGATCCTATAAAACTCTACTGCTTTTCCATCCAGCTAATGACATCCCCATAGGTTCAAAAGTCTTTGCATCCTATAAATGATGCCTGGGTCATGTACAAAACTAAATATTCATCAGGACATGCCAAAAGATGTTAGCTCATAGCAGGTATAGTTAGAATCCCCTGCCGAACATGTGTGTTGATCCAAGAAAGTAGAAAACAACCAAAAACCACATTTGACTTCTCATAGCTATATGGAGAATGTGATTTTGTTTGCAAGGACACCACTTGGCTCTTGGCCAAGACCTGAGCTGCAATGAACTCTTCCCATGCAGCTCTTTTCTGGGCTAAACAACACCAATTCATAATAATTTTTCTGTACAGCTCTGGCAGTCAATCTTCAGGATTTAGGGCATTTTACCTGGGAGCTCCTACCTCTTCTTAGATAAGACCACCCATCTCCCAGTCTCTTTGCTTCTTTTGGGAATAATGAAGAAAGATTCCAAAAATTTTGTGTTTACTCCTAGCAAAATCCTCACCACTCCTTCTTCTCCAACACTCACAGCCTCATCACCACCATCTTCCTTGGGACCATCTTGATTAATTTCATTATACCTTTATACCTGATTACATCAGTCACCGGAACTTAAGACTTTCCCTCTTCTCCTCCTTTAACCTCTGCATTCCCTACACCCTTTTGCCACTACATTTTTCTCCACAGCATGTATCAGCATAACGTTTTGTATATTTTACTTATTTATTAGTCTGTATTTCCACCAGAATTTAAATTTCATGAAGGAAGAAGTTCTTGTTTGTTTTTTCACTGTCTAAAATAGTACCTGGCACACAGCAGATATTGAGTAGATATTTATTGATTGAATAAGTGAATGCATAAATGAATGAATGAACAATGAGATTTACTAATTATTAGCAACACACAATTTCTTGTTTTCGTTGATGAACAATCCTCTCATTGAACTTCAAAGCAGAACCCAACTCATGACATCATTTTAGGCACAACCCTTGACACCTCCTCTTCCATGTCAAATATCACCAAAGAGACAAATATGTCTATTGTAAGTATTTATGCTATCCTATCTCACTCCCTCTACCCTGATCCCTTATACATTCTTTTATAAGATATTCAATTCAGGAGAAATAAGCCAGATTTCTGATTCTTATAGTCAAATTTGAAGTCTGGGTCATGTTGGGAAATTGGCAAGTGATGGATGGCCCAAGAAATCATCTTTGCAACACCATCAGACTCAGGGAGCTAATTACCTTCTCGCTTTAATTTCGGAGTCATTTATTCCTTGGGGGTCAGAAATGCTAGGTTGATGGACTTTTTTAGAAGGTTGTGCACATGTCTGACTCTACAAGCAACCTTCTCTGCCATTAAGATGAAAGGTTACCACTTTTGTTTCCCAACACCAACCGATTAATCAGACCCTGCAAGGGCTTTCCTCTTTAATGGCCTGTTCCATCTCTGAGCATGCCTAAGTGGCCTTGCAGGTTGTACAGGCTTTGAGACCCATATCTATGGCTCTCCAATAAATTTGTTGGTTAGAGAGTTTCAGAAAAATAGGAAAATAAAGCAATATATCAGCATCTTCAATAACAAATGAGAATGCAAGATAAGTCTGGGAAATCCAATGCCTCCTATAGCCCATTTTGGGAGAACTTAATTTTATTGTCAACTTGCTCCTCTCAGGGCTACGATCCCCATGGAAGTCCTCATGAACCTATGAGATACCAGAGCAACACCTACAGTGTTATACTTAGGGGTCACTCTCTACCACACAAGTGAAATTCAGACCCTGTTTCTACATCAGCTATGTTTTGTTCCACAATCTCACTCAGTTTCTTCCCTCTTGCTTGCTGTGCCATACAGCCACCCAGTAGAACTCTGTGTAGTCAAATCTAAAAACTCCACATTATGCTTGGGTGCAAGGTCCATTAAATCCCTGGGCCTCTTTTGTAAATCCTTACAAGAGAATTAAAGTCCTTACTCTACCATTTCAGAAACTCAAAGGCAGATGTGTAGTAACCTCCTCTCTAACACTGCTCTTTCTGAACCTTCCACATTCTCCCTACGGCTACCACTATCTCTGACCACACCCATCTTTGGAAGGCCTGACTGTATCACTATGCCATCGGCACCTTCATCATCACTGGTAAGCCTGGGTACGGCATTTAACCTGAGAAAACTCCATCTAGGATCAGGAAAGGCTTACAGAGCTAGCAGAAATAGGATTCAAAGGACAGATCTAAGAATCAGCTGTGTATCTGCCATGAACCCCTCACACAACTCACAATCCCAAGCTAAAGAAGAGTGGTGTCAGAGCCTGAGCATCTCCTTTATGCTAACAAGGGACAAAAGCTGCTATACATCCAGGTGGTCCAATATAAAGGGGAGGACGGTATGCAGTGGTCTTCCTTGAGCCATTGGTCACCAGAATTTATCCTTAATTCCTGAATACATGTTGGGTTTCTAAATTTGTCTCCCTTTCTGGATTATGAATTTGGAATTTACTTGGAGGGTTCTTGGCATATCCTCATGGAATCCCTATTACTGCCCTTCAATATATTTCCTGTACAAATATACTAATGCCAAATGCATGCATACACACGTATTCATTGGATTATAGTCTGAATTTCTTCTTCTCATGGATTATCTAAAACTAATGCAGCCAATTGGACCCTCTGCCCTGCCCTCATCCCTCTCCCTCCAACCCAATCTGTTTTCTTATATGCTCAGTCCCTGTGTTGCTGTAGGCATGAAATTTTTTTTTAAGGAATAGTAATTTTCAAAGCGCACTTTGGATTTTAAAGCTCAGCAAAAACTTACACTCATACTTGATCTTTCACCAACATGGGAAATAATACTTATCCAAACCTTATGACCTATATATATTTAACTTGCCATGGTCAACATGTAGAATATTTTTAGCAGATATGTGTGTGTGTGTGCTCAGAACTACAGACTAGAGCTCTTTTCCAGTGATGCCTATTTTATGACGACGCTAAAATAACTCATCAACTAGCTTTCTTCAAGCATATATTGAGCAAACAGAAAGAGGATGGGGAGAAACCCACATGAGATTATAATCCATATCTAGAATATACTTGAATGCTGATTATTCCATATAATTCAGGGAGTGATTCTAGTAAATGCCACATTTCTAACTCAGCTTTGTAGACTGTTCAGTGCCTATTCCAGTGTCTGGTACATAGTGTTTAATATGTGTTTATTGAAAAACTGAGTAGTCCTAATTGCAGCATAGGAGGAAAGAGATGTCAGAATACCAATGGGTTGGCAGATCAATGAGGGAAGTTTTAGAAACTAAACTTTTAAAACCTATGGGCTCCCTGATGGTCAAACAGTGCAGAAGCTGAAGGGAAATGGCTCTGTGAGGCCCACAGGTTCACCATCCATGGGAATTGACAGAAAATCTCACTCTCTAACCATGAGGAATCAATTCAGGAGTGGATAAAATAAGCAAAAGTATAAGTTCTAGAAAAGAGGATTTTGTCTTTCATTTCCATGTTTTTATTTCTGTTGGGTTGTGTATAGTTAAATACATGAGGATGTGATTCACTAGCCATCAGATTTAATAAAATCCACTCTCATTTTGCTGTGTGCATTACTGATACAGAAAACTTTCAATGATCTGTATTAATGGAATGGAACCAGTGGTACATATAATCAAAATGTCATTTCAGTTTGCCTCTGGAAAGTATAATGTGTGCTTTTTCCCTAGCAGGTTAACTTTCATAATGATTAGTTCTAGCTTAGGCTATATTAAAATGAGTTTGTATTTTCTCTGTACAATGTCTGGTAGTAGAAGAAGAGAAATGTATTTACGGCAGAGGAGACTCATGCAGGATCTAATATCTGTCCCAGTTAACCACCTACGCAGATAAACCACTTGCAGCAAGTGGGCTTTTGAGCATAACAGAAAAGAGGAATGTCCTAAATTGTACTGACCTAGGGGTAGATGCCCCAGGAGAAAGGTATAGCTAGTGTTATGAAAAGTGTTAATGGAGAAAGAACACTGGACTAGGAACAAGGCACTTTATTCCTTGACAACCCAAAGAAGGCCACGTAATCTCTGCGTCTCAATTCTCTTATCTGTGAAATGTAATAATGACATCTATTCTGTAAACTTAACAGGTTTACCATGTTGAAAGAGAGTGGTGGGTAAAAGGATTGTAAAAATGTAAAATCCTGTGAAAATGCAAAGCATTGATAGACAAACAATGAAACATTGCTGGCAACTCCTTTTCAGATCTTTCCCTCATCCTAAATCCTCAATGCATGGGGCCTTGTGCTGTGGCTTCTGAAATTTACCCCAGCTTTTTTTAAAGAAGGACTATTTCTGAAGAATCTTGCTTTTCAAGGATGGGTATTTAGGTAATGTCTATGGGTCCTAATCAATGGATGTGTCCTTTCTCATGTAATAGTTTCATTTTAAGAGGGACCTTCCAATTATAAGAGTTTAACTTAATGGTTCTCAAAGTGTGGTCCCTGGACCAATAGCATTGACATTACCTTGAAACTTGTTAGAAATGCAAATTCTCAGGTCTGCTCCAAACCTATTGAATAGCAAACTCTGGGGGTGGATCCCAATTATCTGTAGTTTAACAAGCTCTCCAGGTGATTCTGGTGCATACTCAAATTTGCTTTCATGATTAGTTCTAGCTTAGGCTATATTATAATGAGTTTGTATTTTAAATTTGAGAATCACTGCTTAAGCCTAAAGAAGAAAAGTGAAAGCTTGGAAACAGGCACTGGGACATTCCACTCAGAAACCTTTATTTTTCTGAAGGAGGTAGAGGAAGGCTAGAGGAAGGGAGTTTCTAAATGACACTACACAGCTCATTATTTAGAGTTGGGCCCAAAGCATTGTGTTAAATACTCTTTCACACTTAAAAAGGGGAGATGTGTTTACGATTAGCACGTCATCTCAGCAAGGTCATTTTCCAGACCTCCCTACTTAGAGATGCATCCCACCTCTGGCACTCCCTCTCTCCTTTATTTTTCTTCTACCATTTATCACCTTCTGACATGCTGTGTTATTTACTTATTTATTTTGTCAATTGTCTGCCTCCCCGAACTAGAACATATGGCCAACAAGGGAAGTCTGTTTTGTTCACTGCTGCACCCCAGCTTTGAGAACAGTACCTGGCATCACGTAGGCATCCTATAAATATTTATTGAATTAATGAGTGAATGAGCGGCCGCTGAACCTGGGCAATGAGAAAACTTTAGGGTTAGACTAAAACATAGAAAACTTGTAAGCATCCTTATTAGGCAGTAACTCTGTTGTATGGGAGATCTGCCTGCTTCTGATTCTGCTTTGGGCTCTGAAATAAATCTGAAAACAAGACTTTGGCAAATGCTGTACTTAGAGATTTAGTTCACTGCATTGTTTGGCCATGATTGCAAAGTGTACACTCGGGTTTTTCCTAGGAATGGAAACAGTGCACTGATTGATCAACATGTTTCAATGGCTGGCTGAGGTTAGCAAGGCCATCTATGATGTGTAACAGTCTCGTTGACACAGTAGGGGAAAAAGTTATCTAAGAGTAAAAATAAGGAGTTCTGTGTTCTAGTCCTCATTCTGCCCCTAACTTGCTATATGAACTTACTATTTCTGAGTCTGTTTCATCTTTGATCACAGTGATCTCTAAGGTTCCTTCCAGCTGTAATTATATATCTGTGTTATTTGGTTAATGTTTGTTTCCTCTACTGGGTGGCGAACCCCATGCGAACAGGGACTGAGCCTGTATTTGCTCACCGTTGTATCACACCTCATTCATAATTCCCAGCACATTGGAGCCGCCTGACAAATATTTGCTGAGGAAACAAATCCCTGTGAAAACCAAATGGTGATCTTCCTCAGCCTGTGCTCTACCCAACCAAACACAGTTGTGTGGATGTGTGGGTGGTAAAGCACCCGGCAGGTGCTCTAATCACACACAGGAAGAGCAGGACATGGGTTCTCCACCCAGAGCACACAGAAGCCGCACAGTACACTAAAGTGAATGACATGAAAGTGTACAAGGGAGCATGCCACGCTGGGCACCTGAAGCACCAGCACAGTGGTGTGAGAATAGCACAGATTGGGGGACCAGAAAGACTTGA
Source organism: Tamandua tetradactyla (assembly GCF_023851605.1). Lineage (NCBI taxonomy): Eukaryota > Metazoa > Chordata > Mammalia > Pilosa > Myrmecophagidae > Tamandua > Tamandua tetradactyla. Next base: position 20,582,411 of record NC_135336.1, read on the forward strand.
TTTTGAACCACAGCTTTGCTATTTTCTAGCCGTGTGACTTTGTACAAGCCATTTAGCTTCTCTTAGTTTCAGCCTCTTCATCTGGAAAATAAAGACAGTGTTGCCTGCCTGTGAAGATGGCTGTGAAGATTAATGACCAAGTGACTTCCAGTTTCCGTGTAAGAAAGCTGGCCAGTAAATGGAACCCTCCTTTTCTCGTTGTGCCTTCCCTTTCCCTTAAGAAGTTTTTAAGTCATGAAGTTTTTAGCCATGTCTCTCCTTTTCCCAAAGAACTTGTCTGTTACTAGCTCATGGGATTTCTTCAGCCAGTCTCAGTCGAAGGGGAGATAAAGATTGCATAAAAAGTGTTTCTCAGAATATCTACCTTCTGAAATATATTTTTTCTCCTTTTGCCTAATGAGACTTTGAGATTTGCAACTTGCTATGGCTTCATATCAAAAGGTACAATTTTGTAAACAAAATTTAACAGTTGATAACTGATGTGAACACGCTGAGACCTACTACTGAACAGAACCAGTTTGAACTTTGCCTCTCTTTTCGCTGCCTCTGCCTCTTCCTCAACCTGACCCTCCAAGGTAGAATGAATTATATTCCTGTTGCTCCCACTGCCCTCTGCCACCCCCCACCAGACTCATCTACTACATATGGTCATCTTTATTCCGGAAAACAAATTCTGCAGCTAGGCAACCAGAAGACACAATTGCCGTGGTTGACATGACTCATCAGTGACTGCAATTGCAGTGGTGCCACCATCACGTCGCTCACATGCTCATTACATCTGTCCCCAGCCAGCCAGATCTTTCCTGAAAGTGGGTATGGGGTAGATTCTAAGTGGAAAATTCAGGGCCTCAGTACTCAACAGAAAATATTTATAAATCACTGTATATCAACAGCCTGCTTTAGAATCATTTTATTAGAACACATTCAAGAAAGTGACATATGGAAAAAAAGACAGCAGCAATTCTCATTCATGCAAATGCCCATATTAAGGTTTTCCATTGGATTTAAATTCAAGTACAAAGATAGTCCTTTCCTGAGCCAGGTGCAATTCCAGAGAATGATACTTTGAATCGAGAGCCCGTTTCCTCTGCAAAGTTCAGAACACTGAACAAGTCACACACTCACAATAAGATTGTGAGATACATGGAAGTGTAAACTTTCAGAATTTTAAGGAACCCCTTACCCCCCTCCCCCATAACCCAGTCAGGGAAGTAAGCCCAACCTTGGGACCTCTTAGAAGTTAGCCTTGGTTTATTAAAAATAAAGTAGTGGGTCTTAAAAAAAAAGTTAGAAAATGAATTTATATATGAAATGGAGTCATATCTGATATGGTGTGGGGTTTCGGTGAAGCTCTGTGTTAGGGAATGGGGCTCTCTCTTGAATGTCTTGGGAAGCTGGAGGGCTTTTTTTATTTTAACTTTTTATTAAGAAAAATTTCAAACATACACAGAAGAGGAGAGAATGCTATAATGAATGCCCAGTTACCCATCACCTAGTTTCAACAACTACCAACATGTGGCTAGTCCTGTATTATCTGTAACTTCCCCCTCTTCCCATCCATTTTCCCTCCATGATAATTTTAAAACAAATGGAAGCTGGGGAGAGGGGTGGGCTTTGAATCCAGACTCCTAACTCAGGAGGGAGTTAGGATGAGAAGAAGCTAGAAAAACAGGTCAACCCTGGGTGGGTTGAAGTACATAGAAAATTTGTTGGGGAAGTGTTTGCTGGAAATGTTTGGGGAAAGCTACAGTTAACCCTCATGTGATCTATCATAAAATATCCCTCCTTCTTCCTCCCTCTTCTTCATGATGTGGGGGAAGCAGGCTAGGTTAGAATGATGGGTTTTTCCAGAATGGGGGCCACTGACAATAGAAATGTTTATTCAACCTGAAGGGAAAACTCAAGAGATAGGTGCATCACTCTAATTAACCTGTCTACTCATGTTGCAGACCTCTAGGTCAGTGATGGCCTGGGTACCTGGTGTCCAAATTGGAAGCTTGGGAAAGTGTGTTGGGCCATGGGGCCTCTCACAGGTCCCTACTGCCCCACCATTTTAGACTTTGGAGAGAATCTCAGCAACTTCGAATTGCACCCAGTAGAGAAGCAGGGAGCCCCGAGGGGTGAGCCCATGGCCCAGGTGGGCAGAGTTTGCTTGGAACATGTTGCCCTCTGAGCAAAGGCTGCACCCCATACCAGCCCTGCCAGAGCAGTCTCAAGAGAGGTGGGTGATGGGAGTCCAGGTGGGAGGTCCCAACGGCGGCACGGCTAACCGGGTGAGCTGCAGGGACAAGTCCCAGGCTGCGCGCTAAACGTAAGTGGAGAAAGGATCTCCAGGTCCCAGGTGCCACCGAGGAGCAAGGTTGCCATCCTGTTAAGAAAAGGGCCGGGGCTCTGTGATTTGCATATGACTTTGCAAAAATCTGCATGAGATCCTGTAGCTCTTTATAGAAAACAGAGTTAAATCATCACCGCAACCTATGTATTTCTAGCAACCCAAGGCACAGAGTGCAACCTGGCAAATCAACAACCTTTTTTTTTGAGAAGAGGATAAGGAGAAAGCAGAGAGCATTGTATTGGGCATTCCTTTGTCTGAAGGTTCAGAATTGTCAACCAGGTCCAGGGACCCAGGCGAGGACCACTGACAGACCAACTTTGTTAGCACTCAAATCCATAACACTTTTCCTTCTGTTAATTCCTCTTGCCCAGTCCTGACATGGCTTCCCAACACCCCAGGCATATAAGCAAGAGATGAGCCAGGGATAATAGAAATAGAGACATATTAAACTTGAGGTCCCAATGGCAGTGAACATTAGTGTTTATTTCATACCCCCTTTTTAATTTGTTTTCTTGTTTAAACTCAGGGTGCCTAGGCCCCACCAACAAGTCTTGTTATAACATTCAGCTGGCTGAAAGAAATTGAGAAAAATTTACCCATTTATGTATTTAGATCGATGGCATTAATGATGGATTTAAAAGTAGTGATTTCAGGTGTTTCTGGGGTCCATGACATGTGATACTCTGTAATTTTTCCAAGGTATGAGTTTGATTCATGCAGGCTGCAAGTCTGGCTGAGGGAGTGGATTACTAAGTGAGAGAGCAAGCGAGCGGATGAGCCACGTTTGAGACGCAGCTTCCACATTCCACATACCTGATATAATGAAATCACTTTTGCTTTAAGAAAAATAGCTCTTCAATAAAAAAGTAAACCTCTAGTGCTATTGGAGAAAACATTCTAAAAAGCAATGGCTCTTAGCCAAGAGAAAAGTTCAGGATAAATTAGAGTGTGATCACATATCTGGGTCTGGCACAGCTCTATGATGTGAAAGGCTCCATCATACTGGCCATATAGAAACAAGAAAAACAATCTGAACTGCTTAATAAAAGAGAACTCCAGTCTGCCAAAAACTGCTCACTAGGTGAGAGAAAACAATTTTGCATCGAATTGAAATGGCAGCTACCTTGAGCTTCAAGGAAGGAGAACCCATGGTGAAGGTACTGGTGTGGCCACTGAACCTTGCTTTTACCAGGGAAAAAAAGCTCAAGAAGTTTAAATCTCAGTTTTCATTGCATAATGTCACATTGACAGGTGAGTGGTATAAGCTGCTCTAGTTAGCTAGTCCCATGCATCATAATTCACTGTCATAACCAGTTTGGTTTATGGATGTGCTCTAAGGTTTATTTAAGTTAATTTTAGTGGTGGAATTTAATAGTTTCATAAATGCTATATGTGATCTTTTGCTCTTTATACAATCATTAAAATTCTGAAGGGGGAAAACAAAATATTTTTATGGTAATTATGATTATGACTAACTAAACATCGATTCTCTGCACTCTTCCATGTGCCAGGCAGAGTGCTGAATGTTTGACATGCATTATTTCCCACAATCTGCACCTCAGCTTCAGGGGTGGGCAATACCATTACTCTCCTTTTGCAGACAGAAGTCCTGAGAGGCCCTGCTCAGGATCACACAACTAGCAAGTAGAAGGGGCAGGTGTGAACCAAGGTTTGTCAGACACCAAAGCTTCCTTAACCTCTGTGCCATTCTGCCTCATTTAAAAGAGAATCCAATCCATCTGTTAAAGGATATTTGCATGTGTCTCAGTTTATAGATCCCAAAAGTCTCTGAAAGTATCCCTGATATAGTTCAAGGTCCACCTTTTTTCCCTGAGGACATAACTTGAAGTGATTGAGATCATTACCAATTATCTGTTTTATTCATTAGGTTTTTAAAAAAAATCTTACTCCCTTTTAAACTTCAATTGTGACTCTCTCTATGTATCTTCAAACTGTCTAATGAAGGCTTGATCTGTAAGGAACCTAAGGAATAATCCCGCCTGGGAAAAACGAACAGTTGTTTCCTAAAACCCTGAGAAAATGCATACCAAGTTTACACAGGAAGCCATTATTTTATATAGCCCTGCCAGTACCTTAAAAGAAGTTAACAGCATGCATAGCTGTTAGTTTGAAAAATGACAGCCATTTATGACTTCACTGAGATGATTTTTTTAACAATCTGGACCAAGGACTAGTGGGAAAAGTTCAAGTTGAAGTGTGAAAAGATGAATACTACTAAAATCTTTTTGAAATGCTAATGATCTCTACTATTTAAAAAATAGTTCTCAACTTGGAAATCACACATACATTCCTTATCCAATTACTTTATCCCTCCAGCTTTCCCACTCAGTGGCTAGGAGAGGGCCTAGGAAGCAGTTTTAAAAAATATTTGCCTGGTAATTCTAAGGTCTCTTGGTTTAGAATCCTTTGCCTAAAAGTATTTTCTGTCTCAACCACTTCAGGGCTTTATTTATTTAATATGCTGTAGGCTCTGTTCTAATTCTGTAGACTCTCATTGTCGGAACTTTTTGAGCCATAGAAAGATGTTCTGTAGTCATTGGGTACACAAGAGACATCATTTGGTATCCTGTAGTATACAAATAAGAACAAATGGGGAAAATATTTACTCTCTTATAGACTTAGACCCTTTTGTGTTCCACAAAGTATTTGAGACAGTTATTTTATAATTTTAATGCATCTTTATATTTCCAATGTTTCTGCCTGATAGACTGGGAAACCACTGAGGCAGGGATGAATCTGAATGACTCCCATGGCTAAGACATAATAAACAGCCTCCTCTAAATTCCTGACTCATGCCACACTCCCCAGGCACAGAGGACATAAGAGATTGACACATGCAATACATGGAACATGGAACATGCATGGCTTTTTAATTCAGATGTGTTTAGTTCAGTTGATTAGGAGGGAGAAATGATAGAATTTACATCCCTTGGGCCAAAATGTGACTTTGTGTATTACTGTTTGAATCATTTGGCCAGGGGAAGGCAGTGTACAGAAAGTGGACATCAGAAAAACCTGAGTTGGAGTCTCAGCTTTGCCACTGTCCAGTTGTGTGACCTTGGGCAAATCATTTAACCTCCCTGAATGATATTTTCCTCATCTGCTAAATGAGGTAATGATACTTACCTTGAAGGGTTGTTGTGAGGATGAAATGAGAGATTATAGATAAAATATCAGGCTCTTATTAGGAGTTTAGTAAGAAAGGCCGTTGTTAATATCAATTGTTAGTGTTCTGTGTGGATTTCTGGCAGGTGCCCTTTGTGCTTTTCTCGGGTGTCCCTTCTGCCTTAACAATTACACCAGGAACTTCTAAGGGAAAGGACTGCATCTTTCCTATTAGATCGGGGAGACTTTTTAAATTTAATCCTTGGTGCGGATTTAATGAGCTCTGTTTGTGTTCTTCCACGGGACACAAGGAACTCTGCAAATACCGTATTCAACTCTTTTAAAACAGCCTTTCTCCACCTCAAGCTTTCAACCAGAGACCAAACTGAAAAATCTCCTTGATATAGTCATCAGAATAAAAAACTAAGATACAGAGTGATGAAAATAAAGAAGACATAAACACCATGAAACATCATTTCAGGTTATATCTTTTAAAGGACTGATTTTGTGACTTCCTATTTTTTCTTTCATGCTTCCTACTCTGCCTGAAAGGTCTCCTTTTGGCATCCAGATGTCTGCATTCGCCTGTCATCCCTAATTCAGGGAGGAGGCTACTGACAAGGACCTGTTGGTGGAGCAGCCTACTGATGAGAATGAAGCCGTCAGAGGTGGGGTGGGGTTAGGCCATGTTATGTTTCCTCCCAAGAGACTCCAGAACACCACTCAGCAAAAAGAAATCAGCCAAAGAGAGAAACAATCTTCCTGATTTTCTTCTCTCCACCTCTCTTTCTGCTCAGGCAACCCTCCGAGAGAACTGAGAAACTAGGCAGTGTGGCAGAAACATCCTTGAAAATGTTTGTTTCAAATTCAGAAAGGTTAGAAACTGCCTCTTTACCAAGAAATCTTATCAGTAAAGTTTTCCACAGTCCCAAGCTGCATGGGGTTGGGGCAGGGGGAGGGCAGGGAGAGCTGTGTCTTGACCTAATGATGGGTGCCTCCCAATCGAAGGCTTGCTGCCCAGGCATTGGTAGTGATTTCCCTACTGGATGCACTCTGTGCCCTCTAAGCCCGGGATCCAGTGTCTCCATGCTGAGTAACTCTGGAATCCTCGGTTTCAAATCATAGCAGGTTGAGCCAAACTGGCAACATCTACCTATCCCTTCATGAAATTTCTTATCAGCTTGAAAGTATATTTTAAAATTTTCATAACCTTTTTCACAATTCTCTAAACAACTGAATTTTGGAAAAAGAGCCTGATGAACTCATTTCCCAACCCCCTACACACACTTCTTTCCTTTCCTTTCCCAGCCCAAGGTCATGCATGACCTTTGCAACAAAACCAAGTTGCCAATTCCTCAGCTGGAAAACTTGGCCCATCCTGAAAATCAGCCCAAATTTTCACTCTGGTTACTCATTTTGAGACCAAGAGAAGTGGATCACCTCGTTCCCTACCAAGCACCTGATTGTTCCCTGTACCTCGGCTCACACAGAGGGTAGATCCCAGCAGCTATCTCATAAGTTTGTCTTTTTCTGACCTTTAAAAAAGTAACATCTATTAGGAATTTTCTTGTTAATAAAAGAAATATGTGTAATTCTAGAGAATCTAGAAAAAGCCACCACCCAGAAATAACCACTATTTATATTTTAGTGTATTTCTTTCATATAAATATACATGAATACATATATATACATGTATATGCATATATGCATACACAAACACAAATACCCATGCTCACATATAATACATACACAAATCTCCTTTCTATGTTTAATAGAAAATTGCCCTTCATTCTTAGGTAAAAGGAAGATACCCAAACAGATGAAAAGGAAAAGTAACCTCAAGGCCGCAGCTAAGGTAGGCCTTTCATCAGTGCCAGAATAGCCAGGAGCTTTCAGAGTACAATACTCATGAATTTATAAAGTCATGGGCCTGATAGGCCAGAGAAAATATCCAAGATGTTCTTGCTTCCCAAACTGTGTAGATGAATACTTCTAAGAGAGTATAAGGACAATATTCAGAAACACACAAATTATAAATATGCTCAAACAGAAGATTTATACACAAAACATAAAATGCAAACAAACTACTTTTTGAGCACTTTCTATGAATATGTCTTTCAGGGCACTGCAGATACTACAAGGTGTCAGATCTTGTCTTCATAGATCTCATGATTCCAATTGCAGAGACAAAAACTAACCCATGGAAAACAATCAGCAAACTGGAAGGAGATACTGTCTAACAAAGTGCTGAGGGATGGCACTGTAAAAATAATTCTAATAATGAGGAAAATGTACTCCATCAACACTCTTTTTGAGGTTAGAACCTTGTTTATCAGGACAGAGGTAATTTTGGAAACAGTGATGCGGTATAGGCTGGAAGACAAAGGAGCTTACAATTTGAAAGATCATTATATTCTAGTGGAAGGAATGGCAAAAGACCAGAAAACATATCTTAGCAGAGAGAACTACAGACATAGGGACCCAGGGGAGGGGAAGGACCAGAAGGAAGGGCCCTGCTGAAAAGAAGGCTCTCGAGGTGCCAGAAAATGTTACTGAGGTTTGGGGAAGGCACTTCTCTTAAAACTCTCAGAGACAGACTCTATATATTATATCAAAAAATCACATTGGATAATATGCAACCAGTGCAGTGATCCAGTGGAAAGTTATTTGAGGAAGAGGTTAGAGAATGAGGAAGAGCCCAGATGGCTTAAAGGTAAACTGTTGATGGGGCATTAGAAAAGAATCAGATAGGATGGTGGTTTATGATGAGTTTTGTTGAGTGCAGGGAATGATTCAAGTGCAGTTATGCCACAGACAGTTGGAAATATGGTAGATTACAGAGTGAAAGACCAGGGCTAGAGAAGCAGATCTTTCAATTCATCGCAAACTATGCAGCTTTATGTTAAGCGATGTGAGCAAATACAAAGAAGAACATACAGACTCCCTTGATGCTAAAGAACAGCATTTGATTTTTGTTGTTGCCAATATTGGTGGTGGTAGCTCAGAGGTTGATGTGGCAAGGTAGAGATCAACCTGGAGAAGCAGAGAGCATTTCCATAAAGGAGGCATGAGGCATACTGGCACTGAAGGGTAGGCTGGATGTGATTAGGAAAAGTCAGTGGGCATTACAGGAGATGGAAGCAGCAGGAGCAAAGCATGATATGGGTGGGGGCATTTGATTACCATTATTTGCTTTGTGCCACATGCTAGACAGTAAAGATTTGGGCATCATTAAGACCAATCAATACATGATCATTAAAGAACTCGTAACATAACATGGGAGAAAGACACACAGACAACCAAATATATTATTAGATAATAGCAGTTAGGTTAAAGCAGATAAAATTGCCAATATTTAACCACTTTGGACCCACAAAAATGGCAGCTTTGTTTCAACTACATGTAGGCAAATTTAAAGTGTGAACAAGGGAAGACAGATAAGGATCCTGAAAGGATCACGTGTAGGAAAAAAACCTACGTGCATGTTTTTGGAGATGGATCTGTACTTTATCCTAAGTAATTGAGCCATTGAACGTTTTTAACAGGCAAGTAAGATGTTGAAAGAAATGTTTTAGGATGATAAATCTGGTGTCAGTAGAAAAGATAAAATGCAGGGGCAAGAGCCCAGGAAGCAGGGAGGCCGTTTAGAAGGCGACTAATAGAATCCATGCCACGGATAACTGAGGCCTGAAGAGAATGTGTAAGATAGGTTGAGGGAAGAGTTCTCAACAGACAGACTATCAGAGAATATGCCAAAGACGATCCATAGATACAAACCTGGCTATCTAGGAAAATGATGCTGCTCCTGCCCCAAACAGGGAAGTGATATCAGGTTACTGGTTTGAGAGAAAAAGGAAATGCAGATGCTAAGATCAAGGAAAAGCAGGCATCCAAATCGGAAACATCTAGCAGTATTAATGCTCTTTATGCCACCATTAGACCTTATATTTGTTTTCTGGTCCCTCTATAGAATGTAGCCTTCCTTTAGGGTGAGAACTAGCCTGTTTTATTTCACTGCTGCATCCCCATCATGGGGATAGTTTGGGACATGCAGTAGCAACGCCCAAAAGCTGTGCTGAATGAGTGATTAAAAGAATCAGAAAGTGTCATTAGAAGTAAAGTCAGTTCAGAGTGAAGTTTGATATTTTTGAAACAGACATCAGAATTGAAGCAACAAAAACTATTGTTTTATTGGTGAAGATCTAAAGAAAGAAAAATCAGGAATAGAAGTTCAAGTACAGATCTCATCAGAGGCATGAAGGAATATGTGAGATGGCAGAGAAAAAGGGAAATATTGGGAAATATAGATATTGGGAAACACTGAGGGAAAGGAAGATATTGGTAAATAAAGGAAAAGAGAAGAATGTGTCGAATTTACATACTGGAGTCAGTATAAAGGATGTGGTTCAGAGTACTGTGGAGAGGTTAACTTTAGACTCTTTTAGAGACTAGGGAAAGAATGAGAGCAGAAAAGGACAGTGATACATTAAGGTGAAGAGAAAAGTAATTCTGTATCCATCATGCCCCAAACCCTCAGTGTTATCTTGGGTGCTACTGAACAAAGTCTAAATTCTTTTGAATGGTGTCCAGCACCTGCCATGATCTGACCTAACCAATCATTCTAGTCTTATTTCCCACAACTCATCCCACAAACCTTGACTTCAGGTACACTTATTCTCCATGCTCCAAACATATTTTATATCTTCCTTCCCCCCTTACCTTTCACTTGTGGTTCGATTCATTTGGAATGACTTTCCTCCTTCCTCCCAACACCAATGCTTCCTGGCTAAATTCTAACCATTTAGTAAAGTCTAATGCAGAACCTCTAATCTTTCCAAACTGGAAATTCTTTTTTTCTTATTAAATTTGGTCCTATTTTCTAGATTTCTCTCTTGCCCACCATGCCAAACACATCACCTTGTGTTTAAATGTTCTTCATTTATTCATTTAACAAATATGTACCGAGTACCTTCTATGAGTCAGCACTTTGTTAGATGCTGGGATGCAATGCAATGGGGGTACAAAGCAGACATGTCTCAGCCCTTGTGGAGCTTAAACTCTGGCAGAAGAGACAGTCACATAACCACAGAAATACTTACATAAATTTCAATGGGGACAGGTACCAAGAAAAAACAATACAGGTTTGTGTGAGAGGTGTGATTGGAGGAGGAGACCTACTCAGGGGGTTAGGATAGGCTGGTATCTAAAAGAAGAGAAGGCAAAGGCATGGACTATGGAATGTGGGAAAATCCCTTTCCAGGTAGAGGAAAAAAACGGGGAGTGTAAAGGACAAGGGATGGGAAGGCACCTGACACATTAAAGCCAGGAGGTTATATGGCAGGAAACAAAAGGAAGAATGGGTCCCAGGAGGCTGGAAATATGGACAAGGTCCAGATCATGCAGACTTTGTAGATCATGTTGATGATTTTGGTACTGACACTAACAGCAAAGGTGAGCTTTTGATGGTCTTGAAGCCAGAGCATGATGTGGAGGGCTTGCATTTTAAGAAAATGTCACTGGATGCGGAGTGGAGAAGAGACTGGAGGAGGTAAGAGTGAATGCATGGAGACCAAGTAGGAGTCTTCTTTCATAGGACATGATAGGACAGCGGCCTGAAGTAGGGTGAATTAAAGAGTTACTCAATAAGTGTCAGTGGAGTAAATTACCAGTATTCTGCTGCCAATCACTATGAGAAAACTTGAGTTTAACCTTTACAAATCATCCTACTAGCATTAACCATTGTCATTATAACTTCAGCTATGCAGATCCCTCAGGGAATATGCCTATCTGAATAATCAAGTATTCTCATAACTAAAGGTATTCTGAAAACTGAAGGTAAAGGTAAACTCACAGGCCTGTGAGTCCTCTCCTCATTTTTTAGTTTTAGTTTTACATGGGCTGACACCAGGAATCGAACCTGGGTCTCTGGCATGGCAGGTGAGAACTCTGCCTGCTGAGTCACTGTGGCCCACCCCCTCCCCTCATTTTAACCATTTTTATAAATATCTTAACATCCCTGACCTCTTAAGTGAAGTACACTGAACAGTTTCCCCCTTTATTGATCATTACAAATATTGTGAATAACAGTGATGGTGTAGTGCAAACTCCAGGGCCCTCAGAACATGCTGAGTCTCGCAGAACTCCCGGCAGCTTTAGTAAATGGTACCAAACTGCTGGAGCTTTAATTCCTCTGTCATTGTTTGCTTTTCATAGCTTTTCTTCTTCCTCTCTTGCTGTCAACAGCTTAGTCCTTGTGGCTATTAGTGTCCCTGTATAGAAATAACTTTCTTCTCTTTTAATTTTCATATAAGCGGAATAACTAGATGTTCAAGATGACAAGAATTACACATAAAGTTAGGTTTTAGAGGCTTTCCTGTGAGTGTAGGTGTTTACTTTGCTATATAAAGACTTCCTTCCTTTTGGATCTAATTTGTCAGTCAGCTGAGTTCCTAACCCAATATATGTATTATCTTTTTTATAACTCATTTCATTGCTTTAACTCTATTACCTGTCAATGTTAACAGACAGATACATTATTTTTAGTCAGCTTCTTATACTTCCATTAAAACAGAGGTATACTTAGGGACTGGCCTGCATTATATATTAAGTTTCCATCTGGAACTCTATTCTGTAGAGAAATAAATGGTGAGCTCTATTTTAAAATACTAAACATATGTCACATCATAGGTGCCTCCAACTTATAAATGTATTGTGTTTAAAATGTCAAATTGTATGTTTATCAAGCACAATAAAGACAGTAAAAAGACTAGCCACAGAGGGAGAACAGATATTTACAACAGTTATAACTCACAAAGGATTAATCTCCAGAATACATGAAGAACTTCTAAAAATGAATGAAAAACAGACAACCAACTAGATACATGAATTAAAGACTTGAATTTATAGGACATAATAAAAGAGAAAATTCAAAAGCCCAATAAAGATATGGAAAGGAGTTCCACCTTATTAGTAACCAGGGAAATATAAATTAAAATAATAAGCAGATATCACTATATACCTACCAGATCGGCAAAAATGTAAAAGTCTGACAATATCAAGTATTGGCAGGGATGTAGAGGAATGGGAAATCTCATATGTGCTGGTAGGGTATAAATGTGGTGCCTGTACTTTGAATAACAGTTAACATCATCTATTAAAGTTGAAGATACTGTCTCACCCAGCAATTTTGCTCCAGTTTTGCACCCTAGAGAATCTCACACAGATGTGCACAAAGATACATATATAAGAATAGCCATAGTGGCATCATTCATAATAGCACTAAATATCTCATGTACAGAATGGATGAATAAATAATGGTATATTCATACAATGGAATAGTATACAACAATGAAAAGGAATGAACCATTATACACATCAGCATGGATAAATCCTATAAATACAATGCTGACAGAAGCAAGACAAAAAAAATACACACAGTATGATCCTCTTAATAGAAAACTTTAAAACAAGCACACTGAAACTGTATTGTTTAGAACATTTACATCGGAGGTAAATTTATAAAGAAAATTGATGACATTAATATGAAAGTCACAAGTGTGGTTACTTCTAGGGGAGGACAGGCTTGTGAGCAGGGAGAGGCACGCAGGGCTTTTGGAGAGCTAACAATGTCCTATTTCTTGACCTGAATTGTTGTTATATGTATATTAACTTTATAGTTGCTCATTAAATTGTTCAGTTCTGTTTATGCATTTTCAACATATAGATTTTACATTTTAAAAAATAAAAGCTTAATGTAAGCCAGATGTTTGTAACTAGGAATGTATTTTATCCATATAAATAAGGGTAAAAATAGCAATTGACCAGATAAGCCCATAGCTCTCCTTTAGGTAAAAATATAAATACTGTACATTTCAATAAAAAATAGAAAATAATACAGTTGAAATACTAGCAGTTGTGCAAAACACAGGAGAGAAACAAAAAATAAGAATTGTGAAAGGTCACTTAAAAACCTTGCATGCATATGTTGAAGGACAAACAATTTTAATTAGATGATCATAAAGAAGTATAAGAAGGTTCGGTAAGATTCTAAAGGAACTTCTGAGTATTTCCTGTTTTTTTTTAAAGTCTACTTCTACAAAACAAAATACTTCTTTTGATACAGATTTATCTCTAGTCTGCTCTTTTATATGTTGTTCATGAGCAGAATAATTATTTTGGGATCAAAATTGATATAAAGAAGAGAAATAGAAGGGAAGGTGAACTTCAAGGGCAAGCTAAAATTTCACTTCTGGTATAAATACCTTCCCTGGTGCCCAGGCTAAATGTGTTGTTCTAAGTGGGCACATTTCTATTATAAACACAGCATATTATGTCATAAGCATGTACTTCATCTAACACATTCATCCTTGTAACTCCTGCACAGCAGCTGGCACAAAGGAAGTGCTAGGCAGAACTGTTTCGTTTCATAAATACATGTGACATGCATACAGTCACCCTGTAATACCTATTGTTATTACAAAAGACACTTGGGGTATGAACTCAGAAGACTGTGTGCAGGATAGAGATTGTTCTTATATGTTCTGAATCTCCATGGTATCTGTTCATTAGTAGACCATAAAATTTGGTTGAGTGAAAGAATGGATTTGGTGTACAATATATTTGAAACAATTTTCTGTTCTTGCTTAATTTCATTCTTTTCCATTAGCAGATTTTTCTTGTTACTGGTAATTCGTAGTAGTTCTGCCTTCTAAATAACACAGGCAATTTAAAGGTTTGCACTTCATATTCCCCTGTTGGCAGTATTATCTTCAAATTAAATGTCAGAGAACATACCTTAAAAATTCTTCCCTTTTGAGATTTTTAAAGAGATTTTTAATGAATATAATAAAGAGCAGTTGGTTCCCCTTGTGCAGAAATAGGCACAGAATTGTGACTCTTCTTACTCTGGGGGGATGAGGGGTGAAATGGGGTGGGGAAGTGATTTTGCCTTGCAGATTTCAGATTTCCACAATTTTTAGTAACTCCCTTTAACCAACTACTCCCCACTCCTCATCCTCTGACATCTTTTAAAAAATTATTTTAGAACAATTTTCCTCTGACATTCCAAACAGAAATATAAAGATATTTGGAGGTCACGTGAATCTTCCTTTTCTAGTCATTGAGAATGTCTACCTGCAATGAATGTAGCTTATTCAAATTCAGAATCTGCTGAGGGCAACTACAGTCAAAATATGATAGTGGCGGGGGGAAATCTAGCACTCTGGTTTGAAATGTTTGTGAATCAGAGAATTAAAAAGTAGGAGAAGAGCTTCAAGAATTTCCAAATAATCTTTTTGAAAGAGCTGCTGAGTACTTTTAAAATAAAGGCTGCAAAGGCATCAGTCACATAGATAAACATGGAGGGAGAGGTAAAAGAAGAGGAGTTCCAACACATTCCAAATGTCTCAAAATTGAGCATATTTAGGCTAATATCAGTACAACAGAGAAATGTCTACGGAAACAACCAAGATGCTTTGTTTGCTTTGTTTACTGCCATATCTTTTATGTCTAGAATGGTACCTGGCAAATACTACTAGTTCAATAAATGGTTGATGAATTAATGAGATAAAAAGATAGCATACACGAAAATCTCAAGAAAATGAAATGTTGTAAATGAGCAACATCGAACAAGTCAAACCTTTTTTTTTTTACAAGTCAAACTTTTAAAACCCCATCCTGCATCTGAAAGGACTCCAGCTAGCAGGAGACAAGATACAGACATAGTAAAAAACAGAGCCTGGCTTTTTTTTCCCCCAATAATCATAAAGTTCAGAGATGTATATGAGCCCTTGATGAACAAAGAGCAATGTATACAGGGCCATTTACAAAGCATTCCATAGCCAACAGCAGCAAGGATCATGCAGACTAGAGCGACATCTTTCCCATCTAATTTAATGTGTATATCCCTCTGCAATTAGCAATTTCAAGCAGAACCAATTAAAGCATTAAAAAAAGATGATGAAGATTCTGACCTTGAAGACTCAACTTCAAGCCCTTACATATGTAGACCCTGAAACGTGACTAATTAAATATCAGCTCTGATATAAAGAAGTGACTGGTTTACTACACACCAAGATCAGATCCACCTGGAACCTGGTAGGAGAGGACTAAACGCAGTGGCAAGGGTTTGGCTTAAACCAGAGAGTGCTTATCTATTGGTTTGCATAGGTCTGCATCTTCTTCGAGCAGTTTGCTCTGGATAAGAAGAGGTATCAGTCAGAGACAGGCTGTTCCGTCTGGCTGGAACATGCTACATAAGTGTCCCTGAAGAGGTCCTGAACCATTAGTTATGTCCTCACTTTACTCCTTGTTGGAGTCAAACATGGGCAATATGCATACTTGTTTCTCTTAACAAAGTCTTCCTTTCTAAAAATAGGGATCATGCCATCTCACCCAATGCTACTCATCCTTAAATCTATCCCCTCTATCCATCTTCCACATCAGTAGTGGCACACAGGTTGGCAGTTGCCATCAGCAATGAGGAAGTTACACTAAATTTCCAGGCAAGTAAAAACCCAAGCAAGGCTTTTCTGTCTAAGCCCAAGATCATGAAATAGTATTGATCACCCACTCATCTGTCCAACAGGCTATTTCCATGAATTCTATACTATGGTCATTAATAACATATGCCATGTTTTGCAGCACAGCACATAAAAGTAAAAGCAGTTCCAGCTAAAGCAGAACCACAACTTCAAAGCCATTTCAACCTAACCCATCTACTTGAATCTCATTGCTTTTGCTCCTGACCTTCATTTCTAGCAATATCTCTGATAGAAGTTTCTTAAAGAGGTAATTTTTATACCCTCCAGGAGAGCTTACCTCCAGGTACCATACTCCTGATATCACTTCCAGGCACCCAGGAGTTCAATTCTTTAAGAACATAATTCCCCACAGCCCATTTCTCCTCTATCACCAGCTTTGACAAGGTGAGTTCAGCAATTTTGTTCTAAGTAACTTTTCTCTTTAACTGATGCAGGAGGATAAAAGGACAAATGATATACCAAGAGATTATGTTAAACATTGGTGAAATCCTTGCTCTGCAAGCTGCCACTCTCTCTCAGCCTATAGCCAAGTCTTGCTCCCATCTCCCTTTAATTCATTGCTGTCGTTTTCCCTCTTGTACCCGCTTCTTCCCAGCAGAACACATGGGGACGGAGGCGTACTCACTCGGGCCTTGTTAGCCTTGGACTGCCGCCAGCTAATCCACTTTAACATCTTGGTGTACTCTCAGGTTTGCTTTCTCCTTCCACCAGAATTTAAAAAATATAATAGAATTTTAATTTATGTTGTGTCAGGGCTGAGCTGGTTCTGGAAATTCACTTCTGCCAGGCAGCTTGGAGGCATGGATCAGCCTTGCCACATCGCAGTGCTCACTGCCAAGCTTTCAGAGCCCAACTGGGCATTTGCCTTCAGAAGACTTGAAGACTCTGACTGGGGCAGATTCACACCCCCTCCAAGGCCACTAAGTGAGTCACAAGTGCTTGGTACTGAGGAGTCTGTAATAGGTTCTTATTCTTGAGGAGCTGACCTTTTTCTTTTGCCATATGCCAGCTCCAGAGATGCTGGACTGGGTTACAGAACCTCTTTGTAATTTAATTTGGATCACTATGGATTTGCTGGGATAGGGCAGGCATGGTGCAGATGCAGTTAGACTAGAAATTAACAACACTTTATTTTTTGCTATAAGGATCAACAAGCTGAACTACCAGTGTTCTTATAAAAGCACTATGTTTCAAATTCATTTTAACAGGCAGGAGACTGACTTAGGTTTTTGAGCCTTAAGTCTGCAGCTATCTGGCTTTGTGACTTTGAGCAATTCACTGACACTTTCCTTTTAATGAGGATGAAGGGAGAGGGCTAGATGGTTTAGCCTTTTTTCTCTAAGACTCCATGGTTCCAAGTTCCAAATTCATTCTGAATCAAATCTGGTCTCTGGCCACTCTGCAGCTGTCACAGATCTAATCTGTCACAGATCTAATCAACCAACAAATATCTTTGTTTCCCTGCTTCTGCATAAAAAATAACAAATAGATAATTGCACAATACTGCCACTAAAAAGAAAGGAAATTTGTGCAGGCCTTAGTGCTCTGAGCATCCTGAGGACACTTCAGAAATTCCTCGTTATATATCTGCGCTCAGAAAGTACTGATTGGCTGCTGTATTTTATGAAACTCATTTGCTTTTCAGATGACTGGCAACTTCTAAAGATAGCTTTCTCAAGGGATGTTTTCAAATTATGAAGTATAAATAAGGTAGTAAGTAAAATGATACTGTTAAGAGAAATTTTATCTTGTGAACCTAGGTTAGATTTTTCAGCAAAGGTGTATTTTCCCTTTTCCTGGTTATATGAAGAACATTTTATTTAGAGGAACACCAGTGACCTCAACTTCTCACATCCTATCACTTTGCCCTGAAAAGATACCAAATCTATATTATGTTGCAATGTCAGTGAGCATAGAATGGAACTGTGCTTCTGGGAGATGACAAAGGAGCCAGAGAAAGGAAACCTCACACATAGCTAGAGGATGACCCAATGACCTTGAAAGCCTCTGCTTTTTGTTGCCCACACAACCAACTACAGCAGGGAGAAGCCACCTCCATCTCTCCTTTTCCCAGTCATCTGTCCACCACAAATAAGAGTAACAAAAAACTTTACTAGGAGAAAAAGTTACTTTAAAACCTTGTCTTGGACTTGGGTTATTAAAATAACTTAGAAAAAAAAAAAAGAAAAACACACAATTAATTTAAGCTCACAATTTGAGCTTAAAAACCTTCAAGTGACGATGGCAGCTTTCCTACTTCAGAGTGACCACTGAGTCCTTGAGAAAAATCAGAAGGCCTCTATGTAGGATTTCATATAGCAGTTCTACCCCCTGTGCTGCCAGGGGTTGGGTGTGACTGAGACTCAGGAGTTCACAGTTCATAAAGTCAAGCTTAGATTTCAGATATACTCAGTCCAAGCCTGGTAAAAGGAAGTACAGTTATATACTCTTTTCAAGGTATTTAAGAATTAGAAAGTTACTAAATGGGAGGCAGCAGAATTTCTCACTATAAAGAAATATTTTTATGGGCTCTTTAGCCCTGCTGTGCCAAAGGGAAGAGTAACAGAAGTGTTAAGGAATCTTTTCTTGAGACTCATCAAATTTTCTTCTGCTTTTAATATAGTGCATTTAATGGTCTAGATTTTCAGTGGCAGTTCACAGCTGCTCAGGCACCAAAACTAAATGTAACATGCTGCCACAATAAAATTCTGGAATCTCAACTAGAGGTGGATCACCTCAATGGTTTTCAAGAATCTGTCAAGAGAAAAATATTACTTAGTGTAAACCGATAAGATTTTTATTAGTCCTGATGCTACTGGGATCTCCACTGTTCCAGATGTTGGGTTTTCTCTTCAATGGCAAAACACAATGACCTGTGCACACTTAAAACTCTGGGGAGCATGTTATCCACTTCCTTGCATCCGAGAACACTGCAACCTACTGTATGTCTCCCGTGTTCCAGACACTCTCTCTTTCAAAAATCTCAATTTGTCCTTAAAAATCCTAGGAAACAGAAATCACTGCCTTCATTGTACAGATAGGGAGTCTAAGACATAAAATGATTAAATGACCCACTTAAGGTAGAGTAGTTTGGGTATGGAACCATCCCCGAGCCTCAAATACATCCCTCTTCTTCCTCTCTGCTGTAGACACTTTTGGCACCCCACCCAGATCCCCTTTCTCACCCAGCTCCCACACCCCAGCTCCTATGTGTGTTAGCTTCTAACAGCTCATAGCTGAGACAGGTAAACAAAAGGTCAGCCCTGCCCTGTCTCAAGCAGGAGAACTCAGCTTTGCAATTGATGCTCCACAGCTCTGGAAAAAGTCAGACTAAGTTAGACTCCAGCTGAGACCACATGCCTATTTTTCTTAATGCTATCCCCACCAAACTCTGCTTCCTTTGCCCCTTTTCCCAGGAGGACACCCTCAGTAATTCACATGCACAGGAATCTCAGTCTCAGACCCTGCTTCTAGGAAAGTGGCCCTTGGATGCTCTCCTTCCTTCCCTCCCCCAAACAGCACCATCTCCATCCCTATTTTCTGAGGCTGTTATTCTACTTATGAACCCATTTAAATGAAGAGATTGTATGATCCCTCTCATCTGTCCCCTTCTTAACACTAACTCATGTAGGAAAAATAATTTCTTACACCTAATTCAAGTTTTTCTAGTTACAGCATTAGCTTATTTCTTCATAGAAAAACTGATCCCAGTGGATAAACTGGAAAGCCTTTTACCTCTGATGCGATTAGTAGAAGACTGGGCACCATCATTTCTCTCTCTCTCTCTCTCTGGTTATCTGCCTTTCTTCCCTACGAGAATGTAAGCTGAAGGACGGCAGAGCCCGTCTCATTCACTGCTGTACTCCCAGCATGGATAGCGGTGCCTGCTGTGGTGTAGGGCCTCCACACGAGGCTTGGAGGAAGAGGGCAAGAATTCACTAGTACAGGGGCTGGACCCCCACCTGATCAGTGTGCTCCTCGGATTCCTGGGTTTTGATGAACCAGGTAAGGCTCTAAGGGAGGTCTATTTCCGGATGGCTCCTGTAGCCAGGATACCACCACGCCTTGTGGTAGGCATCCCATTACAGTCAGCTATCAAAAAGGCAGTGTCGTTGTAGTAATCCTTTGACTTTCCCTTTAGTTGGGCCCTCACCATCTCTGAACCAAATCTTCCTTCCAAGTAAAATAAAATTTTAGTCATGATCCACTATGTTGATCTGACAATCTAGAATTTAAAAATCGAGTTAGATCCTCATTGAGAAATCCTTAGACTTCTCCACAACTCTATTTTCCCATACCTCTTCGGCACATCACCTTTATCAGCCCATCTTGCATTTTAGGTCATATTAGTTGGTTACTGAAATTCCTTATTCAAAGCACACTTCAGTCTTGGGATGTTCCAGCAGTGTTTTTTCCCTTATGATCCTTGCGGAGAACAGCACTCGCAATTCAATTACACCTCAATTTCCCTGTCTCCGCCAGCTTGGACGTGTCTAGGAATTTACAGTGAGTTTTTGCATGGAGAGTATTCCTTCTAGGATGTGTTTGTAATGTTGAAATCACCATACATTTATTTAATGTTTCCAGAATGCCCAGTCTAAGTGGTAAATACATGCATAGGGACCATCATGCTGGAAACGGCTACTTTTATGCCATTAGCTGGAAAGTATTCAACAGATATCCATCATGTTAAATAACAAACTATTTCTTGCTGCTATCTCATTACTCAATCTTGCTTGACTAGAATTCTGTAATTCTGGATTTCTTTGAAAATGTGGTTGCAAAGCTTCATCATTTAATAATAAACACATAGGGAGAAGACTACGGTGGAATGCCTGAGAGCAGCATGGCTGTGTTCCTAAATGGCCTAGGGCGGGGTTCAAACCACCATGGAACCAGGTGAACACACCCATTTGTCTCCAGGGAAATGGCACATTTGCACTGGACAGAAGTAAGGCAGACCTAATCATGCAGGCCTATTTGAGGGTTGAGGAAAGCTGTTAATGCCATTTACTGAGGAACACAAATTGGCTTTGTCAGTGGTTTAATGCAGAATTAAGAATATTAGACTGCTTCCTCATCAAGGGAGGATTTACAGCTGAAGTAAACAATCCCAGCTCCTCTGCTACAGAGAAAGGTGGTGGGATTTCCTTCCCTGGAGATCTTAAAGAAGAGTCAGACAAGAAGGTTCCCAAGTGTAAAGATCTGGGTGAGAAATGGGGGGGTGCACATCAGTCTTTTGTTCTCAATCTTGTCTTTTAATAGCAAGAGATTTGGGGAAGCCACAGAAAGTATGTTTATCCAATAATGTTGGGCGATAAAGCTAATATACTAGATAAATAATTTATATTCAAAACATGCTGGAACATTGGGTTGGAATTAAGTAAGACAAATCTAATAGATATAAAGTAATCCTATACTAACTAGTAAGATTAAGGCATGGAAATTTTATGAGCCAACACTGTCCATACCTAATAAAAACTGCCTTCCATCTCAGGGCAGATATTATGCCTAGTATGCTGGAATAAGGAGCTGTGTTTACATTAGTTAGATTGCATTTGGAAGATTATGTATTATTTTGTATAGATTATTATAAACTGGAATATATTCAGAGGAAGGCAATCAAGATATAGAAAGGTCTAGGAAACAATATAAGAACAGCTGAAGAAACTGTGAGCTTCTAACCTAAACAAAGAATATAAGTAGAAAAGACATGAAAATCATCTTCAAATATCTATGCTATTAGGGGTTACCACTGGTCAAATGTGGTATGTTTTAAGCATCAAAATGAATTTAGTTATAGTAATGGATTATAACCCATAAGTCAATGCTAACACAAATATTCAAGTGTGGATTCTAAGTGCTAGCAAATGTAAATGAATATAGTTATAGTAATAGATTATAAGCCATGAGTCAATGCTAACACAAATATTCAAGTGTAGATTCTAAGTGCTAGTAACTGTAAGGGGGAACAAATTTGTTCTGTTTCTAGATGGGTGAATTAAAGCAACCCAAAATCACTAAATTACTTTAGGCATAATACGGAGAATTATTAATGAAATCAGAGGGCAGAATTCTATTCAAGAAGATTCAGAGATCCTCACAATCTGCTAAATAAATATACACTTCTGTTTACGTTCTCTAAACCTTTACTTTTCCTCTAGTAAAGGTGGGAAATCAGTAAAGGTGCCAAGTAATTAAGTATATTTGAGTTAAATCTTTCCACTGACTCAGTGAGATGGGTATTATTATCTTTGTTTCACAGGAAGATTAAGGCTCAGTAACTTAGGCAATGTGACAGAGAGAGTAAGTGCCAGAGCTGGGATTCAAACCCAGCCACTTCCATCTCTAGTCTAGACTCTGCCCACCACACCACATCATACAAAACACTAAATTTTAACGCTTATTTCAGGGTCCCACAGCTCCTCGAGCCAGTCTGTCAAGGTCCTTTAATGGTTTTGGCTTCTCTATCTATCCAGCATTACTGTCATCCTCTGGATTAGAGAAGGAAGACTGTGGCACTTTTCTAGAAATCCACTTTTAAAATGACCCTGATCCCTGTGAGGTGTCTCCCCAAAGCCACCTTTGCTTGTTCCTCTGTTGGACAGTTCAGTATATTGAAATTAGTGAGTTTTCTTTCCCCTCAGAGTCTTTTCTCCTGACCACCCAGGTTCCTGGCCTTCTATTATAGTTAGGGAGAATTTTAACATTGTTGACAACCTCCACAATTTCAAAGATACCAATATATTCTCCGATGAAGAGAAGTGCAGGTTATGAAGGAGTCATCACTGCCCTGTCATCACTGTTCCGTGTTAGAAGAGTTAAGAACCTTCTAAATGACAGTGCATAGTCACAGACAAGCCCTCTATTTTATTTGGTAAATGACTATTTCTGAGAGATTTTCCTGGTGTCATGTATGAAATGTAGACTCTTTCAGCATCTCCCGACCTCCCATGTCCTTTAAGGCCAGAGCAGGTAGTTGGGGGTTACTGCTCCTACTAGGCCAAGCTCTGCAGCCTACTGAAGCTTTCTGCTTGGAGGTAAGGAAATGTCAAAGCTCCTTTAGCATATTTCAAAATACAATGTTGATATGCTTGGTTGCTTTCAGACCACTGGTTTTAACTGCCTCTAATGTTAGAGTTCCCTGAATACAGAGATTAGATCCCCTTTTTTCATTTATTTCACAAATATTTCCTGAGCCTCTACAGGTGCTGCCTGCCAGGATTATAGCTGTGAAACAAACAGACACGGTCCCTGCTCTCATCAGGGCTTTATAGCCTGGTTATAGAATAGACAAACATTAAACAAAAAATTACACAAATAGGGATCCACATTCAACAAATAGTTCACATCTTTCCACAGTATCTAGAACAGAGCGTAGCACACGGTGGGTGCTTTTTCACGTAGAGGTAACTAATGCTTTCCTAGAATGTGGAGAAAGACTGACCAGCTGAGTTAATCTTAGCATTGGGAGTTCAACGCTTTTGAAGTGAAGAAAAACATGACAGTGAATCAGGAGATGTAAATTCTTGTTTCTGCGCTTCCAAGAACTACTAGAATTTTTTGGGTAAGACACTCAGCCTCTCTGAGCCTCAGTTTCCTTACTTGTAGAATAAAACATAAGTACTAGGATTCCTCATTAACAATAAAATGCCTTCTGTCACAGGTGTTCTAATAATCTACCCTCATTTACTTTGCGAGAGAGACAAGGAATGGCTGGAGCCAAAGGTTTCCTAAGATAAATGGCTTCAGCCCAGAGGTCTGTGTCTAAGTCAGGGTTGTAGGAAGATGGATTAGCAGCTGGAAGGGATGGATCCCCTGGACCTTGAAACTAATAGGCTATGTCCAAACATGGGAAACACTACATTTTACAAACCATAAGAGTTTATTGTTTGAAAATAAACTCTTTTATTCATGGAGTAATCTAGGTTATATTTCTGGACAACAATTAGAGGAAAAAGGAAAGCTCAGAAATAGTTTTCTTTATATGTTTTTACTTGTGGAAAAAACTAATTTTCTACCCACTCTGATAGTCAGTCCAAAGAGTTTAAAAACTTGAAGGCAGGATGTCAGATAGGATTACCTTGAATGTCCTTGAGCACTAGTCTATAATATGTTTATGGTAATTTAGTGCACAGTCTTAGCAGGTTTGGGACACAGTCTTTTTTTTCCCAGTAAGAAAAAATTAGGACAAATCTTGGGGCTGAAGGAGCAGGCTAAAATACTAAGTCTGGAAAAATTCGGGTCAAACAGTCTTTGAAATCCCATAATTTCACTACTAAAAATCACTAACATACAGCAAAAGATTATATCATACCCTCTTGATCCTGGATAAGCTGAGAGTAGGGTAGGACATGAACCTTTTCCTGTCACTTGCAGCAAATTCAAACAGTTGAATTCCTTACCTAGCTTGGGTAAAAACACTGACTCTTTACTACAGTCTCCTTTCTTTCACTTTCAATCAGAGCTCCTAATTCTTGCTTACTTGCTCTTAGGCATAAGAGAGCCAGTAACTGGGCTTTCTCACAAGACTACTACATCCTCTACAGGTTGTTCCATCAATCATTTCCTGGTCTTCCCACCCCTAAGGACCTGAGCTCCAAATAATCCAGCCAGAAGACGGCATTATTTTCATTCGAGCCACTTTGAATAAGATGCCCCACCAACCAGCATCACTGTGGCCATTTCCTAAAACACTGGTCTTGGTCTACCCTTGAGATGAATCCCATTCAATCATTGTAGATATGAGCCAGTCACAGCCACTAAGGTGTCAGGAAACTATCCCAACGTCAGCCTCCTGAGTTCCATCCTCCCAGAAGGCAGAGCAGCCCAACCAGCCCAGGTGGGCCATCTCAGGAGAGGAGACCTAGACTCCCAATATCAACCCATTTTCACTTCTTTTAAACTCTCACAACAGGAGAGGTCTATTGAGCCACCCTAACCTTCTATCCCCGTGGACAAGATCTCCATGCAGTGACATATCTCCTCCAGCCCTTTTCTTTCCTTCTTTGACTGGTACAAGACAACTGGCCAATTTCTCCTGTCAGTTTGGAGAAATTCGTCTGTGGGCAACTTTCTAGGGGTGGTTAAGCCAACAAGAAGTCCTAGGGGGGAAGGAAGGCTGGGACACTGTCCTACCTTGTCACTGTCCACTGTGTTCTGAGAGGTCCTAGAGGCGATGGAGATAGTGTCTGGCTGGCTGCTCCCATCCCCCTGGCTGTCAGCATCCTCAACTCCATCCCTGCAGGAAGAAGAGAAAAAAAAAACAAGGGTGGGGGTGGGGGGAACCACTTGGGTTTAGAGCATACAAAGATTTCCAGCTGGGCTGGCAGAACAGAGCCTCCATATTTTTTAGCAGGGATTTGTCTGAAATTATCCCTCTAAAGGGTGCAGTACTATATGATTTTCAATGATATCACCTCGTGCACTTAGTAGATACATAATTACTATGTTGGTAACTGAAAGCATAGTGGTCCCTACCCTGTAACTCTTCTAGCCAATGCCACAGAAGGGACAAGTTATTTACAGGGAATGGGTTTATAATAGGTAGCAGGAAGATGCACAGCCTTCTTAGGACTGAGGCTTCTATCTAGTTGACTAGGTCATTTTCAAAAAACCCCAGAGTTCAAATGTTTTCTATGCATACTATAACTAGAATGGGGGTTGGCTTATAGCTGGCCCATAAGTAAAACAGAGCTAATAAAACACTTTTTTTTTTTTTTACTTGTGGTTCTTCTGCCCACAAAAATGGGGCTAGATATTTTCCCTAGGAAAGATTATCTTTGGGAAATTCCTTATGTTGGACTCTCAACTCCTGGCTATAAGAAGATATTTGCTGCCTTCATTTTGGTGGGTATTATTGATTTTATGCTTATTTTTGATGATTCCTTATAAAAATATTTCTCCATGATAGCAGAACAGTAACAGATTCCACAGCAGCTTTTGAGCCAGCTGTTCTCCTAAGCTTCTGATAAGAAGTCTCCCATGTGGTCCTGGCATTTAGGTCCCATCCTGGGTCCCTGGAACATTCAGCTATCCTATTCACATGTTTATTCAACTCTCCCACTTTAGAACTGTGCCCCAGTGTACACTGAACCCATAGCCAGGGCCAAGAGGGACTGGACATCAGGGAACTGATGATGGCTGAATGGTGTGTGTTAGGAAAAACTAGGGGATATATGGGTTGGGGATTGGGTGAATTAGCACAGGAAACAACAGCTCTTCCCATGGAGGCTTTTATGAAAGTCACACTCCTGATGCTGCTTGTGGAGAAGTAATGGCAGTAGGGGACATGCATACTTGCTGCTTAGAATCTTACACAGAGAAGTCTATATGTAAAATGCTCCAAATAAAGAAGCCACCTCAGAGTCTAAATAATTACAATCTGGTAAATGTGTGAGAGTGTGTGTGGTCATGTGTGTGCATGCAGGTTTTTGTGCATAGTATCCACTAGTCATACAAAATATTTTCTCCCACTCAGAACATTCTTAAGTCAACTGCTCTCTCACCACCACTTGTGGGCTTAGGAAATGCTAACTTATTTTAACAATATAAGCCGCACATTTGTAGGAAGAAAACTTGCTGTAAAAAGAAATTATGTGACACATTTCAGAACCAAAAATAAAGGACTTTTAGATCATCTGTTGTTTTGGATTATCTGGGCTACTGCTCCTCGCCATTCGTTGATAGTTGAGAGTTGGCTGTACTTTCTGCTTCCTGCTATTCTGGCCCATGTTGGGCCCTTCTGGCTCACTGCAGATGAAGCCAGTTCTGGGGGAAATGTGAAGCCCATCCAGGAGTGTGGGTGGCGTTCCTGAAGCCAATCAACTCCTCCATAAACTCTGTCCCCATATCCTGGAGCCAAGCTAATGCTATTATAGACAGCCTGGCTATTTTCTGCAGGATCTGCCAAGGTTTCTCACCCTCTTGTCCCAGGATAATGACAGAGAAGGAGGTGGCGGGGGTGGGGGGTGGGGGGTGGGGCATTTCCAAGATGCTTCTTCCCCATGTTCAGAAACATTCAAATTCTTCTACTCTTGGAAAGTGGAAGTATTTCACAGAGTAACTATAGCCAACCTGATCAGAGTATCTTCCTGCCTCCATGGTTCTGGACAATGTGTTCTTTATAACTGCTTTTCTTCTATCTATTTTATTAAACTATGGGCTCCCTGAAGCAGGGCTGTCTCTAGTGCTAAATATGTCGATCCTATACCTGGAATCTAGAGGTAGGAATACAGTGATAATTTGTTCTCCCAGCATTGAGGTGACCTTATCCTGGCCTTGCAGGTCTTGGAGCCATCTACCCCATGGAGGTTCTTCCGCCTTAGTCAACCCTTTCTTTGGGCTACCACCTCACACTGGTCCAGTTCTCCTACTCTGCAATCCCCATGGTTGCTCTCCCACCTGCTTGTCCTGGTTGACACCAAAGGGTCAACTACATTCTCTGGAGAGGAGAGCAGAACCTGTTACTATTAATTACCATTACCCCCCAGAGCCCTGTTTTGCTGTATTTTTTTCTCCTAAATTTGCATGAAGTTTTTATATGCTTTCTTTTGAAATGCCATGCCATCCAAAAGAGTCATCATAGATAAATGTCACATGGAGACTTGAGAAGGAAATATTTAAGAAGTCATCCACTGGCCTACAATAAACCAGGATTCAGAAAGGCCCAATGAGAAAATATAAAACATAAGTCCTCTTCTGCCCAATGCTTCGTCTCAGGTGAATGAAGGTAAGGACTCTGGGGTGGGGTTTGGGGAGTTTGCGGTGAGAGCTACTAGTTGCCATCATAATGAGAACACTACTCTACCACCACACTGTCCAAACACCCACACATGATAGTGTGCACAGCCCTTTTATAGTCTAACCTGTCCAGGGAGTTGCCACACTCCCAGCTCATCTCCTTCCCATAGTTTTCCAGACGGTCTGCTCTAAAGCTCACCTGAAGAACCCCTTTTTTGAAATCTTATAGCAACTACTCTCTCTACAGGTGTACTGGTTCTTCTTATCTAACTATCCAAGATGTGAGACATGACTGTTAGAAGGTTCCTGAGGGAATGGACTGCATCTTATACTCCTTTTTATCTTCTCGTAATACCTAGAATAGTGTTTATCAAATGAGAGGTACTCAATGAAGCTCTGCTAAAATCAACTGACAGTAGCCAATGAGATACTTAAAGATGAGACAACTTATTTCAGGAAGAACTAGATAGGTATTCACGGAGAGGGATGCCACTTGCAGAGTGGCACCACCCCTGCAGAGGCAAAGGTTCACCCAGACCCTCTCCCCTTCCCAGAAGCCTGTGAGGCAGTGCTGGAAGGAGAGACGCTTGTTACCTCTTACTATTGTTCCTCTGTTTGGCTGGTGTTTTGGGGAGCTGAATTGGCTCCTTTAAAGCTCCTTTCAGGTGAATGATCCTTTCTTGAATCACCTCTCGTATGTTCTTGATCCACTCCTGCTTGGTTTCAATGTTGGAGGCCTAAAGTGCCACAGGAAGAAAGAGTGAGGACCCTACTTCCCTCCACCCCACCAAAACACTTCCAAACCTCTTCTTGCAGGCTTAATCCATTATTTTCAAGGATACCAAATATCAAATGTTTGGGGGAGCTTATTCAGTTTATATTTGTGACTCTTCAATTCCAGTTACATGTTTCTCCAACTCCTTGAATAGGGCTATGATCTTAAGACTCAATATAGATTTGTACAGGGGTGATTTTCAAAGTATTTAAAAGCCTTTGATGAACCGGACACCTGCCCTGGAGCAGGAACACCATCTGGAAGGCTCCTGCAGTGACAGGGCTTAACATTTTAGTTGTTAGATCATGAGGAGATCTGAGGGACACTGGAAGGGGAATGAAAGGGGCATTTGAAGGCAGTGACTATTTACCAATGGGTATGGAAATATGTCAGATGCTAAACATAGGCTTGTATGAACTGAAAGTCAGTCCTGGGACTTAAGCCTTGTAAACATGTTAGTTGAAGGCATTGTGATCATTCCTTGAACATTCCATTGGTTTTTTGTGACTTTCTTCTTTTCAGGGAATTCTGTCTTATGACAAGAAGCATGTTGGCAATTCAGAGTCAACAAGTATGAAACCTTTGTCAGGGTTGGACCATTTTCCCTTGGTGATAGGCACTTCCCTGAGAAGCAAATAACTGGTGGGCACCCTGTCTGCAGGATCCCTGATCAGTCAGACCAGCGTTACCACAAGCACTGACTCAATTCACAGGCTGCACTCTGGGGAACTGAAATGACTCCTTATGGCAGGCATTTGGAGAGAGAACCCTTCTTAACACTCTTCTCAAGCAGCATAGTCCCCACAGAGCTTCTAGAATATAAGCTCCCAGAGGACAAACACATATCTTCTGCATATTCCTCTCCCACAGCACTAAACAGAATACATTATCCATAGAAAATGCTCAGGAAAAAATGTTGAATGAATGTGGATCAAGGTGCCTTTTGTCAATGAGTCAATTGTATATTTTTTGCCACTTGAAGTGGACATATGGACAGAACCTGATGAAGCAGCCCAATAGGCCACTCCCTCTCCTCTTTCCTCCATGGCCATATGACTCAAGGAGACCATGCCTCACTGAGAATCTGGGTCTGCCTTCATGATAGAATTTGCTTTGCAATACTCCTATGGTGATGCCTTTCCAAGAGATGTCCAGGAGCTCAGTGGGGTCTCCAGGCCCACATGTCCTTCCACCCCTCCCACTACCCTCAACCCTGGTCTCGTACCCAGCAGAGAGTAGTACTTACTTTCAGCACTGTTTTATTGTCTGAGGATGGGGTGCGCCCAGACCACAAGGCAAATTTGCAGGGATCGCCCTCTACGTGCTCGGTCACACCCAGCTCTGAGGTCTGTAGACAGGAAATGCCTGTGAGAGGCGGGGAAGGGGAGGGCAGTGGGGAAACTTAGGGCTGGGTGGGAAGGGAAAGGCAACAAAGAGGAGAGGACCGAGGGAGGGGCTCTGTCAATCAAACTTAAACAGACTAGTGATTTTGTTCACCTACTCAGGATGAAAGGACCTACAGACACGTGCCTGATTAGCAGGTACCAGGGAGGGAAGGTGAAGAGGGAGGTGGTAAAAGCAAACAGAAAGGTCTGCAAACTCTAAATACAGAAGTGGAAGGTGAGAGTGGGAGCTTTCAAACTGGAGACATTTTCATTTGTCCAGGATGGTTTTGGTGTGGAGGCAGGGGTAGAGATGAACTGACTGTTTCAAGCTCCCTTCCTGCCCCAGGGCTCTATGAAAACATGGTGTCTGGTCTTACCCCCTCTTGTCCCACCTACCAGTAGCTTGTTCTTGTAAACATATTTTGTGTGTCCTGAAGAATCTTTAATCTCTTTGCTAAAAACCAAAGAGATCTCAAAGAGGAACAGGTGCCGCTCCCGCCCCTTCCGGATCAGCGACTTCGGGTCCCACACTTGAAAGGCATCCTGGAGAATCAACTCCCCCTGCACATCCAGGTTCTCGTCGAACCCTGAAAAACACCCATTTCCACCCTATGGGGTTTCTTTACTGCTTCAGTCAGGGGCACTATGTTCTATTCCCTCCTTGGAGGATGGTGTCCTAATTGTCACCACTGTGCTTCCATAGGACTTCTCTCATCTAAAGTGACTCCTGAGACTCCACAATGCTTAAACAAGACAGTTCTGTGGAATAACTAGGTCTGCTGTCCCTCTCCCCACCTCTTCTGCACCATGTCTCCTATTTGCATAATCGACATTATTAGAGGCTCCTGCAAAAGCCTTATGCAACTTCCCGTCCTCATGACTAGCCTGGGAACACCTGCAAGAGCACACCCCATGTGCTCCTTCCTCTACAGCTCCCTACCATTCCTAACGCAGAGCTCTGAGTGGGGCTGAGGACAAACACTGCCTGATTGCTTTATTTCTTATATTTTACTCCGAGAACTCTCTTCCTTTTAATTGCTTCTCTACAGTGTGGTACACAGCCTTCAACAGTTTATATTTGCAACACTTCAAGTCTTTAACCCAGAGGTTCTAAAAATTTGGAGTGCATAAGAATCACCTGGAAAGCTTGAAAAAATACAGATTCCTGCCTGCCTGCCTCTGCCCACTCCCCCAACCTCACCCCAAAGAGATTCTGGTTCAGTAGGTGTAAGGTGGAGTCCATGAATTTACATTTCTGATAAGCTCCCAGGTACTACTGCTGCAGCTGCTGCTAGTCCACCAAACATATTTGTTGTAGCTGCATCCAAACTTCAGGACAGGGACAGGCTGGAGGAGAAGGGTACTTAGAGATAAAGACACCCAGAGGGTGGGGGCGGGGCAGGCGGAAACAGAAAAGAAAGGGGTAGAGAAATTGCGGCAACAGGAACACATTCAGATTGGTGGTGCTCAGGCTGGAGAAGATAGCCAGGGCTCCTTTGCTTTAAGAGTTGGGTCCTCCTGTGCTAAGGGCAGTGTAGAAAGGACTGAGACCAGACCAAGTCTCTTGGATGGGACATGAGGAATGTGGAGCCCTGAAAGGTAAAAATAATCTGCGTATTTACATATTGGCAAGAGAGCAGACCTAGTTCCTTTAGCACCTTTCTCCCAATTAGAAGTGAAATGTGGAGTCTTAACACATCCCACGAACTCCAACCCAGTATGGGTGCTTTGCCCATCAGCTTTGTAGAGTTAAGACCACTGCTTTGGAGCCTTACTCTACAAGGTTTCTGAGTCCCAAGAACATATTTCCAGCTGACTGTACTTCAGTGAGGTCCTATCAGGCTTAGCTGACTGGACTTTCCTGACCTGCTAGGAAGGGCATAAGGCTGAAGATGTTGTAAGTGTGTACATGTGTGTAAGAAGGATTTTAACTTGTTCTGATGACAAATGGATGCCTTGCAAATGCTATGCAGATTAACAGGACTGCTTTGGGTCAGGGGCTCTAGCATACTTATAGGAAGGATGGAGGCCTGCCTTGGACTATTTCACTGGCAGCAATTATCCACAAACTTTAAATAGCTTAGGAATGGTCCTATCCGGAGACAGAGTGTTTGCCAAGTTGGTTCCTGTGGAGTTCCGCTCACATCTTAGGGACCTACGTAACAACTTGTAATTTCTTCTCCTTTCCAACCTTGTTGCCTTGCTTGATTTCATGCCACTCCCCTCCCATGATGTAAACTTCTTGGTATTAGGAATGGGAAGAGGACCCCCGAGAGGGCTAGGAGTGCAGCTACCTTCCAGCATGCTGACATGCATGGCATCATTGGCTTTCTTTGGGACACTGAGCATCACTTCCAGGCCATCCTTGAGCTCCCCTTTCCCTTCTTCACAGCAAGTTAAAAGTTCCTGGGAAAAGAAGTCCAGACAAAATTAGGGCCACTTCCCCCAGCTTCCCCATACTCCACCTAACCCATTAAGACAATAAATATCATCTTCACTTTCTGTTGGAGCCCTTTAAACTATAAAAAAGTTGGGGTGTATGAGGGATAATTTCCAACTAAAGAGTTCAACCACTTTTCCCCCAGACTGTGCTTCCCCCACTCAGTCGAGTCCAAACTAACTTAATCCAACCCAATTCTCATTGGCTGGCACTTTAAGTCAGCAAGTAGGACAATCTCTGACACTGGATTGCTCTCCTGGAGAGGCACGCGAACAGAGGTGCAGTGATGTGCGCTGCACTCAAGGAATAAGAAAGCATGTGCTGAAGAATACAAAGCATAGCTATTGCCAACACCACTTTTATTTATATGTATCTACTGTTTTTATGCTGATTTCTATCACACTGAGAGTAATCTGAGGTTAGTCACATTATAGATTTATAACATTTAAAAATTACAAAAGATTTTGAGATCATATAGACCAGGAATTTTTAGTCTGGAGACAGTGAAAGACTAACTCTTTCATTGACAGATGAGGAAACTGTGATCAAGAGAGGTGGAGTGATTTTCCATAGGGCATATTAGCACTCACGCAGGGCTTGACTCCAAGGCTCCTGACACTATGTCCAGCACTCTGCCCATCACACCAACCCTGTCTCCCCATATCCTCTACAATGAGACTTTCCAGAGGCTGGGATGGCGGTAAGTCTTCTGTCCTTTACCTCCTTATTGGAGACTAGGTCATTAGCATCTCCATAAAAGATACGTAGTATCTGGTTGATGGAGAAAACATTATTTCCAACTAACTTGACAATCATAAAGATTTGGGGATGATTTTTGCCCAAACCAAAAGAATGCTACCAGGATTATTCCCTACCTCATATATATCATGCTTACTTTGATACTGGGAAGGAGAGAGCTAAGCAATTTTTATTCTTTTCTTTTCTCCTTATAGAGGTCGGAGTGGGAAAGGAATAGGAGGGATGGGAGCAGCAGGTATACTCTCAGGAAAGAAAGCAAGAAGTTGACCAGATCAAATCTTGTAAACATGTTAATCACAGACCTACTACAAATAAACTAATGGTACCTACTAGCAGGAGATTCTTTATCGATGGAATGCTTTTAGCAGGATATATCTGGTCTGTTCAGGACTTCTTATAGTAAATAAACTTGAATCTGTGGCTTTAGGATTATGGTTCTCTGGAAAGTGTTGCAACTATCTCAGTAAAACGTGGGTACATTTTATGACAAAAATGGCTCTCTTAAGGGTAAGTGATATGATTGCCTACATCACTCAGAGACTTTTTATGTTAATTTGGGCGAGAGCACACATGATGCTACAAGAAAGGACCTGGGGCTGTGCTGGTGGACCCTGGCTTCTCCTTGTTTCACCTCCTCCTTGTGTGAAAGTATTTATATATTTGAAATTATTGGTAAAGCTTAATACTTGGTAAGAGATCTGATTTGTTGAAGCCTGATTTGAAAATCCAACCCTTTGTGTTGTCTTGGATTCATACCTTATGAAGAAAGGGGCTGTGAATGTTCAAAGAAGGGAACTTCCTAGAGCATATGTCCGGGGAGGTAGAATTGATTAGTTCTCAGTTCTGCCCTTGGTTCCAATCAGTAATATGCCACAAAAACTATATTTACTTCTGCCAAGAAGTAGTTATCTGATTTTCCCTACACTGTTCCTAATTTTAGCCCTTACTACCTTATTTTATATATGATCAAAGGAACTTTTAAGGAGACACACAAGAGAGAAACAAGAAATATGCTTTACTTTGCAACAGAAAACACCAATTAGTTTAATTCCCCAAAGCAATTTAGCAAGTCCGCCAATCTACCAGCAAAGCTAATAAATTCTCCTCAGAGCCTTGCTATAGTTGATGGTATGGAGAAAGCTCCACATTTAATTTAGACTCCAAAAGGACAGCTGTAGCAAATTTATACAGATAATATTGAACACTAACTGACATATAGTTACTACTTTCATGCAATACTTAGAGTGATGAACCCTAGAGGATACTGATAATTAAATATCAATTCATGTGGAATAACATTGACTTTAATGAGAAAACAAATTCTGTGTTATTTATTTATAGTAAAAGCCAGCAAACTATTTTTCCTTTACTCAGCAGGCACTCTGCCATTAGGATATTTAAAATTGGCCAAAATTATCTTGTCTTTTTTTCTTTCTGATAATTTTATAACCTCCCCACAAACAAATTCCCACTAGTCTTTTTTTTTTTTTTTTTCCACATAGGCAAGCACGGGGAATAGAACCTGGGTCTCCGGCACGGCAGGTGAAAACTCTGCCACTGCACCACCATTGCCCGCCCCATTCCCACTACTTTTTATTTCATTTCTCAGTGGCTTTGCACAGTCACCGCTTCCTAACATTCAATTCCAGGGCAAAGTCCCAGAGGCAATTCCTCCATCTGCCTAAAGCAAAACACAGGGTAGCCTAATCCATACCCCTCTTACCTCCCTTGTCCATGTCACATAATCAACTCTAGGAAACCTCAGTATTATGGGATTAAAAGGAGGAGGTGAAAGCTATATTATAACTGCATCCTAATTGATTTAAGACATAGGCAATGCTGATGGGCAAGTCAGTTTTTTTTTTTTTTTTTTAATTTACAACCCCCACCAATTCCTGGAAGGCTTTAGGATGCTTAAATTAAAAGCCATAGGAAAATACATTTTAAAAAATCTATTAGTACAAGAAAGTAATTTAGAGGGCTCAAGCATTAGGTGGGATAGGGAAGGAAAAGGATAATTATACATGGGAGCCTGAGCTAAGGATAAACTATATAAGTAAACGCAAAATTCAATACCAAATTTCTGACAGCCAAAAGCAAAGAGAGACCCAAAGTTCTCACGGTTTAAAGTTAGAGGGCACTCCACTCTTTCAAGGGAGACTCCCCCAGCTCCCATTATGAGCTCTTATAAGAGTTTCTGGAAGTGTTTATAAGAGAAAATAAAGAAACAAAGAGGCGGACATCTTCAAATACAGTTCTGCCAAAACAGCTGAGATGTTCTGTGCACTGTTATTTTTCACATGAATCCTCCAAACAAAGTCAGGAGTATAGTGCTGAGCTATTATTCTCTAAGTCATTTCTGCAGGGTTCGATGTCTTGAGCACCTGAGAATAGAAGCTTGCTGTCTCTTCTTTGAACTGAGGAAAGGAAGGTTCACAGAAAGGAGACGGAAGGAAAAGAAGGGTGTATGGCCCCACCCTGATCCAGAGTAGGGAAGAGAGATGCAGGGTCTCTACACCCTCTACTTTATGGCTGCAACCCCTCCTCTAATCACAGAACCACAAGTGCTGAGCCAGGGGAGACCCCATGGGCTGCAAATGGTGGGCACACTCTATCGTAAGTACAGCTCTAGATTAGAAACTAGACTGTTTTTCATGTTTAGAGACGCTAGCATTGGCAAAATTCTGCAGGAATCTCTAAAGATGAGCTGATTTTCACCAGATATTTCCTGGAACCACACTACTTAAAATATGTTTCTTTATCGTTTGCATTTTGAGAATAAACCAGCAAAATATTCAAACTTAGGGGAAAAAAACCACTCTAATACCTTTGGAATTAATAAAGATAGAGGTTATAAAATTGCCTCTAATATCAGTTTACCAGAATTTCTGAAGAAATACTATTCTTAGGAATATCAGTATAGGCTTATTTGGGAAGAATCAACCCACTTTTTATCATTTAGTGTTTTATATAATGTGATTACTTGACCTAAAAAATGTTTTGAGAGAAAAATCTATATCTATGGTTGGCTCTACAAGAACCCCTAACATGAGATTCTACAAATATAAGAATGTCAGTGTGCTTTAATATGCATTCATTGACTATATTCCCTCAAAAAACAATGTAGGGTGGGCAATGGTGGTGAAGTGGCAGAGTTTTTGCCTGCCTTGCCAGAGACTTGGGTTCGATTTCCAGTGCCTGCCCGTGGAAAAAAAAGAACAAAACAAAAAACCAATATAGTCTTGACAAACACAAAAATTAAGGTAATGACCATGTAAACTCCATTGCTCATGCAAATTGACACTGTCCTTAAGGCTACCTAGAGGAATTTGCCTAAGGAAGGAGGAACTGAGAGGCCTAGACAAGCCAGCCAGCTGCCTAAGATAGCAATCTCTAAAAGCTGTGCATAGTGGGTGGGCATGAAAATAGGCACAACTTATTCCTGCTCTCATTTTTAACTCTTTCCCTCCCAAAAGTAAGTATCTGGAATTTCACAAATTAGGACACATAGTCCAGAACAAGCAGCATGGTGTGGGCTCATCTTTGAAATTTTGCTCTAGGTAAAGAAAAGCTCTGGTGGAAGCGTTCCCATCCTTAGAGGCAGGGTTGAGACTCCCATGCCTGGAGAGTAGGATAGTGGGGCATGATGATAAGAGAGGAAGGAAGGTACCTTCAGGAGCAGTTGGTACTTGGTGATCCTCTGGACGGGCTTAATCAGGTAGGAAGAGATGGAGTTGGCCAGTCCATGCCGCTGCTGTATTTCCTACAGAGATGAAAACAGGCACCATCAGACACAGAGAGGTCTGTGTGTGCTCAGGCAAGAGGAGGTGGGGAGTGGGAAGCAGGGGTAAGAAGAGAGAGAGGAGAAAAAGAAAGGGTAAGAAATTACAAGAAAATGTTCTGTGATGGGGTTGGGTGGTAGAAGGAGAAATAAGAGAGGCCAAGATGCATATATAAATAGAGAAAAATAGGATTGATGGTAAAAGGGGTAAAATTTAGGGGGAAAATAGGTTTTTGAAAATAGGTTTTGAAGTAGAAATGAAGCAGAAATAGAAAAGATAAAAGAGAATGATGAGATAACAGTGAAGGGTAAAGGAGAGAGAAAGAAATACATGTGAAAGAAAGTAAACATAAAGATGGGGGACATAAAAAAGAGACAAAAAGGAAGATGAGAGTAAAAAGGAAGGTGGAAAATGAAGCTCCAATATCTACTCTGATGACTCTTTAGTCTTTAACTGCCCTACAGTTTACTTTTTAAAACAGCACATAGACATATCTCTTCTGCCATCTGTCCTTTCACATTCAACACATCTCAACTTAGAGTCATTACCTTATTTCTTCCCATCTTTTCACTGTGATCAATGGCACTTCCCTTATTCTTCAGGTTATCTTAAGCTGGAAACTGCCAAGTCATTTTTAATGCTTGCCTTCTATTACCCCTGGTGACAAATCTTTCCTTTCTTTTTTCACAGACACTACCTGTGTCCTCATGCCTGCAAGACCATGACTACCAACTGGTCTTTGAACCTCTAGGTTCTCCTTTCAATCCACTCTCTATATTACCTCCAAAATTTATCTCCCATTACCTAAAGTCTAGGTGGCATGAAGTTAAGAAAAGGATGCATTTTATTCTATGCCCTTAAAACACTTATAGTCTAGTTAGCTGAGAATATTGACGCACTTAAAATACTTACAGAGCAACAAAGGACAACAGAGGGTGTGTTATAGCAAATGAGAACAGACAGAAACACTGGGAGCAGAAGCTACGGTCAGGGATGGCTAGTAGAGCTAAAATCTTTAGGTGGGACATAGGAAATAAATAGGGTTTGGTGAAATGAAAATCTGAGGAATGACACTCTAAAAGGGGAGAATATAAAAAGTAAACTACACTGGCTGAAATACTCATTGTATGTTTAGATGATAATGAGGATCATGCCTGATTGACACAGAGGATGCAACTCCCAGCAGCTAAAACAGCCAAATCAAGCTTATTAATCAACAGGGCAAGATACATTAGAGCTATATTGTACCTACATCTAGGGTAAAAAAGTCATGTGAATGTGTGGCTCTTTCTGGGACCTAATTTTCTGTGTTCTCCTTATAATAACTGCCTGCATTTTAAAAGTATTTATCTTTTTTATAGAAAGAATGTTCCTAAGTATAAAACTTAGGAAAACCTTTCTGATGGAATGGAAATAAGCTACAAAAATTATGTTTTTTGAAGTGCTTTGGGAAAATGAGGAGAGTTTACTGCTCTCCCTCTCTAGGGAACCTCACTTAACTCCCACTAAACTGATTTTCTGGGTTTCACTGGCCTTTCCATCTAATATAGGCCTCTACATTGGAAATGGAGACTAGAATGGGAAATTTGGGGCTGTTTCTGACTTATCAAAGTCTAGAAATTGGGTAGAAACATGGATGAGAGGAATACAGGACTAAAGGGAAATACAATTTAGCACCAGGCACTGTGACGTGTATAAGTGTGAATCAGGCATACCACTAGCACTCAAGGGACTCACAAGTGGAAGGAGGTGTGTGTGTAATAGAAAAGTACATTGTTAACCTGCTAGAAGGCAAATAAATTGTTACGAATGCTTCAGTAGATATACAAAGTACAAATGAATGCATAAAGAAAGAAAAGGATTCATTTAGGAAGCAGCATTTGACCTTTCAATGATACGTAGAATTTTGAAGACTGGCTGTGTTTATGAATGTGTGTGTGTGTTTGTGTGTACGTGTGTGTGTAAGGGGCACAATCTGTCCTAGGCAGTGTGAGCAAAGACAAGGAAGCCAGAAAAGCCTAGGGCATGCTCAGAGCACAAGGGCATGTAAGTTCAAATGAAGCAAAGAGGGAGACGGGGCACAGTGCATTTAAAACTTTGAGATGACTCTTCTGGATTCTGCTGATGAATAATCAACAAGGGAAATATCTTAAGGAAAATACTTCATCAATCATAGATAATAGTGGTAGCCCAATAAATTGTGATATCAATTTACAGAAGGACTTTTCTTGGGTTCTCCTGTTTTATGAGATCTTACAAAGAGATGATTTATGTAAGTCCATATTCCAGTTTGGGACACAAATGACCATTTCCATATTAATAGCCCACTTCTTACAAAAATCATGCGTTTTTTCCTCATTCTGACTTTCTCTCATTCAGGCATCATTCCTTCACTGACCAATAAGATGGTTGCAGAATCACTTCAGTCACAGCAATGCAAAGCTAGAAAGATGCTCAGAAAAGTTTTTTCTTGTTAATTTGATTATTGAATACAGGGACCTTGCTTAAATGTTTTTGTGTTCCTTGTGGTTCCTATAATGTTATCTTGTATATAGTAGACATTCAAATCTTTATAGAAGAAATAAAGGCAGGTAAGTAGAGATAGATTGACAGACAGATAAAAACTACATTTAAAAAGTTCTAAACTTCAAATTTCTGTTACTTCTGATATGCTGATCATAAGAGCTGTCTCCACTACAGTGTGTCTCTCAATGGACCCTCTTTATATGCTCAATTCCTCTCTCTTTTTTTTCATTTTTTGGGGCCTAAAGTGACCCATTTAATTCTATTCAATTTACAATCAATAGGCCACTCTTTGGGAATCAGTATTAAATAGAATTATACCACCATTTACAACAGGATTGTGTCTTCATTCAGAACCAAGGGATCTGACATAGCATATCAACACTCATTCTTCTCTTAGCTTCCATTACTGCAGAAGAGCTCAACCTTAGCTGCATGTCCCATTCAGTGGGAGAACTTTAAAAAAATCCCAAAACATAGGCAACACCCATTCCAAATACATCAGAATCTCATGTAGGACCCAGGAATTGTATTTTCAAAGATTCCTCTATTAATTCTAACATGCACCCAATGCTGACGAGAACTACATAAGAGTAACGATTCTCAGACTTAAGCAGGTACCAGAATCACCAGGAGGACTTGTTAAACTCCAATTTTGGGGCCCCAACCCCAGCAGTTTTGATATCTGAAGAGAGATCCTATAATCTGCATTTTTAACAAGTTCTTTGATGATGCTAATGCTCCTGGTCTTGGGACCACATTCTGAGAACCACTGCATTCAAGAGAGATGTATATAAGGTAGAAGTTAAACCAGTTAATCAGCAGCTGCATTATATTAGGGTGCCTCCAAACATGAGATTTATGGCTAGCCAGGATTGGTGTTGAATCATGGAAACAAATTTCAAAATCACAGCACTTAGATGGGCTGGGGTAAGACAGTAGATAAACACTGCTTTTGTTTTACTCCATTCTCTGTTCATGAGATACAGGTTTGGAGTGACCAGTAGAGAAAAGTGAGGAACAAAGGATAGGTAAACACCCATCAATCACCTCAAGGTAGAGAAAGCATTTCCATTGGTTCATCAATTGCTCAAGAATGGGAAAACACAGCTTACGTCAAAGAAGGTGCCTGCATGCTCCAGGATCAGCTGGTTGGAATCAGGTTTGTTTTTACAGTAGGTGACATACATCTGAAATTTGTCTGCCTAAAAAGACCAAAGACAATAAGAGATAAGCATCCATTAGTTGCCCTCTTCTGTCCGGTGTGCCTGGAGGGCCAAGCAAGGGCTGTAGAGTTAAATCCTCAAATACTGGTACCTATATTACCTGTGGCAAATGTTTCATGCTCATCTGATCATCCTCCCCTAACATACTTTGCGATGTGTTCTCCCTATTGGCTGGTGAATACAACTTGCAGAAGGTAAGCTTGTTTTAATATGAGCCTGTGCTAGAAAGAAAAAAGCCCAACTCACATAATCATAATAAATTCTGAAGCTGAATGGAATTTATTTAGAGGTTAACCTCTCTTTTGGATTACCTATCATTGTGTCCTCTTCTTGAAAAATGATAGCCTTTACTCTAAAAAGAAAACTTAAAGAATGAAAATGATGTATAAGCTCTGATGTAGATCTTGTGTTGCAAATGTCTCCACTTGCAGCGGATTGGAGGGCATACCAAGGGACTATGCCATCATCCCCAACTTCCCTTGGAGCAGGAGCTAAGCAATGATTTTTAATCAGATTGTTGCTGCAAGTCAAGAACTTTTTGGCTGGGTGAAAATTAATGTTTCTCTCAGGACTTCCTGGGTTAGTGCTACACACCTTTTCCATTGGGAAAGGTGTATATCATTTGGCCACAAGTAGTTTTCCCTTGGCAAATTGCTGCTCATATTGGTGCCTATAGAATATTCGAGATGTCCTCTAGAGAACAGTCCAAAAATGTGCTCATTACATCAAGTTTCATTTATGCCAGCACTGGTTTAAGTGCCTTTTATACTTTAATTCATTTAATCCTCATGAGACCCTTTTGCAATGAGTTCTATCATCATTCCATTTTACAGATGAGAAAACTTTAGCACAGATTGATTGACTTTCAACCCCCATGGTTAAAAAATGGTAGAGCTCAGGCAATCTGACTTCAGGCTCCGTGTTTTTTAACCACTGTTTTATGATACTTTATAAAGAACTTTTTCTACCTTTTACTTTAGCACTACACCCATATATTAAGATTATGAGACTTAAGAGAGTCACCTTGGGATAATTCTTGGCAAAAGGTTGATATTTCATACAATCACTAAAGGTTTTCTGAAATGAATTTTAAGGGCTATATACTACCTAGAAGGTATTCATCATTCCTAAGAGATGATAAACTATACTTGATTGTAAAGCAAATCCACAAATTGTATGAAACAAGATGGCCCTTTATTTAATGGTCAATCTTGCTTTTTCTATGGTGGCTGTGAAAGGGATCATAAATTATCAGAATTAATGTGAACTGTGCATGGGTAGAAGGTAGAAAATGTATTAGAACAAAATAAGATGGAAACATATGACTTCATGAAGAAAGGAGAGCATGTCAGGAAGCAAATATGAGGAACTCCTTAAAAGAACATTTTTCTGAGCATCAAATCTTGAGTGTGGGTCTGGCTGTGATATTATTTATTATGTGTCAGTGGATTTGTTCAACTTCCTAACCCATCTGAAATATTTCCATCTTTAAAACCTACAACATAAACATTGTAAAATATAATCACATCCATAGGGCTTTTGAGGGCATAAATTTTCTGAATCATGGTGATATTTTAAAAAATAATTAGTCCATTTCTAATGGAAATTATGATTATACAATTATTAAATATTATAACCCTTAACTCTGGGGAAAGATTTCCATGTTTAGTTTCACTTAGTTTTCTATATGGGCTTCCCTGGAGATCTTTACACTCATATTCATGAGTCCAAGCTCATAGTGTAGGGCAGAGATGCTAATGGAGAATATTTTAGTTGATTTAGCCCAATTACTTCACCCACAAAAATAACACCAATAAAGAGGATGACTAGACATTCATCTTGTAGGTCAGAATTGGGATGGATACTCAAGCAGTCCATTCTTCTTTATTAGGGAAGAAAATGTAGCCAAAGCTTAGGGGGCTTCTTAAATTTCTAATTCCCTAATCCAACTTCTGTAAAAAGAACCAGTAGATGGATCTGGTGCAGCTACTCTGCCAAGGGCGGAGGTCTGGTCCCACTCTTCTGATCCCATAATCTTAGAAAGTTCTTAGCTTAAGCTGGAGCTTAGACATGAGAGATGTGCAAGCTAAGAAGAACTCTGCTTCTCGGGGATGCATTGCTTCTCTTGGGCCCACTCACAGGCACTCTCTATAGATCCTGGCCCTGAAGTTAGACTGGCAGTTTCACCAATCCTCAGATGAGGCACCAAACAGATGGCATCTATGGAGCCATCTGCACTCCTGGAAAGCATGGAACAGTGGGAGAAATATTTCAGGTCATTTACCCAGGTAACAAAGCAGTGTCCCACATCCTCAGGCAGCTGCTCGTATTTCTCCAGCTCTTTGAGGAAGATGCTGCAAAGGAAAGAAAGGCTGAATCAGATACCTCTGTACAGAAGGACCCCTCAGAGCATTATGCCAAGACCAACACAACTGTAAACTCTCATTTATTTACACATGCTTGTTTCTCTGATCTCTATATGGTGAGGAGCAATTTTTAATACAATGAAATGAATTTCATTAAAAGTTATGTTGATTAATCCATGCCGCTTAAAATAATATTGTTTCCCTCAGGGGTTCACCATTCTCAGGTTTCAAATAAATAATGAAATATTATACTTGTATTGGCCTTTCATTTTATCAGGAACTATTAATCTATTTTTATTACTCAAGTAGTCAGAGTACATTAAAAAATTAAATATCAATATCAATAAAAGAACAAAATAAACTATCATCCATGATCCCAGAGATAAAGTGGAAAAAATTTGGGTCCTACACTATCCACCTTTTAATTCCAGGTCTCCTTCTTTCATAAGTAGTCAGTTTGTACTAAAAAATATATATTCAACTTACTGTTTTTATAATGCAGACATCATTAAGGACATTTAAAGGGGAAAATCACAATATATTCCAAAGCTGAACTAAGTTACTACTGAATTATTTGGCAGTGCAGACATCTGTGCCATTGTTCTTCTCTGTGTCAGTAACGAACAAAGAATCCACTACACTGGCTTCAAGCTCATATGTTGACTGGAGAGCTGGTTTGGATGACTCTAATAAGCCAACAATATTACAATGGAATTTGCTTTTCAAAAACAGCACAACATTTTTCAAATAAAGAAATGATGGTGAGGTTGTAGGGAAATATACTGGTGGAAAATGCTAAATTGTGTAATCCCTACAAAGGGCAATTTGATAATATCAATCAAAGTCACAAACATATTCAACTTTTGACTCTGCAATTTTAATTCTGGAAAATTTCCTATAATTGTAGCCACACATGTATAAGAATATTCATTGTGGTACTGTATATAACAGAAAAAGATGGTCTATAGAGGACAGAGTTTTTAAACTATGGTACCTCTACAGAACTGTTAAAAAAACAACAACAACAAAGCTTTCTGCTTTTTGATATGGTAAATCTCTAGGACAGGATATTAAGTGAAAAGATCAAGGTGCAGAAGAGTGTACATATTATACTATCTTTTCTGTAAGTAGGGAATATATATTTTTATTTCTAACCCAAGAAACTAATAAAAGTAATTACTATAGGGAACCAGGTAAAGGAACAGGGCAGATGAAGATAATGGTGTAGTATACTTTTCTTTGTCACTTTGATTTTAAAATCATTCAAATGTATTACTTTCAAAAATTAAACTGAAAGACATAAAGTAATTCTGACTCATTCCACTACTTACCTCAACCATTGGTAAAAAATAATTTTTTTTTTTTTTTTTACTTTTCCACCTGGTTCCTCTTATCCAAGTTTTCTCTAAGTATCTTATAATTACAACTGCTTATATTGTAATTGTTTTCCTTTCCAATGATATCAAA
Source organism: Tamandua tetradactyla (assembly GCF_023851605.1). NCBI lineage: Eukaryota > Metazoa > Chordata > Mammalia > Pilosa > Myrmecophagidae > Tamandua > Tamandua tetradactyla. The sequence continues at coordinate 20,626,878 of NC_135336.1, forward strand.
AGATGTTTTATTTAAAAAAATTTAAATGTGTAATTAAAAATACTTTAAAAGTCATACTTGGAGAGCCAAAATGCTAACAATTAATAGTTGAATCATAGACAATTTTTCTTTTTATTCATCTACTATTTAAAAATTTTCTATAATAAATGAGCATTACTTTAGTGATAAGAAAAAAGTCATTTAAACAAATTTTTGAGACTCCTTCCAGTACCCAATTGGTGATAATTACCTTTCCCCTAAACAGTGAATTTTAGAGTATCCTGAGTAATTATAATGTGATTTTGGCTTTACAAATGCAAATACCTAGTGCTCAAGGGCAATAAATTATAATAATTTACTGCTACTTTCAAAAAGGTTGTAAGGCACGCTGTATTTAATATGACTTCTAAAATGAAAATAGGAAAAATATTATACAATGCTAAAATTGAGGATCAAGCTTTGCTCAAAGCCAAAAGGGAAACATAATTTCTCACTGCAAAGAGAAGCAACCTGGCTCATTACTGTATATATGCATACATATCCATACGTATACCTATAGCCATATTGTATTTACATATGTATATATAATTTATTCTTTCTGTAACTGAATACCAGAGACATTTATTACATGGCTCTTTTTCACAAAGAATACAGGAAATATACATATTGTATAATACCTGTAGAAGTAGATCTTTAAAAGATTTTGAGACATTCTTCATGTGGTTAGTTGTGATATGGGCCTTCAAATCTCAACAAAAACATGGAATGGAAGTCCAGCCCTGAGCTATGATGAACTGAACAGGGCCCAAGGGAGGAGCATGGAAAGGTTTAACAAGTTGGGGAAGAGAATCTGATGAGCAATTCTAGGAAAAGAAGTGGTGAAAGAAAATGAAGTGTTTTAAAGAAGCAGAGCTATGAAGACCTAAGAGGAAGAGAGGAAGAGGGAGAATTTGAACAAGAGGGAAAGGGGAAAAAGGGGGAGAATCTAGTACCTATGATAAGTGTTCTCAGCTAGTAAAAAATCTCCACTTTCCCACTCTTAGAATCTTTTCATTCACATGTGCATTATTATTCTGACTTAGTTTCCTAAACTCTGACTCCCGTGATATATAGGTCCTTTGCCATTAAGGTTGGTCAGAGAAATGATAAAATAGTCTGGAGATGACATTCCACACAGGCTATAAATTATATATATATATATATATATATATATTTTTTAGAAGTTGCAAGGATGGCCAGGATGACTCAGGAAAGTTTCTGTCTTTTCTTGTTGCATGCCCCAAGGTCAATGACCCATTCACTTGAGATTAATTTTAAGTAAACAGTGGTAATTACATCCAAAAAAATCAGTAACTGATCCAGATGCTTAAGACAGTGCTGCAATTTCATAGTAGAGATCCTGGCAATTTAAATAGAGTAACACCCTGCCTTTTTGGGATATAGTGACTACCAGAAACCTATGGGAAGATGTTCAATTTGAAAATTATCAAGAAACCAAAGATCTATGAATTAATAAACTAAATGCACAGAATATTATTGTGGTATGGGATATATGAGTTTTGTTCTTTTTTCTTTTTATTTCTTTTTCTGGAGTGATGCAAATGTTTCATCATTTTTGTTCTTTCCTGTGAGGTCTTACTTTATGGTGCTGGTATCACACTATTTGCTTAAATTCTTCATTCTTATTTACTGCTTCTGAATTGCTATGGGCTTAGAAACCACATAACCAAAATGTAAAGTAGCTTAAGGGAGGACAGAAAGGTACTTTTATGGAAAGAAAACAACTCGATCTTTGTGACATCTTTACTGTTGCTCAGAGATTAGTTTTTATATTTGGATTGTTTCTTTACAATGCTCTAAAGAGGTCAAATTCGTGGTGTACCCATGTTCTTTTTTTTTCACATGGGCAGGCACCAGGTCTCCAGCATGTCGCACCGCCCCCATGTTCTTGATAGTTGAATTTGCTCCTCTATTTTTAGAATGTAGCATTTTAAATGAGTTTTTTTAATTTGTTCCTTTAGGGGCTTTTTAGATCTATGTTTTGTAACTGGTAGACACATTTTCAGCTATTTAATAAAGCTACAAAACAATTTTTACTATGGCAACTAGAGTTACATCATGAAACAAGAATGAGACATTGTAATTCTAGATACTTTGTTACAACTAGTTGATCTGGAAATTAATATTTTTTTCCAGTTAGACACTGAATTGGTAAAAGTAGGGCCCATAGAAAATACACATTGTGATCTCTAGATTTCCCATTCTTAAACAGCCAGATTTGATAATAATTTGGGGAAAGACAGATTTATTGACTAAATCTCAGAGACCATAATTCAGAAAGGTAAAGTAACAGGGGCTTACCCTTTATTAGTCCTATGTCTTCTCAGATATTCTGGTAAACATGAGGTGACACTGAGCTAGGGTCAGATGATGAAATTTGGGGTTAATGGACAAGGGTGCTTTTATTGGGATCTTAATTGATGATAGCCACAAAGAGAGAATATTTCTGAACATCTGGAGATTATCAGACAAACCAAGTGAGAAGTGTCAGGAAAATTTGTAATTAAAAAAATAAAAGACTGGAAACTTTCATTAAGTATTCCAAAAATTTAGAAGGTTATTCTACCCTCCTCCCCTCTTGCCTCAAAGCTTACCTCTTTAATGATCTTACAGGGTTAACATGTCATGGGAGCTATATATTTTATGTTTTCTTTAAGCTGATACCATTTGATAGTAAAGGATTAATTATCAGGGGTTGAATAGAGAGGAATGACTCTCCACCTTTATTTAGATTTTTTAGAACCCAGGATCCTTTTAAACTCAGTTTTTGCTTGCTTCTTAGTCATTCTCAGCAAGGGCGATGCTGAGGTCTCAGTTTCTAGAGCTGGCCTATCCAATATTCAGCCACTAGTCATTTGCAGCTATTTAAATTTATTACAATAAAATAAAATAAAAACTCACTTCTTTTGTTGCACTAACTATTGACACAAGTGATCAATAGTCACGTGTGTCTAGTGGCTACCATATTAATCAAAAGATATAGAGCTTTTCTATCATTGCAGAAAGTTCTATTGATCAGAGCTGTTCTAGAGTCTTGCCTCAAGGTAGCTGCTATAGCTGTACGCATGGCCTCCTCAGGAATTCTTGAAGTTGGTTGTTTAATCTCAAGCATGTTTACTTAACTCAGTGAAAGCCTTGACAAGCTAGATCCTAGGACTTCCTCTAAATTGCACCCTAAAACATTGAACTTCTACTTTTCAGCCACTTCTCTGCAGCAGGGTCCTGAGAGAACTCTAGGATTTTAACCAATATTATTGATTGTACCTTAAGATTCCCCCTATTTGTATTTTGGAAAACGAGTTATTTCCATTAGTTGCTTCTGCAACTAATCACCCCAGTGTTCTTATTAATATTCTATTAATTACTTGACAATGGAACATGTTGTCTTGTTTGTTGTAAAAGAGATTCTTAAATCAAGTTGGAAGCTGGAAAAAGTGAGTTGTAATGTTTTATGATTCTATAATTCTACTATGTCAACAAAACGTAGAGGGTTGATTGTTGTTCTTCTTATAAGCTGTCAAGAACTTGGTTCTACTGGGTGTCTTATTATGTATACATTTATGCATATATGTATGTACGTTTGCTTTGGTTGGGGGTTCAATATTTAGGTTGAAAGAAAACCTCAATGGAATTGAAACCCAAAGCCCTCAAGGTAGAATGGTCAACCTCAGATAAATTCTAATATCAGAATTTCCCCCAAGTTTTAATGTGGGGAAGCTACTTCTATTTCCTCAAAGCCCAGTAACTATTTGGACTGGGGAGATGAGGATGTCATCAGGCGACTGGGAGGATGAGGAAAATGACGGATGGAACACTACTGAGTTCTTGGCTTCCCTCTCCACTAGAAATGTGAGATACTTGTGGGAAAAGGGGGCCAGGGAAAAAAAGTCTGACAGCAACTGGCTTAGACAATGTACTTTACCAAGTACGATTTACTAGTTAGCTTTGATCCATTTGTTGGGAACCCCTGGGTTCTGATATTTATGGCCCTAACTGAGTTCTGCTGAAACCCTCCACCAACTTACTTGTTATGAAAATCGTAGATCTCCTGGATGTTGCCAAAGATGATATGCTCTTTATTAAGGATCCCAGGGGGGATCTCCTCCACACCACTGGTCATTTCCCACAGGTAGGTCTGTAGGACAGTAACAGATTCATCACTGGCAAGTTCTGCTACATAGGGTAATGATAAAATAAATAAGCCTCCAAACTTGTGGGGCAGTATGCAAACTGTGACTGAGTATAGAATTATAAAAGTGAGATGTTAAACAGCAGAACGAAAGGAAATAAAACCTGAAAGTTCCAGTATCTTAACTGTTACTTGGGAAACTAACATCTGGAACTCTAGAAGAGCATAAATGCCACACTGCTTCTTGTTATCTATTAAATGTATATGTGTTTGTGTGTTAGGGGGTAGGGGTCGATAGATCTTCAGATCTAATTTAAGTTCAAAGATTGTGTCATCATTTTTATTTTGAATTGAAATTTTATTCAATTCAAAATAAAATATATTTTGGCTCTATGTATAACTAGTTTGGGAAGAATCTAAACTTTCTTTTCAAAAGTACTTTAAGCTCCCATGCCATCATTGTTGACTCACGAAGAAAGATTTTCTCTGGATGGCTTTTCTCTTTGTTACTTTCTGGTAAAAGACAGAAATCATTGAGCTCTTCTCAAGGATGGGACTCTGCTCAAGAATGCTGTTTTTTTTCTGATACAGCTGGGAACTGATTATTGCAAGACTTACCTCCAAGCACTCATGTAAGTCCCTTACATAAGCTTTTTCTGTCTGGAGCAGTTCAGCCATAATGAATCTACAAGGAAACAAATGGGCTTTTAGTTGGTTACAGACATAATATCTACCTTCCTTAAAATTTTACTTTTCTTATCCAAGCATTTCTGACATTCTTAAATCGCCTATTAATCTACTTTATCAACATATTTCTTTTCTTCAAAATTCCTTCCCTCTCAGTATCATCCTATGATTCCCTCTTGCTTTGATTATTTGCTCTGTATCCCTCCAGCATGTTTCTGTTCATCTAGTTCCATATTTCTCTTTTCTGTCACAGTTCTAAATTTTGTGGTCCTGCATTGATCTGCTTGTGTTCTCAGTTGCATGGGTATATGCAAATGCACACAAGCAGGCAGAACCATTCACATTCTATCTCACCAATTTGACAGTTCAACTCTCAGCTTCCACATTTTTCTCATAGCTCCCAGAATGATGATTTCTGTTCAACAGAGTTGTTTGACTTATGCCAAAAGAGTTCTTGATATCATAAGTTAAACCAGGTTCAAAAGCAGGAATAGATGCCCAGGAGACACCCAAGATCAGAGTTCAGCAAAATTTTTCTGTAAAAGGGCCAAGCCAAATAGCAAATATTTGTGAGCTATTTGGTCTCTGTCACAACTATTCTACTTTGCCACGGCAATATTGCATTAAAAGCAACCACAGACAATATGTAAACAAATGAGCATGGCTGTGTTCCAATGAAACTATTTCTGGATGCTGAAACTTGAATTTTATATAATCTTCATGTGTTAAGAAATATTCTTTTAATTTTCTTCAATCATTTAGAAACATAAAAAGACATTTAGTTAGTAGATCCTACAAAAGCAGGTTGTGAGTCAGATTTGGCCTGTGGGCTGTACACTTAGACACTATTCATAATGGAATTTGTTTACATCACTAACTGATGTGTATGAAGCTGAAGGTGAGATAGTAATTATAGTATGAGTTAACAGTATAAAGCGGCTACTCTCCAATCTCCTACAAAGAGACTGTGCAATGCATCTGTGAGGAGAGGTTTTCCTTCTTCCTTGGGCCTCTAAATACTCTAATGTACTTAGGGAGTTGTGAAATTTATGGTGCATGACTCTGTAATTATCTACTTCATTTCAGTAAAATAAACCGCACAGAGCTGCTTCACCTTAGGACACACTATTTTTTTTCCCAGCAGTATCCAAAAAGAGTATGTCAAAATAGTTTCATAAAGCCCCTGAGAGAGGCCTGGATCTGTGTGACTATGTAATTCCACCATAAAAAAAAAGCACAGTGAAAAGTAAATTGTTTGTAAGGCTGAAATGGTTCATTGTTCCCATTTCTTGATTAGTGTGAGATGTGGGTAAAAACTACCAACCCACTAAGCAAGCAAACAAATAAAGGAACAGTACAGGCCTTTCTGAAACTGGAGCTGAGATGCTTAGAGAATAGTGAGAACAGAGCAGGACCCTAATGATAAAGTAGCCTCAACTCTCTCAATGGATTCTGACACCTGTCCATTCTACTGTTCTGAGAAAAGAAACAGCGAAATCTTATAAAACTCTCAAGTAATTCCAGATTCTTCTAAGATATTTCAATTCTAGCATTAACTCCTCTCTTCTTCCCAATTCTTTTCTGTCTTATTTCTTCATGGGCTCTATTGATGACTCAGTGTTAAGTTTAAGTGGTAGCATTACATCCTGTACTCTCTACAATTCTTAAAGGTACATTTCTAAGTACAAACAATTGATTGCTCTGATTCTTCTAGCCAAACCAGGCCATCAACACAAATCTTCTTAAATAATGATTTAGTTAAAGAGATGTGCTCAGGAATCATTTGAATAAGTAGAAAGTGAATCAGCATAGAAAAGAACTCTAGGAGTTCAGAAAAGGGAGGACCCATGACAGCAGAGGTTGTAGATAAAGGATTCATAAGGGCACACGATATGAGCCATAAAACCAAATGGAAATAAAAATAAAAGGGAAGAGAAGAGAAGAGAAAAGAAAGGTAAGAAAAGGGGAAAAAGAAAGAGAAAGGGAAGGATAAGAAAAGGAAAGGAAGAAATAGAGGGGAAAGGAAGAAATAAAAAGGGAAATAAAGGGAAGGGAAGAAAAAAGAACAAACAAAAGGGAGATAATTTCAAGTCAAGAGAATTGCCTGGGCAATGGCATACCACTTTTATTCTTAGACCTGAAAGAAGTTAATGAAAGTGATCTGACCAAAACGTGCCATTTGAATGGGAAATTACTTTAAAATAAGATTGGCTTGTGTGAGATCAAATGATAGTGTGCCAAGGAGTCCGATGTTCATCCTGGGGTAAGTATGACCTCATTTAAAATTTGGAGCAGGTAAGAGATATATTGGAAATGAATTATAGTATATCTAGAGGTGAACAGTCAGAGCTGTGTTTGAATTCTGGCACCATTACTTACTATCTGTGTGGTTTGAGGCAAGTTGCTAAGCTTTTCTAAGTCTCATTTCTCATCTATAAAATGAGAATAATATAGGTACCCTATAGAATTGATGGGAAGATAAAATGAAAAAAAATGTGAGACACTTTATATGTTTAGCACATAAAAAAACATTTGGGAGGTGTTGGTAAGAACAGTATTGGTATTAGCAACAATAAAATTGTACTTTAAAAAGGTAAACTTTGTAACTTTGTACAGGTGAACTGAACAGGAACTAGAGCAGGAAGGCTAGGAGAAATTTTTGAAATAATTCAGATATTTGGTAATGAGGGCCAGAAATAAGCAATAGAGGGAATGGGGAAAAATGGCAGATATGAGAGAAACTTTTAAGAGAGAATTTACAAGAATTGGTGACTGATTTGACAACGGGATGAATGGATAAGTTAAAGTTTATTCCACAACTTGGGAAACTAGAACGACAGTGACATTACTGATGGGAATTAGGAAATCAGAAGGTAGAACTAAAAGGAAAAAATATTTGGTTTGGTCCAGGTTGTTTTTTGGGGGGGGGTTGAGTTTGAGATTGTGATGGGAAGCTGATGATCTCTGGGAGGTTACAGACACAAAGAGATCTCAGGTAAAGGACACAACGGAAGGGACTTAAATGTTTCAGAGTGGCTCCATCTGCTCCACAGCAGCATCTGTCCATTCTGACTTCTGTAGGCGGTCATGAGGACACGATAAGCTGTCTAAAGGGACAGGTGGCAGTGAAAGTCAAACAGTCAGGAGGAGTCTGCGAGTCGGGGCAGAAGCAACCAACACATACTCTTTCTTCCGGGCTGATTTCCGCTTCTCTTCGTTGACTTCGTGGTTGGCATCCCGCAGCTTCACCTCACGGTCTGAAAGGCTTGCTGGGATAATGTCCAGCTCCAGGTCCTTGTTATCCTACAGACAGAGGGGTCATAAAGGTCACCTTAGGGATGCCCTGGGAGAGCAACTCAGCAGAGTTGGGGAAGGCTGATAAGGGGGGGGAAACAGAGCAAAGATAAAATGGAGAAGGCTAAGAAGATGGGTGCAACCCTACAAAATGCCACCCACAAGCCCTTTTGTATGGGACAAATTTTCTTCTCAAATAAGAAAAACACAAACAAAAGAAAAACCAAAAAAAAATAAATAAATAAGAAAAACATGTAAAATACTAGGGCCAGATGTTCAAGGCTAATATCCACAGCAAGAAAAAACAATGAGCACGTTCAATAATTACGTGGGTACTTTCCCAGGGTCTCCTATGTCGATTAAATCTAACTACACACACACATATTTGTCCAAGATTGACTGTTAACTAATAAAGTAGAAGTCAAACAGAAAGACAGAAAATTTCAATTGTCAAAGAGAAATAAGGCAAATATTTCTATTTAAAAAAGAAATTTCCCTTGGAAATAGAAAGCTAAATGATAGAAAAATCATCCCTGCTCATTTCAATCATCATTTGGTCTTTATATAGTATGAAAAACTCACAGATTAAAGCTGGGGTGGGGGAAGGGGAGCGGATGTAGCTGCCTTAACTTTTAGTGGTCTGACCATCCCCTCTTGTGCTGATCTGCTTCAGATCATGAGCCTAGTTAAAGATTTAAGAATTAGAAATTCTAGCATTAAATTGCCAGGCTGCACTTAGCTCCTAATTCATAGGTTACTGACCCCTATTACAAAGAAAAGATTAAAAGTCAGTCTTGCCTTGCATCTTGGCAAATGGTACCTCTTTTTGGGTTGAAACGTCAAATAGTCTTTGTCAAATAGCACAAATTGCATCCCTTATCCTAGAAAGAGCACTACTACACATATTTGGGCCTAATCATTTGCTGATTAACATAACTGGGTAGAACATCGTACTGATGAAGCCAAGATAAAGAGTTTAGTCCTCAAGGGCAACAGCTTTGCACAGAGGAAAACTCAGTTCTGTAGCCACAGGCCCCACCTCCCATCAGCCATTTATACTACAGGGATAACCCTAGTGACAGGGTGCTGGAGGTGAATGGCTCAGCAAGACTATTCCCCTCCACCAGAAAACCACACAAGGCAAGTGCTTTAGTGGTCAACAGACAGAGGGACTGCTCTGGAAAAGTTGGGCAGGAACCAGGCACAGAGAGTGTTTTCTGATGGGGAGGGCAGTGGTGCTGAGGAGGTAAGAAGGGCACAGGTCAGCTGGGCAAGACACCACACATACCTCTGTGTTAACTCCTAGGGCTTTCTCCAGAGAGTACCGGTACTTCCCCATCCTCAGTGAGAAGTCTCTGTAGTGCTTATCCACCGTGGTCACCCATTTTCTGATTTCTGTGGCATGGATATGACCTTTTTCCACAAAGCTATCAGCCAGCTGAATCAGAAGTTTGACCTTCTCCTTTGTTTGCTGTCCCAAAAGACAGTCTTAAGTTACTGATTACATCTATTCTCATGTCCTTCATCCCAAGCCCCCTTTCCCTTTCCCAGCAGTCATAGATGTCTCATGGCCAGACTGCCTAGGTTTGTACCCCGGCTCTATCACTTACTAACTGGGAGATCTTGAACAAATTACACAAACTCTCTGTGTCTCAGTTCCTTCATCTGCAAAGTTGGGATTATAACAGTACCTACGGCACAGAGTTGTGGGCATTAAATGGATTCAGAAGGTAGAATGCTTACAACAGTGGCTAGGATACAGTAAGTAATCAATAAACGTTAGCCACTATTATTATTACTTCTACTATTATTGATATGATGCAAATAAGAATCTTTTACATCCATTTTGTACTTCAACAAAATACAGAATATGCTAATGTTACATCTTTGGCTCATCTGAGGCTTCAATCTACCCTATAACACAGATGGAATGAGGTGGTAAGAGTCTTTTTCAATCAGAAAAGAAAACTGAGGCTAAGTTAGAGAGGCTTAGGGCATGTCCACATTCATACTTCCAATAAGGGGCAGAGTGGGTTTGCCTCTATTCGTTAGTTTCCAGTTCTTTCCCTTCATTGTACCGGCCTGAGGGCAAGTTTCCTAAACATCATGTAAACTGGCATACGTCAAGATATAAAGAAATTCAGATTTAAGAGTAAATGCTGGCTCTTTCACAACCAAGATTTTATCTTTAGTTTCCATCAGAGAGAGGGAGAAAAGGGTTAATGAAAGTAGGATCTATTACAGGGCTAACTAAGATGGAATGCTGACGTGCATTGGGCTAATTTTATTTCTAGCAACAGTTGGCTCAACACCTACTCTGTCCACAGCACTGTGCATAGGCTGTGGGGACAGGCTTGGGGAGTACACAGAAGAAAAGATAGCTCATTTCCCCAAATGGACTATAATCTCTAGAAGGGACAAGATTTTCACAAAGAACGGTTAAATAATTCCAGGTATTATGTAATTGAGCATCAAAATGAGAAGTATATATAGTTAACATTGCAGGAATTTTAAGAAGGAAAAGAAATGAAGGTGGGCCGGCATGGACAGAAAAAGTTTCACAGAGGAGGTGAAAATTAAGTTAGGTGAGATAAGGGGGGAAAAAGGGTCTCTAAACCAGAAAACTCTTGCTCATCTTTGGATTTTGAAATCCTAACATCTATCAGACAAACCTGATGAATAATTTTAAGGGGAAGGAAAGAATATTTAATACTATTCTAAAAAGCAAAGCTGTCTTTTGACCTGGAGAAAGGTAGGTCCAATGTTTGGGCCATGCCTACTCTCTAGATAACTGAGGGGAATTGAGGAGGGAAATCACTAGCCACCACTCTCGCCTTCCCAGGCTCATTTAAAGTTCCTCTCCTGAGATACCTCGCAGCAGAGGAGGAGGGGGTTGAGACTCAGAGGCTCCAGTTCTTGGACAGTTCACTCGACACACCCAAGCCTCCTGCATCTACGATAGTGGGCTGATGACAAGGCTGGGAGACGAGGAGCCAGAAGAGCTTTGGTGTGAAGGGAAGAAGATGGGTTTGATGACAAGAGAAACAGCTCCCCAGCCACGAATCAGTTTAATTAATGGAAAAGGCAAAAAAGAGTAGCACTGGGAATAAGTTAAAGAAAGACACCTGTATAGTCAGCCTAAGAACTTCTATTTTATTGCATTTAGGTTTTTTTCTTGAAAAGTTTTTCTTAAGTGTGCTATATACTTAAAACAGTAATTTTTTAGTTATAATAAAGAAATTTTTTTTTATAAAAAAGGCTTGGAAATGCACATTTATTCTTTGCTCTTAGAAAGGTGACTTCAGCCTGTGAAATGGTTTTTTTACTGTAAACTGGTGGCCATAATCCCAAAGGGGCAGCCCAGTAGGGGAAATTATATTCTGAATCATCAAAACTGTGATTATAGAGTCAACAAGAATGGTTTGTAACCAAGAATATTCCAGGTTTGTATGGAGACTGGGGAAGCAAATACAGTGAAAGGAGCAGTGCAGACAAGCTCATCCTCATGTACCCCACAAACCTCTGCAGCAGCAGCCCATCCCCACTGTTCTCCATGCCCCTATATCCAGCCAATGTCCCACTGCTCTCCATGCCCCTATATCCAGAGCCCCTGTCCCCACCACTCTCCATGCCCCTATATCCAGCCTCTGTCCCCACTGCTCTCCATGCCCCTATGTCCCTAGCATGTTGAACTTCACATGCCCCTCCTGCCTTGATGGGCAGCTCCTATTCATCCACCAACTCTCAGTCCAGCATCCCTCTTTCATCTCCTTTCTTCCCCATGAAACAAGAGTGATGCCCTTCCCAGTGTTCCTACCAAACCACATATATACCTTTATTTTATTATGTGTCACATCGAGTTATTTATGTAGCTCCTTCATTAGACAATGATTCCTAAAAGATAAGTGTCATATTTTATTCATTTGTATATCTCCAGTATCTAGCAAAGAGTAGGAATAAACATTTAATGGATGAATGAATGAATATATCTTATGTTTGGAGGTAACTGAAGCTAGACCACTAAGAATTGAAGATTTATATTGCAAAGGAGTAGACAGATGATAAATTTGGCCCAGAAACTGAACAGGTTCACTATGAACCAGCCATGCCCATGGTCTCTACTGAGAGCATTCTGAAATGGCTTCCTACATATGGCTGGCTATGGTGACAGCATGTGACCTGACACGGGTAAGGCCACAGGTGATGAGATGTATGGTAAAAACCTGATCTATGAGGGCAGACCATCACTATGCGGTCAGCGACTTCTGAAGCATCTTGGCCTAAAAGCGCTGTCCAAATAGGGAAAGTGGCAATGCGATGGGATGGTTGGCTATGGTGACAGCATGTGACCTGACACAGGTAAGGCCACAGGTGATGAGATGTGTGGTAAAAACCTGATCTACGAGGGCAGACCATCACTATGCGGTCAGTGACTTCTGAGGCATCTTGGCCTAAAAGCGCTGTCCGAATAGGGAAAGTGGCAATGCGATGGGTCAATTGAGGTTGTTTCTCTTGGGATTTGAAGTGCAGTGGCAGGAAATTGCATAGTTGGGTACAGAGTAGAAATGAAAACACAGAATGCAGAGAGGAGAAGAAAAAAGAAGATGAATCATAGTAATGGTGGAATACCACAAAGATTCTTGATTCCCTGCTCTGAGGACAGCCAGACAATGTGGCTGCTAGAACTGCTCCTGGTCTTGGGTGATACGCCAATCCTCATTTCCGAGGTGGGACTGCGTCACATTTCTTATTCTCCCCATAACACTGAATCATTCAGCCTTTCATGGGTATGTGGGAGGTTGGCCACATAGTTGGAATTTCTATTTTCTTTATTTCTACAAATAGTCATACCATATCCTCTTCCCATCAAAATGTAAACCAGTTTAAAACTCAGATCTTGCCACCAAAAGAGAGCAACTTATATGGACTGATAGGGTGGGGGGTTAGACTATAGAAATTCTTTAATGTTAGGTTCAGAAATATAGGCATATATGGACAAAAGTAGTCCTGAAGGAATCTAATTCAACTGGGCCTGGAATTTAGAAGTCATATCTTCCCTAATGTATGTTCTGCACTTTCCATTTTGATTTCTGTTCTATCCACTGGAAAAACAGAGGTAAAGGAAGGGTTCAGTGGCTTTATCGTTTCTTACTTTTTGTCTATCTCTCTTTTAAAAACCAGTTAATAGTATACCATTTTCCCTCATCAACTATTGCATGATTTACCATCTTGATGTCATTAGCACAGGTTTATTGAGATATTACTTCATATTAAATTTACAGGGAGATAGTTTGTCATTATATATGAAGAATTAAACCTTTCAAAAATTTCTAACATATGTGAGCTGCATTCCTCTTAAGAGTCTCAAAAAACAGTATATGCCCATCTTTTATCTGAACTTTTTTATATTCTACTTTTCTCAGTTGGAACACACATCTGATAATCCCAGTATTCCTTTTCCTAGCTATCTGAATTCCAAGAAGATATTACTTATTTCAGCTAAGGCTCAACTCACTTTTATCACCACTTCATTCTTTTTAGTTCAGAAGAATTAAGTCATTTATCTCATTACTTCTTTCACTTTTAGAGATAAATTTATCAGTTAAAAAAATGTTTTCTTAACATCATTAGTCATTAGGGAATGCAAATCAAATCTCTTCACACCCACTAGCATAGTTATAATAAAAAAGACAGACAATAACAAGTGTTGTGAGGATGTAGAGAAATTGGAACACTCATACATTGTTGATGGGAGCGTAAAATGGTTTAGCCACTGTGGAAAATACTTTGGAGGTGCCTCAAAAAATTAAATATAGAGATCTTGTATGACCCAGCCCTTTCTCTCCTAGGTATATATCTAAGAGAACCGAAAACATATATTCACACCAAAACTTGTAAGCAAATGTTCATAGAAATATTATTATTCATAATAACGCCAAACTGGAAACAATCCACATACTCACCAACTGCTGAACTAATAAACAAAATGAGATACATCCATATAATGGGAATATTATTCAACCATAAAAAGGAATGAAATACTGATACATGCTATAATGCAGGTAAATCTTTAAACATGATAAGTGAAAGAAGCCAGTTACAAATGGTCACATATTACATTACTCAATTTATATGGAATGTCCATAGCAAGTAATCCATAGAGACAGAAATTATATTAGCAGTTGCCAGGGGTTGGGGGAAGATGGAAACGGGGAGAGACTACTATCGGTTATAGGGTTTTTTTTGGGGGGGGTGATAAGAATGTTTTGGAACTAGATAGTGGAGAATGTCTCATAAACTTGGGACTATATTAAAAATCACTGAACTGCAAAAAACAAAAGCCAGACAAAAGATTCCAAAAACAAAAAAAATATTTTCTTTCAGAAGAAATGGAGTTGCTCCAGATGTCAAGGTGATTAAGGTCTTATCACCTTACCCCTTATAAATTCTTATTTATACCTTGACCTCTTATAAATTCTGAAACCCACAGTTGGAAAATATCATTTGTATACTTCTAATGGAATTGTCTATACTGTACAGCAACAAGAAAATTTTGATTTTCCTCTTATCCTTACCCAAATTCTCTTTATATTATTTTCATTCTTGTATTTGTGGATTTATATATAGAAAATAGCTTTTAATAGTCAGTGACCCCTTTGTTCCTTTGAGGTGGGATATAATAATTCAACATACTCCATTCCTCTGAGGACCACCAGATTTATTTACTCTCTTATGGCTCAAGGTCAAATTGTTTTTAATCTAAAATTCACTTTTTTGGTTATAAATTAAAACCAAAGATGACTGGTTAAAAGAGGTTTGCCTCTGGAAGTGGAACTGGGATGAGGAGGAGGCTGCTGCTTTCATCCTAAGCTCCTCAGCTGGGTTTGTTTTCCTGTAGCTATCTTGATAACATACAGCCCTGAGATTTGAACCTCAAATGATGGAAGAACAATACCCCATTTAACAGAACTATTTGATGGGGAGAGAGAAGATAGAGAACCAAAGTAGAAGAATCATACTAAAAATGGATTGTAGGGGAGGTACCAAAATCTGCCAAAATTTTCTTTTTCCTTATGTTAACAAATGCTTGTTGCCTCCCTTCAATGAATAAGATACAGTCAGGCAGTCTGGGGAATACAGAATAAATATAGTGTGTTTCTTGTCCTCCTGGATCTTGCTGGCTCTTATAGGGGGTAACATATCACACAGATTACTGAACAACCACACAATCCATGCCCAGTGACTTAATGGCTACACAGAGGGCCATATGGCAGGAATACGCCAGATCATCTTCTGGCATATAGGGAAAAGCAAAGAGGAGGAAGCACTGAAGTGAAAAGATGGGCTCCTTTTAAAAGGCATAAACTGGAGGGGAGAGAAGGATATTCCCGGCAGGATTATATAGCAAAGGTATAGAGACAAGAGAGTATATAATGTATTTCTCAGAGGGTAAGAAGATACCTTCATTCAGCTGGTACATAAAATTTACATAAAAGAACAACTGAAGATAGAACTGAGGAGGTAGGGTGATACAGCTGTAGAAGAGGTTAAATATCAGCCCAAAGGTACTGGCAAATCTTTAAAATTCTTGAACTGGGAGGTAATATGATCAAAGTAGTGTTTTAAGATTAACAGCAATGAAGAACAGGATGAACTGGAAGGAAGAAGAAGCCAAAAACATGGAACCCAATTACGAAATGACTACAGCTTGGGGTGGTAAGGTGAATAAATAAGAGGAGAAGGAGACGAAGGATGGATTACATTCACTGGATAATTCTCCACATTTCTGCTTTGGGTGTGAATAGATTATGACCCTTAGAAGTCCAGAGTGTCTGCTGTGGTCCATTCTATGAGGGTAAGAACACCACTGGACCTGATGCTGTTCAACCTGCTAATGCTTCTTTATCAAGGCTAGTAGGAGAGGGGCAGATAAATCAAAACTGGTTAATTTGAAAGCCGTTTTCATTTGACTTTCAAATGGAGTCTGTATGTGCCACCTTCCTAATGGTTTTTGCTCTAGCTGGTATTGAAATGAGTCATTTATCTGAACTCACAGCTGTTGACATTCAGTGAAAAGGCCTGAAAGCACACAAGGATACAGGGTAATGCTCTCCAACATCAAGAGTTAATAGTATAGGACTTATAAAGTAGATAAATATTTAGGCAATATTAGCTCAGGAATGAAGCTAAGGACTCCATTTTGCTACACCAAACTAGAAAAACATTCACCCTAATATCTGAGGGATTGCTGGATAGGATGGAGCATTAGGGTTTTTCCCCCTTGGTTCCCCCAAAAGCAACCCTTACCCTGGGAAGAACATTTGCCCTCTGTGGTCATGATGACAAGAAAAGTTTCTGCATGGCAGAGGGCTCAGTGTGTGTTGTGGGGGTTACAGGTGGAAGGGAGCTGACAGTGATCAGATTTTCATTCAAACCCCAAAGGTCTTCAGATCAAATCCTGGCCGTGAAAATAAATGAAAATCAGATATCTTTTTATCAGAGCATTCCCCACTCAGTGTGAATGGGGTGTGTGCATATGTACTCCTGTATATTTAGCTCCCCAGAGACTCTATCCTGGCTCATTAGCAGGTCTGAGACCAGATGGAAAATAAAAATCTCACTTGCTCTCTGTACCCATCCATAGTCATGTGCCCTCCATATGAGGTGGGCTTCTCAAGCCATTCAAATTTCAGGAATACATGAGTATATGCAGATGCTCACATATGCACATGCACTTTTATATGAATATATTTCTTTGCCTTATCTGGTCTGCAAGAGTATAAGAGATTCCAGAACCTGGAGCACAAAGATGAATAATTCGAAATGCAATGTATAGGAGTTGACTTCCTGCATGCAGGCACTATATACAGCAGCTGTGATTCTTTGGCTACTTCAAGTTTTAAACAGAAGATCCTATATGTGTTTTTCCACTGTGGCCAAGCATTTCTGCATACATAGAGGTGGCTCTTGCTTCCATAATGTGAAATTGGCCAGAATGGGGAGTGCTGGATAGACCTGGGGAGGGGTTTGGGATACTTCCTACCTTGGCAGGCACCCTGAACTCCCCATATTCTTTCAGCAGTTCCTGAGTTTCTTCTGCAGTCTCTCCGGTGGAGGTATGTGTTGAGAGGTAATATTCACCTGTTTCTTGGATCCAATCCAGTGCCTATGAAATAAAACAACATACCCAGTCCCCCAGAAGTCAGCTGTTAGTAGGAACATGTCTCATGCTACAGTGAAGGACCCAGGAAATGCTGACATGAAGTGATTGGTATGTAGCTCTGAGTTGATTTTATGAATGAGTTCTCCTCTGTTAGAGGTGGAACATCCTACCACAAAAAGCATCTCTACCATTAGACTACAGATTCTTTTAGGTAAGGCTCAGAACCATCCATGAATTAGAGGCAATCGTCCCCAGCATTTCCTCACAATGACTGGTACCAAACTTTGTACAGAGTGCTTGGAAAATGCTGAATGACTGTAACTAGCAATCTTTCCTGTCTTCATCCCTACCTCCCATCTCTATGTCGCTTGCTGCTAGGGCTGGCCCTCTTCGGGTCTGTCCTGGGCTTTGGTTTTCTGGGCCTCTGTGTACTACAAAGAGCTGAAGCAAGGCTAGGGGAAGCTCTGGACATACCTGCTTAGCACTGCGCTCAAACACCACATACTGCTGGCACTGGTCTAACCTCCGCTTCTTCAAGGTCCAGAAGTGCAGGACACGATTCTCCCTCTGCAAGAGCTCACTCAAGATGGCTGTGGGGCAGAGACGATGATGGCTAGTCACAGGCAAGCTCTGAACAAACCCAACCAACTACTTTAGCTGTATGTCCCAGGTGCCAGATAACTGTGACTTTCAAGGCTTCCCCAGATGACTAGTCTAGGCTTTAAAAATTGAGGGAGCAAAAGCTTGGTGTAAAGAGCATTTTGCAGAAGGGAACATAGTCAGGGAGACTGAAGAGAGAATATGTTGATGAGGGCTCCATCAAATAAAGGGAGGGGGACAATAAAGAACATACCACCAGTAACTTAAAATGACCGTGACTCCTTTCATATTCAAGTTACTTCTTGATGGTAAGAGACCTTGAGAAGCATCACTCTCTAAAATAGCAACCAACTCAACTGGCCCCTAGGCTCTAATGAGAATGAACGGACTTTCAAAAGATACTTAGTAATTCTGGAAGAGTTGTTCTGAAGAGGGGCAGGAGATGAGCAGTGGAGTGGGACCAGTATAATTAGATGAGTAACCTGCTTCATGAAACTCATTTTCTGCTCTGTGCAAGAGGTTGGGCACACAGCACTTTAACAGCATAGCCTCAACTAAAACATTTCTAAATTATGGGCATAGGGAAGCTAGGTCAGAGTCATGTCTACAGATCATGTCTAGGTCCAAATTTCCACATTGTATTGGATCCAATCACAAAAAATGCTGAAAACTGTTCTCATATTGCCTCTAATGATGTTAAATAAGATCTCTCCAAGGCACATAGAATACTACAAGTGGGGCATAGTAGAATTTCTGTCCAGATTATTTCACTTTTTACTTTTTCATCTGTTATTCTTGGAGCAGCTGGGTATATGCATAGATTTCTTAAGTGTTTGAACAGTTTGTTTGGTGCCTGAAGCAATCAAATTTATATTATATATGCCTCGTGCTTCATGCTAACTATATTAGATATTAATGATGCCATGAGTAATTCATATTTATTAAGCACTCAGTATGCGGGAGGTGCATATTCACACAATGTCTCTTGATGTACATATCATTGTTATTTCCATTTTGCAGATGAGGAAACTGAGGCTTAGAGAGGATGAGTAACTTGCTCAGGGTCATTCAGATAGGAATTGGTGTAGCCTGGATTTAAGCTAGATCTGTTTGACTTCAGACTCTGGGTTCTTAGCCACCTTCACCTCCCAGGTTACTAGAACCGAAATTCCTTGCTTTAGGAAGATAGCCCAATCCAAATTATAATGTTTGCACTGAGAATTTTTTAATTGATTTTATGTGTTTTTCATATCCTTCTCTGAAAATCTGGCTCTCTCAGGATAAATTCTATTTCTTTCCATTAGGTTGAGAGCTTATGTCTGCTCCAATTATTCACCCTACTGTATCCATGCCTTTATCATCTAACTTAACACTTCTTCCACAAAGAAGTCAAGTATATTTCTCTATTCTCTGATGTTGGATTAGGCCTGTGATTTGCTTTGGCAAGTGAATATTGACAGACATAAAGAAAGCAGTGGACTGAAATATGCTTCTGCTCTTGTCCTTGCCCCTTGTGCCCCTGCCATCACCACTGTGCCAGTTTGAAACAATGATGTACCTGCAAAAAGCCATGTTTTAATCTTGATCTAATCTTCTGGGGCCATACCTATCATTTAGGGTGGGAAACTTTGATTGGATTGTTTCCATGAGATGTGACACATCCAGTTGTGAGTATGGCCTTTTCATTAGATGGAGATATAACTCTCTGCATTCAAGATGGGCCTTGATTAGTTTACTAGAGTTCTTTAAAAGGGAGACATTTTGGAGAAAGCTCAGGGCCAATATGAGACCCAGACATTTAGAGATGCAGAAAGAAAATGCACCCAGGGAAGCTGTTTGAAACCAGAAGCCGAAGACCCCAGGAGATGCCAGCCACATGCCTTCCCAGCTGACAGAGGTTTTCTGGACTCATCAACCTTTCTTGAGTCAAGGTATTTTTTACCTGGGTGCCTTAGTTTGTACGTTTTTATAGCCTTAGAATGGCAAAATTGTAACTTAATAAATCCCTTTATACAGGCAGTTCCATTTCTGTTATTTTGCATTCAGGTACATTTAACAGACTAAAACAACCACTAAAAGAACTTCTCCTGGGTAATGCTCCCCCTTCACAGAATGAATACATGTGGAGCCCAACCTGCAGTGAAGGAGCCCAGTCCTGCCAGACCCACACAGCTGCATCTAGCCAAGACAGATGATCCTTAGCCAACCCACAACACTTGAAAAATAAATGCCTAATGTTGTATGAAGATAAATTTTTGGGTTGTTTGTTATGTAACAAAAACCTAAAATATGTGGCACTGGCTTTGGGTCCAGACAGCATGTGAAAAGGAAACTAATACAGGAAGGATTATAGGTCCTTGCTTAGGTGGAAGCTTCAACTGGCAAGGATGGAGTGAGAACTTGCTTCCTTCAGCCAATACATTCTGTAGTCAGGGCTATTCTCACTGCTGCTCCCACTATGGTGGCTGATCAACAGAGATCAGGTAAAAATCCTAATGAGTTTAGGTTTTGTTTTTCCCCTTCCTGAAAGTTTCAACAATCTGCCCTTGTCCCCAAGAAGACATAAGCACATCCTGCTCTCTCTGGGTACCTGCCACTCTTCAGCACACCAAGAGGTAGGTGGTAGTATGCAGTCTCTCAGTAGACAACTGACTTCACCCCAGCTGTCACCAGCATTTGGAAGTTAGAACATAAGCTTTGAAACGGGCTGGGAGGAGAGGATGGTATAATGCTGGCCACCCACAGCAACTTCAACTGCAAACAGAAAAGCACGTCTGGAAAAAGAACTCAGGTTTCCTTCTTTCTGTAGAGAACTTTGATTCCTAAGTTTAGTTCTTTCAGGTATACTCTGATTGGCCTAATGCTTGAGCTCTACCAGCAGAGAGGAAAATTTTCTCCAAAGAGACCAGTAGATTGCCCTCCCCGACTCTAGCTCTGTCAACACACTCCACAGTTACCACTGTGTCTCCAAACCTGCCCCACTTCTTCCTCAAGTAATAGTTTAGTTCTCCAGGTGTATGCTAGGTCTCCAGGTGTAGGCTTATCTGCTTTGTCAAACTGACATTTGTTAAGCCCCACCCATTAAAAAACTAGTTTCTACTTGGTCAGATTAAGTGATCCCAAGGAAAACAATTTAAGCTTACTGTAGTCAGACAATAACCACTTCTTAAAAAGTGACTTGTTTTTCATATATATATAGAGAGAGAGACTTTATAGAATTCTGAGAGAAATTTAAGATCATATAGACCAGTATTTATCTAAATCTCATATGCACACAAATCACCTAGTTGTGGGGGAGGAATATTCCCCAAATGCAGGTGGGGACTGAAATTCTTGTTTCTTACAAGCTCCTGAGTGATGTTGATGCCCCTGGTTTGGGACCACAGTTTGAGTCTAGACAAGCCCACTCATTTGTAAATAAGAAAACTGAAGTTTTAAAAGACTAAATAACAAAGGCCACTTTAAAATTTGGTTTTCTAATTATCTGTCCACTTTTCATTCCCAGACTGTAAAATATCTTAGTCTTGCACTATTCAATGTGTTAGCCTCTAGCCACATACAGCTATTTACATTTAAGTTACTTTATATTAAATAAAAAAAAAATTGTTCCTCAGTTACACCACTCACATTTTAAATGTTCAAAAACCACATACAACTACTGGTTATTGTATTACACAGTGTAGTGATGTAGTATTTCCATTATCCCAGAAAATTTTATTAGACAGCACTACTCTAGAAATGAAAACTGAAAACACTTTGGGAAATGTTATCTTCTTTTTACCATTGCAAATCTTGGTGCATATTTAAAACTGACCATGCCCACCCCACTCCACATCAAATTTTCTCTAAGAAGAAGAGTCAAGAATTTCAAGAGGAACCGAAGACTAGGTACACAGAGTTATTTAGGGAGGGCTGGGCCCCTCGCCCATGCAGCTGAACTGACAGGCAGGCTTCACTGACCTTTCACTTGCTGCTCAGGCCCCCGTGTGTGGCTTGCAACGCTGGGCATGCTGACATTATTCCTGTGGATGTACTTGAGAAACACCTCAGCATTCCGCCGTGCCAGGGTGCAGGCCTGAGGGAGACAAAGTTGTGAGGCCCCCAACCCCAGCACGTGTAGGGAGCCCAAGACACTGAAGAAAGGGCACCTCCCTCATTCCACCCTTTTAGGAGGACTTGACGGTGATGAAGATTCTGGAACTCTGGGTGAGAGGAAATCTAGGAAACTTCTGGTTTATGGAAGCTCCAATTTCAGTTTAAAGAATGACTCCCTATGCCTCTCCCCTGTCAATCTCAGATAAAAATAAGGAATCAGTCATCCCATTACCTATATGCTAATTATATATTACTAACATTCACTCTCAGAATGGTTTTCCTCTGCCATTAGAATGCCTTTTATATGACCACCAGTATAAATATGCCCAGGGAACATAAATCCGCTTTAATATTACTTTAAGATTCAGAAAGTAAATTTGGTAAACAAACCTTTTAACCATGCATTCCAAATCTAAGTAGAAATTAGCAACAGTTTTCAAACCTATTTGTCCATCAAATCTACTCCTATCTCAATAACACTGACAAGCATCTTATTGTTGGGAAATGCTGATTTACATAAAGGAATAAGAGCCATTACATGTTAGCTGTGGGTGGGAGAGTAGACAAATAAAATTCTCTTGGCTGTACAGATGGAGGAGACTGGAACCCAAAAGGGCAGAAGTTATTAAGTGGGTCAGATCTCGGATCTAGGTTTACTGACAGAGTATTTTTAGTTTCTCTCAAGAACATATATTTTCTGAATTTCCCAAAAAATCTTTTTTTTTTCTGATTGTAAAAATAATACATGCTGGTCCACTAATTTTTAATCTACAGTTTTCAGACTTAAATCACTTCTAGACAAAACTGTCAATTTTTAAAACCTCTGATACTTAGCATCTGATTGTACAAAGAGCTTACTTAAAATTATGCAGTGACAACAGTGGCTTCAGGAAATTCTGGGAAAAGCAGAGGGGAAGAGTTATTTATGGATTCATCAATTCCAAGGCTCATGAATTTAATAGTTGGACAGTGTTTCCAAGCTAAGGAATTAAAAATGGATCAAAAAGTGCATACAAATGGAGAACTCAGGTTCCATCCATTGCACATACTATTCCCACTACGATAGGGAGTTTCTCACCTATGGTTTTAGGCACACAAGGAAAACAAGATACCAGAAAGTTTTCTTTTCTTTTCAAATGAATAGTTATGTTTAAAATCCTTGATATGCTCAGCTTAAATAAGTATTAAACTTTGTTTTGGAATAGGGAAGACATTTGAAATGATTATTTTAATCTTAAGCCCTTGTTTAGAACAATTTCTATTTAATCTTGTTAGCAAGAATTGATAATGGTTTTGAACAAATGCAGATGCTGATACCAGATAGTTGGGAGAAAGGCAAGGGGAAACCATCTTTAAAAGAGAATAACAATAAAGACAAAGAGGTGGGCAAGTAGAGAAACTCCTAATGGAGGAAAAGGCAGTTAATTTCAGAACTATATAAAATCAGGGACAACATATAAGAGTATCAAAATTCTTTTTTGTACTTTTAGAAGCTTGAGAGGAAGCAGAACATGAGAGTAAGAAATCTGAAAGTAAATGGAGACTTTATATAAATTTTAAAACAAAGACTGTCAGAGAGAGCGAAGGCTGGAGGAAAGAGGCTTACAGGGATTTTCAACACCAGCTGAAAGTCGGTTTAAAGCCAAGACTGTGCTTCCTCCCTGGAAAGTGTCAACTCTACTTATAAAAATCTCCAAAATAAGGTATTTCCAGTTTAATGCAGGGGGATAAACAGGGTTACTGTGCTGGTTTGAAAGGAATTATGCCCCCTAGAATGGGAGATTCAGAGAGATTCAGAGAGAGCAACACTACAAAGCAGAGTCCACCAGCCAGCGACCTTTGGAGATGAAGAAGGAAGACACCTCCCGGGGAGCTTCATGAAATAGGAAGCCAGGAGAGAAAGCTAGGAGATGACGCCGTGTTCACCATGTGCCCTTCCAGCTGAGAGAGAAGCCCTGACTGTGTTCGCCATGTGCCTTCTCACTTGAGAGAGAAACCCTGAACTTCATCGGCCTTCTTGAACCAAGGTATCTTTCCCTAGATGCCTTTGATTGGACATTTCTTTAGACTTGTTTTAATTGGGACATTTTCTCGGCCTTAGAACTGTAAACTAGCAACTCAATAAATTCCCCTTTTTAAAAGCCATTCCGTTTCTGGTATATTGCCTTCCAGCAGCTAGCAAACTAGAACAGTTACATTCACCAACAATTGATACTTATTAGATTAATGAATAAATAAGGTGTCTGAATGTATTTCCCTAATTCTTGCACTAAAATTTGTTCATTTTTATAGTATTTGCTATCTAGGGTTTTATCTTGGAATAAACATATATTTTTATAAATCAAACATACATTTTTTGGTCTGAGTAAAAAAAAAGTCTGAGACAAAGTAGTATTTTTCTCAATTGATGATACCAATGGGCCAAGATATTCTAATTCGGCACCAGAAGTAATGGTGTATCCTAATTACCTAATTATACAAAAAGTGCTAAAAGAGAAATAAATGTTTGAAGTATAACATCTCCAATTTACCAGCCAACATTTTTCTATAAATACCCAGTTAGAAAAACAGAGACTAGAAAAAACTCACATGAAACTGTGTGTGTGTGTGCATGCACACGCATGCTATGTGGATGTGTGTGAGTGAGAGGGGGAAGGGGAAGGGACAGAGAAGGAGAGGGAGAGGAAGAAGGGAAGGTGAAAGAACTGGGGCTGGATTTGGAGACTGGATGACAAAGCACTCTGACCTTAAGAAAGGCCTCCTTTTGTTCCAAATGTTTGCTGATGAGTGGAATGACGTGGTCAATCTCTGCTGCTGGCCCCAGTTTATCTCGTCCACCACACCAGTCTTCATCTCTCCGGTACTCTTGCTCTAAACTCTCCAGGACACTACATACCTAATGAATTGCAGAGGAAAAGACTCAGTAAATTCATCTCATCTCATTCTCTGAGAATATTCAGCCAACAGCTCTACTTAGGTGACTATTTCATTGGAAGTTCAGTTTGTCAATTTAGAGTATGCAGTGCCTCTGGGACATCTAAGAGAAGTCCACGAGGCAGTGGGGATTATGATTCTGGAGCTCAGGAGACAGATTATGACTGAGGATATGGATTTTGGAGTTAATATCTTACAGTCAATAGCTGAAGGCTGAAGTTATAGGAGTTAATGATTTCACCTAGAGTAAGAAAGACACAGAAACTAGTATTTGGGGGTTTCAAAGTACATATGTGTGTGTGTGTGCACGTATACACTATTTTTTTTAAACCTTATGGAGCAGTTTGAAGCCGTTATATACCCCAGAAAAGCCATGTCCTTTTTAATCCTGAGTCAATATTGTAAGGTGGAAACCTTCTATTAGATTGCTTCCATGTAGACTGACCCACTCAATTATGGGTGTGACCTTTTGGTTAGATTACTTCCATGGAGATGTGAACACACCCAATAGTGGGTGTGACCTTTTAATTAGATGGAGATGTGGCTCTACCCATTCAAGATAGGTCTTGATTAGTTTACCAGAGTCCTTGAAAAGGGGAAACATTTGGAGAAACCTCAGATACAGATGCTTGGAGAACAGAAGAGACGGAACCAATATGAGATCCAGACATTTGGAGATGCAGAAAGAAAATGCCCCTGCAGAAGCTATTTGAAACCAGAAGCCAAAGACCCCAGCAGACACAAGCCATGTGCCTTCCAGGCTGACAGAGGTGTTCTGGACCCATCAGTCTTTCTTGAGTCAAGGTATCTTTCCATGGATGCCTTAGTTTGGACATTTTATGGTAGAACTGTAAACTTGCAACTTAATATATTTCCTTTTCAAAGGCCATTCCAAAAACAAAAAAAGACCATTCCACTTCTGGTATATTGCATTCCAGCAACTTCAGCAAACCAATAGACCTCACAATAACCCTGTATATTAGGTGGAACAGGAAAATGTACTTGACTTGCCCAATAATCGGAACCAATCCCACAGTAAATAGCCTCAAGCAGAAGTAAAGGAGAAAGTTGCCTATGGGGTATGATGTATGGTGTCATAAATAAATGTCATATTATTCCTCCCCTGGGGAAAAATAATACAGCAAAAAAGTCTCAAAAACGTACTATAATGCAGTGACATTTCTAGGCTTTCTATTGCAAAATGCAAATTTCCTTCAGAGAGATAGCAAATCTGGGTTGACCTAAAAAATGGTTAGCTTTCAGTTCTAAAAATGCTGAAACACCCATGCTAAACAACTTCATAAATGACTTCACCAAATAGCAGAAGCATTTTGAAGGGAACTTGGAAGGAAAGTTAGGTTGGCTATCACAGTGGGAGACTTAGGGTAGCCTAGACTCACGGGCATTGATGTCTAGGGGGGAGGATATGTAAAACAGAAACTCATATTCCTATAATTCCCTCAAATGGATTTTTATTACTTGTTTGGATGTGGCAGCAGAGGATAGTACCTACAACTCAATCCTTGGCCTCCCCTGTCTGGAAAGGTCATTCCTTTTGATGAAGGGCATGGCTTTGGAAAGGACATTCACTGAGTGATAAACCAACCCTCAGTGAACTGAAAGATGTCCCAGGCAGGGCACCCTCATAGCTCAGACATGCTTCCCATGTCATGAGAAGGTCTTCCCTGAACTCCAGTTGACTTCTCTAGTCCCGTGTCTAGTATCAGTTACCTCTCTTTATCCAAGATATGAAAATGTATAGGCAGGCTCATGTTTTGAGATAAAGCAGATCATAGACATGTAAAAAATTTTAAAAATTACGTGAGGCCTTTCCCATCATAGTTTTGGATTTAGGACCAATCAATTTGTGAACTAAAGGGAATCCAAAGATTGTCAAGTATAAATCCTTTCATTTAATACTCAAGAAGAAATCCAGAGAGACAAATGGCAGGTCAGTTGAGGGTCAAATCTCCTGACTCTTAATACAGCTCTCTGCCCCCTTCAGCACCTTCATCTATCCATCTTAAATTTAAATTTGTGTATTTTGGACAGGGATTAAGCTTCATTTTTCCCAGATGGATATTCAGTTGTTTAGTATCATTTGTTGAAAACTTCCCTTCTCTTCCCTCCTTGAATTGCTTTGTTAAAATGAATTGACTACTCTGGCACTGTGGGATCAACAATATCTTCTTGACCAAATGGGGGGAAAATTGTTAAAGATAAGGTATCAGTGGCATTTCTATAGACTTGTTGTAATTGGGAATTTTTTGGCAGCTAGCAAAATAGAACACCATGGTTTGCCAACCCCTATCCAAAACCATTCCTGCCAACCCTAAAGAACACCTAGGGCTTTATCTGAGATTCTACAAAGGTTCCAACCTACAACCTCCAGATGGGTTCCTAGGACAGATAAGTCCTAAAACTCAGAAGGGCCAGCCTCTCCAATATCAATCCCCATCTCTCATATTATTGAAAGCCCTCTCCAATATTAAAAAGTTAGAATGGGCATAGCCCACACACACCTAAAGAGTGGGAGAAAGATGAAAGGAAAAGTAGTTATACTAGAAAGATAGGATTTAACAAATGAATATGACTGCTGAATCATTATATTGATGTTTCTTTTAGTTTCCAGTGTCTTGGAGCAGCTAGAAGAAAAAAACTAAAATTGCAGAACTGTAACCTGTACTAAAGAAATCTGTTCTATAACTAATTATTGCAGTATGCTTCGAAATTCATTGCTTTCTGTGTATATGTTATTTTTTACAATAAAAAAATTAAATTTAATTTAAAAAATGAATTGACTATATATGGGGGAAGTCTACTTCTGGACTCTCTATTCCGTACCATTTGTGTTTCTATTCTTAAACCAATACAATTCTGTCTTAATTACTGAAGCATTAGAACAAGTCTTAAAATCAGGTAGTGTACCGCCTCTAACTTTGTTCTTTTTTAAGATTTTCTTGATTATTCTAGGTTCTTTGAATTTTTATATGAATCTTAGACTCAGCTTATTTATTTCTACCAAAAAAAGTATGCTGGGATTTGATTGGGATTGTGCTGAATCTATGTATGAATTTAGGGATCTTAGGCTGCTGCTTCCACTTCAGTGGCCTTCAAAGGTATATACTTATGAAATAACAGAAAAGACGGCTGGGAGAAGGTGCAGGGCCTATAATATGACCCAGGGCTGTTTGATAGGCATGTTATTTTTGCTCCAAGCCTAGATGTTCTCATAAGTCACCAGAGGAGAATGTTTCTCTGATGTATTTCTACCAGGGAACAATTCAAATGAGAAAATTATTTTATACTGAATAAAATTACTCCTGCTTGAAACCTCTACTTCATAGGAAGAATTTCCTAATAACACTGAAATCATTTTAGAAATCCTCTTAGCTTTTGTACAGATCGCTGTACAGATGTAATGGTGATAAGCCTACATCTTTATGGCCCTATTCTGCTCTCTTGCCTTTTTTCCCACATCTGCACCATCTTCATAGTTAGGCTCATAGTTCCTCAAGGACAGAGAGCTGTGTCTCTTCCACTAGACTAGGCATCCTGCCTCATTAATGCTGGCTTGGCCACATGACTTGCTTTGGCCATTTGGGTGTTAAAGAATGTGACACAAACAGAGGCTTAAAATGTGCTTTCACAGTGGGTTTAGGGCTCTTGCACTCTTGCTTTTCACCATAAGAAAAACAGGCCTCAAGTAGCTACTGGTAAAAAAGAAAGAAACATATGGGAGCAGATCTGGACCCAATCTACAGCTTGCAGCCTCGCTCTGGCAATTTCAGCCTAGATCATCTGAAACCATTAAGCAAAAAATAAATGTGTATTGTTTTATAACACTGAGTTTTGGGGAAGTTTGTTATACAACATTACTGTGACAATGCTGACTGACAGACTGCTCAAATTTAGTATTTAGCATACATCCAAGTTCTCCTTCAACATTTCAATACAGAATCTGATGAGTCTGGATGAGTATAAGATGCAAACTACATGGTTCCTGTCATGGCATGGAGTTACAGATTCCCAAAACACATGTTCTTAATCCTTTCCTGTGCATGTGAATCCATTATTAATAGGACCTTTTGATAAGGTTACTTCAGTTAAGGTGTGGCCCAAATAAATCAGATAGGCCTTCATTCTATTACCAGAGGCCTCATAGAGAAGGGCCACAGAGAGAAAGCAAAGGGGGAAAAAGCTGGAAGCAGGAAGTCAACAGAACTCAGAGAAGAGAGGAAATGACGTTATTGTGTGCATTGTTATGTGACAGAAAAGCCAAGGAGTAAGGATTGCCCACTGACAGACCCAAAACCCCAGTCTGTGGGAAGAAGGCATTGCCTTGCTGATGTCTTTATTTTAAAAAACTTCTTCCAGCCTCAAAACTGTGAGCTAATACACTCCCACTGTTTAAGTGATTCTGATTCACTGATTCTATATCACTTGTTTGAGCAGCTGGGAAACTAATACAGTCCCTGCTCCAATGGAAATGATGATAAAGAAATCAATTGTGGTGGTTCCTCCAACCATTCTCCAGAATGGAGAAGACTGGCTTCTTACTAAGGTAGGTACTCAAATTTACAATGTAAGGTAGGAAGTGACCCTCCATTAGCCTTGGCCCCACCCATGTACAATCCTTTCCCTCACCTGCTCAGAAGTTTTGTAAAAGGCCACAGAGGCATTGACCAGTTTTAGCCTGTCTTCCATCTTCAGCATGAGCTGCTGCCAGTGGAGGGCCACCTTTTCAGCACATTCCCGGATGGCATCGGCGTCGTAGTGGCCAGCCTGGAGCAGCGCCTCAGCTTTCTGCTGTACCTGCAGGGCGCTCTGGTGCGTCTTCTGCAAGGAAGTGGCATGAAAGAGGGACTGGGCACGAAGGGAGGAGAGAGAGGTCCGTGGGAACGACCCAGGCGTGGTATGGGAGGGGGTGGAGTGAGGCGTGAGTGGAAAGATGCAGAGAAGTTAAAGAGCTTTAAATGATGGATTCAAACATTTTGTCATGATGCTCAATACATTATTGTCTTTAAAGCATATCTTAAAAAAGAATATCATACATTTTCATTAACTAATCTCTCAGAACCCTAACTCCTGGACATAATTCTTTCTCTTTTGCTTGTATCACCCTGGGTTTTAAGGACAGTTCAGCATCTGTGGTAGAGAAAGTCATTGTGTATAAATCTGCTCCCTGATAATTAATCATAAATTAATTGTCTACTTTTAAAATCTAATCATAAAATTGTCCATGATATTGAGTTTTTAAAAGAGGTCACTGCTGCAGTATCATTTTAAAGATCAAATAAACACAGCACATCAACAGAAAGATCTCCATGTAACACAAATTTCAGCCAACAAATGTAACCATTTTAAACATTAACAATTAGTTGAAAAAATTCCAGTAGAAGGAGTGAATTTAGTAGATTAATGAAGCGGTCTGTAGAGTAGCATCTCACATAATCTCTTCCTTATCCCACCAAGGAAGCAGAATAGAACGTTAGATAATTCAGTTCAACACATAATCCCCACATCATTTACATTTGCTTTTAGGATAACATATATATACTTGTTAGAAGAATTTCTTTCTTTCTTTCTTTTCTTTTGAGGTTTATTTTCTTAATGCTTTCTGATTCAGGCTATGTGTGGTCTGTGTTTCTGTGTTTTTTGAATTTACATTAGTTGCAAATGCTAATTCATTCAGCCTCTTTCCTCTAACTTTTACCTCTCCTTTACTGCCTCCTTGTTCACCATTGACTCTCATCCCAATCTGTAGTCTACACACTCCTACTTACTTTTCTCAGTTTACAGACCACCTTCTTGCTTCCCTTCCCTCTTTTCCTGAATCTGTACTTGGTGTTAACTGTGTTAGCACAACCTCCTCTAGCAACCCAACTTGTCCATTCCCTTGCCTTTCCACTGAGTCAGTCCTCATTTCTGATGACCATCTCAGCATTTGGGGCCTTAACTGATGAACACAACTAGGGAAAGTAAACTAATGGGCAGAAATAATCCACTAAAGTCCTCTGGTTTTTCTTCTTTTATTTATTGGTACTATTCTTTATTCCTGTTTCCTAAATGTAGAGGTACCTCAAGGTTGGTTCTTGGTTTTTGTTCAGGTCTTCAGAGTCTCATCTATTTCTTGGCTTCCGTTATCTCCTCTTCACAGATGACTCCCCATTCTATATCTCTAGACTGACTTCTATCCTCATATTTCACTGTCTTCAGATGTGAAGGTAATGTACTTGCCACATATTTCATCTTAGGTTAGCAGCACTTTCGGTCAATCTAGCTGTCTGCCCCATGTTAGCCCCATCCAAAGATGCATTCTCAGTCGAAGATGTATCTTCCCAGAGAGAGGACAAACTTTCTTCAGTGAACATGAATCTTTATGGCCTTATCAGAGCCTCCTCCTTCCTACAAGACATCATCTCAAGTTCTGCATCTAAAACTAAACTAATCCTCTCTCTGAAACTGTTTTTCCACTGTAATCTTCCATTTCTACTGATAGGGTCCTCCTTCTCATAGTCACCTGACATCCTTCTTGACTTCCAAATCCTAGTCTAGCCCTCAGTACTTCACACCTAGACTATAATAAATTCTTGGATTAAGTGATTTCTGTCATCCCTTTCAGCACTAAAGCCTGAATTTTATGCCACAAATATTCCTTCTCTCAACTCAAAAGCCTTTAGTGATTTCCTCATTGCTATGAAATGAAGTTAAAATTTTGGAGGCTGGCATTAAAAGCCCTCACAATGTGGTCTCAAACTACTTTTCCAACATTATCACCTACTACTTCCTTACAAATCATGCACTTTCTTCCTTTGGCTGTATATGTGTATCATTCTCCCTGCCTTTAACGAATGTCCCTTAGTCTCTTCCCATATATGTTTCAGTCCTCCTTTGAGACTCAACTCAAGTCCACCCTCTTTCAATGAGGCCTTTCCAACAGCCTGAGACTCACTGAAAACCAACCTCTTCTGAACTACATCACTCATTTAACACTTGGCCAATTCTGCTTGCTTAGACAGTGAAACTCTCAAGGGAAGGATTGTTAAAAAAATCATCCTAATAGCTGTCATTTACCCAATAGTCTAATCTGTATGGGACACTGTACTTGCATGTATTTTTTCTAGTTTTTAAAATATTCTATAAGGTGGATACTATTATTCTGATTCCATAATCCAACAAACTGTGGCTCAGGCTGGTTAAGTAACTTGCCCCAAAATGTACAAACAAGGACATGTTAAAACCAGGAATAAGACTCAAATCTGACCTATTCCCAAGCCTGTGCTCTTTCCACTATATTACATCACATCATTTTATCTTTGTATCTCATTCAGAGGAATAGTTCACTAAATGAATATAAGTAATTATGATAATTATCTGGCCTCTCTTCAATAGGCAAAACCAATGTAACTAGCCTAACAAACCCATTATGCCTCTTTTTCTGGAGGAGTAGCTTTAATTTTCTTATAATTTTTGCTATATAAAAAATCCCCTTATTAATTCCTAATCTCATTATCATCTAATAGTCCTGGAATCCACCCCTTTTCCAAAATGATAATCTTTTATCCATATACCATAATCTTTGCTTTGCTAAATTTAAATCATTATTTTACAATTATTTCTACTCCCTATTTTCTCATCTTATGAGTGCTATATCTTTAAGACATGGAGTAACAAGAATACTAATATTTATTAGGACTATACAGAAGAAAGTTAAACTAAGTAAACTGAATTTTTTATCCAGTTTTAACTATTTTCTCTAGTGTAATCCTATGTTTAAAATGCATAAGAAGATTTCAGATATAAATGAATTAAAAAATTAAGCATATTTCTACGAAGTTCACAGTTCCTAAAGATGTATCAGCCAAAACATCTTGGATACTAACAAATAATCATTTAGGTTTGCTTGATAAAGCTGTGCTTTTTCTGGGTGCCATGTACCATTGTCCATTATGAATAGTTCTGGAGAAGTTTTCCTGAATCCAAGGCTGCTTCTGGTAAAAAGTCTCACCTTCCTTGGAGAGACCAAAATAATCAACCTATTGAGGCACCCAAGCTAGTATAAGCAAACATCCTGGTTTACTCAGGATACTACAGCATAAGCCACAGATATTTTATTTTCCCTTCTGGAACCCAGGATTCTTTCTAGGTGTCACATCATCAAAGTATGTCCACCATCAGCAATCACTGTAAAGGCCCTAAGTACACCATCAAAGCGGGCTACTTACATTCCCCTTCAAGATGCTTAAAGCCTCCCTGACATATTTCTCTCCTCATGTAGAACTTGGTCTAAATTGGCACACTTAGAGAGAAACATAAGGCCACCTGGAGAAGGAGCTTCTATTGTAATTCTGGTTCTGCTCTCTTTGCTATTCAAGTCATGCTGCAGATTCTGCCTACCTCAAATCTTCCAGAAATTCTATCTTCTCTGCCATGTCCTCTTGATACTATAGATATAAACTCTAGAGGGGTCTATATCTAAAATTCAATCCCAAGAATTTTTTTTAATCTAATTATATACACATAGAACCCTAGAACTGCTGAAAACATCTATGTGTTTATCGTCTCTATTTGATAAGAATGCAATAGCATCTAATACAAATTTGTGCATGCTGTATGTGTAGTCATATAGAATTTAGACATTTCAATGGCCTGTTTGCTTTAATCCACTATTTCCACCAGTGCATTGAGATGCTCACGTGTGTTATGAAAGTTGGATTTATGTGCCCAACATTTGATTAAGAAATGGAAATTTAATTGCCTGATAGAGCAGGTAAACCTTCACATTAAAGATAAATAAGAAGGAAGTACCTTCTCCCTGCCCAGCATGCTCCACAGATTCATGCCATATCTGTTGACTGATTGCCCAACTTCATTCTCCTCAATGCTGCCTGTGCCTCTTTATGGGGTGCCGACCACTGTATGCCTGATTCTAGATGGTAACCCCAGTCCTAATTTTTTCCTCTACAGTAAATAGACCCTCCCACTGGCATTTATGTGTGGATCAGTAAACACCCATAGAGACAGCTGGCAATAATAAAATCTCTCTCCTGTTAATTCCTCCTTAGAAAACAACTTGCATATTATGTGTAAGTGCAATATAAAGTCTGTTTTTAATCTGAGATCCCAGATAATACTTCTTTCACTAGTAATGGTTCTTAAAAAGTTACCAAGCATCTTATAAAAACATGTAATATTACTTTAATATGTTTATACATACAAGATGGTTCCTGGAAAGTTAAATGGTTAAATTAAATTAATACTAGCTTAAAAATGTCTAGCAATCAGTTGCATTACTGTATTAAAAGACATACTAATGGGCACAGATAGTTGAAATTTCCTCTCCATAATTGTTGCAAAAGTTCTCATTAACCATTTTTTTAGTAGAAGATAACTCCTTCACATTTCCTATACACTTAGAAATGGGTTGAGTTTTACCCTGAACTACAAGAAATGAGTGTATTTGAAGTTATCACTCTTTTATCTCTTTTCCCATTTGGTACTGTACTTATTTTATTTTTAATATAGTTCCATGTCCCACTTCTTAGTCTTTTCTCCACACCACTCCAAAGCAATCAGCTCAAGCCTCTTTGGGAAGGAGAATGCTCTAGTGGAAAGGATAATTAAAGGCATTACTTAAAATAGGAAAAAATTTATATTAGATTATCATAAGAGGAGTTTTATTTTAACATAGCCTTTTTAAAAAGTCCCAGTTGATGAACTTCTTCTATTAACAGTTTATTCTTTAAATATGATTTCCATTATCATTATTGAACAACTATTTTCAGTGAGGCAAACTCTGGTGCAATCTGCTCATTGTCCTTGTTAAAAAGCAAAATCGGACATTAGTATCTAAACGTTACATATAAACCAAATGTTTAACAGTAAAATCATACTTTACAATTGACTTTCGTATTTGCTTAGCCTCAATTTTGTGGGATCTTCCAGTGGAAGTGGCTCCCACCCTTTTAGCTCTTTACATTTCTCACATCTGGCAAGGTCTATGACCCGTAAAAACACAACGTACCAGGGTCCTTATAGGCTAAAGGTTTCAATGTGTAACATAGAGGAAAATATTCACTTTTGCAATCTTCTAATACTAGGTTTCTTTGGGAGTGAAGGCCCCCTGCATTTGCTTTCCGATTAATTCCAGGGTAATAAGGAGGCTGCCTGCATTATTTCACTAAACAGAATAAAGGCTTCTCTATCTGTGAGGAACACCAACACCTCAGGGAATCAGCCCGCCTGGGGTGCAGAGCAATAAGGAGGAAGAAAGACAGTGCCGCCAGATTTGGGTGTTACCTCGATGGCCAGTTGGAACTGCTCGTGCTCCCGCTGCAGTTGCTCTGCTTCGGACAAAGAGCTGGCATTGACCAGGCTGGCATTGAGCATTGACTCCCCATTGCGGATCCATCCCAGCACCTAGAGAGTGGGGACAAGAACCCAGGTGAATGGCTTACACAGCTTCCCTAAGGCTGTTGCCTTCTCTGATAGGTACCTCAGTCAGAGAACTATCCTTTATGCACAGTTGGAGAGAGGACAGGAAGGGTCTCGCTCATTAAAATCACCATCGGTTCAATCTTACCTGGCACCTCATGCCATGAGGTACTCATCTTGTGCACCAATCTCATTCCCAGCTTCATCTTTTCTTTCCTCCCCTCATCCCTTCTCTGTCCCAATTTCCTCACCTACTTAAATGTTACTTTATCTGGTCATGTTGTACATAAGTTGCTGAAGTTCTTTCTGGAACATAGAATGGTATAAATAAATAAATCCATCTGTTGGAATCCTTTCTTTTTTAAGACCCAGTTCAAATATAAAATCAACAACTTCTTGAAATCTTCCATAACTAATCACTCCAGAGAGAAACAATCTCTTTCTCATCTAGAACATCCATATCATTTTGCATGTATCATCTTTGTAGCACTCACCACAGACTACCTTGCTCAGTTATTTCTACTAGGTTTCATCTCCCCTCCCCTTACCACATACACTCCCTGAAGACTGGAGCAATATATTAGTTGTATTTTAATCTTATACAGTACCTAGCACAGTACTTGCATGTGGGAATGCAGTAATGTTTTTCAAAGAGTGAATGATTATCTGTGGAGATTCCCAAGTCATACCTGAGCAGTGGGTCCAACCTCCTACAACTTGCAAAATAGCCAAGAGTAGACAGGCTTAAATTTGGGGAGGTAAACAACCCAAAGGAAGGAGGAAAGAGAAAGAAAACAAGTAAAGTAGCATGAATAATCCACACATTAGAAAAAGGGTAAATGGATTAAAATTGATTTAAATTATTTAGAGGTAATAGTTAATATAAAAACAATTTTCAGTTGACCTTAATTAGTGCTGAAGGACAGGAAACCCAGCTAGGGAGTACTAGAATTGAAGACAACACACTGACACTATCTAGACAGTCTTAGGTGAAATGGAGTTGCAGCATTCATCCAGCTAATAGTCATTACAAATAATTAAACTGGGAGAGTCAGGCTCTGAAAATCTACCTTGCATCTGGTCATCTGAAAATTGGTATTTTTTTATTAGTGAACTTGAGAGTTTATTTGGAGAAGAAATAAAAATTCCTCTGAAATTTCAAGACCAGTAAATACTATCCATCTATTACCCTAAGGTAAAGGAGAAATACAACAGTCTGTTTCAGATTTGCCTTTGGATTTTTTTTTCCCTTCAACTTCCTCACGTTGCACAATGAGAAAAGACTAAGCCCTGTCTCCTGCTCCATAACCCTCATAGGCATCTGTCAAACTTCCTCTTTGGGCAGAAAATGACAGATACCATATTGTGCTTGGATAACACAGGGGTATAAATCTCACTGAAGCTGGGCTATTTGGATTGAGACATTAATTCACAGCCAGTCTAGCAGACTGTGGATGAGATGCCAATCTGTAAAGTAATTAGTTGTAAGAAATAAAATGCTTAGAGTGTGTGAGTGAAATCCCTGATGCCACTTGAGGATGGATAGCTAGAGGTGCTAATAAACTTCAAAAGCCATCTATATGTTTGGGTACATGCATACACAGATCACATGCCCAAATGCATCATCTTTTTGGAAAATGGAGCTTCCAATGTGTAGTTTTGAACTACATAAGGCCTTCTGCATTGATTAATTGCATATTTCTTGGTTTGGAGATTCCTTTACAGGTGCCAAAGAAACATTTTTTTTTTTCTGTGTATATCACAAAGCAATGTGAGAAGGGCAATTTGCCTCTGCACCTCCTGAGTCTTGCTGGAATAGTTTTCTCTCTAGTTTTAGCCAACAGGAAACACCAATTATAACTAAGGTGGTGGGAATCCCCATTTGGAAATATCATGAGTTTCAGTCTATACTTCTTTTATTAAGTCAGTTCATATCCTTGTTAATTTTTATTTCTCAAACGTTGTTTATAAAGGCATTCCAGGACTTTACAGTGGGACACTGTGATTTTTTGGAAGATAAAAATGCATGGTAGTTTAGACCCCTGGCTCAGGTCCAGGGCTGGGATGAATCCCTATGGATGAGTCAGTCCTGGAAGCAGAACTTAGAGAGTGTAAAAAAGAACAAAAAATTTTAAGTCAGAACATCCAGCTTTACTTTCCTAGCAAAATCACTTAAATTCTTCTGGATCTCAATTTTCTCATCTGTTAAAAAAAAAAAGGATAATAGTACCTTCTCTTTGTGCATTACAGAATTGATACAACATAACATATAATATAAAGCCTGATGACTGATGATGATGATGGTGATGGTGCTGGTGGCAACTTTTAGTGTTGGAGCAAATCTGGTTAACCCTATGATTCTTCATTTACACCTCCCCCAATGAGAAAAGGAATAATTTAGAAACATTAAATTTTATTCCAGTATTTATCAGCTTATAGGTATATTCTGATATAATATCACAGCTGTTTTTGTCTTCATCATTCTTTTTACTCTGACCCATGACAACTCTTGGTAAAATTTATTATTACTGGGATCCTTTATATTCCTGGCTCATAAAACTGGTTGCTTATTCTTCTATGGGCATAGCATTTTCTACTATGTGAGGTAGAAAAAAATACTGTAATAAAATGAAGAAATATTGTTCTACTAATCATTAGCTCTGTGATCTTGGAAACTTCATTCAATCTCTCTGAGGTGGAGTTATCTCATCTGTAAAATGATTACACTTTCCTCACTTAAATCACAGAATAAAAATCAAGTAAAATAATTGAAATTATTCTGCAAATTATAAAAGGTTATTCATAAAATAAATATTTTATGTTAGTCCATCATCTTAGTGAACTGTTTACCTGATAGGTTGGATAACATCCACACTTCTTTCAATTTTTGAAGAGTGTCCCTACAACAACAGGACACCAGAACAAGTTAGTTCT
Source organism: Tamandua tetradactyla (assembly GCF_023851605.1). Lineage (NCBI taxonomy): Eukaryota > Metazoa > Chordata > Mammalia > Pilosa > Myrmecophagidae > Tamandua > Tamandua tetradactyla. Next base: position 20,665,190 of record NC_135336.1, read on the forward strand.
GGAGAAATGAGGGACTAGAGGAGTATTGCCACTTGGGAACTTCAGAGCTAAGGTAAGCTGAGAGTGGGGACTGAAAATTGACATCTACTACTTCCTCAGGCTAAGGAGTTGGGAGAAGAAAGGATTTGGGTAACTGGACATGGATATCCACAAATGACAATGCCACCTAAACAGGGCAAGCCAGACCCTATAACCATATAGGCTGAATAAGTTACTTATATATGGATGTGTTCTTGAGATCACATATGTACAAAAGCTATTAGGTTGCATCCAAGGCAATTTACTCCAAGGCTTATTGTTGTAGATGACTTACCATGAGACAGAGTCATTTCTGAAATTCTAGCCACAGGGAAGATGCTCAGTTTTTAGATGGTAGCAGAGAGCCTATCAAATTTCCAGCTTCCCTAGTTTTAGAATGCCACGATTTATGAGATTGTAATGTTCATCCTTCAGGGTTTTATAGATTGTGACCATATGTCCTCTTAATTATTTCCATTTTGAAACAAAAGGATAGTACTTGTCCCTTTGGTTGCCCTGCTTTTGGTTCTACTCCAAGCCCATCATAACTTTTATGTACAGTGAATCAAACTGAACACAGTATTCTCGACAGATGTATGAAGATAGAACAATATTTTCTCCTTTGTTTTAATGGCCATCTTAATCATATGTGATTTTTGGCCACCATTTGGTCCAAAGGGGCAAATAAAGCCAATGTAGTAGACAAACAGCGTGATTTCTTTCCCTATAGCTTACTGCCCTACCATTTTATAAATCCATTTTGGCCTATTTTCTACTAAATACACTGCTCTTCAGAAATACATATGAAAATTCATTTAGTTTTATTTACATTAAACAAGTTTTCGACATTTTTCTGAATTATTTAAGAGATGTGAGATCATCTTTACCAGAGTAGTAATTTTACTAGAAAGCAATGAGGACGTTCTATGAGGTCTGGAGAATAATATTAACTATTTTTCTAGAAGAAAGGTCTTCTATCTGTGTGGTCTAGGGTCCTGACTGTAGACCCTAATCAGAAGAGTGGTTTTGCTTCAGGGTCTACTATAACTTTAGAAGTATTGGCCTACTTTCCATAGATTCAAAGTCCTATGAAATCCCTCAGAAAGAAAATCCGTTTCATTAATCGATTTCATTTGCTCTGAATTCTTGAAAATAATTTTCAGTCTAATTTCTGTGGCTTTCTCACTCTTCAAAGCTTCAGTTTAACACACTTAAGTTTAACTAATACACTTAAGGTTATGATGGTCCCTCAGTCAAATCTAAACCTTTAACGTATGAGCTCTAACAACAGACCTATATAATAATAATCACATTATTGTCCTCTCTCTTTCTGTCCTCATCAATGGCATTTCAATTAATGTTTCCCTTTTTCATTCCTTCTTGTTTTTTGGGGGAATAAATTTAAAAAAAACTCTCAAGCTTGTAAGCAAATTTAGCCTTTCTGATCAATACTGACATCTAAATTAACTCCCTCTTTCTAAGTGTCAACAACTTCCAAATCAATATTTCCTGCTCCACCAATTCCCATCAAACACAAATGCCTTCTCTGAAACTGGACCAGACTAGACTCTCTAAAGAATAAGCCCTACACTGACAAGGAAAACAAGTCTGTCTAATGAGGCATGGTGCCTTAACCAAGTGGCACTCCCTTGGCACCTCAAAGGGCTGCTGTCCTTTGCGAAGGCCTCCCTGGATTTCTTAAGTAGTCTGACTCAAACAATCCCAGTGCAGTGTTGAATACAATCCCACCATATGTTACTCTTAACATGGTGGGAATAAGACATTTTTCCACCCCTGCAGAAGACTTCTTTTTTTTTGCCTTTCAACTAAAAAATGATTGACTAGAAATAAGTACAGATTATAGTCAACCTTGGATTGTTCTCTGCCTATGATTCCAGCCACCAGCCTAAAAGAATATGTCATTGGAGAATGAAAATTAATTTTCATTTTAATATCAGCCAAGAAAAACATAATGAGGTAGGTGGATGCTGGAGCGGAATAGATAGATAAATAAAATTAAAAAAATGGAAACAAAAAGCAGCACTGTATATTTTATTTCAAAATCAAATAGGAGTAGCATAATATTGTACATGTAATTAACAAAACTGAGTATGTCACCAGAAGGAAAGCTAGAGGATAAAAACTGGGACTGTACAACTTAGCAAAACCTAGAGTAGACAATGATGGTGGTTAAGTATAAATATAAGAAAACTAGAGCAAACTTACGTCACCATTACAAGGTGTTAATTATAGTGGTATACAGGGAAAAAAACAATTAATGTAAACTAAGGTATATGTTAATAGTAACATTGTAATATTCTTGCATTAAAGGTAACAAAGGCACTATACCAAAGCTAAATGTCAAATAGGGGGATGTATGGGATACGGAATTTTTTTCTTTGGAAGAAATGAAAATGTTCTCATATTACCTGTAGTGGGGAATGCATAACTATGTGATCATACCAAGAGTCGTCGATTATACAGTTAAGATGGATGGTATGGTATGTGAATAAATCTGTTTTAAAAAGTGCTCTTAGGACATCTTGCATATATCAAACCTAAATACTTCATTGTATATCACAAAACTTCTTCTAGAGAACATCTTAAGAAATTTCTATCACATAGATATTGTAGCTGCAGATAATATTGCTTCAAGAATTTTTTTTGAACTTGATATTAACTGGGAACTTCCACTGTTCCCCCCCAAAAACCCAAATAGGAGTGATTTTCTTGTTATTTGTTTTGTTCAGACTATTATCCCTACCTGTTCCACCAACAGAATAACCAACTACGAGCAGCTTGACTTACTGGATCCCTGCTAGAGCCCTGCTGCTCTATCAGGTGCTGCCACTGTCTCTATCAAGCCTAGGCCATGCCTGCCCCTGTCATCTCAGACATGATGCCACAAAGTCAAGACAACCTTAGGCTAGGTTTGTTAGGGGGCTTCTTTCTATTTCTCCTGGAACCCCAGGACAGGAGCAGAGCCCAGTAGAGGTAAATTTCAGGACCTGGGATTTAGGAGATCTGGGCTCAAGTTTCAACCAATTAATCAAGAGACCCTATGAGGTGTAACTCTCCCCGGTAACATGAGACAGAACTCCTGAGATGAGCCGGGACCTAGCATCAAGGGATTGAAAAAGCCTCCTTGACTGAAGGGGGAAGAGAGAAATGAGACAAAATCAAGTGTCAGTGGCCGAGAGATTTCAAGTAGAGTCGAGAGGTTATTCAGGAGGTTCTTCCTATGCATTATGTAGATAACCCTTCTTGGTTTATGGTGTATTGGAGAGGCTGGAGGGAAGTACCTGAGACTGCAGAGCTGTGTTCCAGTAGCCTTGATCCTTGAAGACAATTGTATAAAGATATAACTTTTACAATGTGACTGTGATTGTGAAAACCTTGTGTCTGATGCTCCTTTTATCCAGGGTATGGACAGATGAGTAAAAAAATATAGATAAAAAAATAAATAATAGGTGGGATAAGGTATAAAATAAATTGGGTAGATGAAAATATTAGAGGTCGATGAGAAAGGGGTAAGAGGTATGGTATGTATGAGTTTTCTCTTATTTTGTTTTCTGGAGTGATGCAAATGTTCTCAAAAATGATCATAGTGATGAATACACAACTATGTGATGATATTGTGAGCCATTTATTGTACACCAGGTATGGAATGCATGTTTTTAAAGATTTGTCTATAAAAATATTAAAATCTATTAACAACCATTGACTTTGTAACCTCAAAAAAAAAAATAAGAGGCCATAGGAAGCACTAAAGCTTACGGTGCCTCAGTTTCCTCATGTGCAGAATAAACATAACATCCCTTTTACCTATAGGTCCATTTTACATTTAAAATGAGATCATAAATGAGAAAGCACTACTCATGTGAAAAGAAAGAACTATCATTACTGCTAAAAGTCTTCAGAATTTTGCATACTCATTACGGCTCCATGCCAACGGGATTTTTACCATGTCCTAGGGAATAACATGGCTTTCCGAAGACTCAGGTGTTACCCTGATGCAATTAAATGGCAAACAACCTATATCTGACCTTCCTCAGGGCTCAGTGATTTCACCTGAACTGAATATAGATCTTTAGCACAGCATGCGTAGACTCGGGCTCTGCACTAATTGGAAGAGGAGAGAAGAGGATAATTTTGCTCATTACAATAAATAACAATAGAATAAATAAGACATGGGTGTTGTAAGGAATACCTTGGATAGAACAGACCAAGCAATAATTAAAATTTAAAATGACATTTTGACCCCTATGCTAAATTATATCTAGCAGCCACTGCACAGAAGACAAAAGCTTTAAAAGAAGATGGTGGTGAAGCAGAGAGACAGGATTACTTGGGAGGGTGTGAAGCAGAAAGTGACAAGGAGCTCCCCCTGTGAGAAGTCCTCCTGGACCTATGGAGAATGGTGTTGTGTTCTCTCCTTGGTGTGACCGCTGCCTGCTGACCTCATCTATAAAATGGGAGATGTGTGTGTGGATGGGTCAGGCTACGGCCTGTGAAGGGCACACAGCACTCAATAAATGGAACTCATATTATATTTTTACTTTAACCCCACTTTACCTAAATAGGAGATCCTCATTCATAATGCTAGTAATAGTTACCACTTAGCCTCCCCATAATGTAAACATGTCATATTTTAAAAGTCTGTCATTGGTTATTGTGTTTATCTTTCTAGATTTTAAGTGTTCAGAGATCTAGGTATGTCTGATAAAATGACTAGTTTAACATGTCAGGCAGAAAATAATTTTCTTTTCTTTTTAAAACCAACTTTAATATGGCAAGAACATATTCTTTTAAGAACCACATACATTGAAAAAATGATGCTAATCACTACTACCAGTAACTATACATTATGTGTCAGGCATGGTGCTAGGTACAGAGGAGCCCCAAATTAATCAATCTAAAGCTAAAGCCTGAGTACATCTATTGATGAAAGATTTGTACTTTCCCTGGACTGCATGCCATGATTAAGGACAGAAAGGAAGATTCAGTGACTGCTGACAACTCCTGAAAAGTCTGGAATATTCTCTTTAGATTATGTGAGAGAGAAATAATGTCTTTATAGTTTGAGCCTTTGTACTTTTGGGTCTATATGTCAGAGCAGCTTTCAGAAACAAATAAAATCTGTCCTTAACCTACCTGTTTTCTAAGTTCTGCTTATTCAAAGGGATGTGCCTGTGGCTCTATGAGCCTTACTGCATACCAGGAGCCTGCGTCAGGCTTAGCTGGCTGGGAAGCCCAGGCCCAAGGTGGACAGTCAGGTCAGGCTCACCTGTTTGACCTCAGCCTGGAGGTGCCGCAGTTGGAGGCACTGCTCTAGCCGCTTATGTGTCTGCTCTGCATTGAGCTCCAATTCATGCTGCTTCTCATGGAGAAACTCCAGTAGCTCTTGCACCTGGGCTGCCAGATCAACATCCTTCTCACAGATTAATTCAATTCCTAATTAAAAGAAAATGTAAGCAATTAAAAACCAGATGGCATTGCGAAGAATATATTTCCATCAATATGCATATAAAAACTGGAATTTCGAAAACAGCCACTGTCAGCACCTTCTGAATCTCTACATCATCCCTCTGTGAAACTGGTCAGAATATCATAATGGGCCTTTGTTTGGGATGCTCAAACAAATGCCATCTTTTTTGATTAACTGATCCTTTACCTGGGAATAACTCTTCAGAAGATGATCAGCATCTTATTATAAATTGAGTTAGAGAGAAAGCCTCGTCTCTGAAAGTCCATCCATAAATAAGACAGCAGCACCATGCATTCCCTGGCGGGTGATCTCCCAAAAACCCAGATTATTCACAAGCAACCTTCTGGATCATATTGAAGAATTCAAAACCAAACCTAAAAACCCTGTTCTCAGGAACTTCTGCCAAAGGCACCTTCTGTCTGGTCAGATACAATTTACCAATAGTAAATTAATGGTAAATCTGCCCTGAAGAGAAAAGGTGGGCCATGGAGATTTTATTAACCTACTACTTAGTTCCCTCCCAAAAGCAACTCTTGCAAATACATGCTAACTTGCATATATTATTTACCAACCACAAACACATATACCTGATAAACATATATATAGAGTACTATAGAGATAGTGAGTGCGTATACATTTAGAAAAATGCTCATGTTAAAGTTTTACCTACACAAGGAGAGTCTGCTCATCTTTCTTTAGTTCTGCTAATCCAAAGCAATTAGTAAAACAATTAAGTCACTGACAAAAGTTCCCAATATTTATGGAAATATCATTCAGTATTAATAAACTGCCAACCATCTGACATGTAATGGGAACCTTGAGTCAATATCTGCCAGCAGCTGCTGCTCCATTCTTTGCTACTTTCTTCTCCACCTCCCTGTCTTAATTTTTCTACATGCCTCTTCCAATACATAAGCATTCACTCACATTCACTTCCTTTCTTCGCTACAACCAGTGCTCCTATTTACACATTATTACTAGCAGGCCCAAGGTAGCCTTGCTTAAATTGGTTTCTGTTTCAGAAAAGGTCATTAACAAACCTTGAGGAAAGGGACAACAGTAATTATGAAAGTTCTGTCTGCTAGTGACTTTAATTTGATTTCTTAGCTCTTAAAGACAACATGGAAAATGTACTAGTTTTGGAGCCAGTCCTGACTCAGAATCCTGATCTTAAGCAAAATACCTAACCTCTCAGAAGCTTCATTTTCCTCAAATGTAAAATAGGAGTAATAATTACTACTACACAGGATCATTGTGAGGATTAAATAACATAATGTAGGTAAAGCATCTGTCATATAACACAGTAAAGTGCGGACCTCTGTTCCTCAGTCCCATGGCTTTCCAGGTTCCTTTTAGCTTGACCTTTCAACTTTCTGCCTTCTTGGACCCTATCTGCATCCAAGTTGATGTAAGTTGTGATTTGTTTTTTCCTTTGGCTCTGATTGCCTACCTATGTCTAATTCAGCCTTGCTCAGATCATTAGCTTTGGGAAAATCCTAATTCTGAATGGCTTGCCTGCTTTTGACCCCTATCTGTGCCTGGCTATGTAACTTCTTAGTTCTGTTCAAATCCTTTCCCCATTTCTTTATCCTGTATTCAGTGACCCATACGGCTGTGGTCCTGATGCTGACATCTTGTTTGGGACACTGATGTGTAGGGTCACAACCAACAATGGGGTTTAGACTTAAAAATCCAGCAGATAAGTCACCAAAGGCTGGTGTGCTTCCATAGGATCAAACCCAAAAAAGCTGACCAAACTCAGTGTATGACTGCCTTAAAAATAAATCCCCTTCAGGAGACTTCCCTATTACTCTGAGTCACATCATCAGAAATTCATCTCTGCCACCACCAACACACCTGCAGCAGACAGTCGGAATATAAGGAAAGTCTGTACACGTCAAAGAAAATTCATTTTTGGAGGCAAAAATAGTGTTTTATATAAGGACAATATGGGAGAGTGGGAACAATTTTTGGTGGGGCAGGTGTTGTATGGTAATAATTTTAGTATCTTTTCATGTTTATTTTTCCAGTAAGTTTAATAATTCCCAGTCTCAGCTCCTGAAATATCTGTGGGAGACAGAAAAGAACAGCCTGTTCTTTTGGCAGCCAATTCCCTCTAGTTACTATTTTCAACTACCAAGAGGATGAAGTAGAGCATCTCCTTGACAAAAAAAAAAGAAGACATTAAAAAATTTCTACCTTTGCAGTGCTTGCCACAGTGGAATGACCCATGATCCCTATGTTTATTTTCCTGAAATGTAACTTAATATCTAGCAGCTCTTCCCCACTTCCAGCCACAATGCAGATTTATTCCAGCTTGTTCTCATTCTGCATGTGTCTCTGGTATTTAGTATTCTGGACTTGGGCAGTTTCTTTCTGTGGTTAGTTCCCGGCTCACCCCTGACACACTGCATGTAAATAGGCTCTCTAAGCCTGGTAACTCATCACTGAGTCCAGTCACCTGCTTAGGACATCATCCAGAACAGGCTCCTAGCTGTCCTAGGACTTGGGCCCTTCATTTTCATGTCTCACTTGATTATTGTTTTATGTGAGATGAAGACAGGAAATAAAATGGGTGAGGATGATGCCTACTGCACTGCAGCACTCCTCCATCACACATCATGTTGTGGATGGAGTGAATGGAGGAACATGAAATCTTAGTTCAGCCCCACTCAGAAGAATAGAAACTCCTCTCTCTTTCCCATTGCCCCCAACCACATTGACTAGAGCCCCTGTTAAAGCCCATCAACTGGTAAGTATCCAAAATCTATTGCTTGTGTTAACATCACCAGTTTCAATTTATTCAAAGGTTTAACCAAATTCCTTATGGGTTCTTAGAAATGCAAAAAGATATTTGTTCTTTTGATCAAGTAATGATCCACATTCCTAATGAAATTGTTCGTCAGTCTTTTTTAAAAGGATATATCAAGGTTTCTTTCTAATGTGCTCCCCCAAATATCCTGCAAATTCCCCTACCCGCCATCGAGGGCTGCATCTATCTTGTTCGTCTCTCATCTTCAGGACCGAGCACAGTGTGTGACTCATAAGACCTAACAAACGCTTATTCAGTAAACAAATGGGCCTTTTTAGGGAAGAGTTGAGATCACGTGCTATGGCAGAAAGTACGTGTAAACTTTTGTGGACAAACTATTTCAAACCTATTTAAATCTAGGCTCAGCAATCTATTAATAGAGAGATTCTGATCTACTTACCTCTTCTGTGGTGGTTTGAAGGCACACGTATCCCAGAAAACATGTTCTTAAATTTAATCCATTCCTGTGGGTGGGGACCAGCGTAAGTAGGACCTTTTGAAGAGGCTACTGCAGTTAACGTGACCCACCTCATTCAGGATTCTTAATACTATTACTGGAGTCCTTTATAAACAGCATGAATACACACAGAGAGAAAACCACAGATGCAAGAAGCTGAAATCAAGGAAACCCAGAAGAGAAGGGAGAGACTTGGAGATGCCACCATGTGCCTTGCCACGTGGTAGAGGAAAACCAAGGATTACTGGCAGCCAGTCTCCAGGAAGAAAGCATTGCCTTAATGATGTCTTGATTTGGACATCCTCTCGGCCTCAAAACTGTATGCTAATACATTCCCATTGTTTAAGCCAACCCATTTCATGGTATTTGCTGGAGCAGCCTAGAGAGCAAAAATATCCTCTCTGAACTTGGATTTCCATATCCATAGGAACTGCAACTTCTACTTTTCAGGATATTATGAGGATGAAGTAAGGTAAGGTAAATGAAGTGTCCGGCAGTTCCCTCTTTTTCATTTCCCTTAGGGATATTATAACATATTCACTGTTGATCACTGGTAGATTACTGGATGACTTGTATAAAATGTAAATGTTGAATCTTATGGGCAGGTGTTTAAGTGTTTGCTCAGTGTATACAATAGAAACTATGGTGGTTTGGATGCTAGTAGACCAGTGCTCTCAACCTTGGTTCACCTTAAGTTCATGTGGAGAACTTTAAAAAGCCACCATGCCCTGGGAACACCTCAGACCAATTACACACAGGAGTCATTAGTAATTCTTAAAACTGCAGAGCGGCTTCAGTATGCAGGCAAAATGCTGAATCACTCAATAAGATGGTTCCAAGTCCAGGTATCTGGCAAACAGATATTCCTTATGCTGCACTATTAAACAAATGCTCTGCATTAGAGTTTATTTAGACCTCGTGGGCACAGCTAATAATAAAGAGTTAATTTGCTTTTCTTTGCCGTCAGTCCCAGGAGTACTTAATGAGCATTGAGAATTAACAAATAACTGACAGCACTGATGTTACGTTAATTTTTTGAGTAACCAGAGGCAAATATCTGTATGTTAGCCTTTTGACATAGCTAGAAGCAAATATCTACAACTGTTATAACTCACTTAACTTGTTTCTTTGAGGCTATGTTTTGTAACCCCATAGTCTTTACTTTGTAACTGGACAGTCATGAGTTAACTCGTGACTGGCACTACTTGTATCCCCTTATTTTATCATACATACTCCGATCAAATTTTGTCAGTTTTCAACAGCCCTTATAGCTCATTTAGTTTAGCTTAGTCTTTTTACTTGTTTTCTCACGTAATTTGGGCAATTTACGACCACTTAGCTTAGCCTCCTTACTTACTGAACTCTACCACTCTACTGTGATGGATAACCATATGTATTACACAAGCCAGACTTTGTCAGTTCCTAGTCACCTGTACTGTTTAGCTTAGTCTCATTAATTGTCATCTTATGTCAATAAAGCAATTTATAAGACCAGATTATAACCTATAATTTGATGCTTACCCCAGCTGCTTTTGTAAATCCCCAAGAGCGGCCTCTGGGGCTGCTTACACACCTTCAATTGAACAAATCAATCACTATCTCCATCTCCATTTGTTTGAATTTCATAAAAACCCAAAGTTTCTCCAATATAGGGGGATAGATCTGAGGCATTAACTCCTGTTCTTCCAGACATGCACAACTGCAATAAAGATTCTTTCTCTCTTTGAAATTCCAGTGTCTCAGGATTGATCACTAAGCACATCAGGCAGCTTACCCGTGTCTTGTCCAGCAATATTTAAATTCCTCAAGGAGAGGGGTGGTTGTTGTCTAGGGTAAAGTTTAGGTATTCTTGGCTATGCTGCCCATATTTGTAACAATATTTTTCATCAGTTTGTCTCAGATAAAAAAGAACATCTTTTCTCTCTCCTCATTCCTTCTATGCAACACAATTCAGAAATTACAAAGTCTTTTTTTTTTTTTTTTTGGCATGGGCAGGCACCAGGATTCGAACCCGGGTCTTGGGCATGGCAGATGAGAACTCTACCTGCTAAGTCACCGTGGCCCACCCCAGAGATTGTAAAGTCTTTTAATCAGGTTTTTAGATCAGTGTTCTCAGCGCTGGCTGTACAATAGACTCATCCGGGAGGTTAAAAAATATCTCTGGCTCACTCCAGACCAATTAAGCAAGAATACCTGAGGGATGGGACCCAGACATTGGTGTCTTTAAGACATCCGCAGGTGATTCTAAATATGCAGCCAGGTTGGAACCATTGTTTTACATCAAGGCTCTCTTCCTCTCCCCTTAGCCCCTACCACATCCACATTCCTATTATCTCCAGAGTGGCTTCCATTTCAGAAAGACACAGTTTTTTTCTTTTTATAGCACAAGTGAAATTTATTGTGATTTGTTTTTTTTACCAAGTCTGTTCCACCCACATTATTGAGAACTTGCTATGTGCAAGACATAACCACTCTGCTAGATGCTAGGAATGTGAAAAGAAAGAAGAAAGAGTCCCTGCCCTCAGGCAGCTGGAGAAGATACAGGAACATAAATAACCCAAACAGAATGCGATATGTACTAGAACTCTAGGCTAAAAAATAATAGGGGTCAAGTTTTATTGGGCCCTTCTTCAATGTGTATCATCCCACTGCATCTTTACAATGAACCTATGTAGTTTATATGAGAGCTGTTTTCAGAGGAAGAGGAGGCTTAAGGGTCTGAGTAACATGTTCAAGAACACCCAGGTACTAGGAGGTGTGGCTGAGATTCCAGCCCAGGCAGTCTACCTGGTCTGTATGCTGGTGTCTGTACCCTCTGGTGTCTCTATGCTAACCTGTATGCTCAAAGAGAAGAGTGGTCCCCTACAATTTAACTTATTCTTAGAATTCATTTATTTTCAAATGCTGGGGCTGGGTTCTTCCTGGCACAGTAAATTTGAAGTATAAATGTCACTGACTCCAAAGAGTTTTCACTTAAAAACCTTGCATAAAAACAGAACTTGAAACTTTGGTTAAACCACAAAAGCAACATATAAATTGACTTTTAGGCTCTTGTTTCATTACTAAGATCAAGCATAAAAGTTTCATGGTCCTATTTCATTGGAGTGAAGCCCTGTGGCATAACCAATTAATATGGTGAGGCTCTGTCATGGAAAGTCAGGACTGGAGGAGTCCTCAGGAATCAGTGCCCTCCTGCAACACTGGACAGATGAAGAAACTAAGATCTAAAGAAAAAGAAAAGAGACTTCCAAAGTTAGACTGCTAAACTGGTTGTGGAACTGGACCTTGAATTCATCTAGCCTGGTTTCTCCCACATGGCTCTTTCCAGCAAACCTACCACTTCTCAACTTGAGGTTCTAGTGAGGAAAGATCAATGAGCAGATTAAGAAATTATCCATCCCAATTTTGCCTTCTATTCTAAGGCTGACATTGATTTAAGCAAAGACTTTTGCTTTGTCTAGAGTTGTAAGCACATAGGGATTTAGTTGAACATGGCTCAATGTTATAAACTTCATACATAAAAATAAGTACATGGAAATTCCCAACTTCCATTTACTAGTATAAAATTCAAGTATAAGCCCTTAATTAAGTTAAACGTAGGTTTAAAAACATAGCAAACTCTGAATTTTGCTAACTGTCCTTTTTCTAAGACAATAGTTTATTTTACCATTAGTATACATACAGTTTCTTAGACTACATCGTAAATGCCCAAGCCCTTTATTGCCTCAATGCTGTGTCTCTGAAGTTCTGCATTACTCAGCCACCCAAGAGACAAGGACCACTCTATGTTCATTACACCCTCCCCTCTGGTATGACTCTGCCCTTCCCTCCTCCAGGTTCACAGATGAAACACATCCTTTGCAGAACCAACAGTACAGCCCTAGACGATGAACTTCCCTGAAACCCTTGGTCCAGTCCCTCTAAGGCCTCATAGGCTATGCCAGACTGAGGAGCTAGCTGTGCTAAGAGCCAGGAATAGCCAGTCTGAACAGAAGGGCTGAAGAGGTCAATCAAACTTCTTTGGCAAAGCCCATCTCTAGAACAAAATAATATTGGGGGTGGGCAGCCCATCTGCCTAGGGGAGTTTACATCCACTCAGCCCTTGCAGTTAAGGCGGCTGCCAAGCACAGCCAACTCCCACTCATTTGCAGTCCTCAGGGACCACCAGCTCTCACACAAGAACCCATTGCTGGGTTCTTGGGATAAAGGTTGGCTTACGTGAAGTCATGACAAGTGACAAGCACATGACACTAAGTGCTGCAGGTTTCCACACACACAAGTTTCCTCTCCTGCTGTGTAGCTTCTCTACTCCAACCTTTCTCCCAGTACCAAATCTGCATTCTTTCACGGTTACCAGTCTTAGCTGGGTAGCTGGTTATAGTGAGCATCATGAGGACAAGCTTTAGGGCTAAATCCTGAGTCCAGATAAAGTTCTCAATCACAGAAAAAGGATCAGTTTTCCCATTTCCCTAATAAGGCCTTGAAAAAGTACAGGTTTATGTCCTAGATCACTGGTTTTCAAACTACAATAAATACATGAATAACCTGAAAATTTTGATAAAATTCAAATTCTAGGTCTGGGATTCTGCATTTATAATCAGCTGCCAGTGAAGCTAATGCTGCTGGTCCAGGGACCACAGTTTGAGTAGCAATGTCCTAGATCAGTGGTGTATCAGGCTCACCTGGAGAGCTTGTAAAACAACACATGGAGATTTTGATGTGATAAGTCTAGGGCTCAAGTACCTAGAGTTCCAACAAGTTCTCAAGTGATTCTGATGCTACTGATCTGGGAACCACACCTTAAGAGTCACTGGACCAGATCATTACATAAATGTCAGCTGTTGTGATTTAATTATCATGATGAAAAACAATGGTTCTCAGCTTTGTTCACACAGTAAAATCGCTTGGGGAACTTTTTACTGATGTGTAATTCCCATTAAGACTAATTAAGTCAGAATATCTCGGGGTAGACTCCTGGGTATTGTCATTTTTTAAAAATCCTGAGGTAGGCTACAATGTGAAGGCCTTTCCTGAGGCTATACAGTGCACCGTGTGTACCACTGCGAGCAGTCCTGTGTCTCCCAGGCAACTGCCGCCTGTGCAGAACACAAATGAAAATCCAAGGAAAGTGAATAGAATGAACTAGATTGTCACTCTGGCTAGAAGTGAAATGCCTTTGAATACTGGTTTTTACTTTCTGGTCTTCAAAAGAAACAGTATATTTCAGTATATAAGTTCAGTATGATATCAAGGTGTCATACTGTATATAAGTTCAGTATGATATCAAGGTCCCAGTTCGATCTTAGAATTCTAAATATTCTTTGTGATCAACACAGACATGGACCAAACATATTTTAAAGAATTGATGGTCTACTCCCCACTATGTGGGACATGACAACCATGGGTGAAAGTCTCCCTGGCAATGTGGGATATAACTCCAAGGGATGAGCCCAGCCCTGGCACTGTGGGATAAACAATCTTCCTGACCAAAAGGGGGAAAAGAAATGTAACAAAATAAGGTATCAATGGCTGAGAGTGTTCAAATAGAGTCAACAGGCTATTCTAGAGGCTACTCTTACAAGAACTTCAGTTAGATATTGCTAATTATCATGGTTGGCCAACCCCAAACCAAAATCATTCCTGTTAACGCTAAAGAACACCTAGGGCTGTATTTGAGATTCTACTAAAGTTCATGCACTAAGATTGCTTTCCAGAAACCTTCAACTTCCAGATGCGTTGCTAGGCCAGGTAAGTCCTGAAACCCAGAGGGGCCAGCCTCTCCAAGAACATCAACTAGTTCCATCCCCCTCTCCCATATGATCAACACCCCTTGCCAACATGAAAAAGTTAGAATGGACATAGCCCAAATATCCCTAAAGATTGGGAGAAGGATCAAAGGAGAAGGTGGAGTTATAATAGAGAAGACAGGATTTAACAAATGAGTGTGACTGCTAAACCATTATATTGATATTTCTTTTAGTCTCCAGTGTCTTGGAGCAGCTAGAAGGAAAAGCCTAAAATTGTGGAACTGTAACCCATACCAAGCTGTGAAATCTGTTCTATAGCTAACTGTTCCAGTGTGCTGTGAAATTTATTGCTTTTTGTATATATGTTATAGTTCACAATAAAAAAAGTTAAAAAAAAAAATGAGTTGATGGTCTATGACCTGTCTGCCTTTGTCCTACAGGGAGAGAAAATGAGTCTATGGTAGGGGCAGGGAATGAGGGCAATGGGTTTCAATGTCAGCATCAGAAGACCTGGGTTCTAACTTTCTACTGGCTATATGACTAGAAAGTGACAACTCTTCTTCTGGCTTCAGTTGGACTAGTGTACTACACTTCTTTCCAGTTCTAACACCAAAGGCCATTATGAGGAGTAACAGGTGTAACAATAAGGGCTTAAGCATTTGTTGGGCAAATATTGAATGAATCCTAAGCAAAAAACAATTCAAACCTGGGCAAGTCAATCATATTTTGGGTAAAAGTTATAAAATTATATGACCTTGTTATAAATTAATGTCAATACTTTTTATACATACTCACTCACAGACCAGTGATTAAAAACTGAGGACTCTGAGAGGCAATTGGAGACAAGGAGCCAGGCTTGGGGGTGGAGGAATAGGCAGGAGAGTGTGTGTGTTGGGGAGTGGTCCACAGGATTTCTACACATTTACATACAATTACATGGATGTCTGACAGCTGTCGGAACCAGCCTGGTTTGTTTATTTGTTTTTTCATGTCATTAGTTTTTTAAATACTGAGCTCATTTCCATAACTGATTTCCCCATTCTCTCTGCAGCAGCAGGAGACCCTAGGACTATTCCCATTTTTACCACAGCCTAACTGGGCAACCTTGGACAAGTTACTTTCAGCCCTCATGGCTTCAGTTTCTTTTCCTTTAAAATTGAAGTAAACACCTCTTTCCAACTGTAGGAATAAAATGAACTGAATGGAGGGGAAGTCCTCCTGGGAGGCTGGCTGGGATTCCTGTTTTCACCCTCTCCCATACCGGGAGAATGACGACAGTTGCCCACCTGAGGCCTGGACCTCCATGATGTACTGGTGCAGATCCTGGCCCTGCTGTATGACCTCAAAAGTCATGTTGTTCATGGCCAGCTTCCGCTCAGTGTGGCGCTGCAGCCGCTGCTCCGCCAGTGTCAGATCCTCCGTGTTGAAGTCATTCATTTGCAGGAGTAAGTCCTCATTCCAAGCATCTAGTTCTGCTGTCACCTGTGAGGACAGAACCATCAGTACAGGATCCCTAAATCCACAAGAGACAGCTAGGTCGAAACTCACAATCCTGGGCCCTTGTCACCTAACCCACCCCTCAGGCCAGCTTCTACTTGGCATCTCTTTGACCCTATCACATTCTAGCAATATTATTATGCACCCACTTATACATGTCTTTAAAAGTGTTTCCCATGTGTTTTTATATCTGTAGCATCAGTAAAGAGACATCAGTAAATGTGGAAATGATAAATTGCAGTTTATGAATTACAGTGTATAAAGTTTTGCATACCCCATACCATCACAAACCAATGAGACAGGGAGGTTCACTTTATAGAAAAGGAAGCTGACTCTCACTCGACAGATGTAGTAATTTGTCCAAAGTTCACCTTGCTAATGAGGGGCACAGCTGCAGACATAGGGCAGTTCTACTGACTGCAAAACTTCCGTCCATCATTCCACAACTTTTGCTCTCAAAAAACGGTCATAATTAGATAAGCCCTTAGAAATGAAGTATCTACTCTATATCGTCTCAAGAAACAGAAACTGAGGGTTAGAGAAGTCCAGTAAATGGTTATACAGTCAGTTTTGAAGAGCCAATGGACATCATCAAACCCAGGGGTCCTGATTTGGGTGCCTGTTTTTTTTTTTTTGGCAGAACTCTCTATTACAAAACATCCTATTTTGCAGAACTCTCTATTATAAGGCTAATAACTGAAAATAGTGACTAAACAAAAGGGTAGACATATGTCATACCTCTAGAAATTGAAACATTATAATCTATTGAAAGGGAATGATCCCAGTGAACACTGAAGCATATAATGAACGGAAACACTGCCCTAAAATGAATTTGCAAATTGTTCACTGTTCTATACCTTAACTCATGACTTCCCTTGGTGTACTCTCAGTTCTCTGCAGAGACTGAGTCATATACTTCCTCTACAATTTCTGCAATAATTCATAGAATACAAACTCAGAAACACTTACTGAATTGGCTAGTAATCCCACTATGTGAATCAAAACGAAAACCTTTCTAAAGTGGTTTTCTGCTGTTATCTCATGCTGCTCCCACAACACTGTGAAAGCAATAGCATGGGTCCTGTCCTTCTCTTTTCACAGAAGATAGAAACCAAAGCCTCACCCCAGGTCGCACAGCTGTAGTGTAGCAGAGGTAGCCCAAGTGCAAATCCCAGAGCCTGCTTTAGGGATTTCCATTATGCCAGGTCTCATCCCAGCTGGCATGTGGCATAACCTTCCCAGCTCCCAAACACTGTTACTCCCGGAGCATCAGGGGACAAAGTGGGCTGGGAGACTGGCTCCAGGCAATTGGAAGATGGCATCCTTACATCCCATACACACTGGGATGGGAGAGGCAAGGAACCCCTCAAGAGGGGCACAGGATTCTTTTTTTAAATTTTTATTAACAATGAAAGTTTTCTTTAAGCAAAATATAAACAAATGAAAGTACAGTTACTTTTTTTGAAGCAGAGGTGGGAAAATATAGTAATACTGCCTTCATTACCCCAGGTTCCCACCTCACACTCCCATAGCCTCTTAGGTCAATTCACGGATCTACTGGGCTTAGTGAGAAAACCCAGTATCTACTTATTGTGGGAAATCACTGGGTGTTCTGAGAACTGGCAGGCTGGCAGGCAAATAGGTTCTTGTTGTAGCCCTGCCCTTGAAAAACACTAAATTCTCTAACTAGAGAAAGGAATTAACTTGAGGGTACTAAGAACAGTAATAACAATAATTTATCTTTATAGGACTAGGCCTTTAACTATATTTTTTCCTGCCTGAATTTCTGTTTTCCTCTCTCTCCTTTTATTTGTCATTTTTACTATTTTTAAGTGTACAATTTATTGGCATTAATTACTTTTACAATTGTTCTATCATCACTACCTCCCATTTCTAAAACTTTTTCATCACCCCAAATTGAAACTCAACCCATTAAGCAATCACTCTCCATTTCTGCCCCCCACAGCCCCTCA
The DNA here is from genome assembly GCF_023851605.1 of Tamandua tetradactyla. Lineage (NCBI taxonomy): Eukaryota > Metazoa > Chordata > Mammalia > Pilosa > Myrmecophagidae > Tamandua > Tamandua tetradactyla. The sequence continues at coordinate 20,683,182 of NC_135336.1, forward strand.
TAACTCCTAATTTACTTTCTGTCTCTATGAATTTGCTTATTCTAGCAAAAATATTGAGTGGAAATATACAATATTTGTCATACTGTGTCAGGCTTATTCCATTTAGCAATAATCCTTTCTGTACTGTTTTAATTGAGGTATAATTTACATAGCAAAAATTCACAGATTTTAAGCATTCAGTTCCAAGTTTTGATAATTTTATACACTCCTGTAACCACCATCCAAAACAAAATTTAGAACCTTTCCATCACCCCAGGGAGTCCACTTATGCCTCTTTCCAGTCAATCCTTGCCCCCCACTCTCTTAGGCAACTACTTTCTGTTTTCCGTTACTACAGATTAAACTGTGCCAATTTTTGGATTTCATATAGATGAAATCTTAGGTATACACTCTCTTCCTTCTTTTGTTCTACATGCTGAATTTAAGATTCATCCACGTTCTTGCATGTATCAGTAATTGATTCCTAGTTTCTGCTGAACAATATTCCACTGTAGAGTTACACTATAATTTATTTATTCATTCTCCTGATGGTGAACTTTTGGGTTGTTCTAGCATTCGGCTACTATGAATAAGGCCACTGCCAAAATTACTGTGCAAGTCTTTCTGTGCCCATAGGTTTTCATTTCTCTTAAGTAATTACCTGGGAATGGAATTGCAGGGTCATAGAGTAAGTGTATATTTTAAGTTTATAATAAACTATTAGAGAGAGAGTTCTTCAAAGCAATTGTAGCATTGTACATTCCTAATAGCAATGTATGAAAGTTCCAGTTGCTCTACATCCTCATCATCATTTGGTATTGTCAGTCTATTTAATTTTGGCTGTGCTAGTGGGTGTGAAGTGATATCTCATTAGGCTTTTAAGTTTTATTTCCTTGATGACTAATGATGAGCACATTTTCATATGTTTATTGGCCATGTGTATACCTACTTTTGCACTGTGTTTTTTCAAGTCTTTTGTCCATTTTTTTAAAAAACTGGGCTGTCTTTTTATTGATAATTTGTAGGAGTTCTTGATACATTGGAGATACCAGTCCTTTATTAGATAAACTGAAAATAGCCAAAAGCACAATTTTTAGTCTAATCCCTCGCCTACAACCTAAGAGAAATTAGAATAAAATGAAGCCAATAGACATCAAAGGAAGAATCTGCCTTTTCTCTCTATTCTATTTTTGTTTTGTTTTCATGAAACAGAGTCTGTGAAGTCCCATGGGTCTGTTTTTTTCAAGAGAATCCAGAGGGTCCCAAGGCCAGGAACTGACGAAGTATAAAGCCGGTTCCTGCTACAAGGGTGCAGGGTGAGAGAGCTGAGGTGCGTCAGTTGGGATGGTGGGGCTCAGAGATCAGGTACCTTGGGAATTTGAATCAAAATTGGGTGTGAAATATGTTCAAGATTCCACTGTGCTTCTATATTCTTTTATTTCCCCTTTCCTAGCCTTTTCTACTCTCCCCACCTGGCACTGTTATGCTGAAGAGCCCAAGTCTATTATGAAACTTTAAATAGATAGTTATGCCTGAAGAATGAGCAGCTCAAGGGGCTACTCAGCAGAACAGTCTATCTCCTAAGGCTGCCCTCCCCCTGGGTCTAAATGCTCTTTACTCTCTCTCTGATTTGCCCTTCCCATTTCTTTAAGCCCTGATGCCCAGAGCCTGCAATTAGTCTGATTTGCTTGTTTTTAAAGTTTACTGGGCATTTTCTGATTCCTCACAGGAGGTCTTTTGTTTAATGTCTCCCCTCCACCTTATTTCTGGGGTTGACATACAGCAGGTTTTCAGACCTGAAGTTTACCTCTTTGCTAATGAACAAACTAGGTTTCCAGCCTTATCTTATGCTCTTATAAGAACCAAGGCAGTTGATTTACTTGCTGACCCCATGAATTAGTTCTGTATAACCAAGCCTCCTTCTCCAGTCCCATAACCCTGAAATGATCTTGTCCCTCCTCTTGGTCTGTTCAAGTCCAAACCACCCTTTTGCACAAATAACTTCAGGACAACCCCCATACCCCCAGACCCAGATATTTTTCTCTGGCCTATCTCATAACATGGCATGGGTTAGGTTATTAATACAGAGACAAGATTGTAAAAAGAAAAACCTTTTATAACCACTTCAAATCTATATAATTCAGCAGGATTAATTTTAAAAGGGGGAATTTTAGATTGTATATATGTTACTAGAATAAAAAAATAAAAGAAAAATGAACCACAGAAGTATACAAAACAATGAACCCTAATGCCAACTATAGATGAACAGTTAATAATGTAATTATAATAATACTGTTTTATCAACTGTAACAAAGTTACCATACTATGCAAAGTATTAATAAAAGGGAAAACTGCATGTGTGAGGGAGGTAAACAGAAACTCTGTATTTTCTGCATGAGTTTTCTATACACTCACAACTTCTATAATAAACAATAAATTGGAAGAAAAGAAAAACTTTGGCTAGGGTATTAATTTGGTGACTTGACTCCATTTGGGAAAGAAATCTGAGCAGAATATGCTGAGGGTAGAAACCAGGGCTGGAACCAAATCAATGGTGGAACACAAGGTACCCACGGGCATTCAGCCTTCAATCAACCAACTTTGCTTTTCCCTTCACTCAGTTAGCTCCATTTCAGCTCCCGGCCTGCTCAGTTCTCCTCTTGGCTCCAGTGATCTCTATTTCATTTATTCTTCAGGGTTAACTGGAGTATTGGGATATGATGACCTCTTTGAGAGATATACTGGCAATACTTCCATTCTAACAAATGTCTACTCTAGAGAACTCATGAGGGAAATCTGAGATGCAGTTAAAAGGAAATTTAGAAAAAGTAAGAGGCAGTAGGAAATGAAAAGGCTTCTTCTCATTTCAAAAAGAAGCCCAAGACCTCATTGCAAGATGAGATTCCCTCAATCCAGCATTCTGCTGCCAAAATCTGACCAATGGAACTTGATTGAGCAGACACCTTGGGTTTTGTCATCAGAGAATCCTCTCTATTGATTCTTCTCATTTTCTGAGCCTTGCCCAGTATTTAAGTGGAGAGAAATACTTTTCTCCACCCTCCATATGTTTTATTCTGTATTTGCCTGAACAAAGTCACCTGCTCCCTTTCTTCCTGCTTGTATTGAACTTCCTATGGTAAATTCCCATAAACCTAACTCTTTATTATCACTTGCAAAGTTGGAAATCTCATGGGTAGCCCTTTTCTTTAGATCATTTTTAGAGGCTGATGGCAATGATGGTGATGATAACCATGAGAAAGATGATGATATGGTTGAAGATGATAATTTATCTTAAATTGTGAATTTATCAGAGAATAAATAATGTATTAAGCACTGAATGACTCTCTTGTATTTAATCTCACGACAACCTTAGAAGGAAATGAAGGCAGAGAGAAGTCAGACAATTTTCTCCATGTTCTCTGAGCTAGTGAGCGGCAGAACTGAGCATTGAACTCCAAAGTCTAATGCTCTTAACTATGGTGTTATGTCAGTAAGGCTGGTCCCAGAATTGATTTGGGGGCTAGCCTTGTCTTTATTTTCATTTCAGAGAAGTGCCCATTTTATCTTTCCCCATGTTTTCATCTTCATCTTCTTCAAAAAGAATAATATCTCAGTTTTCTTCACTTCATATGAAACTTTTAAATTAATTGTGTGTTCTCTGAGCAGAGCAGTAATTTAAATGTATGTTTATGGTCTCACATAAATGTCATACATAATTTACCTTTGCAAGAAAATATACTGCCTTACCCCAGCTAGGGTACTTTTTACTTAAGAGTTTCCTAATTCTATTTTTTTCTTTTGTTTTTTTTTTTGCAATTGACTCTGCCAGATTGCTTAGTATAAAAGTAGTATTAACCTATTTAAACTTCTCTGGTTCACCAGGGGCCTTTCTCTTAAAAAGGAACACATCTGCAATCCCATATTGGGGTATGAACAGATGGACTAAAGCTGCAGCACAGAGCAGCAACTTGTCCTCTTAGGGGTTCTCTTACTCTATGGCAAGGAAGAAAAAATCCCTTTAGTTCCTACAACAGCTGCCCTGAATGAACACTCAGGGATCTCCTATTAGAACTCAGTGATAAATTAAGGGAGAAATCATAGGCAAGGGGAAGATAGGATATTTACTGCTTAAAATCTAGAAGCAAACACATGTAAGAAATGAACATGTATAGCAAATGGTAATAATACTAGTAACAATACCAACTACAATGTACTGGACGCTTATTAAGTGTTGGGAGCTCTGTTAAGAATGTTATATTTATTAATTCATTAAATCCTCAAAATAACCCTATGGGCTAAGAACTATTATTATTATTATTATTTCCATTTCTCAGATGAGGAAACTGCAGCTTCAAGAGGCCTTTAAGTAACTTGCCTAAGGTCATGCAATTAGTAAAGCTGGTGAAACAGGTTTCCAACCCAGGAAGCCTAACTCAAAATACTACACAATCATTGCACTATACTGCCTCTCAGCAAATGGTGCTTATATATATTAGTTAACAATACATATGTTGCATATATTAAGGTCCAATCCCATTCCAGCTAACAGTGGGAAGGAAAGGTCCAGGCATTTCATTGTGATGGGATGCTACTGTAATGCATGGGCTGCCAATTGCAAACAAGACATCTTTCTGTTTAATAATGTCATCATTTCTATTAAAATAAGAAAAATGAAAGCCAAATATTCTCCAATGACCTAAAAGTGCTAGATGATAAGAAAGACATGTTACATCTAAAGGAACACTCCTTGTTGGAAGAGCTATTCTATTTATAAAAGATTTGTGTATTGACATAGGCTACCACTGTAAAAATAAAATAGGTGGTCATAGTTATTTACTCTGTTTGCTCAGTTGCTTTCTGTTAAGCAATTTATAAGATGATGAGATAATTGAATTCTAACATAGATTATTTTTAAGGTATAAAAGCATTTCCCTTTGCTTTAGAAGTATATAAATCTGAAGTGTTAGAATATTTAAGTAGATATATTGAGACCTATGGGGGATCACACTAGAATTTTCCAGAAAATCAAAGTGAATTGGAATTGAAGAAATCCATTTGGTTGTTCTGAATTTTGTGCAACATAATGTAAGAACAATTACAGCAAAATGCTGTAATTGATGACTTCCAACATTCCATTACCTAATTTCTGATCCACCTGGATAATTTGATAATTTTTACTGCCAATTTCATATTATTTTCTTCACTAGTATCACGATTAAAACTGAGGTGTTTGAAATAATCATGACTTCATTGATTAACAGAGTTGGAGGTGACCTTGAATGGTTATTTTGTCCAAATAGTTGCCTCTTAATCAATCTGAGACTTGCAAGAATATAATCTGTTTTCAAAAGATCTCCCCTTTGCTGAAAGCTCCAACAACACATATTGCTTACTCATTCTAGTACCTAACAATGCTTGAGTGTCTGGAATGGTTATTCCTTCTGTGTAAACTAAATACTTTATGCCACAGCTTACATTGCTTCCTTCTACTTCATCCTTACCAAAAGCTCTCAAACAGACTTCATTTCCTCTCTTAATATAATTACTATGTCAATGTAGTTGAGGCATGTTACAAATATGGAAAACAGAAAGGCTTTTGCAGAGTCTGAATTGTGTCTCTGGAAGAAAAGGTTAGGAAACTGGACTGGATGATGCCTTAGATGTTCCACAGCCAACACAGCGACAGTATGGGCTAATGGTCTGTGTCACCTTGAGAAGCTCCAGTGAAGGACTTTGCCTGACCTGGCCAACATTTCAGTCACAGTGTTGACAGCAATAACAAATTTAAATTTAAATTTATTAAGTTTAGCTGAAGAACTAGACCAAAGAAAGAACACAAATGTTGAGAAAGAAAAATAAAAAAAAGTTCAGGTTGAAATTTTAAGTTTAATATTTAAGGTTTTTTTTAAAGAAGTGTATTAGAAGCATTTACCTTGAAAAACAATCAGGGGCTTTTAAGAGACCACAGGCCAAACCAAGACAGTTTTTGAAGCCACTGAAAAGGCTAATACTACATATTGTACAATTCTATTTTTATGAAATATTCTCCCTAGAGAAAGAAAGTAGACTTGTGGCTGTGAGGGGCAGGGGGTAGGGGGGCAGGGGGAGTGACTACTTAACGGATACAGAGCTTCCGTTTGGGTAACTAGACAGTGGTGACGTTTGCATAACAGTGTGAATGGACTCAATGCCAATGAATTGCAAACTTTAAAACTGCTTAAGTGGTAAGTTTTACGTGATACATACTTTACCACAATAATAATAATTTAAAAAGGCCAATATTTCTTGGGGCTGCACTAGTGTCCTGATGTAGAGAAGAACGGGTCATGGGAAATGGCAATCCCTACTGAATGCTGTGCTACTCATGTCACATCCAGATTATACATTTAGGCAGGCCATGGCTAAATTCAAGTCCCCTCAGCAGAGTGCAGCCAGGAGAGTTAGGTATCTGGAAACCGTGTCTTATCCAGAAAGAGGTGAATAAATTGAGGATATGAACCACAGAGAAGAACTGATTAGAAGAAATCATCACGGAATTTTGAGAGTCAGAGGGGACTACAGAAATAATTTATACAATCTTACCACTTTTCAGATAAGGAAAAGGCAGCCTATTATAACCATCTTCAAATATTTTTAAGGCTGGCCCCCAATAAAAGAGGGTGTGGATTTGTTCTTTTGTTCCAGAGAACAGAACGAGGCCCAAACTGTAGAAGGGTGGAGATTTTGGTTCAATTCAGTTTTGAAATCCTGAGCTCCCTCCTTTCATCCGTTCCCCAACCCTGACATCTGGACTCTGAATATACTTCGATTTAGGCTGGAGGGTATCCTCCAGGGATGTCAAATACTTGTCATCAACTTTTACCTATCTTCCAGGAATAAACTCTTTGGGAAATCTTCCATGGCCTGATTATGGTCTCACTGTACCAGAAGCGTCTCTATCATACAATTATCACATTGTATGATAATTCTCTGTTTCTCCCCAGCTAATCTGTACCCTATGGACAGGGACGGTTTGTACACTCAAAGCCTAATAGAAGTTTCTGGTACATAATAGGTGCTCATTAAATGTTTATTGAGTTAAATTTCTATACAGGATGAAAGACTGAACTGAATGACCTCTTCCAAATATAAGGGCTAAGAGCTTCTCCATAATTCTAGTTATAGAGTTGAGATCACTGATAAGTTATAATTACCCTTCTCTTCTCTAGGCTGAATTTTCTTCCTTGAAGGCCATTTCTTTCTAGTCTCAGCCTGGCCTCAACATATCTTAATATGAACCCCATAGATTTTTAGTTGGATATTCCATTCCTTACTCAGGTTAATTACTTGGACATTTATTCAAGTTAGTTTTCAGGTACACAGAGCAAACTTTAATTGTGATCTCACGGGCCATATGTTTCTGAAAGTCCCTTGTTTAGACTATCTTTCTTGGTGTCACTTCGAGTACTTTCCAACAAGGGTATGCCCATCTAAGGGTATGCCCAAAATGATCCACTGATAATAGAAAGAAAAACTCTCTCTACATAAATAAGCATATGTGTGTTACATGCACGCACATTTTACAAACCTATAAGAAAGGTATTAAGTTTCACAAGGCTGACACTAGTAGATACGCTTCTGTGCCTCACTCTGACCACACTGCTGACAGCTTTATGCTGTGGTGGAGAGGCCTGAGGGAAGTGGGGAGCACCACTGTTCAGAGAGGTGACTGTGGTCCATTTATTCAACTGCTTCCAGCATGTCTGAAATCATTGCTCTTTTCATGTGTCCAGTTAAACGGATTAATCTATTATCTAGTTTTAACTAAACTAACCTTCACAAAAAGACACATGGCTTAACAAGATTTCTGCAAAGAAAATGCAGTTTGAAGACAATGCTATGAAGAAAGCATAACTGGACACTTCTGCTCTGAGCTCTTTGACAGTCATGCTATGGGGATAAACAATGACAATCTAATCAGATCTGTCAGTAAAATCAGTCAAAAAATAATTGGCAATGATCAAGAAAAGTATTTTAAATCTGGAACCACAACCTCTAACAAAAAGGCTAAACCTCACCCTCAGGGCATATTGCGTTTACATTAGTCAATGATAGTAGAATTTATAGATAATGTATAAACAAACAAATATGCATAGATAGGGGTTGTAAGTTCAAAAATTTAATTGATAGGGTGCACAATCAAAACAGTTTGAACACCAGTGGTCTAGTTTTGCTTCTAAAAATGTTTTTAAAATTTCTTTCTAATTACTCTGATTAATTATAGACAACTTGGAAATGCAAGAAAGCATTACAAAAAGAAAGAAAAAAAACCACCCATATTGTTACCACCACTGTAATAATGCAAATAAACATTATTAGCATTTAGTGAAGTTTTTTTTTCTCTCTCTCTCATAACCAGTTGATATGTCATTCATAAAGTGAGGCTGAACCTAAAGGAAAAGAACATCATATTCTACTTTGGGCCACTTTGTCTGGTCTTTGCAGTCCAAGAAGGTATTTCTGGAATATAGCTGCAACCCTGGTTTTGAACATCTACCTATCTAGGAAATTTGGGATAATTTTCACTCTTTGGGGCGGTGCCCTATGGTCTCATTTCAGGTTTTACCAATATAAATGAGTAAAAAGAGACTGATGTAATAACTAATACCTCTTATGCTATTCTAATTTTTAAGTTAATTAGCTCACCTCAGCCATCAGTGATATGGTTAAGGTGTCATGTTTAGATTCCCCAAATCTTAGGGTAGCAGACCTGCTCTGTCTTTCATAATTCCCCAGAATTTGCAGGATGTCCATCAAATACCTTCCTTTAGGAAAGGACACCACAGCCATAGGTCCTACAATCATAGCCCCTGCCCTGGCATGTGTCAGCTCTGACATGTTTCTCATTTTAGAAACCATCCTCAGTTTTAATACTCTAAATCTTTTCTAGAGGTTTGCTTTTTCATCTACACAGTTAAACACTGCTGGTATTTGAAATAATCTCAACCTCTGACAATCTGACTTGCAGCAGAGCTTTTCCATGAAGTTGGCAGGACTTCAATTTCTATAAAAGACTAAATACAACATTTTTCCCAAGTTTGGGCCCTGCCCCCCCCCCCCAAAATGGAAAACAAGAACTCATCTGAAACTTGGTTGTCACTGCCTAAACCAAATAATGCACAATCAAATCAGTATTCTTATCTTCTTTGTTTTATTAGCCCCTCACACTATTTCTCCACTTTTACTTGACTGCATATGGAGTTGTCCGAGTTGCTGTGCATTGCTTGGGTTGCGGGAGCGGGGAGAGGGGGGGAATGGGACAAGTTGGTGTTACACATACAAAAGCTGAAGAATGCAAATATTATAATTTCAATATGAAGTTCCTCCATTGCTACATTTAAATAAGATGCAACTTAAAATATTTGAAAAAAATATTTTGTAAAAGACATTTTCTGCAAATGCTTTGGATTGTTTTTCAGGAACGAAAATGGATTTGCCCAGAATCCCAGAAGATGAGTTCACCCTAGTATTGCCTCCAGCTGATGGCAGGGGTGCAATTCAAGGCAAAGTGAAGCTAAACCAGCAATCCTGACCTCAAAACCATGGCTACTTGGGTGTACAGGTGGTTCAGTGGTAGAATGCTTGCCTTCCATGTGGGAGATCCAGGTTTGATTCCTGGACCACGTACCCAAAAGAAAAAAAAAAAAACAGAAAAAACCCACGGCTACTTAATCAAACATCTAAACCCTCAGATTGCTTCTTCTCTTTAAGCATTTTTGATGTGGACCTGGAATGATGGAAGAGTAAGTAAAGAATACAGCAGCAAACAAAACCCACTAACATAATTTCCCCTATGGATATATTCAGTCCCAATAGGAGAACTGGAGCTAAGGGATGTCTGGGGGTTTCCTGAGGCTGGACCACTGTAATCAAATGTAATCTCTATTTATTTTTGTAAGTCTTATTCCAAATTACTAAGGAATATTAACTAATGCCCTTTCTTTTCCTCTCTTTATTACCTTCATCATCTTTATAAAGTTCACCATATTAGTTTTTTGCTATGTGCCGATATCTCTCCTTTCACATTGGCATTTTAACTGTTCTTTCAATATATGTTTTAATACCACTTTCCACCTGAAATCCTTTTGAGTGTAGAGTCAAAGAATATTATAAATAAATAGCACAGATAAACTCACCTAAACTTATGGGAATCCTTAGGAAAAATAATTGAGATCTAGATTTGAAGACCTGCCTTTTTCTTTGTTTCAGAAATTGCCCAGAAGCACCTTTTAGAACCTGAAATATTATTAAGTAAGAAATTATAAAGGCTCCCAGGGGAGGCAGGGGTAGATGTGTGTTTATAAGGGAATGATCTGAAGAGAATAAGTGATAGGAAGATAGCTACCAATTTAGAATTGCTCTTCTTTTACATTTTGGATTTTCAATGTAATCCCATTTGGTCCTGGAATTGAAGAAAAAGACAACCGGGGCCAGGGCAGTTCTTTGCTCCTGAGTCTTCCAAAAGAATTGGGATACTGGAACTTTAAAAAAATTTTAGAAATAATTTTATTGCCAAACCAGTTCTATGCAAGTTTCCACAGATACCGTTAGGAGGATCAGTCCTCAGAAACCCAGAGGCACCAACTCTAGGGAGACGGTCAGAGAGCAAGACAAAGTTAACAAGAAATAGTGGGTAGAGAATTGCTTTTTCCTCCTGCCACACCAGCCGGGAACACAGAAAAGTCACTGCCTTTAATTTCACTCTCTGCTATCCCTGAAAAAGACAGTGTCTTAGGTATTGGGTTCTCTTCATACCCCACAAGCCCTACTGGCATAGTGTTAGTTACCAGTTCAAAATAATAATAAAATGTGGATACAATGTGGGGGCAGACATTACTAGTTGATATCACAATGGGGACATAAATATATAGCACATCCAATTCTGACCAGTGAAAAATGAACAGGAATCTATGAGATGGACCAACAAATGGCCCTAGCACAGGCTTAATTTCTTAACAGACAGAAAGAAAACCTAGGAAACAAGTCTTCCTTCCTTCAGCTACCAACTTCTGGCTCTGTGTGATTTCATGTAAGCCCTGATCTAATTGTAACACCTACCTACCTGCAAATACATAGAATTCAATGATTCTATCTCAGTCATCAAACAGCCAACTCTACGGTCCTTCAAGAACCAAAGTATCAAGTAAGAGTCTAATGAACAGCAACAAAAAACTTCTCAATGAGGTAATCCCTTGACAGAAGGCAAAAGAGAGGGTACTGCCTGGAAAGAGGGATGGGAAGGAATATAACATAGTGGAACACGAATTTGTTGATTTCTAAAAATGCATCCTCAAGGCTACTGCTCTCTAATCCCCTAAACTACTGCCCCACCCCTGGAAACAGGCCACTCCTCAGGCCTCCCCAGCATCCCACCCGACCCTTCCACCTCTATCTCTACCTCAATGGTATACTGTTCAAAGATGCGCAGCTGCAGGAAGATGTCCAGCTTGATCTTGCGCTCATGGAATAGCTCCTCCATCTGTACTTGGGCGTCGTCAAGCTGCTGCAGCACCGTTTCAATGTGGCTGATGGAGCTACTATGGGGCGTCTTGTTATTGGACACAGCTGAGTCCCTGTGGCAGAGTGGGGAGAAAAAAAGGCAGGGGGGCTTGCCACGTTAAAAGTAACAGAGGAGGAAGGAGACCTCCATCATCTGAGCAAGGTGGATGGGACAGTTAATCTATAGACATTTATCACACTCACAGTGGTAATCCTGGCACTATCTGCTCAGTAGGTGAAATTAATTTGCATGTATCCTCTTTTTAACAATACTGTATTTCCAACACTAGCTGCTTTCCTATTCCTCAGACAAAACTGCAAAAGGAATCAAATGAAATAATGTGCAGGAAAGGGCTCTAAAAAGCAGAAAATATTAGAGAAATGGAATGGTTCCACACATACATACAGTCTAATATGTATGCTTTTAGAACACACACATGTTATATCACAATACATAAGAGCTGACAAATTAAATGCACATTAAAAGCCCTTCCTAGTTTACCTCAAAGGATTGTTGTTAAAATGAGATGAGATCCCAGTGGATAAAAGTATTCACATACTTTACAATGCTATGCAAAAGTTATGGAAGATGTTAAGTTTTAAGCTATAGTTTCAAAGAACTGGATTGACAAACATGAATTAAGTCCCAGCTCTGACATACATGAGCTGGTGGCCTTAGGAAATCAGCCCTCTGATCCTCATCTGTAAAGTAGGCTTCATAATCCTTGCCCTTCTCATTTCACTATCTACTATAACATAAGACAGTGCATGTGAAAGTGCTGTATGTCCAGTAGCGTGCTTTAGGAACAACGATTAATTCTGAAAGGGTACAAGTGGAAGTGCTGAGTGTTCTGTCACATGGGACAAAGAGTAAAGACTAACCATGATGGGCTGGGACTGACAACCAACAAAGGATTTGAAGAGGAAAAGTTCTGATTTGGGGGTTTGAAGAAAAGGGTGAACTCAGCCAAGTGGATGGAAGGGGGCCACACTTTCTGGGCAGAAAGTCTATATAAAAGTAGTGGTGGATTTGGGACAGAAACTAGAATACAAGTTATCCAAGGCTGGGGTGGGGATAGGGAGTGGGAAGTTAATGCTTAATTGGTACAGAATTTATGTTTGGGATGATGGGAGAGTTTTGGTAATGGATTATGGTGATGGTAGCACAATATTGCGAATATAATTAACACCACTGCATTGTATATTTGAAAGTGATTAAAATGGAAAATTTTAGGTTATATGTGTATGTATATATATATATATATACACACACACACACATACATACCAGAACAACATTTTTTTTAAAGGTAGTGGTGACACATTGAAGAGGGGGACCAAGACTGGCCTGCTCAGATAAGTGAGGTGGTAGTAAGACCTACAAAGAGATAGTTATAATAGGAAGACTTTGAGATTAAGAAGTTTAGATTCTGTAGGGCCTTCTGTAAGGTAAAGTCCTAAAATGTGAAATAAATGGGCTCATTCATTATCTTGTGACATCTTGGCTTTTTATACAATTTGAGAAACTAGAGGGCAAGGGAAAATCTTCTCATCAGTGGAATTTCTGTAAGCTTTTCCATTTCACTCCCATCCACATCAGATCCTTTTAGCCTATTTGTTTCCAAAGCAATGATTTCTGAGCTTACACGACCTATCTCTGAGGAGTGCCTAAGGCTGGTGTGTCAAGCCCCTCTCCTATCATTCAGAGAGCTCCCCACTCCTGCCTTCTCATCCTGTCCTATTTGGGCATGAAGTAGGCATGGTCCCTACCCCACCTGGCTACCCATTGTATGGACACCCCCAATTGGGCATAAGGGCATAAGAGATGTACTCAACACTATGCTTTATGTGTTTTGGGGGGGATATGATTCATTCTTTCTGACTGCTCTTCTCACTCTCTCTCTAGCACACAGCTTCCAGAAGGGAAAGAGTGATATCTGACCATTCTGTAAAGCACCAATGTCAGTGTGACATTTACTAGGAATAGGGGAGATGATGCAGAAATTACTGTAAGCAGTTCCATGATGAGTGCCAGAAGAATCATGGAGATCTAGAGAAGATATGTTTCTTGTGTGTATGAATAATCCTGCCAATGTTCATCTTTTACTTTTTCTTTTTCTATAAATTGGCCTTGAAGTCAGGGAGAAGAGCCTATGCTGAAGTCAGGCTAACAGAGGGAAGAATAGGCCCCAGTGTTCTCAGCTACACACCTGTGGTCCTCTCCAGAATACATGGAACTTAAACTTGCTGAACAGGCAACACCCACACCATTGCCAAAACCAGCTTTGAGAAACTTAAGCCCCTTGGCCTTGTGTAATGTTGGCAGATGCTAAGAGCAAGTGACATCTACATAGGCCCAGCCCCACAGAAAGAAGCCAGCCAAGCTTGTGAAAAGCATTTGGAGAGATAACACAAGACTGTCACAAAATTCTTGAGCTGACAGTGCACCTACAGTGAATCCCCTTAATTACACAGATAAAGCAGCTGAGGCCCAGATTGGTGAAGTGACTGTCCACTATTTGGAGTTTTCTTTGGAAGCAAGTGACAGTGGAGTTTCCAAGGCGAGCAGACAGAGCTGTCATGTGTTGTATATTTATGAAGTTGAATTGGGGGAAGAAGGAAAAGAGTCTGTCTTGTTAGTATGCAGCAAGAGGATCCAGAACAACTCTTGTGTGTGTTTGGAATAGAAATTATTAATTTCCAACAACTCCTGTGTGTGTTTGGAATGGAAATTATTCATTTCTAAAACAAAACATGCGAGGGCCTCCTAAAGGTAATTTTTCATTGTTTATTTAATTGGGCAACTGGTATGGGGTAAAAGCCCTCATCAACTGAAGTAATTCCCTCAGTCCTCAGGGCTAGCCTGGGACTTGATGAGATTGTTTCTGTCCAGGGCTGGCAAAAGTCCCAGCACTCAGTGATTTGGGGAGAGGGAAAAGTCCCCGCAGGCAGACATCATTAGCACCATCAAATCCTATTTAGACAGCACCTGGGCACAGGGCTGGTTGCTGAGGGCTTGCTCAAGGGCTCATGACACTTTTATCTGAGGAGTCAGTGCCTTTGACAGGGACAGGAAATTATATATTGATGCTAACAGACAGGAGGCAATGGTATGGGTAATCCTAAGTGAATATAAGGTTTTAGATAAGATTTTCCTTCTTAATTATGTTTGCTTAGGTTGATACAAAAATTTTATTTTCTGGGCAGGACAATGGAAGTGTGAAAAGGCCACAAGTGAATACTGGGGCACTGAATGTGACAGCATGCACACACTCTCTACATCAGCAAAGGGTCACATTTTACAGTTGGGGCATGGGAGTTCAGAGTTCAGCCTAAGGTTAGATGCCAAATATTCTGTAATGGCCATTTCTCCACATGGCAAAATAAGCCATAATTCTTAATGTAGATATTATTTATTTATTGTTACACAACATATAGAATGATAAATAATTCTCTGAAACATTGGAACACTTCCATATATCATTTCATTTCAAACTCAAGTTAGGTATGGTGGCAGGTATTTTTACATCTTACAGATGGAGACACTGACACTCACACAAGACCATGAAGTTGGTGGTGGCAGAGTCGAGACTGGGACATGACTTATCTTTCTTCTAGCCCACGGCATTTCCCACTGGAAAGCACCGCCCATGCTGACCTGGCCTCGCTGGGCTCCCCCAGGGAGGGAGGCGCTGACCTGAGCTGCTGGATAAGGTCTTCGCCTTCTTTGATGACATTGAGCGTGGCATCCAGAGTGGCTGTCTGCTGCTGTTGGAACTGCTTGATCAGCTCCTGGACTGCGTCCACAGAGTCTGCACAGACATCCTCCAGCATCTCCTTCTGAAGGTCTTCCATCCATGTCCACAACTGTGGTGGAGAGAGCAGAGACTCCAGTCAGAGCAAATGAAGAGGTATAACTGGGGCAAGGGCAAAAAAAGCCTGACTGGGGTGAGCCAACCTACCTTCAACCAGTCAGTGCAAGTCAGACCTCCCTGTCTCATCAGCCCACCTATGAGTCAGGTTGTGTTTATATATTTATATTCATTACCCATCTTTGCTAAGTTTACTCCATTAGAGTTGGCATTCCTCAAGGACAGAAGCCACTCTTGACTTTATTTCCTGGTGGTTCAGTGAAACCCAAAGATGTGGTCTTAGAGCAGAGAGATGACTCATCTTTGAGAGACTGGGAAGAACAAGGAAAATATTGAAGACGGGTGAAGACAAATATTATTTAATTTTTCAAAAAGGAGGAAAGGGACGGCTCTGAATGCTGTCCTCGAGGAAGCTAGATGTTGCCTTCTAGAAATTTATCATGATTTTATAAATATGCAGAAAAGATTGTGGAGCTCTATAAGAACCAAATGACTTAGTAAGCACAATGTGGACTATGTTAAAATATTTTGTTCTTTTCAGGATTGCTAAATTGATTAAAAAGATGAATGCTAAAGATGTATCTTATCTTAATCTCAATAAAAGTATAAGACATTTCCCCCCAGGGTATTCAAGATGAAGAAATGTTGAGTGTAGCAGAAAAGCTAAGTATAGAGTTTTGAATATAATAATCACTGAAAATGTTGAGGGCTTGAATTGAATTTCTCATTTATTGATGAATTGAAAAATTAATTTATTGATAGCTGTTTCTCATACTGAAAATAGGTCTCCAGTGGCATTTCACTGGTCTCTACCATTGACTACTGGTATTGAGCATTTTCACAAATGATGAGGGAAAAATCAATCTGGTATTTGCTCTGAAACCAGGAGGTTTCACCTGGCTAGCAGAAATGATAAGCTCAGAACTCTACCAGGAAAAATGCCAGTAGAGAGAGAAAACTGATAGACTGGAAGTCAGAAGATGTGGATTTTGGGCTCTGTTCTTCCCATAACTTGTGGCACCTTTGGGCAAATCAGTCTACACTTCACGTGTAAAAAAGGTTGGGGAAAATATAATAAAATGGTTAGTTACCTTCTGTTTCTAACATTGTATAAGTCTTCCAAGTTAAAAACATGGATGAATAGCTACTTCAAGAAATACTTATTTCATCTGGCTGGTTCTCTATTGGTCAATAACGTTATGGCCTTTGCAATAAGGGATAAAGAAAAGAAACAATAAAAAGAGACAATTTTTTCAAGACTGAGGACAAGTTACACTCTGTTCTTTAGCTAGGAGATGCTCTAGATGTGGCAGGAGAGGTTGGGTTAACAAGAAGATTAATGACCTCTGGAGGTGGCAAATAAGGGTTGTAAAAAATATCCTTCCATGGACAGGTGAGTAATATTTCTGATTCTCAGCTTACTCAAATGAAAAATGAGAAGAATATGATTTCCATGTTTACTTCAAAGATTATGAGCATCAAATGATTTCTTATTAATAATCCATTATTAATAAGCCTATAACATTGTGTTGATCACTTCAGGGAATGCAAACTGTTATTATTCTATGTCCCTGTCATTTAGCAGTTTACAATCTGGTTGCAATGAATTCAGTTGTTTTTTTTTTAAATAAGTTTTTTACTGTAAAATCAAGAAACTAATTTTACAAACCATATAAGCAGAAATACATGTTCTCACAAGTATGAATGTACTTATGGGGTAAAAGAATATTTCAAATCAATATGAAACCAGGAAGTATGGGATGTCATATAGCTTAATGTCACTTCATACTTATGGCTGTAGTTTTGCCTAGACAAAAAACTAGTAGTTAAGTGTGCTAAAATCCTTGGGTGAGAAATACTAGATTTCTAATAAATTATTATACAGTGAGGCAATATAGGACAGTAGTTAAAAATTTCAAATCCCATGTACTAGTTATATAACCTTGGAGAAGTTACCTAACCTTTGTGCATCTCCGTTTTCCTTATAAGTAAAATGGGATAACAACAGTGCTTACTCACAGAGTTGTTGAAAGGATTACAGATAAGTAAATAAACTACAGATAAGTAAATAAATAAAAACAAATATATATTCATGTTTAAAGCATTTAGGAACAGTGTCAAGCATATAGTAAGTGCTATGTAAGAGTTGGCTATTATTATAATTAAAAAATATTTTTCAGGGTGCATGGGTGGTTCAGTGGTATAATGCTCGCCTTCCATGTGGGAGATCTGGGTTCAATTCCTGGACCATGAGAAGAGAGATGGATAAAAACTCTGGACAGGAGCAGGTCATTTAAGAGAAGAAAAATAAATTCAAAGTCTCAACAGAGGATAGGTTTCTGGGAAGGTATTGAGTCTGAAGACTGACTCATTAACGGGCATTCACTGTCACAGGAATAAGAAGGATAGGAAAGAGGTTTATATGTAGCTTAAGGATTTTAAATAATTTTGATTTAAGTACTATCCTTAAACTATTTTAATGGCTTGGAGGTCTATTTTTTTTCCTTAATAAAAACTTGGACACCTCCTGTGTAAGTCTAGAGAAATGCAGCATCATTTCTTTCTGAGGAAATCCACCATGAGACTCTCCCTGCACCAGGTGGTCAAGCAGCTAAATCATAGCGACAAAGATAAAAATTACCAGATAAAACCTGTCAAACAAAAATGAGGTGTCAGCATTGCAAACCTAGAGGTTTCTTAAGAAAGAGTAGGGACTGTGTCTGAGGATAAACCCTATAACTTCTGAAATCAATACTATTAGAAAATTTTATGTTCTCCCCCCACAAAATTCTTTAATTACTGAATTGAAACTGATTTCCCTCTCAGATTTCTGATCTAATATTCAACTAAATTATGAAGAAACTGTTGTTGAAAGTACGGTTAAAACCTACTGCTAAGAAAACCAGGTAAGATAAGGAAATTATAGCCATCGATAAAGCTCAGCCCAAAGGTTAACAGCCTGATAAGGAAAGGGGATACAGTGTCAAGAGAATAAAGTGTTACATAAAAATTGCCAGTGATTGAAAACAGTCTGACTCAGAGTTAGGGAAAGGGACTGCAGCAAAAGAAACAAAGAATTAGTGACATTTTTCTCTCTTTTTTTTTTTTCTGTAGGAAAACAAAATAGAAGGATAGGAGTTCTTGAATGGAATTGAAATTTAGTGCCAATTGAAATTCTTGAATTTGCCCTTGTTTAGCTAGGTCTGAGAGTGTAGGCAAATTACCTTACTTCTCTTGGTTCCACTTCATATTTGATAAGAAGTGTGTGTATGTGGAGGGTTTCTCTAGCTTATCTCCAAGATCCCTTTCAGCTCTAACATGGTCTGGTTTCCCTTTAAAAGATGATGTAGGAATGAGAGCCATAATAGAAATCTTCACCAAGTGAAAGAACATAGTCATAGCTTTGACCAAGACATCTAAAGTCCAGAGAGCTTAGCACCAGTTCAAGGATAGTTTTGATACCTGGTTAAGATGCTATTTAAAATGTGGAATGCTTGAGTAGAGAGCCACATATGAAAGGAAATGCCCAGTGAGACCAAATGCACACAGGCACCACTTGGTGGCAGCAAGCTTTAATTGTCGGCTCATAATTTTGAATATGCACCTCCAAGGTACCATAAAGTGGTCTGAAATAAACATCAGTACCCCCAAAACATGAGTAAGGGCCAGTATGCCATTCCTTAAGCTGTATTTTTCCTGCTCTCGGACTGCCCTGCAAGTCTCCTCTTCTGTGTCTGTCCATCTGACTCAGCCCCGAAGAGCATGTTTTGATTGCTTTGAAGAGTTCAGATTAGAGAAACAATTTTATTACTAATTTACTAATCATCAGACCACCAAGGTGACCCAGTTGGAATGAGCTCCTTTGACTTTAAGTTACCACAAGCCAATGATTGCCAAAGCTAATTAGGTAAAATCATAGAATGAGTGAGGTATCTTAGCAGCAACCATACAGGTTTCTTTTTCCTTACTATTCTCCACTTCAGTTTTTTTCTCAGCTCCCTCCCCCCACCCCCACTCCATGGATAATCCTCTTTATCCTTTGCTTCTCTAGGGTCTAACACTTTAGCACTGCACCTTCTCCATCAATGCCCAATGCCCCTCAAGGAATCTCATGTTTCAGACAATTCAGACATAGTATCTGTGCTGTGGCCCGTTCTTAGCATCTTGTTGTCTGCTTGGAAATTATTACTTAGTCCATGCTAAAGTACACTTGGCTGGCTTTGTGTGTTCTTTCTCTTAGGGAATACGTGTTTGTGACCAAAGATACCTAATACAAAAGAGTGGGTTTAATTTGAGGATTTCTGGAACGTTGGTATAGATAGAGCTCAGAGAGACTTTCTTTTTTTGAACATTTTTTTCTTTTGCATGGGCAGGCTCCAGGAATTGAACCTGGGTCTCCAGCATGGCAGGCGAGAAATCTGCCATTGAGCCACCACTGCACTGCCTCCAGGAAGCCTTCTATCATTGTACATAAGCTTAGCCCTAACAATGAAACCAGTGTAGTCAGGAGAGGCCAGCCTACAGACCCTATCCTGCTTGCACTGTGTGGAAACCTGAGAAAAGGCAACTGAAAAAGGCAGGAGGGACCGCAGCAAGGAAGGGAGAAACTAGGAAGTGTGTAGAAATCATGAGACCTATGGATGAGTGGTTACAGAAAGGAATCATTTTATTTCATCACTCTCTCCTGCTGATTGGCTGCTGCATTTGCACAGCTCTGACAGCTACTGCACTGATACAACTGATAGAACCCTACATTTGTTGAGGGGAGTACAATTTCCTCCCCCTCCCTATTTTCTTTGGCATTAACTACCAGTTTTCTTAAATAAATGCCATGGTGGTTTGACAATTAAAGTAGAGGATGAGACTGGTTTCTTTTTGAAGCCATTGTCCCTTTTGAAGACTGATTCAGTTTTGGTTCTAGGGCCGATGAGTGGAAGAACATGTAAATGTGGCAGTGTTTGTGATTGTGTGTGTGTATATATACACCTATCTGAGAGGGGAATAATAAGGAAGAATTATTACAAAAGGCTAGAAACAAGTGGAAGTAGGCATCTAATTAAGCCATATTGCAAAGAGTTAAGGTTAATTACTTTGGCCACTTCCCTTAGTTTAGCTTGAGCTCATATTCTTGCTACAAAAATACCTAAAAATATATTTTTTGAAAGCCTGGAGATTGCAACATTTCCATGGAAACACAGCAAGAAAAGAAAATTCTATCTGGACAATCTCTGCAGAGCGGATGACACCTGCTACAAATGCCTTGTATCTGTAAAAAGAAAATGAGAACTCAGGTCAACACTTTTCCTTACACCCCCGCCCCCCCAAGACCAGAAAACTTAGCCATCTGCCCTCTTGGCCCAGGCAAAAAGAAGACATCTGAAAGTTCAGCACAATTTGTATAACAGCTGGGGCTCTGGATACATAAGGTCCTAAGAACATGTTGATTACCTCTCTTTAATGAGTAGCTCTTCTCACTAAGTAAGGATAAAAAATTATTTTGCTTTGTAAAATAATATTTATTGGGATCATTTCTGATAAATTGTAATATGATTGAAAATACAATCATTGAAGAAAACTTATAAGACAAAAATATACAAAAGAAAATTTAATTACTCATACAATTCTTAGCTTTGTTTCTTCTGGTCTTTTTTTCTGTGTATGTGATCAAAATTGTGGTCATGGTGGATATACAACTATTTACTTATTAAGGACCATGAGTCCTTCCTCATGCTATTCATGATCTTTGACAATGTGATTTACAATGCCTGTATAATATCTCATTATACAGATGCACTATGATTTGTTTAATGAATCACCCAATGTGGAACACTTAAATGATCTTTAATTTTTCAAGATTATGAATAACACTACAATGAAAAGGTTAGAAAGTTTTAACCCTCCAGACTCCTAGGGTCCCCCAACCCCCCCCCCAAAAAAAAACAGAGCTAATAAGATTAAGCAGATTCTTCAATCTGCAAAAGAAATGAGCCTTGAAAGTTACCTTTTTACACCTTCCTTCTGTTCCCTCTCTGACCCCAATTAGAGTAAATCTTTTGATGTAGGAAATGGGGAAAAGTAAAATTATGTACTTCAGCCTGGGGAGTCATAGTAAGTCTAGGTTATGAAGATGGATATTCAGTTCCCACTTAGAAACCTCCTATAAAGGGACTTTCATTTCATGAAAATCACAGCCTACAATGACATTCTATTACACATTGGCACTAATGGAAAAACTCAGCAAATAATTGCAGGTAGTTAGGAAAGGAGAAAGGAAAGAAAGAAGGAAAGAATTAGCCACAACTAGGCAGGAGGGGTCCACAACAATATTTATACCACCCTAAAGGCCCTAACACCACCCAAGGCCACTTAAGCAAAGCTGAGAAGATCATTCTCTCACTCTACTCACGGTAAGAGGAAAACACAACCATGAGAACTCTAAATTTCCTAACAGACTTGTAGGTTAGTAGACTTAACTACTACTCCTGCCTTGAGTAAAAAACCAGGAGTATGCAAACAGAGTCAAGAGAAGGGAGTCAAGAGTTAATTAACCCACGATCAAATAGGACCCACACTTAGCAAGGTTTAAGAGATAGTGAGTCTTGAGAAGTTTAAAAGAGAATACAGTAAGATCAAACCACAGGAGTTTCCTTCATTAAACCATTCAAGGATGCTTGTTTCTGCTTACCTAATAATCCATTTCTGCCTGCCATACAGGTTCTAGGGGAGAACTCAGATATCCCTCTCCATTTTATTTACACTGCCTGAAGTACAAAACATTGGAGTACATGAAAGATGTGGTTGAATAGGCTTTTCCCTTTCTTTTTTTCTTTTCTTTTTTGGGAGGGAGAGACTAGCTTTCCGATGTCAAATAAACTCATTCATTCAATATGTAGTCAGCATATCGATGGATCAGACACAGTGGCAGGGACATAAAGTAGTATATCATACATATCCATTAATCTATATCCACATGTGTACTCTCTGTAAGTGCTCCCAACCGAGTGTGGAAGAAAAATTACAGCTAAGTGTAATACGGCACCATGGATAGAGATATGCACGCAATGCTCTAGCCCAGTCTGGGGTGGGAAATTGGAAGGCCCAGAGAAGAGTTTTAAGCAAAAATGATCCTGAATTGAATCTTTAAGTTCCTTATTAGGCCTACTTGAGAGAGGAACTAGGAATAAATTTGAGACAGAGTTTCCCACTAGGAAAAAAAGATAGGTATTAATATTGAACTACTCAATTTTATAATACCATTAACATAACTATTACAATGTAACAGAGAGATTAGTAATTTTCCTAGAGGCATACAGCATGTCCAGTGAGAGAACTGGATCTGGATATCAGACCTCTCTGGCATCCAAGATCTTGTTGTACTTAATATGTGTGTATATATAGGTATGTATACACTATACCTGTATATATACATGCATATACAGACATGTATGCACACAGGTTGTGTATATATATATATATATATATATATATATATATATATATGCATATACATAGACATGGCTTATTCTCTACCCTTCCTTGCAAATCAGTTGTAGTATACCTCAGATAGGGTATTTGGGGGTATATAGATGATTGAGAGGAAATATGCAGATATAAAGTTCTGCTGGATGGCCTCTGTGAGTAACTCCTCCGTGACAGTAACTCAGTATAATGCTTTTCTTTCCCACCTGAAAAAAAGTCAGTATTTAGGTGATCTGAGAGTTGACTATCTCCTGAATAGTAAGATCCACACACTATTTTACATCCAGGTATGACTGCTCCTATTTTTCCTCTTATATTTTGGGACCCTAGGGTGGTTTGAAGCTGATATGTTTCCCAGAAAAGATCATGTTCTTAAAATTAACCCATTCCTGCAGCCCCTTGGAGGGCACTGTGGTGGTTCCACAGGAGGCTAGGGGTGGAGTTGCCATATGATCCTGAAACTCACTGCATAGTATATACCTGGAGAAACTGAGTGTGGGGACACGGATGGACATTTGCACACTGGTGTTTATGGCAGCAGTGTTTGTGATTCACAATAGATGGAGGTGGCCTAAGGGTACAATGGCTGAGGAATGGAAAAGGGAACTGTGGTTTATATATACAACAGACTACTGAGTGGCTGCAAGAAGGAATGAAGTTGTGAGGCATGCAACTAGGTGAATGAAGCTTAAGGACTATATATTGAACAAAATGTCAGAAACAAAAAGACAAATATTATCTTGCCTCACTCATATGGACTAACTACAAAATAAAAACTTGATGAACTGAAGTCAAGAGCATGGGTTATCAGGTTGGGGCCTACTATAAAGGGTCCTAGATTGTAAGCTCTTATAGCAGTCACATATATTTAGAAGCTGTAACAGTTATTTCTAACTTCTGAGACACTGAGCTGTTTGTATATAAGCTCATCATTCCCAGAAACTTTGCATATTTATATGACACCTGAGACTAGAGTTAGAGCTCTGAAACAATGAAAGTCAGCAGTATCACATGTAGGAACTGTTTAAAAAGTTGAAAAAGTGATCAGAATTTGACTAGGGATATGAAAGAAGCTGATCTGGATAGGACTGGGGTAGAGCAGAATACAGCGTAAAGGATTATATTGTCCATATTTTAAAATTTCAACTTCTATGTAAAACCAAAGGGAGAGATGTTTATTTGGTACAAAATTTATATTTTGGGTAGGGCATTACCTAATTTAACTAGTATGGTCAGTTTAAAACTTACATGTCCCATATTTCTTATCTCTCCCTCTCATTGAACAGTAGTATTTCAGTTTACTCAATTTATTTTACCCCTGACCCCCATTATTATTTATTTATTTTTATCCATTTTTTTTTTTTACTCATTTGACTATACCCTGGATAAAAGGAGCATAAAGACACAAGGTTTTCACAATCACACGGTCATATTGTAAAAGTTATAACATTATACATTTGTCTTAAAGAACCAAGTATGGTCAGTTTAATTGAATAGCATAGTACATGGAATCTTGAATAGGGCATGAGATCTTGTTGGTTTGTCTAGGTTAGTGTGATGCTTTAATATATCCCAGAGTAATCTGGGCAGTGTATAAGGAAGTATTTGCAAAGTCCCCCTCCGGGACTGGGGAGAAAGGCAGAAATATTCAACCTCCCCATTTGAAGAATTCCTGACATTCTCTCAAGCATAGGGGACAACCAAATCAACAGGCTGAGCCCTCGATCTTGGGATTTGCCCCTATGAAACTTAATTCATACAAAGTATAAGACAAGCCTAAAATTATTCCTAAGAGTCACTCCCAGAGAACTTCTTTTTTTTTTTTTCCTTTCAGAGAACCTCTTTAATGTTCAGATGTGGCTTCTCTTTCTAAGCAGCAGGTGAACTCATTGCCCTCCCTCCTACATGAGACATGACCTCCAGGGATGCAAATCTCCCTGGTAATGTGGGACAGAATTTCCGGGATGAGCTGGAACCTGGCATTATGGGATTGAGAAAGCCTTCTTGACCAAAAGGGGAAAGAGAGAAATGAGAGGAAATAATTTGGCTGAGAAATTTCAAACAAAGTTAAGAGGTTACCCTGGAGGATATTCTTATGCATTATAAAGATATTCCTTTTTAGTTTGTGGCTGGAGGGAAGTACCTGAAACTGCTGAGCTGTGTTTCAGCAGCCTTGATTCCTGAAGACGAATGTTTAACGATACAGCTTTTACAATATGACTGTGATTGTGAAAAGCTTGTGTCTTTATGCTCCGTTTATCCAGGGTAAAGTCAAATGAGTAAAAAAAAAAAAAATGGATAAATATAAATAACAGTGGGGGTCAGGGGTAAAATAAATTGGGTAGACTGAAATACTACTGTTCAATGAGAGGGAGAGATAAGGAATATGGGACATACGAGTTTTTTTTCTTTTTTCTTTTTATTTCTTTTTCTGGCGTGATGCAAATGTTCTAAAAATGATCAGGGTGATAAATACACAACTATGTGATGATATTGTGAGCCACTGATTATATACCATGTATGGACTACAGGTGTGTGAATATTTGTCAATCAAAAAAAAAATATATATATATAACTATCCATTCCCATGGGTGAGATCTTTTGATTAGGTTATTTCAGTTGAGTCATGCCCGGGTAGGTCTTAACTCTCTTACTAGAATCCTATATAAACAGGATGAATATGAAGAGAGAGACACAGAAAGATAAGAAGCTCAGAGAGGAAAGCCAGAGAAGCTGAGCAAGGACACACAGAAACCACAGAAACAGAGAGGAAGCCACTGAAGCCGTAAGCTGGGAGCAATGAAACCCAGGAGAGAAGTGAAAGACCACCAGACATTGCCATGTGCCTGGTCATGTGACAGAGTAGCTGGGGATTACTGGTAGCAGGTCTTTGAGGAAAAAGCATTGCCTGTTGGTACCTTGATTTGGACATTTTCATGGCCTGAGAACCGTAAGCTTGTAAGTTAATATATCCCATTGTAAAAGTCAATCCATTTCTGTTATATTGCATTTTGTCAGCTTTAGCAGACTAAAGCAGATCCCAAGGCAAGAGACTCTGCTACTTTCTGAAAGCCTCCTGTTCTAATAAATTCCCCAATGGAGAAAAATCCTCCAAATTTGTCTACTGGCCTTTATATGAAATTCTATGTGGCAAAAGATAAAAAGCATGGATTTTAGAATTCCCTAGCTATTCATTTCTCTGTACCTTTGTTTTTCCATCAGTAAAATGGGAATCATAATGGTAATTCTCATAGCTATTAAAATATATAAATATATATACATAAATTATCCAAAACACATATAAATATATAGTACATAGTTATGTTAGTGCTAAATAAATGTTAGTTCCTTTTGCTCTTTGTCTGTACCAGTATTGCACTGCTCCCTCTAATACTATTTCATATGAATGTGATTTTATAAGCTAAGTGCCAGTGGAGAAACAAGTCTCAGGTTCAAATAGAACCACGCTTAGCAAGGTTTAGGAGTTATCTGGGAAAATAATGATCAATAACTTCAGCCCTGACTATTTCTGTCTCTCACATTTCCAAACCTGGAAATGCTTACCATTTATATTTCTCAGCCAAAATCTTCCCTCTCCATCTGGGGTTTGAAAATATAGAGGAAAAAGATGAATAAGGAAAAGGAAGAAGACCAGAGGAGAAAAAAAGATGAAAGAGGGGGGAAAAGTAGTAATGGTATAGGATAGCAGTCATAGAATGCAAGTGTCAGATTTAGGGTACAATCTCAGCTATACCACTGAGAAGCTCTGTAACCTCAGACAAACTGTTTTCTGAGCCTTAGTTTCCCCAGTTGAAAGTATGTTTAATAAATCCTATATCATAGGATTATCATGAGGATGACATGAGGTGATATGTCTAACATGTAGTAGGTGCCCAATTAAAATAATACCACCTAACATACATTATGCATTCACTAAGACCCAAATATTAAGCTAGGCTAATCACATGTACTACCACAGGTTAATTACTATTATTATTAATTATTATCATTATCAGAGGAAGGAGAAGAAAAGGAGAAGAAAAAGAGTCCAATTGTGGATTCATGTTAAAACAGTTAAGGAACCTTAGAGTCACAGAGTTCAACTGCTCGATTTTACAAATGAAGGAAGTTAAGGTCAAGGAGACAGTGATTTGCACGAGCTCACAAGGTTTTTTAATAGCAAAATCTGGACTAGAATCCCAGCCTTCCAGCTCTATGGGTTAAAGATGGGTGATAAAGCAAGAAAGGGTTCCTGGAAGGTCTGGCTCCCCCTTTCTGGATTGGCAGAGGCAGGCAAAGTTTCCAAAGAGAAAAATAAAGTCATGCCTTCCCATCCCAGCCGACCCCTCACAAAGATTCCAGGAAGCTGACGGTAGAACCAAAATCCACTGCTATGGAAACTGACCTTATCCATCACCTCCTTGTGCAGCCAGTACCCTGCCACCCTCACAAGGAATGGACTCCTGTTCATTCAGCTTCCATGCTATCACCCACGGCTCATCATTAAAAAGGAAGACACATGCCCTTGGTTTTTGAAACCATCATTAGGAATCAGGTAAGAAATCAGACAACCTGGCAGGAAAACCTGGATTAAAGCTAATCCTCTTGTTTTATAGACACTCATCAGAGACAGGCTGTAGGTTCCACTGAGTGGAAGCAGAGCTAGCTTCAGGGAGCTCTCCTCAGCAGGTCAGCCCCTTCATCTGCCTGGGGAATTTCAGTTTAGAAAACATTATCTTTTCATGCTTTTCTCTGATAGGAGCTGCAACGATTTGCATTCATTCCCACGATGTGTCAGAAAAGCTTGTGCAGTGTTAACAACCAGGCTTCCTAATGCATTTCAAATATCAAAAATCAACTTAATTAAGTAGGGTTATTTTTTTTTCCTGAGTAGCAATCAAACTTTAATTAATACTCCATTAAAATGAATTCCTGGGGGAACACAAGCATGCATAGACCTAATGAGTTCATCTGCCAAGGGTGTTGTTTTAGCAGATGCTAAATGTGCCTCCTTAC
Organism: Tamandua tetradactyla; assembly: GCF_023851605.1. Taxonomy (NCBI): domain Eukaryota; kingdom Metazoa; phylum Chordata; class Mammalia; order Pilosa; family Myrmecophagidae; genus Tamandua; species Tamandua tetradactyla. Next base: position 20,711,065 of record NC_135336.1, read on the forward strand.
TGGCCACTTACTCAATTTCAGAGTGTCCCACATTAATAAGAATTGGAAAGCAACCACAGGTTTGCAGTCCCCCTCCTCTCTTTGAGCCTCCTTTGACCTACCAACAACCTAATAAAATTCATCCTCCCCTCTCCTTTCTCCATGTTGTGGAAGACTCAAACCCAAATTTAACCCCAGCTGCCCCCCTGCTGTGTGGAGCAAACCTTAGTTCCCAATCCCTCACTGTCAGTCAATACACATTCTTGCAAGGTGAGAACAAACTCACCTTAATAGCAAGGCAACCTCATTAAGCAAATTAAATCCTCTGCTTAAAATAAAACATAATTAAAAATACAGAATAACTTGCAAACTCTATATGTTCCTTGCTGGTGGTAAAAATGATCACAGGGGATTTCTGATCTGAAATCTGATTGATTTCTGACCGTAGTCAGCAACCCTAAGAAATTGGACATGTAGTTTGGAGGAGAGTGTCTGCTCATCTTCTATGTCCTCTCGCAGTGACTGTTTTTAGACCAGGAGCTCCCCAAATTCTCAGCTGCAGACCAAATGCTCTGAGTAAGAACTCCAAAACCTGATGGAAAAGTTTTGGTAATGGATAGTGATGACGGTATGGCAACCCTGTGAATGTCATAAACACCACTGAATTGTGCATTTGAAAGTGGGTAAAATGGAAAATTTCAGGAAATGTTTAATTACCAGATGAAAAATTAAAAAAAGAAACACAGAACTGTACAATGTAACAGCAAATCTTAATGTAAACTATGGATTATAATTAACAATGTATTTATAATAATATGGTTTCATCAATTGCAACAAAAATGCTAATGCAAAGTATTAATAATAGCTAAAATGGTATATGGGAACTCTGTACTTTCTGCATGAATTTTCTATAAACCTATAACTTCTCTAATAAAAAAAAAAAAGATACCAACCATCTGCTTCCATGACTCTTCCAATACTAGAGGTGATGGGAAAAATATTTTGTCTCATTTTGGTTGAGACTGAAGTCTCGGGTCATCAGGAGCAAATTGCTAATGTCATTGATGTTAGGAGGCTAGTAGTCCCACCATCACCAAGGACCCTTGGTCATACCTTGGGGGCTGTTTTACTAATAAACCAATCTGACACTTGACAGAATAAATCAACCCAGACAAATGTCCTTTAGCTGTCAGCTCCCCTTACCTCTTTGGTGTGTGTGTGGAAGGAGACAGACATGTCCAAGAGAAGCTTCCGCTGCTCCACTCTGCGCACGAAGTCTTGGATGCGCACCTCCAGGTGCCGAGCTGCCTTGTAGATCTCCTCAGGGTCACATTCCCCGGTCTGAGCCAACTGCTCTGCTGCTTCTAGGAGCTTGTCTGCGTTGGTATAGGTATTCTGCCAGCAACAGTAGTGAGGGAAAGTCAATTTTCAGCCACCAAATGAGCTTTGTGCTTTCCCCCAGCCCACCCTGGGGCTCTCCTGAGCTTGAGTGGAGGGAAGCAAGCGCTGAGCTGACAGCTCCGTGATCTGGCACAGTGAGTTATGCATGGAACTCACACGCCACCTCCCAACAAGCTAACAGCCTGCCCAGCTGCTCAGCACAAATGGGCACTAGCTAGGTGCCTATCCCTGGGATTCCTCAGAGATGGAAATCCCTAGAAAGAAGTAAGGAGACATGTGAGAACCTTGACACTCCACCTCCACCATCCAAGAAGTTTCATCATGGCCAATACATCTAGGACTGGAGCTGCCAGAGTCAGAAATACCCCATCCAGAAAGATTATCTGTGTTTCTATGGGAGAATACCAGGAAAACAGTAACTGGGAGACTTACTGCTCTTCTTCCCACCCCCTAGTTCCCTGTATCTTTTGGAAGAGAGCTATCTCTTTGGAGGAGCAGGGGTCAGAAACTCCAGGCAGCTGACAGAAAGAAGCAGCCATAGCCAGAGTGAGGAGATGCAAGCTCTTCCCTGTGCACCCAGTAAAGGCTTAACATTTGCAAAAACGTTAGGGAGAAATTTGCTGATTTTATTTATCATAAGCTGCTACACACACATACACACAATTCTCCAACCCCCTGCCTGTATACACCATGGTATTCTCCAGAGCATTTAAAAAGACGACTTATAATTATTATTCATTAGGATGGGAATCATTGTCTTTATAATAGTTATTACATTATATGCCATGTATACAACTTTTGCTCAAAAGGCTTCCCTTAAAACATCACCTGATATATCCTGACTTAGAACTGGTGACTCACATGTACATTAAATCTCTTAATATCTCTGGAGTGTGCACAATACCCTATAGAGCAGTAAATAAGTGGTTACTATTGACAATGTTGAGTCTGGTAACAAACAGTCAAAAACAGATACAGAGAATGGAAGTTGAAACAAATTTATGAGCAATGACTTTATGGCACTTTACTTGGCATGAAAAAGTGGACTCCAAGCCTCCATGGAATTCTTTAGAGTCACTTGAAGACCTGGGGCTGGACTTTTCAAAGGCTGGTGGCCCAGCCTCTTCGTTGTACTGGCATAGAACCTACAGAAGATGGGGCAAGCCTTCAGCAAACATTTCTCATGGCTTTTAGGAAAACCAACACTTGTCCCATTTTCTCTTCAAGGAATGCTGTCTGAAAAGCAATCATCCAAGGCAAGCACTGTCCCAGTGCTGGGGAACTGGGGTACATATGGTTGGGGTGTGGAGTGGGGGTGTTGAAAAGGAGGAGAAATCAGGCCCCACCTGGGGAATTCATGGAAAAACAACCTTGTGAATGGAAAGACCTCTATAACAAGATAAAGAAAGGTTTATTGATTCTGGAAAGCAAATGAAGGTGGTCATTCAGCATAGCGATGGAAACACTGGGAGAAATGGGGAATGACAGGCAGGGGGAGACTTCTGAAGCTGTGGGCAGGTATGGAAGGCTCTCATGGGGTTGCCCACAATTTCTAGTAAATGTACCCATACCTGACAGGAAAGAGTTTTTCAAGGAATCTCAAATCTTTTACCTTAAAACCAAGAATAATCTCAGGAAACCCTAGAACATTCTAGAGGTCCTTACTTTATATTTTCTAGCCAATAAAATAAAATATTGGGCAAGGTCAGAGTGAGCTTACGTGCATGTTAAGTTTGGGACCAATAACAGATTAATAAAAAGAAACGTGCAAGTGCCTATTGCATGTAAGGTGACCAATTTGTCCCAGTTGCCTATGACTTTCCCAGTTTCAGTACTCAAAGGCCTTGTGCTGGTTTGAAGCTATTATGTACTCCAGAATAGTCATGTCCTTTAATCCTCATTCAAAATATTGCTGGGTGGGATCTTTTTTAATGTTTCCATGGAGATGCGGCCCATCCAACTGTACGTGGTAACTTTTGATTAGATGGTTTCCATGGAGATGTGTCTTCATCTACTTAAGGTGGGGTTGCTTACTGAAGCCCTTTAAGAGAGAACCATTTGGTAAAAGCTTTAGAGCCCAGAGAGCCATGCAGCTAGAGATCCTTAGAGATGCAGAAAGAGAACACCCCTGGGGAAGCCCTACGAAACGAGAAGCCAGGAGAGAAAGCTAGCATACCAGACATGTGCCTTTTCAGTGGACAGAGCTGTTCTGGACTCATCAACCTTTATTGAATCAAGGTATCTTTCCATGAATGCCTTAGTTTGGACATTTTCGTGGCCTTAGAACTGTAAACTTGCAACTTAATAAATTCCTCTTTTTAAAAGCCATTCCATTTCTGGTATATTGCATTCTGGCAGCTTAAGCAAACTAAAACAGTCCTGCATCCCAGAAGTGTTCTCAGTCCTGGTCAAATTGGGATGGTTGATCACCTAACATACACCTAATGCTATAGGGATCTCTGGAGTACAGACATATATAAAATGTACTCTGCTTCAAAGAAGAATATCACATTTGAGAGAAATAGGATAACATAAAATGGAGCACGCAATTCAACAATATATAATTAAGGGTTAAAGTTCCTTGACACAATATAGGTGCTGAAAAGAAAATGAGTAAAAGCTGGGAATAATAAAAGCCAATAATTATTAAATATTATTCACATGCCAAGGACCATTCTTAGAGTTTATATGCATATTAGCTCATTTATTATGAAGTAGATATTGTCATCATCGGTGCCATTTCACAGATGAAAAACTGAGGCACAAAAAAGTCTATTCAAGGTGATATGGCTGATTAGTGACAGTACAAGGGTTAAAACCTTGTCATCTGGTATTACACTACCCTACCTCTAATCGAAGTGCAAGCAGAAGCCTAGAGGATATGCAGGATTTAGCTGAGGAGGACTTCTTATTGATAGGATTCTCTTCTCTTTGTCCCCATAGCAGTCTTTTTTTATTCATTCAATACCACAGCCATTCTCACATTTCATAGTAAAAATGTGTTTCCATGTATTTCTCTCTACTGAACTGACCTAAGGATTTCTTATTTCATTCATCCTTGGTGCCCAATGACGGGCACTTCGGTTGGTACACAACAGACACTTAATCTATGTTTGTTAAATGAGTGAGACACAGGGATGGAAAGGAGCATGGTCCACTGGATAAGGTGAGTCAACTTAACTAGAACTGGAAGAGTAGCAGGAAACCAGGTTGGATACAACAAGGAAGAACCAGATAAATAGACTTTATAGACAACAAGGGACAATGAAGAGAGGTGGGAGGGCAATGGGGTCAGTACTAAAATCTAGGCTCTCTGTTTCACCCTCCTCCCCAGTACCACCAGAAAGAGCTCTCTGAAATTCAGATCTAAGCATACATCATCTCTGTTTAAACTTATTCAGTGGCTTCCCACTGCCTGTATGATAGAACACTTTACAAGGGTACTCAAGGCTCTTATTCTGACACCTGTTTTATTACTTTAACTTCAGCTCTCATCACTCTTTACTAACAGCCTTATATTATAAACAGTGAAAAAAGAAATTACTTATATTTCCAAGAGCTCACTACTCTAATCTTGCCTTGGTGCCTTTATATACACTCTTCCTTCTGCATAGGATGTCCTTCCCCCACTCTTCTACTTGGCTAACTCTTACTCATCTCCTAAGAGCTAGCCTAGGGATCACTTCCTTTGGGAAGTCCACCCTCATACACTTATTTCCAAAGGCTGGCTTAGGTTCCCTTCTTTAGGCTCTTATAGTTATCTGATCTGTGCTGACCTCCATGGTATTTGTCATTCTCACCTACTTAGGGACAGATGTGTTTTACCTTGTTCTCTTAGTGTCTGACACAAAGTGTTCCATTAATACTTGGTGAATGAATGAGTAACTTAAATAATAAACCAATTCCCATAAATCCTAATATTCAACCCTTGACCCTCACCAACTACCTGGTACAAGTCCTCACGTGCCAAAACTCATGCTCAATGTTCAACCCCATTTGATTGATCCTACCTCTTGGCATATTTTTGAAACACGGAGGTGCTTAGAGAATATCAACTTGCTTATTACCAAAGTATTTCTGCCATTGCCCACTTTAGGGGCAAGGGTCCCAACAGGCTTCTGCTCATCTTCTGAACAAATCAACAACAGCTTCTGCCCTATAGCCAGAGCACAACCTCACTCTAAATGCCATTTCTGGGCATTCTTTGGTTTCCCAGTCTCCTAGAGTCTGCCTTGGCTCCTAATATTCTTTCCTAGTGCCACAAATGAGTTATGAGTGCTGGGATGGTAGCCAAAGCCCCCGAGTCAGGGTTCTGGGCCCTACAGATGACTGTACTCTTGTGTTTATCACTTCCCTGGTCCCTGCTCCCTTGTCAGTGTCAATGAGGTAAAATGCTATAGACAATTCAGTCCTAAGTCTAGCTTCAATCCCTCTTGTTGCAGTCTTGGCTCTTTGCTTAGGGAAGGAACATAACCTTCTAGGATTAACTTGTTCTAAAACACAGGCATCCCAGCAACATGGGCATGGTTTCTGACTCCCTGGGCTTAAGTAGATGGCAGGGGTCAGGCTTTTTGAAAATAACGGGTGGGAGAGTCACTTCTGGTGTCAACTGGTAATTTGGAGTTAGCACCTTTGGTTCTATGCCCTGGGGATAAGAAAGGATGAGGCCTGGAAGTGGCCCTTATTATTCAAAAGGGGCAGTGTGGACTGGAAAATGGGACTACCAGAGGACCAGGAGGGCAACCCCTCCTAATGATTACTTTTTCAGACTTTCATGGCTGGAACCAATGCATAGTGAAAGGAAAGGAGACAAATATGTGAACATTAAAGGAAAATAGAGACATGACATGGATGTACAGACACTGGGGAAGGAACAGGCAAAAAAATAAATAAATAACCCCCAAACCTTATATCTGAAAATTCCTTTATAGTTGACAAATGTATCTCTTTCACCTTCCTTCTTTATCATATCCTTACCAATATCTTCATGTGGCCAATGAGGAAGTCACACTACAAATAAATTGATTTGCCAATACTACACATCTGGTGAGTATTATGTGTCAGAACTCAAATTCAATTATTTTGATTCTCAAGTCAATTTCTCAGAAAGGAAATGAAATTGATCTTTTTCAGATTAGAGCTTTTGGTATAATATCCTGAGTATGTGTATATATTAAATTCTTATTTAAGGATGGCGGTAAGTCTGAAAGCAAAGTTTCTTTGAAGTCAGTATACCAAGAGTAAAAAGAATTTTAAAATATGAAGCAGGAATCAGCAAGCTCTGGGACTACTTCAAGCATTCTAGCATATGTGTAATTATGATCCCTAAGTGAGGACAAGTGGAAAATATATATATTTCCATGAAGAAATAATGACCAAAAAGTTTCCAAATTTAATAAAAACTCCAAGATGCTTAAAAAACTGTCAACACAAGAAACATGAATAAAATGACAGGAAGGCACAATAACAGTCAAATTAAATCAAGTTGAAAGAAAAACAAACTTTAAAGTAGCCAGAGGAAAAAAAGATGTGTTACATGGAGAAGCACAAAACTAAGGATGACAACAGATTTCTTATCAAAAACAATGCAGGCAAGAAAAGAATAGAGCAACATCTTTGAAGTACCAAAAGAAAATAACTATCAACCTAGCATTCTATACCTACTAAAAAAAATCAGTCATGAACAAAGGTGAAATAAAGATTTTTTAAGGTATAGGAAAGATGAAAAAAATTCTTCATCAGAATACCTGCACAATAAGAACTGTTCAAGGAAATCCATTAGGAAAAAGAAAAATGACACCAGATGGAAATATGGATCTACACATAGGAAAAAAAAGCACTGGAAATGCAAACTACATGGGTAAAATATAAGATTTATTCTCATTCTTTATCTTTAAAAGATCATTGACTTTTAAACAAAAATAACACCAATGTAGTGTGGAGTGTATAGCACTTATATAAGTAACACGTATGAAAACAGTAACACAAGGGCTGGGGAGGGAAAAATGAAAGTTTGCTATTGTAAGGTTCTCTTACTATATGTGAAGTAGTATAATATCATTGGAAGGTAAGCTGTGATAAATTAAAGACGCATACTAAAAACCCTAAAGCAACCACTAAAATAATAAAATAATTAGAACAAAGGAGACAGACTGACTCATAAAACATTCTCAACTAATACAAAAGAAGGCAGAAAAAAAAAGGAAAGCGGAAACAAAGAACAGACGTCATAAATAGTAAACAAATACGAAGATAAGAGTTCAACTTAACATCATAAATAATCATATTAAACATCAATGGTCTAAATACCAAAATAAAAAAGCAGAGATTGTTAATTTGGACAAAAAAATCAAGTCCCAACTATATGTTGCTTACAAGGAATGCCCTTTAAATTCAAAGACACAAACAGGCTAAAAGCAAAAGGATAGAAAAATATACAGCATGACTGCCTAATCAAAAGAGAGCTGGAATGGCTATATTAATATCAGACAGAAGAGATTTCAGAGCAAAAAAAAAAAATATTACCAGGGAAAAAGAAGAACATTTCATAATGATACAGGAGTTAATTTAATAGGCTATAATAATCCACGTATCTATGGCCAATCGATTTTTGACAAGGTTGCCAAGCCCACTCAATGGAGAAAGAATAGTCTTTTCAACAAATTGTGCTAGGAAAACTAGATATCCACATATAAAAGAATCATATAGAAAAATTAACTCAAAATTGATTAAGGACCTAAATAAAAGTAGTAAAACTATAAAAATCCTAGAATAAGGAAAATATAGGTAAATATCTTCAAAACCTTGTATTAGGCAATGGAATTTTAGACTTGACACTGAAAACACAAGCAACAAAAGAAAAAATAGATACATTACACTTCATCAAAATTAAAAACTTTTGTTATTATAAAGAAAGTGAAAGACGTCTATAGAGTAGGAGAAAATATTTGGAAACTATATATCTGATAAGGGTTTGATATCCAGAATGTATAAAGAACTCCTACAAGTTAATGAAAAGACAGCCCAGTTTAAAATTGGATATAGGACTTGAGTTGACATTTCTCCAAAGAAGATACACAAATCTTATAGGTTAATAAGCATATAAAAAGATGTTCAACATCATCTGTCAGTAGGGAAACACAAAACAAAACCACATACCCACTAGAATGGATTTTTAAAAAGTGGAAAATGATAAGTGTTGATGAGGTTGTGGAAAATAGGAACTCTTATACATTATGGGTGGAAATGTAAAATGGGGCAGCCACTGTGGAAAATGGTTTGGCAGCTACTCAGAAAGTTAAACATAAGATTACCATATGACCTAACAATTTCACTTACAGCTATATACTCCAAAGAACCGAAAATAGAGAATTGAGCAGATATTTGTACACCAGTGTTCACAGCAGCATTATTTACAATAATCAAAAGGTAAAAGCAACCCAAATGTCCATCAACAGATGAATAAATAAAATGTGGTATATACATATCATGGGGATATTCAGTTGTAAAAAAGAGTGACATTCAGATACATGCTATAATATGGATGAATCTTGAAGTTATCATATTGAATAAAATAAGACATAAAAGGAGAGAAATTGTATGATTTCACTTATATTAAGTAAATAAGAATATGCACATTTATAGTCAGAAAGTAGATTACAAGTTACTAGGGGTGCAGGGGAGATAGAATGGGTAGTAATGCTTAATGGATACAGAGTTTCTGTTTGGGGTGATGTAAAAGTTTTGGTAATGGATGTTGCTGGCAGTAGCACAACATTGTGAATGTAATTAATGCCACTGAATTATATGCTTGAAAGTGATTAAAATAGAGAATTTTATGATGAATATATATTAACGTAATAAAAAAGGAATGACATTCTGATACATGCTACATTATGGATGAACCTTAAAAACATTATGTTGAGTGAAATAAGCCAGTCACTGAAGGACAAATATTATATGATTCCACTTATATGAAATACATAGAATAGGGAAATTCATAGAGATAGGAAGTAGATTAGAGTTTACAGAGGGATGGGGCAATGGGGAGTTATTGATTATTGGGTACAAATTGTTTGGAGTGATAAAAAAGTTTTGGTAACAGATGGTGGGGAAGGTAGCACAACACTGTGACTATAATTAATACCATGGGATTGTACACTTTAAAATGGGAAATTATATTTGTGTATAAAGAAAAAATGTAGAGGCTTTAAAAATCCTAAATTCTTATGCATCTGATAACGGAGCTTCAAAATATGTGATGTGAAAACTGTCTATGGAATACATACACAAATCCACAAACATGGTCAGAGATTTCAACTGACCTTCTCAGTAATTAATAGAATAAGTACACAGAAATTCAGTAAGGATATAGAAGATTTGAACACTATCAATCAATTTGACCTTATTGGCATTTAAAGAACACTCCACCCAACTACTGCAGAATGCACATTCTTTTATTTTTTTAATTGTGAAAAAACATATATACAAAAAAAGCAGTATATTTTAAAGCACACTATAACAATTAGTTATAAAACAAATTTCAGAGTTTGGTATGGGTTATGGTTCCACAATTTTAGGTTCTTAATTCTAGCTGTCCTGAAACACTGGAAACTAACAGAAATATGAATATAATGATTTAGCATTCAGATTCATTTTTTAAAGCCTATCTTCTCTGTTATGACTCCACCTTCTCCTTTTCTTTAGGAGTATTGGGCTATGTCCATTCTAATTTTTTCTGTTTTTGTTTTAATACAATCAATGGTTCACAATAATATCATATAGCTGAGCATTTATCATCACAATAGACTTTTTTTGTGTGTGTGTGAAAAATAACATACAAAAAAGCAATAAATATCCAAGCACATCACAACAATTAGTTGTAGAACAAACTTCAGAGTTTGGTATGAGTTACAATTCTACAATTTTAGGTTTTTTACTTCTAGCTACTCTAAGATACTGGAGACTAAAAGAGATATCAATATAATAATTCAACAACCATACTCATTTGTTAAATTCTACCTTCTCTGTATTATTCCATTATCACCTTTGATCTTTCTCTGATTCTTTAGGGGTATTTGGGCTATGTCCATTCTAACTTTTTCATGTTGGAAGTGGCTGTCGATAAAATGGGACAAGGGGATGGAACTAGTTGATGTTTTGGAGAGGTTGGTCCCTCTGCATTTCAGGACTTCTGTTCCAGGGACCCATCTGGAGGTTGTAGGTTTCTGGAAAGCTACCCTAGTGCATGGAAACATTGTAGAATCTTATATAACACCACATGTATTCTTTAGGATTGGCAGGAATGGCTTTACATTTTTTTTAAATGATTACAGAACATTTACTAAGATAAACCACATTCTGGGCCATAAAAAAAAAGTCCCCATGAATTTAAGAGTATGTGAGTCATAAAAGTATTTTCTCTGACTGCAATGTAATTAAATTAGAAATCAATAATAGAAATATCTATTGAAAGTCCTCAAATAGTTTGGTTGAAGAACGCAGCTATCAGTTAACCAGGTATCTGCAATCTGCTAGATATTGTATTATGCCCTTTATATACACTTTAAGATCAGTTGTAAGATAGGTATTCCTAATTCCAGTTTACAAAGGAGAAAACTGTCTTAGGACGATAAAGTAACTTGTTTGAAGAAGTTATATAGCTAGAAAATGGCAAACCAAGATTCTAACCCAAATCTCTCTGACAGTAAACTCCAGATACTTTTCACTGAGCCATATGCCTCTCCAAAATTCAATCTCTGAACTCCATCTTGATCTGATTCTTCACTCATTTTTCAATTACACTCACTTTTATGTATTTGATTGTTAAATTATGATATTGCAATTGCTCATTTGCACATCTGCCAGTTTTTGCAACACACTTCCAATGTGTATATGTTACCTTAAAATGAAACACATTCTCCTTGAGGAAAAGGGTCATAACTTCCACATCTTTTCTATCTCAGCCTCTTGTCAATGTACTTACTGAGCACAATGTTCTCCTTTCAATAAGCACTCAATCCAAATCTCTGCAGCCCAGAATTCTGTCAGCATTAAGACTTTCAAATACATGCTTCCCTTGTCATCTGATGTATGTGGTCTCCAGCTTAAGAATAAGTAGTGATCCAACAACTCCTTTGTCAGCGGCTCATTTAGCACTGGGAAGGTATTCTTCATATAGGTTCCCAGTCTAAAGTAAGGAAATCCAGTTACGCATATAATACGTCTAAACTATAATATTGATATAACCCATTGTTTACAATCAATGAAAATTTATAATGAGGCTGACGTATGAAAATGCTTTTTTTCATCTTGGAGGAGTGGGGACACATTCCTCCTCTGTGGTCTATCAGGCTATAGAGGTAGTGGGCTCTGACAATGGGCTTTATAGTCTTTAGTGGCAAGCAATAGGAACGAAAGGAGGAAATGACTTCTAGACACCTGTGAAGGGTTAACTCACTAAATTACATTTGCTGGAGGGGCAAGTTCTTCCTAGATGTCTCAAATAAGAGAATAAACAATAGTGGCCTTCATTAGGACATTTGTATGCCTAGACAAGGGGGTGTCTAATAAGTAGACCTTAATTAATAACCTAATCAGATACTTCTTAGGTTAAAGACTGTCTCTTACAAATCTTTGGTATGAGCAGTACTCATACCAAAAATAAATACTGCAGATGCTGATACATCCCAACATAAACAGTTCTGGTGCTGAGATTATCTTTGGGAACCTAAACACCAGCTTTATCAGTTTAACATATGTAATCATCACCACACTGCATTCTCATCCATGTTTCTAACTACTGGAAAGTATTTTCTTCTTTATATATAAAATGCCTTAGCACTTTTCCCTATTAACTAAAAGGAATATTTTCTGAACTCTGTGTAATTTTTAAGTAAAGTTTTATTTTCTTACAGCTTAACTTAATGTGTTTAAGAATGTACCTAGGCCTAGAAATCTTCAGAAAACAAGAGCAGTTGCTCTTTGCTGGGGTGTTCTCTCCTTTCCGGTTCCTTCTCTTTCCCTTCTAATCCTCAATAACTCTATTTTTATATTACCCATTAAAAAGTCTTCAACTTATTTCCTCTCAGCTTCAGATTGGAAGTTGAATATATAGTCATTCTTGATCAAGAGAGCAAAAGAAATAATGAGAATTGGCTGTTAGCAAATGACCTATTTAAAACAGCAACAACAGCATAGCATGGGGAAAAACCTTGTATTTGAACCAAAAGGCAGGGTCAATCCTAGCAGCTGCCAATACAGAATATGAGGCATGATTTGACAGAAAACACCAGGTCCAGCCTGTAGGAAGGAACTGGTTCAGATTCCAGAAAACATGGCCACCCCTAGGGGACCAAGATCCTAAGCTAGGGAAGGACATTTCCCCTGACTCCAACTCACCTACCCCTCTAGGGACAGAGCACCACGGAAGGCTGTAAGCCAGACCTGGGTGGGTACTTAGACCAGTGCACAAAGATGGTGCAAACAGAAGGAGCCTAGGGGCCAGAGGTTGGCCCAGAACTGCAATCAGAATATAGCAGAGGGTCTGAGAGAGCTGAGCAATTAGGAGATCAAACCCAGCACTGCACCAAGCAAGGGCACAGAGCTCTGAACACTGAAGAAGGAAGCATTGTATCTTCCTCCCCCTGAGTAAGCCCCAAGATGTAGCCAGCTGGAGTTCATATTGCTACTGGGAATCAACTCCTCACTCTAGGAGTTTAATAACACAATCTCCAATCCTCTGATCACCCTTCTCCCTCACTCTACTCAAATTTGCAAAATAATGGAGGGGAAGCACAACAGAAAAATGTGGAGGAAAAACCTTTAAAAGTAAAGAAAATAGACTTAAGTTTTCAGACACAGACACAAGCAATACCAGTTGCCCCAACCCTGTAGAAGTTCACTTTCGTGTGGAATTCTTAAGGCCATAGAAAGAAGCTGTTGGTGATACGTCATCTCCACAGAACAAAGACAAATAAGACCACCCGCTGCAGTGTCTGGCAATTCAAGAACTAGGGTGGGGGAAGAGGGTTGTACCCAAAGCAATGTTCTCTCTCAAAAGATGTAACTTTGCCATATTGCTGTTTTTCCTGTTTTCCACATTCTATGTTTGGCTGTCAGTGGGAGGCAGTGGGCGTGAGCAAGAGAAGGCAGGGCTTTGGAGAGACAAGATAGTTGGCTTGAAAATATCGCTGAAAACCTTGGGGCTTATGGATTTAATTTTCTCTTCTGTTTCATTTCTAAAGGGGGCAGAGAGAGAAAGACTGTCCTTGAACCAGGGAAATCTGGGTCAGATGACCAAGTGACCAAAGCAGAGGGTTTGGTCCAAACTTCAACTCCCACCCCAGTAAGCAGAGTGATCTCTCAAGTTTTTTCTCCTGTTTTGGTCACAAATACCCATGTGGGTCTAGGCTGCCCATATCTAGATAGACCTGCAAGTAGCCCACAGCCCCTGATCTAAGAGCAGGAGTCTCCAACATTCTTTACTGATGATGTTTCTATTCACTGGAATTGTCAGCAAACCCTGGAGCCTTTCTACCTGAGCCTGTTCTTTGGTTAACGAACATGCCTGAGTTGAGCCACAGATTTTGTGGAGCACAGTTTCTCAACTGCAGCACTATTGACAAAGATCATTCTTTGTGTGTGGGGGGCATCCTGTGCACTATAAGATGTTGAACAGCACGTGTGGTGTTCAAGCTACCCATGGGATGCTAATAGCAATGCCTTCCCCAGGTGTAAGAAATAAAAATGTCTCCAGAGGTTGCAAATGTCCCCTGGAGAGCAAAATCATTTCCCAGTTCCAAACTGCTATTTTATACCATAAGACGATAAAGAAAGTCTCAGAGAGGGGGATCACAGAACTACCTCAGCTTATGGTGTTTCTCTGATAAAGGATCCTTCAGATGGCAGGAATCTTACGGAATCATCTAAATCTGTGTTTCAGAGGGGAAAAAGAAGGGGTTGAGGGAAAAAGAGCAGATTGAGGGGAAAAAATCTGTACCCAGGCCCTACTCCAGTTGACCTAAATCGTAACGGCTGAGCCAGTGGCTATGGGAGGGGTGCTGTCTGTCACCACATGTTTTAAAAGCTCCCCAGGTGGTTCTAACTATTGCTGTGGTTGAATCCACTCACCTAAAGGTAGGGCTTAAAGTTTGGCTAAAATTAGGGAAATGTAGACTTTTTGCCTTAAAATTGCTATAGCCTTGATATAAGTAATAATGATTCTAAAGACCAGAAAACTCAGGCACACTAATGACTGTAATGAATCTAACACTTTGCTTATAAACACAGTAACTGTGGTTTTAAAAGCAAAAATTAGAAATGACAAAAGTGTTCAAAATAAGGGATTGCTTCACTAAATTATGGTATGTCCACCTGATAGAATATTGTGCAGTCATTACAATTATGTTTTTGAAGAATATTTGGTGACCTGAGAAAAAGTCCCTGTGAAATACTAAATGAAGTCAGAATAAAGTGAAATATGATGCTAATTTTATCTATTCTCTATCATCTATTTATCTAAAATACCACTACTGATAACAATGGCTGCCAGTTTTTGACCCCCTACAATATGACAAAGATGGTACCAAGGTACTTACAAGTATTAATATATGCGGTAGATTATACTATTATATTGTTTTACAGATAAGAAAACAGGCTTGGAAAGTTTAAGGAACTTGAGCAGGCTCACATAACTGGTAAATGGCAGATGTCAATCTGGAATGTACATTTGTGTGACCCCCAAGCAAAATATTCTTAGCATTCTGCTGTGCTGAACGAAAATTTGAGAACAAATATTAATAGTAGTTATTTCTGAATGATATTAGTGATTATTTTTCTTTTACATTATTCCCTGTGTTTTCCAAATGTTCCATGGTGAAGATGTATTAATTTCATAATCAGAAAAAAATCATATACAATAAAAAATTATATGCAGGGCATTCTTTAGAAATTATTCCAAAAAGTAAACAGAGTTGCATATTTACATATGCCTCTTTTTAGACGTGTAAAAAGAAAGATGTGCATGATAATTGTGCTTATCTTAGGGTAGCAGGACTGGGAAGTAGGAGTAGAAGGTTAATAATTAGCATCTTTATTTACAGACCTTTACAATGTTTTACTAGTTATTACAACAGATAGGGGTTTCTTTCAAACTTTGAAAAATACCAAATAGAAGAATTTTAAAGGAATTTATAAAGATTCAATATATTTTTGTCAATTGACAGGTGGAAATGAAAGTGTATTTAAAAATAAATATAAAATAAATAAAATATAAATAAATTTCAGTACAAAAGTCTTAGAGATGAGTGCATTTTCTACCTTTAGCAATCCTGAAGACACTAATGCTTAACAACCACCATGAAATATGCAATCACAGAAAGTGTAAAATCTCTCAGTAGCTCCAGACATTTTCCCTTTCTTAGTTTGGATTTTATGACACCGCTTCATCATAGCTTAGAAGAAATGTGATTTTGGTGTGAAATAACACACACATATACAAGATCCAGCTAAAAATAATCACCTGTGAAATCCTAGAAATTATTCTCCCTGGGCACTATGCCAGGATCCCATCACCCTGAGATGTTTTCCACAGCAGTCAGGAGAAAGAGACATGTCAAGTATAAAAATACTTAAAAGTGACAACACTCCAAGAGCATGGGTCTGAAATGGGGCTGTAATTTTTGGTCGAAAGGCTTCCTTATCACCATCATATAAATATCAAAAGTCTTTATGCCCATGGCATAAAGCCGAGAGCAACACAGAGTGACAGGCAGGACCCCTGCCCTTGGGTGCCTCCCTGTATGAAACTGACAAGCTGATGTGGATTGAAACACTTAAGGCCCTTTAAATAAAAATAAGCTGGGTATGTTGTGCTCTATTTGCAAAACAAAGATGGAATGATGCTAAAGTGAAAGGGATAATAGAAGAGGTCCAGGTCTTCCAAACTTGCTTCACTCTGGGATGGAGTGTGGAGAGGGCCTAGGTCACTTATCTCACTATTCCCAGGTGTGTTAAAATTATCATTATCCAAAAAATATATATCATTATTATCACATTCCAACAGAAATGTGGCCGTTAGCCACAGGGCTAGGACTGCTCTAGGGGCCATACTCCCTGACCAGGGCTTCCAAATGTAGGCCAACCCTGAAACATTTCGGCAGCATTGGAAGAGGCCCTCAGTGAAGGGACAAAGAAAACCTTAGCCTCTGCTGTGGTTCAGGGGTGTGCCAGCTCATGACTAAAATGAGTGAACACTGTCACGGGCCCCAATGCATCAAAACAAGGAGGAAGATGTTCAGAATGCTCTAAATATAAAGCATGGTCTTATGCCATGAAAGGCAGAGAAAGTCTGAACTATATTTCAGAAAGATTATCATCAATAAAATTTAAGTTTTAAAAGTTTCAGCATGAAATGCTTAGGGTTAAGTTTTGGCTCTCTATAAAATTAAATTATGTAGAACAATTCCAAGTGTCCAAGGACACTAAAGAAATGAAGTGTGACAGTATTACAAATTGGAGAAATTAATGCTGTGGGCATGCTAGGTAAAGGAGCCATCAGGGTAAGATGGATAAGCCTGGAAAAGTTTTCAGGAGGAGGTAAATTTTTGCGCCAACTTTCAAGCAGTCTAAAATGTGAAGCCAATGGGGAGAAACCTGCCAGACATAGAGATGGCACAGGCAAAGATCCAGATTAAGAAGTCAGGAAGACATTCTAGGCCTTGGTAAGAAACAGAAGAGCTCAATGGGGAAGAAAGAGAGATATAGTCCTGGGGCAGGGTGTGGGGTGGGGGTTCTCCTTCAAGCTGGGTTGGTGGGAGAAAAGCTCAGCAGGAAAAAGGGCTCATCTGTCTTCTGAGAAGCACAGTTGGGGGGTCAGATCACCCAGCTCCGGTGCTCATTGTAGAACAAGGTTGTCTGGTGTGAATGAGTGGAGGGGAGGATTCTAAGGGAGGCAGAACAGACAAAAGAAGGAGACCTGCACTAAGAATGAGGAAACCTGTACACCCTTCTCACCCAAGGCTGGAATCAAGAGACTTGATCTAAGAGAAGGACTGCTATAGGTGGTCAGCCAAGACTCTGGGCAGACTGAGGGCTCATGCTCCCCACTTTCAAAAAGTGAACAATATATTCCCCCCTTTTCCTTCCCTTAGGAGACTGAGTCAAGAGACAATTCTTGGAACATTTCTTCAGGGCAGAGAAGCTATGGAAAATCTTAAGTCTCTCCATATAAGGCCCTTCTGAGAACGGGTAGAATCCAAACAGCTGTAGACTGGACCATGAGATGGGAAGAGCCATGGCAATCAGGCTCACATGCTGTCACTCGTCTCATGATCTGCGCAGGTGAAGAGCTATCATCGATAACCATAGACTGTATCCATATTCCTCACAGTCATGAAAAGCAAGAACTGTAATTTAGTACATACCCTTCCTCAATACGCGAAAAGGAAAATTAAGCAATAGTGTAATGTGAATGTTGGCACAGTAAATAAGAAAAGGCTGGTTAGATGGCATGGTATGACAGAGTATGAAAAATTATACAGAACCCCAAAGAGGTAAGTGCAAGAGCAACTGTAGATCCCAGACTCTCATGAAGGGCTGGGCATGAGCTGGGGCAATACTGCCTGCTGGTGAGCAGGTCACTCTGAGCATGCCAGCACCCTTCTCTCTGTTAAGAAGGGCATGCAAAATCAGCAGACAGAGTGCTGTAAATATAAAGCACTGTGCTGTTTCCATTTACAACCTCTTTTGCCCCCAGAGTCTTGCTGACCTAAACTTAAGTAAACGTCAGAGCATCCCTCATTAAACCATTAGCTTTAGCTTCAGAAATGTGGAAAGTTTCTAGCTAATCCAGCTATGCATGGGAATCTGGCTCTCAAACAGTGAAAGAAGCCCAGGGCTGCGAAGAGTTCAGTTAAACTCAGGACTGGTCAGAACATTCCCTCACTTGGGAAACACCAGTATGGGGCAATATTATCAATCTCTTCTATTTCTTTAGTTCTTTTCTGAGTGTGTTCCAGACATTATCTCATCCGCTGTCACCAAATCCCCTGAATCATAATGATGATAATTTATATTTGCTCTGGTTTCTTGACTTAAAGTGCTTTTAAGTACATTAGCTCACTCAATGCCTACTTCTGCTTCATTTTACAGATATGGAAACTGAGGCTTGGCAAGGTCAGGTGACTTGTCTGTAGACCTTAGGCAGCTCTGGGCCTCCAACCCACGAGTTGCTTCCCACAAGAAGAAGGGAGTACAAACCTGTAAGTTGCATTTTATTGGTGGGGAAATTATTGGCACTAAAAATTTGAGAAGTCTTCATGCAAGACATAGAGTGAAGAAAGGAAGAATCTAGGAAATGATCCTGTATCCAGTTGTTGGGTACCACATCATCTGACAACCTGGAGCTATGATGGATTATAATTTCTTAGAGTAAACCCCAAACATTGAACTTTTCTAGCTTCATAAACTTGTAAAATTTTTTTTTACCAAAATGTTCGTTGTATTTTTTTCAAGCTAATAAAATTGACCTTGTGAGTCCCCAAGACACAAAGGAATCCCTAATTTTAGGCAGAGTCTAAGCCCCGTGAAGAAGAAAAATAAAACATACCCATCACATGAATTTGCATGTCCCTTTTTAGCCTTCCTTGATGATATCTTCAAATTCTAGGCATATGATGGACCAAAGTCCACAGGAGCTATTTCAATCCATGCTTGGCATCATTAAGGCTCAGATATATTTTACAAAGTAGCCCAGAGTGTGAAACACCATGGAGATATGTAATCACAGCTGCAGTTGCCAACATTGAATGTTCTGGCTCCTAGACTGGAATAGGACAGCTGCATTAGTCTCTGCTTAAACCCAAAGCACAGTGCATCGGGTTGGCTGGGCATTTACCCTACACATCCCAAAGTAAACGAATGCACCAATTCCTGATGCAGCTTGGATGTCCCCTGGTACCTGCTGGAGGCTTCAAGAGTTTGGCTCTCTCTGCGCCAAATCTGGTTTCCTTTTCAGGTGGAGTAACTTACATGTAATGCTTTATTCCAGTCAGAACTTGGCAGTGGGCTTTTCTCCAGTTAAATAATGTATTTCAGCCAAAATTGGTTCATGGAAATACCTCCAGTTGCTCACTGGCAGAGAAAAAAGAGACACAGATCCTGCCCTGGTGGGTTGTTCTTGTTGGTGATATGTATTTTTTGGTTTACCATAATATACAGCCTGAATCCCTTGTGCTCAGGGCTCTTTGGTTCTGATCCCTTGTGGTCGCTGCTCTGCCAGCTGCCTAATCCCCCCACAAGCTCTCAAAAGCACCAGGCTATACTCTTCAGCTCTGACACTGCTGATCTGTCCCATCACCCTGGGCTCCCAGTCAGCAAGTACTCATATCATAGAGCTATCAAGGGTCCTGAAAAACACTGCCCACCCTGAAATCAGGCTTGCTTAGACCAAAGGGAACCAGGCTGCATCCTGGACACTGACTAAAACTGCTATTTCAGGAAATGGTCTCCCAGTAAGAGATGGGAGCAACACAAAGGAACGAAGAAAAAAAGGAGAACGAGCTACAAGTATGCTGTTTTGAGGCACCTCTCATCACAATCACAACTATCACCACCACTACCACTCCCCACTCCAGCTGGTTTTAGATTCAGAACATCCTCACAGCTCCCTAATATAGACAGACTTCCCTACAATGGAGTTCTGGAAGGGCTTGGGAGGGCACTTGCAAACTGCCATTCTCTAAAATTTCCTCTTGGGAACAGATTCTGAATGCACGACTTGGCCCTCTGTTTTCAATGTGTATTTCAAGTCTCCTTGCGTACTGATAACTGTACCTGGTTCTAATCGCCTATAATTATGTTACTACAATCTGGGAAAGAGTATTAAAGATTTAACAGCAAAGAAAAATAAGGTTGTATATATACATATATAATATAATAATATACATTGCCATGGATGTCTCACTAAATGAGAAAACCTTGTTACCAAACACCCCCATATACATATAAATAGAAAAATATCTAGAGGAATAAACACCAAATGTTAGCAACAGTTAGACAGCTAGGCAACTGAATGGGTTATTTTTGTTCCTATCGGCTTGTCTGTATTTTCTATACTGCAAATGTGTAGTTTCGTAATTTAAAATTAAATAGATAAACTGGAAACTTCATTTGGTAAAAAACAAAAAGTCATGTAGAATAAGCTGATTTTTTGGTTACTCTGAATTTACATGTGCTAGAAAAACAGCCTTTAAGTTCAGCCAGATCCCAGACCTACTCCACTTGCATTCTCCTTCCTAGGCCAGACTCGTCACCTGTAAAATAGGGATAATAGTAACACCTATCCCCATAGAGTTTCTCAAAGATTAAATGAGTTATCCTTATAAAGTATTCAGCAAATGGCAGTTATCATTATTTATTCTTTTAAGTTTATTTTTATGGAGTAGGGTTAAAACCTTAGAAATACTCTTCAAAATATTTTATATCCATAAAAAGTATTTTCATTGTGGAATCTGTATACATTCTTTCCATACACAAATTCATCACGTGCTCCTTCTTCATTTCAGTTTAGTGAATGCTGGCTTCTACAGCAGCAAGCACACTCCTGAGGCCCATCCCACATGCAGTATGTCATAGAAATGAAAGGAGGGAAGAGAAAAGAAGTCCATTCAGTTTCTCTTAATCTGGGCAGGTTGACCAGTGTTGAAATCAACTATCGGAAGACATGGTAATGAATGGCTGGCTTTTTGAATCAATACTAGACAGATGAGAAAGATTTCCTCTTGAACAATTTTCCCTTCAAAATCATGTCAATGTTCTCTGAGAAACAGTCACTTTATTCTACCCATCTCTATGTTATTCTAACTAGACAAGGTAAGTATGTTGTCAAATTGTGAAACTCTCGTGGTTACATGCTTCATATCCCTCAAAGGAGGGTCACTGAGTCAGACAATCATTTAGAAGGGTCAGTCTGCTCTGACTTGGTTCCCAGACTTTTTCCTTCTTTCTTTTTCCTCTGGGGCCAGACGGCAGGTTTAGCTCCAGTCCAGTTACAGAAATCGATTGGAATTACAGCTCTCACCAACAGGCTGGTTCTTAGGATCAGGTCCCACTGGCTTTCAATACAATCCTGCTCTGGTGCCCAGTTTTGTTAACTAGACTTGTTTTCTGTTCCTGTGAGCCAGACCTTGCTTATCTTACCAGGAATCCTGACTCTGAATTGCAGCCCAGTGGCTGGAGCCCTGCTCTGCTCTTTTTCCCAGTGCAAACTATCCACCCTCCTTCCTTGGATCTCTGAACACCACTGGCTTGCGGATGCTCAGTTGCTGGGCTCCCTTCCCTTCTATAGGGAGGATACACCATTACTCTGTTGGTTGCCCTTGCATGCAACTAGTCATATTGGATGACCACTTCTTCCATAAGGCTTGGCCTTTGGACCATGTATGTCAGTAAATCTGTGGCTGATTTGTCCCCCTGGCACCCAACTCTCTGAAAGGACAGGCCTAGTGTCGCCAATATAGTTAAGCAGACAACACAAGGCTGAGTTTTGAGAGCTGGCAACATGGTTCTTGATAACTTAGCCTGGAAGGGAATGAGGCTTAGATGAATTCCATCACCACCACTGCTGCCAGCACTATTGCGGGGCCACCACTGTGTCCACAGAGACCACCATTTATCAAGTTCTCTTAGGAGCCAAGTTCTCTGTTAGGAACATTCCATATGCTATTTCTAACCCTTACATCACTCTTCAGGGTAAATGTCAATATCTCCATTTTAGAGAGGACACAGGCTCAGAGAAATTAAATGATCATCACAAGATCTCATGGCCAATAAATAGGAAAAAAACAGACTACAAATGATATGCTTTTTTTCACTACACCATAATGTCCCAGTAGAAGAAAAATCATAACTGAGGTGTATGTGTGGGGGGGGGGGGCAGGGGGGCAATTCAAATGGGCTTAGGTAGCTATCAGGTGGATGGGTTTTTGTTTTTTGTTATTTTTTTTTTGAACTAGCAGGTTTAGTTAATGATAATGTGACTTTAACAAAAAATGAAAAGGAAAAACGAAATAAGTGCCTAGGCTGGAACCATTTGGGCTAAAAATGGAAATGAAGATTCAAGACTCTATCCATCTTTAAATAAGCCAAGTTCCAGCTGCCACCAAGAGCCAACTATTACCATCTGCTAGTTCATGTGCTTCAGCTTCAGAGAACAGGCAGAGACAGGTAAAGGATAATGGTAGGGTTTCCAGAGGCTGGGGCCATTCAGACCTTATGGATTAAAAGGATGTCATGGAGGACTAGGAAGGTGGCTCTGTAGTCCAAGGGAATCTTAGAGACAAGTAGAAAAGTAGTTGGGTGCCCACTTTCCTAACAGGCAGCAGTTAGAAGGATTATCGGAAACCACACAACAACAGAAGTAGGACCGGGTCAGGATGGGACTGATGACCCCTTCAGGTCTGATCTCAGGAACATCCAAAGTTCCTTTGTTTTTTTTGTTTTGTTTTGTTTTTAAACATGGGCAGGCACTGGGAATCGAACCCGGGTCCTCTGACATGGCAGGCAAGAGTTCTTGTCTGCTGAGCCACCGTGGCCTGCCCCCAAAGTTCCTTTGAACCAAGAAACTCTAAGGCAAGGTGGCTGAGAGCCTGGACTCTGGAGTGAGACCAGTGGGGTTTGAATTCCACTTCCACCACTTACTAGTTGTGTTAGTCAGAGTTCTCTCGAGAAACACGACCAACATGAGAGATCTATAAATATGAGACTTATAAAGGTGCATCATGTCACCATAAGAGTCCAAAATCTGTAGGGCAGACTTGAAACTGGTAGCTCCATGAAGAGTCTGTACAAACTTGACAGGAGAAGTTCACTGGCTGAAGACGCAGTTTAAGAGTCTCTTTTCTCCCTTAAAAGCTTTTGACTGATTGGATTATTTCATTGTGGGAGGCACTCCTTAGTGGATCGCAGATGTAAGAGGTCACAGATGCAGTCAGTGACTGATGATCTGTGCTGGTTTGAAAGGATTATGTTCCCTAGAAAAGCCATGTTTTAATCCGGATCCAATCTTGTGGGGGTAGCCACTTCTTTTAATCCCTATTCAGTACTGTATGTTGGAAACTGGATTAGATTAGATTATCTCCACAGAGATGTGACTCACCCAATTGTGGGTATTAACTTTTCATTAGAGAGAGATGTGACTCTACCCATTCCAGGTGGGTCTTAATTCGTTTACTGGAATCCTTTGAAAGAGCCAGCATTTGGGGAGAGCAGATCCATGAGAGCCATGAGAACTACCAGGGCCCATGAAGCCAGAGACCCTTGGAGATGAAGAAGGAAACACCCCTGGGGGAGCTTCAAGAAGAAGGCTGGAGAGAAAGCTAGCAGATGTTGCCATGTTCACTATGTGCCTTTCCAGTTGAGAGAGAAACCCTGCACTTCATCGGCCTTTCTTGAGTGAAGGTCACCTTTCTGTTGGTGCCTTAATCTGGACATTTTTATAGACTTGCTTTAATTTGGACATTTCCATGGCCTTAGAATGGTAAACTAGCAACTTATTAAATTCCCCTTTTTAAAAATCATTCCATTTCTGGTATATTGCATTCCAGCAGTTAGCAAATTAGAACATGATTTAATACATCAGCCTTCTGGTTTATCAACCAGCCACAAAATATCCTTGCAGCAATGGTCAGGCCAGTGCTTGCCTGACCAGACAACTGGGCCTCATCACTTGGTCAAGCTGACACCAGAACCTAATCATCACACTAGCTCTGTCAATTTAAGCTAATTATATAACTTTTTTTTGGTCACAGATTCCTTATTTATAACAGAATATGGTGAGGATTAAGTGAATTAATACAAGTAAAATAATAAAAACACTGCCCATCACACAGAAAGTACTTCATAAGCGTTCTTATTATTATCACTGTTGTAATTATTAGAGTCTGCACAACAGGGAGAAGAAATAGATGGCAAATGGTGAACCCGACATACAGAATCAAAAGAAACCTGTGACTAAATGAGTTATCCTGGACGCAAAATCAGAATACTGCATACAGAATCAGTCTATGAAATAAAAAAAAAAAACTCAGTGTATAGTATACTTCCTTTGTTTAATTTACTGATTGTTATGTGTTCCCCTTTAGTATGCCTTTGTAAAAGGCCAGTCTGATTTACCTGTAACAAAGGAGACTTTCTTTTTTCAATATTTTTATTGACAAATCTTCACACATATATAGTCCATACATAGTGAACAATCAGTGGCTTACAATATCATCACATAGTTATGCATTCATCACCATGATCATTTTTAGAACATTTGTATCACTCCAGAAAAAGAAATAAGAGGAAAAAAGAAAAACACTCATACATAACATACCCCTTAACCCTCCCTCTCATTGACCACTAGTATTTTAATCTACCCAATTTATTTTACCCCTTATCCCCCCTATTATTCATTTATTTTTATCCATACTTTTTTTTATACACTTGTCCATACCCTGGATAAAAGGAGCATCAGAAACAAGGTTTTCACAATCACACAGTCACATTACAAAAGCTATATCACTATATACTCGTCTTCAAGAATCAAGGCTATGAAACACAGGTACTTCCCTCTAACCACACCAATACACCATAAACTAAAAAGGGATATCCATCCAATGCATAAGAATAACCTCCAGGATAACATCTCAAATCTGTGTGAAATCTCTCAGTCACTGAAATTTTATGTCTTATTTCTCTCTTCCCACTTTTGGTCAAGAAGGGTTTCTCAACCCCATGATGCTGGATCCCAGTTCATTCCAGGAATTCTGTCCCACACTGCTGGGGAGTTTACACACCTGGGAGTCATGTCCTCATGTGGTAAGGAGAGCAGTGAGTTCACCTGCTGAATTGGCTCAGAAAAAGAGGCCACATCTGAGCAACAAAAGGCATTTTCTGGAGGTGACTCTTAGGCATAATTTTAAGTAAGCTTAGCCTATTCTTCGCAGGAATAAGTTTCATAGGAGCAAACCCCAAGATTGAGGGCCAGCCTATTGATTTGGTTGTCCCCACTGCTTGCAATAATATCAAATTCTCCATATGAGGAAGTTGAAATAATTCCTCCTTTCTCCCCAGTACCCCAAGGGGACTTTGCAAATACTTCATTATTCACTGCCCAAATTCCTCTGGGATATATTGAGGCATCTCACTAACCTGGACAAACCACCAAGACATCACACCTTATTCAAGATTCCATGTACTTATGGTATTCAACCAAACTGACCATACAAGATAAATAAGGTAATGTGCTACCCAAAATATAAATGATGCACTAACTAAACATCTCTCCTTTTGTTCTCACACAGGAGTTGAAGTTTTAAAATATGGATGATATCATCCACATAGATGAATTTTAAAAGGGGAAAAGGACTTCTCTCACATTTAGCTAACAGAAAGAGAAGCTAATTCCCCATTAGCCAAGCATTTTAGTGATGATAACCATCCCAACCAGGAAAACCATGAACTCAGTGGGGCTGGGGCAATAGATATAATAAGGACTGCTGTTTCCTCATGTGTAAAGTAGCTTCCTCCAAGGAAAAATAATTTTTTTAAACTGGTTTTTTAATTAGCACTCAGGTCTGTTTTGCAGCAGAGAAAACAACCTGTAATTAAAAATCGCTACTAGTCAGCCTACTTAAAATTAGGCCTACGGGTCACCCCCAAAGAATCCTTTCATTGCTCAGACGTGGCTTTTCTAAGTCAACTCCACAGGGAACTCACAACCCACTCCCCCGTGTGAGACATGATCCCCAGGGGTGAGAATCTCCCTGGAAATGTGGGACAGGACTCCTGGTGTGAGCTGGGCCTGGTATCAAGGGATTAAGAAAGCCTTCTTATACATGTTGTGGGTGTCCCAGAAGAAGAAGAGAAGGGAAAAGGAGGAGAAAAACTAATGAAAGAAATTTGCACTGAAAACTTCCCAACTCTTATGAAAGACTTAAAATTACAGAACTAAGAATGCAGCTTACCCCAAACAGAATAGATCCAAATAGAAATACTCCAAGACACTTACTAATCAGAATGCCAGATGTCAAAGAAAAAGAAAGAATCTTCAAAGCAGCCAGAGAAAAGAAATCCATCACATACAAGGGAGGTCCAATAAGACCATGCATAGATTTCTCAGCAGAAACCACGGAGACAAGAAGACAGTGGAATGATATATTTAAGTTACTAAAAGATAAAAACTGCCAACCAAGAATTCTATATCCAGAAAAATTGTCCTTCAAAAATGAGGGGGAAATTAAAACATTTTCAGACAAAAAATCACTGAGAGAATTTGTGAACAAGAGGCCAGCCCTGTAAGAAATACTAAATGGACCACTAGAGGTGGATAAGAAAAGACAGGAGAGCGAGGTGTGGAGAAGAGTGCAGAAAAGAAGACTTTCAGTAAAGGTAAAAAGAAGAAAAATTAGATATGACCTATAAAATCCGAAAGGCAAAATGGTAGAAGAAAGTACCACCCATGCAGTAATAACATTAAATGTTAATGGATTAAACTCCCCAATCAAAAGATATAGACTGGCAGAATGGATTAGAAAACAGGACCCATCTAAATGCAGTTTACAGGAAACACATCTTAGACCTTAGGATAAATATAGGTTGAAAGTGAAAGGTTGTAAAAAGATATTTCATACAAATAACAATCAAAAAAGTACAGGAGTAGCAATACCAATATACAACAAATTAAACTTCAAATGCTAAAAAGTGAAAAGAGACAAAGAAGGACAATATGTATTAATAAAAGGAACAATTCAACAAGACATAACAAGCATAAATATTAATGCACCGAGCCAAAATGCTACAAAATATATGAGGTGAACACTGAAAAGAGAAATAGACACATTCTACAATAATAGCTGAAGACTTCAATTCCCCACTCTCATCAATGGACAGAACATCTAGACAGAGGATCAATAAAGAAACAGAAAATTTGAATAATACAATAAACGAGCTAGACTTAACAGACATTTATAGAACATTACACCCACAACAGAAGGATACATCTTTTTCTCAAGCACTCACGGGTTATTCTCAAGGGCAGACCATATGCTGGGTCACAAAGCAAGTCTCAATAAATTTAAAAAGATTGAAATCATACAAATACTTTCTTGGATCATAAAAGAATGAAGTTGGAAATCAGTAATAGGCAGAGTGGTAGAAAATTCACAAATATAAGGAGGCTCAAAAACACACTCTTAAACTACCAGTGGGTCAAGGAAGAAATTACAAAAGAAATCAGTAAACATCTTGAGGCAAATAAAAATGAAAACACAACCTATCGAAACATATGGGATGCAGCAAAGGCAATTCTAAGAGGGAAATTTATTGCCCTAAATGCCTATATCAAAAAAGAAGAAACAGCAAAAATTGAGGAATTAACTGTCCACTTGGAAGAACTAGAGAAAGAACAGTAAACTAACCCCAAAGCAAGCAAAAGAAAAGAAATAATGAAGATTAGGGCAGAAATAAATGAAATTGAGGACATGAAAACAATCGAGAAAATCAACAAAACCAGAAGTTAGTTCTATGAGAAAATCAGTAAGATAAATGGATCCTTAGCAAGGCTGACAAAAAGGAGAAGAGAGAGGATGCAAATAAATAAAATCAGAAATGGAAGAAGAGACATAACCACTGAGCCCGCAGAAATAAAGGGGGTAATGAGAGGATACTATGAACAACTTTATGCTAATAAACTAGACAATGTAGATGAAATGGACAACTTCCTAGAAAGGCATGAACAACCAACATTGACTCGAGAAGAAATAGACAACTGCAACAAACCAATCACAAGTAAAGAAATTGAATCAGTCATTAAGAAGCTCCCCAAAAAGAAAAGTCCAGGACCAGATGGCTTCCATGTGAATTCTACCAAACAATCAAGAAAGAATTCGTACCAATCATGCTCAAACTCTTCAAAAAAATTGAAGAGGAGGGAAAGCTACCTAACTCATTCTATGAAGCCAACATCACCCTCATACCGAAGCCAGACAAAGATATTACAAAAAAAGAAAACTACAGACCAATCTCTCTTATGAATATAGATGCAAAAATCCTCAACAAAATTCTTGTAAATCAAATCCAGCAGCATATTAAAAGAATTATACACCATGACCAAGTAGGATTCACCCTAGGTGTGCAAGGATGGTTCAATGTAAGATAATCAATTAATGTAATACACTGTATCAATAAATCAAGGCAGAAAAACCACATGATCATCTCAATTGATGCAGAAAAGGCATTTGACAAAAAACACACTTTCCTGTCGAAAACACTTCAAAGGATAGGAAGTTCCTCAACATGATAAAGGGAATATATGAAAAAGCCACAGCTAACACCATCGTCAATAAGAAAAAACTGAAAACTTTCCCCCTAAGATCAGGAACAAGACAAGGATGTCCACTATCACCATTGTTATTCAACATTGCGTTGGAAGTTATGTTATTCAACATTGCGTTGGAAGTTATAGGCAGAGCAATTAGACAAGAAAAAGAAATATAAGGCATCAAAATTGGAAAGGAAGAAGTAACACTCTCACTATTTGCAGATGATATGATACTATGTGTCAAAAAACCTGAAAATCTGCAGCAAAACTACTACAGCAAAGTGGCAGGTTACAAAATCAACACTCAAAGATCTGGAGTGTTTCTATACACTAGTAATGAACAATCTGAGGGGGAAGTCATAAAAAAAATTCCATTTACAGTTGTGACCAAAAGAATAAAATATTTAGGAATAAATTTAACTAAAGACACAAAAGATCTATGCAGAGAAAACAATTAAGAAATT
Source organism: Tamandua tetradactyla (assembly GCF_023851605.1). Classification (NCBI taxonomy): domain Eukaryota; kingdom Metazoa; phylum Chordata; class Mammalia; order Pilosa; family Myrmecophagidae; genus Tamandua; species Tamandua tetradactyla. The sequence goes on from NC_135336.1 coordinate 20,740,270, forward strand.
GTTAAAAGAATTCACAGAAGACCTAAATAAATGGAAGGGCATACTGTGTTCATGGATTGGAAGACTAAATACGGTGAGGATGTCAATTCTACCTAAATTGATTCACTAATTCAATACAATACCAATTAAAATCCCAAAAACTTATTTTTCAGACATAGAAAAACAAAAAACCAAATTTGTCTGGAAGGGCAAAGTGCCCCGAATAGCTAAAAGTATCCTGAGAAAGAAAAATGAAGTTGGAGGTCTCACACTACCTGATTTTAAGGTGTATTACGAAGCTACAGTGGTCAAAACAACCGGCATAAAGATAGATATACTGACCAATGGAATTGAATAGATAGTTCAGATATAGACCCTCTTATCTATGGACAATTGATCTTTGATAAGGCAGTTCAGCCAACTCACCTGGGACAGAAGTCTCTTCAATAAATGGTGCCTAGAGAACTGGATATCCACATGCAAAAGAATGAAAGAGGATCCATATCTCACACCCTATACAAAAATTAACTTAAAATGAACCAAAGGCCTAAACATTAGATATAAGACCATAAAACTTTAAGAAGAAAATGTAGGGAAATATCTTATAATCTTATAATAGGAGGCAGTCTCCTAGATCTTACACCCAAAGCAAGAGCATTGAATAAATAAATGGGAACTCCTCAAAATTAAACACTTTTGTACAACAAAGAACTTTGTCAAGAAAGTAAAAAGACAGCCTACACAATGGGAGACAAGATTTGGAAACGATATATCAGATAAAGGCCTAGTAGCCAGAATATATAAAGAGATTGCTCAACTCAGCAACAAAAAAACAGACAATCCAATTACAAAATGGGCAAAAGACACGAACAGACACTTCTCAGAAGAGGAAATACAAATGGCCAAAAGGCACATGAGAAGATGCTCAACTTCCCTGGCTATTAGGGAAATGCAAATCAAAACCACAATGAGATATCATCTCATACCCATCAGAATGGCCATCATCAATAAAACAGAAAATGAGAAGTGCTGGAGAGGATGTGGAGAAAGAGGCACACTTATCCACTGTTGGCGGGAATGTCAAATGGTACAACCACTGTGGAAGGCAGCTTGGCAGTTCCTCAGGAAGCTAAGTATAGAACTGCCATATGACCCGGTAATACCATTGCTAGATATCTACTCAGAGGACATGAGGGCAAGGACACAAACGGACGTCTGCACACCAGTGTTTATAACAGCATTATTTATAATTGTGAAGAGATGGAAAGAGCCAAATTGTCCATCAACAGACAAGCAGCTAAAAAAAGCTGTGGTATATACATACAATGTAATATTATGCAGCTGTAAGATATAATAAAGTTATGAAGTATGCAACAACATGGATGGACCTTGAGGACATTATGCTGAGTGAAATTAGCCAGAAACAAAGGGAGAAATACTGAATGGTCTCATTGATATGAACTGACATTAGTGAATGAACTTGGAGAATTTCAGTTGGGAACACAGACTATCAGGAAATAGAAATAGGGTAGATACTGGGTAATTGGAGCTGGAAGGGATACAGATTGTGCAACAGGACTGGTTGTAAAAATTCAGAAATGGATAGCAAAATACTATCTAACTGTAATACAATAATGTTAGAACACTGAATGAAGTTGAATGTGAGAATGATAGAGGGAGGAGGTCTAGGGGTACACATGAAATCAGAAGGAAAGATAGACTATAAAGACTGAGATGGTATAATCTAGGAATGCCTAGAGTGTATAATGATAGTGACTAAATGTACAAATTAAAAAATGTTTTTGCAATAGGAAGAACAAAGAAATATCAATATTACAGGGTGATGAAAATAAATGGCAATTCATATTTTAAAACTTTTAACTTATGCATGAGACTAAAGCAAAAAATGTTTATTTGGGACAAAATTTATATTTTGACTAGTGCATTTCCTAATATAACTTATGTGGACAGCTTAATTGAACACTATAAGTACATGGAACCTTGAGTAGGGCATGAGATTTTGTAGGTTTGTCCACAGTGATACCCTGATAAATCCAAGAGTGATTTGAACAGTGAATAAAAAAGTATTTGCAAAGTCCCCTTGGGAGAATGGTAAGAAAGGGGGTAAATTCAACTTCCCCAAGAGGAGACTTCCAGATATTCTCATAAGCAGTGGGTACAACCAAAGCAATAGGTTGAGCCCTCAATTTTGGGGTTTGTTCATACGAAACTTAACCCCACAAAGGGCAGGATAAGCCAACTTAAAATTAGGCCTAAGAGTCACCCCCAGAGAACTCTCTGTTGCTCAGAAGTAGCCTCTCTCTCTCAGCCAACACAAGCAAACTCACTGCCCTCCCCGTCTCTACATGGGACATGACTCCCAGGGGTGTAGACCTTCCTGGCAAAGTGTGACAGAAATCTTAGAATGAGCTGGAACTCAGCATCAAGGGATTGAGAAAACCTTCTCAACGAAAAGGGGGAAGAGCGAAATGAGACAAAATTAAGTGAGACAAAATAAAATGGCTGAGAGATTCTAAACAGAATCAAGAGGTTTTCCTGGAGGTTATTCTTATGCATTATATACATACCACTTTTTTAGTTAAGGTGTAATGGAGAGGCTGGAGGGAACTGCCTGAAAATGCAGAGCTGTATTCCGGTAGCCATGTTTCTTGAAGATGATTTTATGATGATACAGCTTCCTCAGTGTGACTGTGTGATTGTGAAAACCTTGTGTCTGACGCTCCTTTTATCTATCTTATTGACGGATGAGTAAAACATATGGATTAAAAATAAATAAATAATAGGGGGAACAAATGTTAAAATAAATTTAGCAGATTGAAATGCTGGTGATCGGTGAGGGAAAGGGGTAGGGGGATAGTATGTACGATTTTTTTTCTTTTTCCAGGTTGATGAAAATGTGAGAGGTGATCGTGGTGATGAATATACAACTATGTGATGATATCGTGAGTTATTGTTTATGTACCAAGAATGGAACAATCATATGGTAAGAATGTTCGTGTTTGTATGTTATTATGTTTAAAAAAAAGAAAGAAAGCCTGCTTGACCAAAAGGGGGAAGAGAGAAATGAGGCAAAATAAAGTTTCAATGGCTGAAAGATTTTGAACAGAGCTGTATGGTTATCCTGGAGGTTACTCTTATGCATTATATAGATATCCCTTTTTAGTTGGGTGTAGTGGAGTGGCTAGAGGGAAGTACCTCAAACTGTTGAGCTGTGTTCCAGTAGCCTTGATTCTTGAAGACAATTGTATAAAGATATAACTTTTACATTGTGACTGCGGGATTGTGGAAACCTGTGTCTGATGCTCCTTTTAAACAGGGTATGGACAGATGGATAAAAAAAGTATAGATAAAAAATAAATAATAAGGGGGATAAAGGGTAAAATAAATTGGGTACATTGAAATACTTGCCAATGGGAGGAAAGGGTAGGGATATGGAATGCATGATTGTCTTTTCTTTCTTTTTTTTGGAGTGATGCAAATGTTCTAAAAATGATCATGGTGATGAATACAAAACTATGTGATGATATTGTGAGCCACTGATTGTACAACATGCATGGACGGTATGTGTGTGGAGATTTGTCAATAAAAATATTTCTTTTAAAAAGTGGCTTTATCTGAAATAAGTTTTTAGTTTTTTGTTTGCTTGTTTGTTTGTTTTACTTAAGAAGTAAGAAATGTCCAAAAGACTCATTCAAATTTTGACTGAAAAGATGCTTTGTCCCTGTGCCAGACTCTTGGTCTGGGCTACCCAAACTGACCTTAACTCAGTGTCATCTCACTAATCCTACAAGGATTGCACTGAATTAGGTCCCAGGCTATATGGCCATGGAGCCTGTGTTCAAAGATGAGCAGGAGTTGGTTAGTTAGAGAGGTGTGGAGGATTACAAGAGGAGACAGCACTGAGAATTGAGACAATGGGATATTTAGGGAAATCTCAAGAATAGCATGTGGAGAAGAAGGAGCAGAGGAGAGGTAAAAGGCAAAGCTAGAGAGGGCAATGGCTAGATCATAAAAGGTTTTTATATCAAAAGTTTGAACTTTTCCTTCCTTCCTTCCTCCCTCCCTCCCTCTCTCTCTTTCCCTCTTTCTTTCTCTTTTCTTCTCTCTCTCTCTGTTTATTTATTTATTTGACATGAAATACCTGATTATGTTTATATCCTAAGGAAAAAAAGTTTGCCTCTACTGGAAAATCTCCACTGAAGCTTTTCAATCTGTTTTTAGACAGCACATAAAAGAGTAATCTTGTAGGTTAGAAGTTACACCTGAATTAAGCTAAAACTGGTTTCACTGTACCTTCTACCCTTATCTCTCCAATAGAAAACCTTCAACTATCCAAAGACAATAATGATGTCTATTACAACTCTGCCTCCTGCCTTCCATAAAACATTATTTACTTCAAATTAATATAACCAAATACTTCAATTTCACAATCCTCACAGCTTTCCAACAATCATGGCAGAGTTTGTCAATATCCCTTTGAAGAGAGATTCTCCAGAATTAAGCACATTGTTCTACATGTGTTCTAAACAGAGTGCAGAAAAATTCTTATTTCTTTGTTCTATATATTATATTTTTAATTTATACAATTACTAAAAGATTTTAATATTCCTCTCTGCTCTAAGAGTAAAGTCTGTATCCCCTTATCAAAGATTAAAAATCTTGAAAAAGATCTTGACAGTCTAGACACAACCTACTTTTCCAGCTTTCCTATGATGATTCACTTTCTACCACATAAACCCTTTGTTCTCATCAACTTATTGATGTTTTATTTAGAAGGTTACAAGATTTCCAGGAGACACTAAGAAATTTGAGGACTTTCACTCCTATCATGGTTTGACTAAAGCCAGAATGGAAATAAAATCAAAACAGCTACTTCCATACTCTCCATCTGATGAAGTAGTATGATTGCTTACTTTTGCTCTCCTTTTATCTCCAAATTGTTTGTACTCACGGGTTTGTAGAGTTATATGGGTGTGACTCTTTCTGACTTACGTTTTACACCCTCACCCCTCCTATTAGAACAAATCTTTTAAACAAAGAATCCTCTTCCATTGCCACTTTCTTGTTATAAGCTTAGTACCTAAAATCTCAGGGATATTTATCATATTTATCTTCTTGTGTTAAATGTTTAAGTGCACTACTTGTTACACATGTCTTCTTTGCTTATGGATAAGGAAGGCCATAAATATTGTTTGCATTCTATATTCTTGAAATTCTTTACCAAGATTACATGAAAGCATTTCCTTCATTTAGGTGCTGCTTTCTATGTCACTTCTATAGTGCCTCATGTATTTTGTTTTTGGTTCTACTAGGATAATTTTCTTCTTCTACTTCAAAATCCACTTAAATCTTTATAGATCAGATCAACAAGATTTTCTGCTGACACACATCCTTCTCAATCTTTACAGATCAACAAGATTTTCTGCTGACACACATCCTTCTCAATCTTTACAGATCAACAAGATTTTCTGCTGGCACACATCCTTCTCAATCTTTACAAGATGCATTCTACCCCTTGCCAAAAGCTCATCATCCTGGCTCTGTAGGACATAATCCAGAAAACTTTTTAAACATCATCTCTACAGGCAGCCATTTGTTTCTCAAAGGCCCCTTCTTTTCTACAGTCACTGTCATCATATAGAACAAAAGATAAAAGCACCACCTGTGCATTCAAATCTTTCAGTTTGCTACCCAGAATTTTTAAGTCATTAGTAACATAGTCCCAATTTTTTCAGATTGTGCCATTTGTTTCCTGCATGAAAGAGCAAAAATTGGAGACATTTCATGGGCTTAATAAGATGTTCTTGGCAGGTTCTCTCTGGTGTCTCGGATACCGGTTCCTACCTTTCCTAATTTTCCATATCAGGTCTACACAAACTTCATAATCCTTGTTTGGGAGTTACCTATCACATACAACGTCTCTTTCCTTCCTGAGGGTGGTCACAAGACCCCTCCTATAACCTCATGCCAGCATTTTCTGCCTAGTATTCCAGGGACAATCCACCCTAATGGGAATGGTGTCATGCCAGATCCAAAGTAAGATTAACCTTCACTTCTCTGCTATTTCACATTCTTCCACTTGCTCACTTCATGACATTAACTTATCTGTACTTTCCAGGCTTTCTTTCTCACTATTTTTTTCCATCCTGCCCAAGAATCATCACTAAGAAGCTAAGGCACTAAAAAGCATCTGTTAAAGCTCTTAACTTTTTGTTTCTATTTGCATTTGCAGCTGATATCATAGGGAACATTTAAGGGAAGTAAATAAAGATGAAACTTACTCCAAAGGTCATCACACCATTTCCTAGACAGGTATATCTGCTGTATTTCTAGAAGAACTAAAGATTTTTCCTAGCTTTAATTAGTGATGCTCCTTAAAAATCCCAGAACAAAGATTGTGCCTTCTCTTTTACTAAGGAAGTTCTTAGAGGGTGAAAATATGTTTGCCACATGTTTTTTAATAGACTGTGAGTTCCTCAAGACAGAAACTGCATATGTCTTTAATATTGCATGGTACCTAACACAGAAACTTGATGGGACATGGAAATTAATCCGAGTTACTTTCCAACTCTGAGAGTATAACTTTTTCATCTCTATGGATTTACCCTATTGTATTTGCCCTTAGTATTTGGTCAATCAGTTGATTATACTGTGAATATCTTTGGCAGGTAAGGTTGATGATGAGGTCCACTAAAACACTTTCTTTACATTTTTGCCTGTTTTGATCCTGAGACTCAGAATGATTTTTAATGCAACTTTACTGAGATATGCTCACATACCATATAATCATCCAAGGTATACAATCAATGGCTTACAATATCATCATATAGTTGTGCATTCACATCACAATGAATTTGTAAACATTTAATTACTCCATAAACAATGAAAATAAGAATAAAGATAAAAGTAAAAAAGAACACGCAAAACATCCCATACCACATGTGCCCCCTTATTATTTATTTTTGTCTTTATTGTCTTACTCATCTGTCCATGCATTGGATAAATGGAGTGTCAGCCACAAGATTTTACAATCACATGGCCACACCATAAAAGCTATATAGTTATACAATCATTGTCAAGAATCAAGGCTACCGGGTTACAGTTCAACAGTTTCAGGCATTTCCCTTTAGCTACTTCAATACACCAAAAACTGAAAAGAGATATCTATATAATGCATAAGAATAATCCCAGAATGACCTCCTGACTCTATTTGAAATCTCTCAGTCTCTGAATCTTTATTTTGTTTCATTTCTCTTCCCCTTTTAGTCAAGAAGTCTTTCTCAGTCCCATGATGCCATGGCCAGGCTCATCCCCAGGAAACAGGTCCCACATTGTCAGGGAGATTTATACCCCTGGGAGTCATGTCTCAAATAGGGGAGGGCAGTGAGTTTACCTGTGGAATTGGCTTAGAGAGAGAGAGGCCACACCTGAGCAACAACAGAGGTTCTCTGGGGGTGATTCGTAGGCAAAACTATAAGTAGTCTTAGCTTCTCTTTTGCAGGAATAAGTTTCATATGGGCAAGTCCCAAAATGGAGAGCTTGGCCTATTAAACTGGTAGTCCCCAGTGCTTGTGAGAATATCAGTTCTTCCCCAGGTGAGGAAGTTTAATATTTCCACATTTTTCCCCCAGTCTCTCAAGGGGACTTTGCAAATATTTTTTTTTCAATTTTCACCATTATTTATTTTTTATTGTGAAAAATAATATATATCCAAAAGGCAACACATTTCAAAGCATACCACAACAATTTGTTGTAGAACAGATTTCAGAATTTGGTATGCATTACAATTCCACAATTTTAGGTTTATCCTTCTAGCTGCTCCATGACACCAGAGACTAAAAGAAATATCAATAGAATGATTCAGCAGTCACACTTATTTGTTAAATTCTATCTTCTCTGTTAAAACTTTACCTTCTTTTTTGATCTTTCTCCCAATCTTTATGGGTATTTGGGCTATGCCCATTCTTTCTTTTTCATGTTGGAGAGGGCTGTTGATAATATGGAATAGGTACAAACACATTTTTATCTTCTGCCCAGATTTCTCTGGGATGTACTGGGGCATCACACTAACCTGTACAGTCCAACATGATCTCACTCCTTATTCAAGTTTCCATGTAATTATGATGTTCAGATGAACCCACCATAATGTTAAATTAGATAGTATGCTACAGAAAATATAAATTTTGTACCAAATAAAATCTCTTCCTTTGATCTCACCCAGAAGTTGAAGTTTTAAAATACAGTCAATATTATCCTTTACCCTTTAGTATGATTTACTTTAGTCCTAACCAGATCAGCTTTATGAACATCTCTAATTGAAGTCTAATCTCTTTTTCAGCTTTTTTAATGGTGAAATGCTGACTCGCACAGCTGCAGAGCTCTGGTTCTGAGCGTCAGGTGTCACTTAGATACCCAAAGTTTCAGGGAACTACCAGGTTATACAAAAAGAGCTCAGCATCTCAGAATTTAGAAATAACAGTAACAACTCAGGAATAGATGTGACTGCTATAAGCTTACAATCTAGGAACCTTTACAATAAGCCTTCCCTTGATAACGCATGCTTTCAAATTCAATGCTCAGAGTTTGTTCATTGTAATTATTCCATATTAGTGAGGCATTATAATATCTGTCTTTTTGTTCCTGGCTTATTTCACTCAACATACTATCCTCAAGGTTCATTCACCTAGTTGCATGCTTCACAACTTCATTCCTTTTGGCAGCTGCTCAATATTCCATTGTCTGTATACACCACAGTTTGCCCTTCCTTTCACTGGTCAATGTACCCTTAGGCCACCTCCATCCATTGCAAATCATGAATATTGCCACCATAAACACCAGTGTGCAAATGTCTATTCATATCCCTACTTGCAGTTCTTCCAAGTAGATACATAACAGGTTGAAGGATTAAATGGCAACCCTATACTTAGCCTCATGTAAATACTCCTGCACTATTCTACTTCCCTAACCACAGTGAATAGGTACATCTCTCTCCCCACATTTTCTCCAGCACTTGTATCTTTCTGTTTATTTTTAAACAGTTTTATTCACATGCCATAAAATCCATCTTAAGTAAGCAAGCAATGGTTCCTGGTATAATTGCATAGTTATGCATTCATCACCACAATCTGTATGGGGACATTTCCATTTCTTCCTCAAATAAAGAAGAATAAATTAAAAAATAATAAAATAAAATAAAAAGGAGAAACAACACCATGACCAAGAATACCCTATCCCTCCTTATATCCCCCTCTTATAGACATTTATCTTTGGTATATTGCCTTTGTTACACTTAATGGTAGCATTTTACAATGTTACTGTTAACTATAGACTCTAGTTTGCATTGATTATATTTTTTCTGTATACCATTCCATTTTCAACACCTTGCACTGTTGACATTTATTTGTTCTCCCTAGTGTAAGAACACTCTTATTTTTGTATACTAAATCACTGTCATTATCCACTCTAGGTTTCTATAGTTATATAATCCAAGTCTCTATATTCTATCTTTTCTTTTGGTGTCTTACATGCCCCTAGCCTTTCTCTTTCAAACATACTCATACTCAGCATTGTTCAGTGTACTTACAATATTGTGCTACTATCAGATAGTATTGTGCTATCCATTTCTGGATCTTTACAATCAATGCTGTTGAACATTCTGTACTCCTTCAGCATCAAATGCCCAATCTCTACCCTCTTTCTATCTCCTGATAACCTGTGTTCTCAACTTTAACTCTCGAAGTTCACTCATTAATGTTAGTTCATATCAGTGAGACCATATAGTATTTGTTCTTTTGCTTCTGGCTAACTTGACTCAACATAACACCCTCAAGGTTCATCCATGTTGTTGCATGCATCATGATTTTATTCTGATATATCGTATCTTATTTTTCTCTCTTTTTACCCTTACTTCTAGTCTCTATTTCTATACTCTTCTCCAGATCTTTCTCTCTTATCTTTTCCCATCTGCCTGTAGTGCTTCTTTTAGTATTTCTTGTAGAACAGATCTCTTGCTCACAAACTCTCTCAGTGTCTTCTTGTCTGAAAATATTTTAAATGCTCCCTCATTTTTAAAGGACAGTTTTGCTAGATATAGACTTCTTGGTTGGCAGTTTTTCTCTTTCAGTATCTTAAATATATCATACCACTGCCTTCTTACCTCCATGGTTTCTGCTGGGAAATCTGCAAATAGTCTTATTGAGTTTCTCCTGTATGTCATGGATCATTTTTCTCTTACTGTTTTCAGAATTCTCTCAGTCTTGGATATCTGACAATCTGATCAGCAAGTGTCTGGGAGTAGGTCTATTCAGATCTATTCTGTTTGGGGTACACTACACTTCTTGGATCTGTATTGTAACATCTTTCATAAGAGTTGGGAAATTTTCAGTTATTATTTCCTCCATTTTTATTTCTGCCCCTTTTCTTCTCTTTCTGGTACACCTATAATACGTATATGTGTGTGCTTCATGTTGTCACTCAATTCCCTGACACCCTGCTCATGTTTTTGCACTCTTTTCACTATCTGTTCTCTTGTGTGCAGGATTTCAAATGTCCTGTCCTCTAGTTCACTAATCCTCTCTTCTGCCTCTTCAGATCTGTTGTTGTGATTCTCCATTGTTTTTCACCTCTTCTATTGTGCCTTTTATTCCCATAAATTCTGCCACTTGTTTTTTCAAGCTTTCAAGTTCTTTATAGTTGCCCAGTGTCTTCTTTATATCATTCATCTCTTTCGCCACAGCTTTTCTCAACTAGTTTATTTGATTTTGAATTGAATTAGCATGCTTGTTTGAACATCTTTAATTAGTTGTTTCAACTCCTGTATTTCATTTAAAGTGCTACTTTGTACCTCTGACTGGGCCAAATCTTCATTTTCCTAGTATGATTTTCAATTTTTTGCTGGTGTCTAGGCATCTGATTTTCTTGATTAGTTTATTCTGGAGGTCGTTTTCACTCTTTTACTTAGATTTTTCTTGTTGGTTGGTTTTGTTCTCTATCTGTTCATTGGCATTCAGTTCAATTTATTTTAGATCTCTAGCAGAGCTTCTATTTAGATAACAATTTTTCAGCTCTTGTTTTTCTAGTTCTTGCTTTGCCTATCTAGAACCTTTCTTTGTGGAGTATCTCCCCAGATATGATTGACCCCAATTAGATTTTCTCAGAGAAGGCAGGCCCAGATTTCAGAAGGAGGGTATAATCTATATCACTGAGGAAGAGACCTAGGAGATTATCTGACTTTCCTGTGGAGCCTCTGGACACTGTGCTTTTCTTGTCCTACCCAGCAGGTGGCATTTGTCAGCCCACAGCTCCCACCAGCATAAACAGATGTGAAGCCTTAATTCTCACTCTGCTAGGGGTGTGATTGAGACAGAGGTTGAGGTGAAAGGGAAGCATAAGCTGTTTCTGATTACCAGCCCCTAGGGTTTGCATTCTCTGAAGAAGGGCCACCACATGAGCTGGGCCCCCCTACCATTTTTCTGGGGAAGAAATACACTTTAGGGAATTATTGCCTTCACTTGACTTCCTACTTTGTCTCTCACACCTATCTTACCACCCTTGCTTGGGTCAGCACTGACAATTGAAAATGGCTGAGACTTTCTCTAATGAACTACTTAGGATCATTAAAAATTTAAAAAAAAATTTTTTTTAAGAGAAAATAAAATCCCTTTTCAGAGCCAGTTTTCCCAGCCCCCAAATTTCACCAGTCAGGAACTGATTTGGTACCTGACTCTATATGCCCTTTTTTCTGGGGCATAGTTTTCAGTATTCTGAGCTGAGGTGAATCTAAAAATCTCCTTTTTGTTTTCTTCATCAACCCCATCTCTTCTCTGCCTGAAGAGACCTGAAGGTTACTTGCCTGCTTTCTTTGGGTTTCTCTTGCTCTGAGCTTATATTCAGCAGTCCAAATTTGTTAATTAAAACTGCAATTGGAGGGTGGGCCATGGTGGATCCACAGGCAGAGTTCTCACATGCCATGCCAGAGACCTAGGTTCAATTCCCAGTACCTGCCCATGTGTGGAAAAAAAACAAACAAACTGCAATTGGAGCTTGGTTGAGCTACCTTCCCTTGCTCCTAGTAGAAACTGCTTCTTTTTCTCACGGGGAAGTATCTCCAAGTGCCAGTGAAGGAGGGGCACTAACCTCTGCAGTTTGGAGGCTTTACTTAGAGTTCTGCACTATGACCTCAGTCCTTCCACCATTACAGACTGGTGTAAGATGTGTGTCCAGTCATGGATGTCCTCCAAACAATTGTTCCAGATTGTTCCTGGCTATTTACTAGCTGCTCTAGAGGACTAACTAAATTCCACATCTCACTATGCCACCATCTTGTCCCACCTCTAGCATGATTTTTTTTAACGTGTTCTTTTTGTTCCTTTTTTGAAAGAAAAAATAAGGGTCAGATGGGGAAACAATTGATAAGAGATTACTAAATGAAGTACTTAAGTGTGCCTATGTTTCTTTATTTCTTTAAATCTGTCTTTAAATTGTTCTTTCAAAAACGCTACATTAATGCTACTTAGTATGCTTAGCTATATAAATGTGATTTAGTGTTCTGAGATTTTAGAAAATATATTTTTGGATGTAAAAGCCTGCTATTTTTTAAAAAAGTTAGCTTACTGAAAGTCTGGTATTTCAGATAACAAGGCCATAAAGCAGACACTAAAAGAGAAGACACAGCTGTCATATAAACCACAGGCACTTGAACACTCTCCTAACAAGTAATAGCAAAATCTCAGAAGGGATGCTGGAAGAAATAACAATGTGATATCTCCTTCCACCTTGTGAGCAGATAATGGACATGTCTACCCCCAGATAACTAACAGTATTATGAGCTGTAACTGTCTTATCCTTGTTTGTACTTCCAAAGACACCAAATATGCAACAAGAAGTATAGTATCTCTTAAAACAATTTTACTGTATGGCCAGAGTCATTTGCAACCATTTGGCCATTTGAGCCAAATATTAACCAGGACCAGGAAGAATTCTTACCAATGTTCAGGTCTCCTATTCAATCCTGGACAAGCACAATAGCTCGGATTAGAAGGACATGTAGACAGCTTCCTGCTGCACCCCCTACTCCTGGGGGCTTACCACATTCATGTCCATTGATTCATCATAATTGTCTCCCTTTTCCCTCCAGCTTGGCTTCTATATAGGCTATTCAAAGACTGCCATCTGCAGGATGAGCTGAGACCTCACAAAAACCTTTTATCTTCAAATGATATTTGAAGAATTTGTTCAAAACCTTTTTAAGAGTTCATAAACACAACATTTAAGTTAAAGATTAATGAAAGATAGTGGATTACTATATTAATTCTTCAAAAATATAATTGATGTTTATTTTAATAGCTGCCTTATATGTCTTAACCCCAAAGAGTGTCTCACAGTAAGATTCCCAGATGCCACCACTACCCCAAGAGTAGAGACATAGTAGTCCAGGGTTTACACTGTACCCCAACATCTCCTAATGGGTAACCATTTTCTCCACCTAAAGATTGCTCTTCCTTGCAGACGGACAAGTGTCCAAGAGCTGTAACAGATGTATTACTCTCTTTCTGCTTGGATTAAAGACAATTTTTTGAAGCTAAATAGAAAATTACCTTTTTTCTACCAGCATCAGATCAAAGAATCATAAAATCATAAAGTTGACAAAGGTTCCTTCACTGAATCATTACCCTTAACACATTGCTGATCAGGACTCACAGCTTCCTATTCCACAATATGTGTAACAAACTTCTGGAGCCCATCCATAACTAATATTACCATATTGAAGGTGAAAATGACTGAAAGGGATTGTATAGACCCATGTGTACCACTGATTAAGACTACAAATATAAATAAGTTCTTGTATGAACTACTGCAAACGTATGAATCTTATACAATGAGTGTATAATTTGGGGTATGGGGGGAAAACTATTGCATGCTATGGGTTACGCTTAACAGGAAAACATCACCAGTATCATAGCAACAGCAGGGGTAAATAATGGGGGGAGGGACAACAGTTAAGGGGGAGGCTTAGATTTTCTATTTGATGAGGGTGTGTTAATTGGTTTTCTTCCTTTTGGGAACAATGAAATTATCTAAAATTGAGAGTGTTGATGGACTGTCAACTTTGTACATTATACACGATGCCCAATAAATGAAGGCGGCTAAAGGATGCACTGACTGAGTAGATTGGTGAACAATGGGGTATACATATGATTAAATATAATGCTATTACAAAAAGGAACAATGTTGTGAGGCATGCAACACTGTGAATGAACCTGTGGGACAAACTTGGTGAGGCAATATAAACCAGAAACAAAAGAGCAATTACTGTATGGTCTCATTTAGGAAATACTTACAAGAAAACAGGGGCCTAGATTGTAAACTCTTATAGCAGTCACATCTAGTTGGGAGTGGTAATTGTGTGGGTTTTGAGAGGCTGTTTTATATATATATATAACATGGTATATACATATATAAGAGATAAGAATGAAGACGTTGTCTATATTTTAGAACTTCATCTATGAAAGGTTTTATTTTGTCCAGAACCTAAATTTTCTGTAGCACATACTATATCTCAACCTGCCTGGATAGATCATTTAAACAGTCCAAACACAGGGAGCCCAGAATAAAAATAAGGGCCTCTAATCCTGTATATCTTAATGTAATGTCTGCATACATTCCAGAGTATATCAAGTAGATAATCAAAAAGTATTGGCAAAGTCCCTTGAGGGATGGGAGAAAAATTAGGGAACTATTAAACTTTACCAGGGAAACCCCTGATACTGTGTCAAACATCAGGGACACCCAAATTAATAGGCTAAGCCTTAATTATGAGGCTTGCTTTCATGAACCTTATGTACATAGCAGAGAAGCTTAGCCTACCTATAGGTAGGCCTAAGAATTATTTCAGAGGACCTCTTTTTTGCTCAGATGTGGCCTCCTTCTCTCTAAGCCCAACTCTGCAAGTGAAATCATTGCTATCCCCCCTACATGGGATATGATATCCAGGGGTGAAAGTCTCCCTGGGGGCACAGAAGATTACTCCCAGGGATAAGCCTGGCTCTGGTACCATGGGATCAACAATGCCATCCCGACCAAAAAGGGGAAAAAAGGTCTAGCAAATAAGGTATCAGTGGCTGAGAGAGCTCAAATGGTCGAGAGGCTATTCTGGAGGTCACTCTTATGCAAGCTTCAGTTAGCCAACGCTACCTATCATAACTTGCCAAACCCCAACCAAAACCATTCCCTGAAAATCCTAAAGAACACTGAGGGTGTTATGTAAGATTGTACAAAGTTTCCATGCACTAGGGTAATTTCCAGAAAACTTTAACTCCAGATGGATCCCTGGACCAGATAAGTCCAGAAATGCAGAGGGGCCAGTCTCTCCAGAATATCATCTAGTTTTATCCCCCATCCTATATTATTGGCAGCTCCTTCCAACATGAAAAAGTTAGAATGGGCAAAGCCTAATACTCCTAAAGAGTGGGAAAAAGAGCAAAGGTGACAGTGGAGTAATACAGAGAAGGTAGGGTTTAACAAATGAGTATGATTGCTGAATCATGATATTGATATTTCTTATAGTCGCCAGTATCTTAGAGCAACTAGAAGTAAAAACCTAAAATTGTGGAATTGTAACCACTTGCCTAATTGAAAAGATTTATGTACCCTAGAAAAGCCATGTCTTACTCATAATCCAATCTTGTGGGAGCATCTGTTTCTTTTAATCCCTATTCAATAATGTAAGTTGGAAACTTGATTAGATTATCTTCATAGAGATGTAACCAGTCCAATTGTGGGCATGAACTTTTGAACAGAGGGAGCTATAACTCCACCCATTCCAGGTGGATCTTGATTAGTTTATTGGAATCCTTTAAAAGAGGAAACATTTGGAGAAAACTTCAGAACGACAAGAGCCAGAAACCGCACAGCCAGAGACCTTTGGAGATGAAGAAGGAAAATGCCCAGAAGAGTTTCAGGAGAAAGCTAGCAGACTTTGCCTCATGCCCTTTCAAACAAGAGAGAAACCCTGAACTTTATCAGCCTTTCTTGAGTGAAGGTAACCTCTAGTTGATGTCTTAATTTGGACATTTTTATAGACTTGCTTTAATTGGGACATTTTCTTGGCCTCAGAACTGAAAACTGGCAACTTATTAAATTTCCCTTTTTAAAAGCCATTCCATTTTTGGTATATTGCATTCCAGCAGCTAGCTGAACAGATTTTGGTACTGGAGAAGTGGGGTGCTGCTGCGGTTTGCAGATACCAAACATGTTGGAATGGCTTTTTAAATGGATAAGGGGAAGATTTTGGAGGAGTTGTGAGGAGCGTGATAGAGAAGGACTAAAATGCTTTGAAGAGACTGTTGGTAGAAATGTGGGCTCTAAAGATACATCTGATGAGGCTCTAGACAGAAATGAGGTATGTGTTATTGCAAACTGGAAGGAAGGCGTTCCTTGTTTTAAAATGGCAGATAATCTGGCAAAATTGACTAGTGGCTTTGGCTGGAAGGCAGATTTTAAAAGCTATGAACCTGGATATCTAGCAGAAGAGATTTCAAAATTAAATGTGGACAGTGCGGCCTGGTTTCTCCTTGCAGCTTATAGTGAAATGCAACAGGAAAGAGATAAACTGAGAACTGAACTCCTGGGTTCAAAGAAACCAGAAATTGATGTTCTGGAAAATTTGGGGCTGCCAGGAAGGGAGACCCCAGAGAATGGTGCTCCACGTGAGGATTTTACCAAATGTAGAACCAGGCAGCCATTTCAGAGAAAGCTAGGATTGGAGATGGAGTTGTCCAGGAAGGATCTGTGGAAACTCCTTATGTCTGATGCGCATGATCCGAGCTTACTACATAGAAAGCCAACAAGAGTGCTCTGGGATCTGTATAAACAGAACCACTGCCAGTCTGGACTAAAAGGGACAGAAAAGGGACACATTGGAGGAAAAATTATAGATTTTTTTTACAGAGGCAGAACTATAGAAGCTAAAGTCTAGAGTCAAGAAACCTAGGACCAGGAGAGCAGAGAGGGTGAGTGTCCCCCAAAGGCAGAGGATGGACCCTCTATCTCCCTGCAGTGGAAGGGAGGTGCTGCCTCAGGCCCTGGAGAGGGTAGAGCACATTCCTTGGAGATTAGGGAGAGCATGGCTGCCACCAAATGGAGAGGTTGAGCATGTGCCCCAGAGACAGTAGAGAGCCTGGGTGCAGCCCTGATGCCTGAAGAGGGTGGGCCCTATAGAAAGGTGGTATCCCCAGTGTACCCCAAGGCTGCATTCAGAGAGAGGCAGGCCACAGCACAGGTCCTTGGAAGGAGTGGGACTGCCACATTCTAAAGTCCCCAAAATAAATGACTCTCCGACTTCAAAATCTAATGGATCTTGCCCTGCAGATTTTCAAAACTGCTTGGGTTGATGACCCTTGTGTTCCTTACAATTTCGCCCTGTGGAAATGGGAATGTGTATTCTATGACTGTCCCTCCTTTGTATGTTGGCAGCAAATAACTTGCTTGAGTTTTACAGGTCCAGAGTCAAAGGAAAATTTTGCCTTAGACAGACCATACCTGCAGCTAACTTTGATGAGACTGTATTGATTTTAACTTCGTATCACATTTGTATTGTTACTGAAATGGTTTAAGGTTTTCTGATATTGTGATGGAATGAATGTATTTTGTATATGGGAAAACAGCATACCTTTTTTAGGGTCCTGAGGTTGGAATATGCTGGTTTGAAATGATTTATGTACCCCAGAAAAGCCAAAATCCTAATCAAATCTTGTAGGAGCAACTGTTTCTCTTCATCCCTATTCAATAATGTAGGTTGGAGACTTGATTACGTTATCTCTTCAGAGATGTGACTCACCCAATTGTGGGTATGAACTTTTGAATAGAGGGAGATGTGATTCCACCCATTCCAGGTGGGTCTTGATTAGTTTACTGGAATCCTTAAAGAGGAAGCATTTGGCAGAGCTTCAGAATGATGAGAGCCAGAGCCCATGCAGCCAGAGACCTTTGGAGATGAAGAAGGAAAACGCCGCTGGGGAAGCTTCAGGAAACAAAAAGCCAGAATAGAAAGCTTGCAGACTTTGCCTTGTGCCCTTCCAGCCTAGAGAGAAACCCTGAACTTTATTGGCCTTTCTTGAGTGAAGGGCAATCTGCTGGTGTCTTAATTTGGACATTTTTGTAGACTTGCTTTAATTGGCACATTTTTCTCGGCCTTCGAACTCTAAACTAGTAATTTATTAAATTCCTCTTTTTAAAAGCCATTCCAGCAGCTAGCAAACTAGAACAAACTGATACCAGACTGTGAAATCTGTTCTACAACTAATTGTTATGATATGCTTTGAAATTTATTGTTTTGTATGTATGTTATTTTTCACAAAAAAAGTAAAAAAGTCAATTGTGATAATAAATGCACAGCTATATGATGATATTGTGAACCACTGATTGTACAATTTGGATGATTAAATGGTGTGTCAGTATGAATCTATGGTGGACCCCAGAAAAGCCATGTCCTTTAATCCTCAATCAATATTGCTGGGTGAGAGCTTTTTTTTTTTTTTTTTTGTATGCTGTATGGCCGGGGTCACATTTCATTCTTTCTCCGTGTGAGTATCCCATTATTCTGTTGTTGCAGCACCATTTGTTGAATTTTTTGTCTGCTTATTTTCTTTCTTTGTTCGCTTGTTTGCTTTTTGGGAAATGCATGGGCTGGGACTCAAACCCAGATCTCCCTCATGGCAGGCGAGAATTCTACCACTGAACTATCCTTGCACCCTCTGGGTGGGAGCTCTTTGATTGTGGAGATGTGACCCACCCAACTGTGGGTGTTAACTTTTGATTAGATAGTTTCCATGGAGATATGTTTCTACCCATTCAAGATAGGGCTGCTTACTGGAGCCCTTTAAAAGGGAACCATTTTGGAAGAAGCGTTAGAACCATGAGAGCCCACACAACCAGAGACTTTTGGAGAGAAAGAAAGAAAACATCCCTAGGGGAGCTTTATGAAAGAAGAAGCCTGGAGAGAAGGTTAGCAGACTTCACCATGTTCCTTTCCAGTTGAACGAGAAACCTTGAACTTCATTGGCCTTTCTTGAATGAAGGTAATGTCTTGTTGGTGCCTTAATTGGACATTTTCATAGCCTTGCCTTAATTTGAACATTTTCATACCCTTAGAACTGTAAACTTGCAACTTAATAGATTTCCCTTTTTAAAGGTCGTTCCGTTTCTGGTCTATCATATTCCAGAAGCTTGCTAACTAGAACACATGGTATGTGAATATATAATATATATCAATAAAAAATAATTAAAAAAAAACCACTTCCTGACCCCACACTACAACAATCAAGAGTTCCCAAACTTTGGTTTTCTGAGCTCTTCTGAGTACCTCAAGAACTTTCTAACCCCTGATTAGAGCCACTCCTCTCCTCTCAAGAGCTCTCATCTAATTGAGAACAGAGGTAAGAGAGTAAAAAGCAGCCCTGTCCTGCCTGGATTGCCCTGTTCTCACCATCAGAGTATGATGATCAGGTTTCATGGAATAAAGCAGGTCTGAGGCTAACTGCTGCTGAGAGCTGATGTGAGTTTGCTGTGGTCAGAGTTGGTTTTCCTATTTGAACCAACAATTTCAAGATGCTCATTGGCTCTACTGCTCACTCCTTTCCCCAGAGTGGGGACAAGGAAACAAAACAGGATTCATATAAAGACTACAAGATCCATTTTGAGAGACCTATTACAGTGTAACGTGATGAACTCTTGACCTCCAGATTAGGTGTTCCCTCTGTAGTCCACATCTGCTGTTCTCCTTGCCAGAGGAAACACTTCTCCTGAAAGCATGAGCCTTTTGGAAGTCAGAACTCTCTCCTCTCCCTCAAAAAGATAAAGACTTATCAGAAAGCAGAGGCGAGGAGATGCAGGTTACATCAGTAGTTTTCTTATTAGTAGGGCCAAGGAAAAGTTATAATGTATGTCAGACAGGACAGCCACGGCAGCACCTCCCATTGCCCTCTCCACATTCTTGCTCTTTGACTTGCACTTTCCATGGACAAACTGGCACCCAGAAATGAGTTTTACAGCAGTTACTGTGCCACAACCAGAAGGGACAACAGAAATTAGAGTAAGAACATGACTCTGGAGTCTGACAGACTTGGATTTGAATCCCAGGAAGCCACTGATGAGCCAGATGACCTGGGCACACTGAAGAACTTTCTGAGCCTCCGTGTGTTCCTTTATAAAATAAGGCTAATACTATCATTCAGGATTGGTATGAGGTAAGATATGTAATGGAACCATAAGGTCTCAAATCTCTGTACAGTGCCCATCTCTTCCTTAGAAAGAATTTAAGTTAGCATGCTTCTTCTGATGAATGAAAGGCACCATACCATATGAAAGGAATACCAAACATCAGTGCAGTAAAGGAGCAATCAGGAAACGGGGTTGAAGTTGGGATGGTCATGTGTTTTGTTTGTTTGTAGCAACACAAAAATGACAGCACCCTCATGGCCCTATCAGCATGGATGGCATTGCCTATGAAACTACAGCAGGGACAGAGCAAGGGGGGGAAGTGTTATAAGTAAGGAGGGGTTGAGCCACAGGGCAGCCCAGAGGCAGGAGCACTAACATGATGGGAGAGCTCTACCCCAGCAGGCAAAGCAGTTGTCCCAGGCTCCACAACCCCCACAATCAACAGTTAGGAAGCATCTGAGACCATTTCCCATTCTTTGCCCCACAGAAGGCTGAAGAAGCACCTACGATGTTTGGCCACCCAGATGTTTTGGGTTGTGCTAGACCTTATCCAACAGAAGGCATTCTGAGATCGGCATCTAGATTATGTTGGCAAAGTCGTACATATCAGAAGGTCCTCGTGTGAATATGAGGCTTTCTTCGTCCCACAGTCTGGGCCTGGTCCACCCACATTCCATGGGTTCAGGTCACTGCTGATGTGGTCTTGTTGGCTCCTGTACGGCCTCTCATTTTTGAGCATATACTTGCAGGTGCCTTAGATATGCACGAATGCTCCCAACAATTTCCTGTCCTCCCACAGGTTCATTTGGTTCTAGACAAGCCTCTCCTTTTGCATTCACAGCACCATTAGTCTAGGGCTGGACACCTCCCAGGATGAGGGCCAGGCTCTGCACAAGGCCCAGCATATCACCCACATTAAGGGCTGCCTACATGTCAGACCAGAGCTGGTGCTGCCTAAAGCTGTGACACAGCAAAAGCTGGCCTTGTCATCTCTGTCCCATACCAATGCCCTCCTCAGCTGTCCCTCCCCTGCCTCATTCCTGAGAGTTTTATTTTCCACCACAACTGGAAAGTTATCTTGTAGTTAGCTACAAGATAACTGGACAGCAGTTCATCCATTTGAAGATGAAGACTCGGGATCTATTTGGAAAACTCTCCAATAGAGGAATATAAGGAAATTAGAATAAAATTTTTGAGATGGAGTCTCCTACAGCATCTTTGTGCAAGTCAGGCAGGTAAGCTCAGCCACAGACTGAATATTGTGCAAATTACAGACTAAATATTGTGTAACTTACAAAAAGACACATTCTATGGACACACTAAACCCTATGGGTATCCGGCTTAGTGAACAAGTGTGTTCTCTTCCTCCTGGATCCTGGAAGGTACACAGCTCTGCAAGCAGAGCTGGGGCTGATTTTCAGCTCCCACTTGCCTGCAGTTTCCACCGTAAGAGTTGATGATGATTCTAAGAATGTCAGTCCCTTGAACTACCACCATCTGTGGACAAGGCATTTCAGATCATACCAGCAGGAAGATTTCCCTTGAAGACCATAAACTGGGCATCTACTTGCAACTCACTCTGATCCTAAAGCAAACAATGGTCCCCTTGCATCAGGCAGGAAGGCAGCCCAGATGACATGGGCGATCAACATGATATGCCCACAAAACACCAGAGCCACAGCTCTATCCCCCCACTGCCATACCCCCACCCCACCACCACCACCACCACCACCACCACCACCACCACCACCACCACCACCACTGACAGCTTCTCACCTGAGCTACCTCTTCAAAGTCATCATGCCTCTTCTGTAGGGCCCGGGCTCGATGCAGGGATTTCCCAACCCCGGTGTGTTTGCTGAGAAAGGCCTCCCCATGGTTTTCAATCCAATCCAACACCTGGTCAGAGAAGAAGGACAGAAACAATGACTTCCCAGAAGAAGAAAACACGCTGAACCTCTGTGACAACATGTGCAACCGCTGAGTCCTACCCCGATCCCAATCAGAAAGCAGCAGTCCCTGTGGAAATGTTCAGTCTGCTGTGTCCCTTTACATGAATACAAGAAACCTCATTACTGTCATTGGCAATATAATCGTCTCACCCGTAACTAAATTCAGTTCATTCTTTTTTAATCTCCAGAATATCCTCCATTACTTTTTCAGTTTTCTCAGCCTTAATTGGCCCATGATTTTCAACAAGCTGCCCAGATCACCAGGCACAGTTTAACCCTGTCACTACCTCTACCCCAACCACACTGGCAGGGCATTTGGTAACATCAGCCAGGGCAGCTCCTTCGCCCTTCACCACTCATCCTTCACACCATCATAAAACACTGCCAGCAGTGGCCACCTGTCATGGGGCTCCTGTCTCACTGTGCTTCTGGGATTCCCTTACTAATCTCAGAAGCAAAGTCCAGAGTAGTCAATCCCAAAACAGATGCTTGAGGTTGCTGCTCTCCGAGACTAGGCTCCTTCCCACTTCTCTCTTCCAATCAACACAGAAGTGCTATCTTGCAATCTCTCATGAATGCTTCAGAATTTATGACAGATTTTCCTACATTAAAAAACAATTACCTCTAGGCAGTAAAGTGTGAGCTGCTTGTTTGGCAATGTTTTCATGAATTTTACTTGTCTATTTTTACCTCTAGCCTTGAGGATACTTGTTATTCTAAAGCAAACTGGTTGAAGATTCAGGAATGTTTTCATATACCAGTTAACAGTTAGCTTTTGTACCCCCTCGGGGCGACTGCATAACTCTCAAACTTTTTAAAAGCAATTTGCTTTCTTTTTAAGTTATTCTGGTTTTTTAAAAGCGTCAACTCATTTTCAGGTAGTGACAATGTACTTAATTAACAATGTCTTTAACACTTAAAAATATATTTATTTCATATTTGATAAGCCTTAAATTAGTTTAAACCTAGTTTATATTGCTCTGTGATATTATAGTGTAACGTCTGTCATTAGAATTGAAGCTGTGGGGGAAAACATGTGCAGTCGCAGCAAGGGTCCAGAGACTGCGGAAATCAATTTAACAAACAGAAAAACAAATGACCAAGAAAGTGAACAAAATTATTTAATAATACATAAAGATCAAAAAAGCACCCAAGAATAGGTAAATGTAATCCATATATGAGGTACTGATAAAATTGCCAATTTCTGATTCTTTTGTCAGACAGTCATTTAGAGCCATCATTGTTTGATGCACAGATTTAGACCACGTGCTCCCCTGACCCTGACTCCACAACCCCTCAACCCTGGGAGTGCAATCCTGCTTCCCAGGTCAACTTTGCACAGCTGAGAAATGTTCTTCTGAGCACATTTCTGATTTCCCTGACAATAACATTACACACCTAAGTTAATATGCAGCACTGGAATCTACATATTCATCAGTTTCTGTTGAATCCAGTTAATGTGAATTATCAGAATCTGAACAACACTAGCTGAAGAATAAACTGAGTTTCTTGCATCACCCTGGACCCTACTTAACTGCTAGCATCTATTGAGGCACCACCCATTCACTTTCTCCTCTTTCGTTTCTCTCATTTATGAGATATTTAAAATACTCAATTACCAGATATAGTCAGGATAGTCCAGGATGATAGTTACTCTCATACCTATCGATGGCTTTGAACTGGTATTTAAGTGTTTCCAACATTGGAGATTTTATCAGTTTATGATTATTATTTTTTTGTATGCTTTATGGTAAGGGTCACATTTCATTCTTTTTCCATGTGAGTATCCCATTATTGCAGCACCATTTGTTGAATTTTTGTTTGTTTGGTTTTTTGTTTGCTTGTTCTTTTGGTGGGGGAGTGCATGAGCTTATCCATTTATCTTTATCTGAGGGGCCTTTGGGCAGCAGGGAAGCATGTGTGGGGTGTGAATATTCACACATTCAACCGGGTACTAGAGCAGCTCTGGGAGTACAGTAGTTATGCAGCCCTGACTCAGGAAACTCAGTCTACAGGGGTAATAGTCATGAAACAGGAAGTCACACATCAACTTCCAGGAAGCTGGTACAATAGGATAGGCTGAGTTCACCCCTACACATGGTACAAATAGAAAAAGCATAGAAAACAACCAGGACAGTGGTTCCAGGGTACAAGGAACCAGACAGGGTTTCTCTTTCTTCTATATTATATAGGGAGGACCTGGATGAAAAAGCAGAAGAACTTTTATTGAGAAGACAGGGTTAGTTTACTCAGTAGTGACTGCACCTGGGGCAGGTGCAATACACAGGCCGGAGCAGGAGCCAAAGGAGCAGCGTGCTTCCACACTCTCATCTCCATACCAGTTTGGGAGATCTTCCCTCTCAGCCCTGTAGCTGAGAGCTCCCCTGTGAGAAACCAAAAGCCAGCAGTCTTGCTGCCAAGAGCATAGTGCCTGCTCCCAACCCCCCAAGGCTGGTTGTTGTGGGTACCTGGTTTGGGTGGAGACTGGGGGTCCCTCTCCTTGGGAGGAGGAGGTGGGGGACACAGAGCAGAGCCAATCTGACAATTAGCTGGTGAAAGAGGCACTCTGTGTCCTGCAACCTCAATCCTTCCTCCAAGGAGGCATGGAGCATTCATGGTGTGCATGGGTGGAGAGGTGGGGATGAGGGAGAGAGCCGCACTGCACTGCCAGGTCCTCCAGGGCTGGCTGTGGACAGGGGTAGTTGAAATACTTTATCACACGGACCAAGGTCATTCCATGTAGGAGCCTAGGGACCACCAGACTCACTGTGCCTTCAAGCAGATTCTCCGCTGACATGCATACTGCCCACTCCTACCCCCACCTCCCGGGGTTGGCTGCTATCAGTGCACATGCAGACCTGCAGCTTTGATTGGATGTGCACTTGGTCTCATTCCTGCCCAGCCAGCTGTCAGTCTCACTCCGGCCCAGCCAGCTGTCAGCTGATGCAATTGGGGAGAGGCTGGCCTAGGGGAAAAAGTGGTCCCAAAGCACCATCTACCGGGAAGATGTGGAAAGTACACTCTGGCAAACTGCCTTTCTCCCTAGTTTCTAACTGATCTTCAATTAGAGTTGCACCTCCTGTATGAGGTACCAGCCTTGGTTTGGTAAGGAATCACTGACAAATCAAGTGCCAAAGAAGACCTTCAATACAAACCCAAGGAAAAACAAAATATTAGACAAGCGAGGGAAAATAACTAACAAAATAAAGTTAACAAGGTAATCAAATGCTAAGAAATCAACAAAAAAAAATTGTAGAACCATATGAAGAAGAAAGAAGATAAGGTCAAGCCAAATGACTAAATTAAAATGCCAGAGGAGATACAGAATATGGAACAACTGATCAAAGATATTCATACAAATCTCCTAAATAACTTCAGTGGGTTGGCTATAAGATGTAGAGGATATCAAGAAGAGACTAGAAGAATTTGACAGAATAAATAGAAAAATAGCAGATCTTATGGAAATGAAAGATACTGAAGATAAAATTGAAAATATACTAGAGACCCACAACAGCAGATTAGAAGAGGCAGAAGAAAGAACAAGCAAACAAGAGGTCAAGACA
Source organism: Tamandua tetradactyla (assembly GCF_023851605.1). Lineage (NCBI taxonomy): Eukaryota > Metazoa > Chordata > Mammalia > Pilosa > Myrmecophagidae > Tamandua > Tamandua tetradactyla. Next base: position 20,766,002 of record NC_135336.1, read on the forward strand.
ACTGAATTCAGATACACAAAAGCACAAACGGGAAAAAAAGGAAAAATTGGAATTGGACCCAGGGAAATGGACAACTCGAAGTGCACAAACATAAAAACCTTCGGTATCACAGAAGAACAGAATAAAGGGCTAGGAAGATTATTTGAGGATATAATAGGGGGAAACTTCCCAACCTTTATAAAACACAAAATATACAAATTAAAAAATCCCCAAAAACCCCAAATAGAATAAATCCAAACAGACCAACTCCAAGACACATACTAATCAGACTGTCAAATGCTGAAGAGAAGCAGAAAGTCCTGAAAGCAGCAAGAGAAAAGCGATTCACCATATACAAGGGACACCACATAAGACTAAGTTCAGACTACTCAATAGGTACCATAGGACAGCCGTGGTAGGATATCTTTAAGATTCCAAAAGAGAAAAGTTGCCAGTCAAGAAATCTTTATCTAGCAAAGTTGCCCTTCAAAAGTGAGGGACAGATTAAAATTTTCACAGAAAAACAAATGCCAAGAGAATTTTCTAACAATAGACCTTTCCCTGCCACAAGTATTAAAGCGAGTTCCATCAGCTGAAAAAAAAACTGGAGAAAAATGTCTGGAGGATGGCACAAAACTGAAGAGTATTAGTAAGGGTAACTTAAAGGATAAGAGAGAGAGAGGAAAAAAAAAATAGATCTGACAATTAAAAACCAAAGGATCAGATGGTAGATTCAAGAACTGCCTTTTCAGGAATAAGTTTGAATATTAATGGACTAAACTCTCCAATTAAAAGATACAGATTGGTAGAATGGATTAAAAAATATTCATCTATATGCTGTTTATAAGAGTATCCTTAGACCCAAGGATACAAATAGACTGACAGTGAAAGGATGAAAAAAGACATTCCATGAAAGCTATAACCAAAAGAAAGCAGGAGTAGCTATATAATATCAGACAAAATAGACTCAAAATGCAAAGACGTCATAAGAAACAAGGAAGGACATTACATATTCATAAAAGGGATAATCCACCTAGAAGAAATAACAATCATAAATGTTTACTCCCCCAATCAAGGAGCTCCAAAGTATATGAAGCAAGCATTGGCAAAACCGAAGGGAGTAATAAATGTTTCAACAATAATAATAAGAGATTTCAATACACCACTCTCCTCTTTAGACAGAACAACCAGACAGAGGCTCAATAAGGAAAAAGAGAACTTAAACAATGTGATAGATGAATTAGACCTAACAGTTATATATAGATCGTTATACCTCAAAACACCAGAATATATATTCTTCTCTAGTGTTCGTGGAATGTTCTCCAGGATAGATCATGTGGTGGGGCACAAAACCGGTCTTAAAAAATTTAAAAAGACTGAAATTATTCAAAGCACTTTCTGGGATCACAACAGAATGAAGCTGGAAATCAATAACCACCAAAGAACCAGAAATTTCACAAATACATGGAGATTAAATAACACATTCTTAAACAATAAGTGGCACAAAGATGAAATTGCAACTGAAATCGGTAAATATTTGGAGACGAATGAAAATGAGAATACAGTATATCAGAACTTATATCAGCAAAAGCAGTGCTGAGAGGGAAATTTATTGTCCCAAATGTCTATATTACAAAAGAAGAAAGAACAACAATCAAGAACTTAAATGCTCACCTGGAGGAACTAGAGAAAGAACAGCAAACTAACCCCAAGGCAAACAGAAGAAGAGAAATAACAAAGATTAAAGTAAAGATAAATGAACTGGAGACCAACAAATAAAAAGCAATAGAATCAATAAAACCAAAAATGGTTCTTTGAGAAAATCAATAAAATTGAATTAAGGTATCTTTCCCTGGATGCCTTAGTTTGGACAATTTTATTGATTTAGAGCTAATAACTTGTAACTTATTAAATTCCCTTTTTAAAAGCCATTCCAGTTTTGGTATATTGCATTCCAGCAGCTTACAAACTAAAACAAAGGGTATATGGGAAAAACTACCTATGGACTATATTTAACAAGAATACCTCACTAGTACCACAGCAATACTAGCCATAAAAAATGGGGTGGTAATAAGAGGTGAGGGGGTTTCGGGGTTTTCTCTTTGGTGTGGGTGTGTCTATCTGTTATTTTACTCTTTGGAGCAATGAAAATTGTCTAAAATTGAGTGTGATGATGATTGTAAAACTAAGTGAGATACTGTGAGACAATGAGTATTTATTTTGGATAGGATATATGCTATGTGAATATATCTCAATAAAATCTGAAGATGCTAAATAAAGATTCAAGTGCTAGAGAAAATGTGGAGACATAGGTATACCTATTCAATGTTGGTAGGGTAGCAGAATGGGGCGGCCCGTCTGGAAGGTAATGTAGTAGAGCCACAGGAGGCTAGATATTGGGTTGCCATAGGATTAGGCAATCCCATTACTAGGAACATTCTCAGAAGAACTGAAAACAGATGTTTGCACACTGATGTTTATGACAGCATTATTCATGATATCTAATGGATGGAGATGGCCGAATGGTACATAGGCTGAGGAGTGGAAAGGCAAACTGTGGTGATAAACGTACGATGGAATATTGTACAACTACAAAAGGGAATGAAGTTTTGAGGCATGCAATGAGGTGAATGAACCCTGAGGACATTACGTTGGGCAAAATAAGTCAGAAACAAAAGGACATATATTGTACGGTCTCATTTAGAAAATACTTATAAGAAAATTGGGGTCTGGAATCTAGATTGTAAGCTCTTACAGTAGTCAAACTTGTTCTTGAATTGTAATTGTTATTTCCAAATTCTGAGATGCTGTATTCAATGTATATAACCTGGTACTTCCCCAGACCTTTGGGTATCTGTGTGACAACTAAGACTCAGAGTTAGAGTTCTGCTGTTCTGAAAGTCAGCATTACTTCATACAGCAACTGTTAAGCCAAAAATAAGAGATCAGACTTCAATTAGAGATATGGTTGCAACTAAGGTAAATTAGAATATAGGGTAAAGGATGACAGTATCTGTATTCCAAAACTTCACCTTCTGTGTGAGGCTGAAGGAAAAGATTTATTTTGTCCAAAATTTAAATTTCCTGTAGCATACGATCTAACCTTTTTGGCCAGTTCACTTAAACAACCTAAATACATGGAGCCTAGAATAGGGAATGAGAGCTTATAATTCTACATAGCTTAATGTAATACCCTGATATACTCTAGAGTATAAGGGGCAGATAATAAAAAAGTATTTGCAAAGTTCCTTGAGGACTGGATAATTTTTAAAAATGGATCTATTAATTTTCCCAAGTGGGAAATTCCTGATACTTTCTCAAGCATTAGGGACTCTCAAGTTAATAGGCCAAGTCCTTGATCTTGAAGCTTGCTCTTATAAAATTCATTTCTGTAATGGGGAAGCTAAGCTTACCTATAATTATGCTTGAGTCATTTTTAGAGACGTCTTTTGTTGCTCAGATGTGGACTTTCTCTAAGCCTAACTCTGTAAATAAGCTCTTGACTTTCCTCCTGTGCTGCTTTGAGACTGTTGTGTACTCCAGAAAAGCCAAATTCTTTCAATCTTATTCCATCCATGCTATGTTTAGGGTAGATGCTTTGATTAGATTGTTTCCATGGAGATGTGACCCACCCAATTGTGGATGGGACCTTTTGATTAGATGGTTTCCATGGAGATGTGTCTTTGCCCATTCAAGGTGGGCCTTAATCTGCTTATCAGACTCCTTTAAGAGGGAAACATTTTGAAAAAGTTCAGAGCATTTTGGAAAAGGAGAGATCTTTGGAGAGGCAGGAAGAAAATACGGCCAGGAAGTCATTTGAAAACAGAAGCCAAAGGACCAGCAGATGCCAGCCACATGCCTCCCAGATCTGCCTTCTTTGAGTTAAAGTATCTTCTTCTGGATGCCTTTTTATGGCCTCAGAACTGTAAATTTGTAACTTAATAAATTCCCTTTATAAAAGTCAACCCATTTCTAGTATATTGCATTTCTGGCAGCATTGACAAACTAAAACACCCCCCTACCTGGGACATGACTTCTAGGGGTGTAAGTCTCCCTGGGAATATCAGATATGACTCCTAGGGATCAGCCTGTTCCTAGAATCATAGGATTTGACAATGCCTTCTTGACCAAAGGGGGAAAAGAAATGGAACAAAATAAGATTTCAGTGGATAAGAGATATCAAATAGAGTCAAGAGGGTATTCTGGAGGTTACTCTTATACAAGCTTCAGCTAGATATTGAAAATTATCACCAGTATGCCAAACCCCAATAGTATATCTGAAAACTCTATCTGAGACTTTATAATTGTTTCACTCAGACTGTTCCTATGCCAAATAAGCCCTGAAATCCAGAGTACCAGTCTTTCCAAGAACATCGAGTTGCACCTCCCTACTCCATGTGTTGGTATCCCTTCTCAACATGAAGAAGTTAGAATGGTCATCCTAACTTCCAGAGTCACTCCCCAAATAGCGTTTAACAGTTGAGTGTGCCTACTGATTCATTATATTGATATTTTTTGTTAGTCTGCAGTGTCTTAGAGCAACTAGAAGGAAATACTTGAAATGGTCAAACTGTAACCCATACCACACTTTGAAGTTTGTTCTATAACTAATTGTTAAAATGTACTTTGAAATCTATCATTTTCAATGTTATATTTCACATTGAAAAAATGTCTTAAAAATCCCATAAGTCATCACGAATTACAATGGTAAAAAGCACCAATAGTCAGGAATACCCTAGCTGGGGGATGAGGGAAGACCTTTCCAAAACAGTGAGGGTTAGCTGAGACCTGAGGGGCAGTAGACTTAACCACACTAGTACCTGAAGAGACCAGCATGGCTTCAGTAGGGAGTAAGTGGAGAGATGATAAGAAACAGGTCCAGAAAAAGCAAGAACCAGATCATGCTGAGCACTGTATGTGCCATGTCAGAGATTCCAGCATCAATCCTAACAGCCACTAAAGGATTTTAAGGAGGAGAAAGACAGCGTTTAAAAATTATCACTTTGATTCTTTGTGAAGAGTCAACTGGAGGAAGGCAAAAGTAGAGACGGGAAAACAGGAGGTCACTGCAGAAATCCCTGTAGGAGATGATGGGAACTCAGACAAAGTCAATGGCAGTATCCATGGAGAGACATACTGGAATAATATTTAGGGGAAATAATAGACGGGATTTGGTGATTAGGTATGGAGGTGGGGGTGATGGAGAGACAAGAATCACATCTGATTTCCAGGAGCATGGCTTGAGTAACTGGGTAGAAGGTGGAACTATTTACTGATACAGAATAAGTAAGTTATGAGAAGTCACACAGAGATGACAGATTTTTCTTAAGTATTCTATTTCCATACTCACACTCTGGCTTTAATAAGTGACAGTTGTGTTCCTAAAATTGAGTGGGAAGTAGCACTCAATGGTACTTGTCAATCTGATTTCGGCAAGATGTGCCTTTAATTTCAAAGAGCATTTTATATACTAAAGTTTAAAAATAAATTCTAAATTGTTAAACTAGCTGGGTCCTAATAATAATAATAATAATAATAACAATAATAATAATACCACCACCTTAGGACACCAACCCATTCAAAAATGCAACTTTAGGTTTAAACGAAATTAACCCATGCAGTCTTGAAGGGGATTTTCAACATGGTGAAGTTTTTGAGGGGCACCTTACATTAACACACAAAGTTGTTTGGAACTGGGCCTTGTCTGCTACTCTAATCCTGCCTCTAGTGAGCTCCTGCCTCATTCCTCAGCACCCACGGCACCTGGATTTTGCTTTTCACCATTGTGCCCTTCATTTGAAGCACCCATATCCCATTCCTTCCTGTACTCACTTCCTGAACAATCACCTATACATCCTTTAAGCTTCTCCTCAAAATCACTGGCTTTGGAAATCCTTTGCTCTTTGCTAACCTACCCAGGGTGGGGTGGGAGTCATTATTCTCTGATATTATTCATACAGTGATTATTGCTTACAGGACTCTTTCTTCCACTAGACACTAACCTCCTTGAGAAGCAGGTAATCCCAGGATACAGCATGGTACTTGTCACAGAGTAGCTGCTTAATAAATGCTTGTTTAATTGAACTGAACTCAACACAAATGCATCCCTCCAAATAGACTACTTTGGAGTGAATGTCTCTGTCACCATTCTCACCTTGTAACTATCTTAGTACCACTCATAGTTTGCATGCAAAGTTCTCTCTCTGCCTCCACCCTCTCCACTATATGACTTGGCACGTAGTTCCTACAGGAATAAAAGGAATACGGAGTTTTCCCCACTGTATCCTGCCCTTACCTCTCTCCCTGACCACACAGCAGACCTACCAGCTCATCACAGATAGGAGATACACAATGAATGTTCATAGCTGTGAACTGCCAGGTGCAAACATGGCTAAGGCTCCTGCCCTATTCATCTTGGGAGAAACTGAGCCAGCCAGTTCAGGGAGAGGTCTGATCACTGGGACTCCTTGCCAGTACAGCTGGCAGGCAGTCTTATAAACAGTTTATAAAGCTTTTTCTCCTTTCCCATGTCCCAACTTTCAATCTGAAATTAGTTCTTTCCCAGAACAGCCTTTTCCAAGAGAGATACATCCTGAACCTGATTTGTGAGCCGATGCAATAGTCATTATGCATAATTCCCTAATCACCCCCTTTCTTCCTCATCTAATTGTGTTTATTCCAATCAGCATGCACTCAAGATAGAGCTCTTTCAGAGGAGGAGACAGTCCTTTCTAGTTGTTAAGGCAAAAGGAAAAAGTCCTCTTGAAGAGAGCTACTGATATTCTCTGAATAGTGGCCATGAATGCAATAGAGCTAATGGGAGAAAATTAAAGATCTAGTTGCTTTCTTTTCTGCAACACTAATTTTTTGGATTCTTCTAATATGTTAGAATCTTCACACTAGAAGAAACCTAAGGATCATCCATCCTAATGCAGGAGACCCCTCCATTGGAGACAATCATCTTTAGAACAAACTTGTAAGTCTAAGCACTGAAGTGTCCACAACTTGTAAGGAATTATTAAAATGTGGCACCATCACTATCCTTATCATCATAAGTTACAGACATCATTCTAGTGGTCAAGAGACACATGGAATTCATGTCAGTTCTGCTACTAATCAGCTGTGAACCCGGGAGTATGCTTTCCCCTCTCCTGACCTCACTATCTCAAATGCGGATGCTGGGTTAGACAATCTCCCTAAATCTCCTTCCTGTTCAAATAGTTCATGATTTTATTATTTAGAGAAAAAAGCAGCTCCCTTCATTAATACGTGAGATTCCAGTGGTCAAGAAGAAATTAGAATCTTAGAGGGTCTATTCTCTGTCAAGTCCTAGCCCAGGGCACAAAGCACATTATCATCTACATTATCTGAATGAATTATCACCACAATCCTGGGAGGTGAGAGTTTAGCCCTATGTTTGGATAAAGGAAATAAGGCTCAGAAAGTTTAGCTGTGTCACCTGGTGTGAGCCAGGATTCAAACTTGGATTGCTCTGGCTGCAACACTACCATCTACCAGCCTTCACTGGAAAAGTTATTTTTATTCTTTTTGTAATTTATAAGTACTTGGGGGAGGTACTTTGAAGCCAGGTAGGTTATAGATGCTATGATGTGCTACCCAGGCCCCTGTCAGGGATAAGGAAAGTTTTAACACAAATGATGGGAGTGCCCTTGCAGACGAGCCTCACCAGTCTCCTAGGGGAAGTCTCCTCTTGGTGGGGAGAGCTGCTTTTCCCAAGGCTGTGCCCCCATTCAAGCATGGCCTGCATTCAATGACTGACCAACTCCACTGTAGAAATGACCCACCTGCTCTCCTCAATTTGGTACAGCTCGGAATGGTCAAGGTTGGTTGAGGATTCCCTTGAGATGACCCTGCAGCTGGGCACTGATCTCTGTCCAATCCTGCTTCTTCCCTTCCCTTCCACAGGGGATGATTCCAAGAGCACTTTCTAATAAACCTCCTTTGACTCTCACTCTGTGTGGTCACCCTCTATGCCCTGCTAGGACTCTGGCCCTCTAAACTGGGCTCCCACTCCTTCCATGGATGGCCTTCTCACTCTTCCCAGGCTCTGGCACTGCATACTGCAGCCCTTGCTTACATGGGTGACCTCTCTAACCCACTTTGACCTTGACCCTATGCCAGGCTACCCTCTTACATAGATACTCTGCTCACCTGGTTTGGACAGCAGCAATAGGTTGCCCATCCACCGGAACTCTCTCCTCACTCTACACTGGACCATCTCTCCAGGAGGGCCCACCCACAAAAAGCCATCCTCACCCCAGAAGAGCTCTGGCATCCCTGGGCCACTGCGGCTCTCCCACTCTGCATAGATGCCTATCTTGCTCAGCCCATCTAAAAAACGTTTCCTTATCAGCTCCTTGGACACTATGCTCATGCAGAATTCCTCTTGGCTCTCTGAGCTCCATCTCTGTCTTCTTTTCCAAATCCTCCTCATCTGCTGAATCTCTAAATTTTGGAATATACCAGGACTCATTTCCGGCCCCTTCTTTCTATCTTCTCTTACTCCCTACATGGCTTCCTCCAGCTCCATGGCTTTAAGTACCATCAGTATGCTCGTAATTTCTTATATTCACAGTTCCAGCCCCAATTTCCCTCCTGAGACCAAGACTCATCCATACAACTGCCTACTCTTCCTCTCCAAGTTGACATCTGATGGGCCCCTCAAACTTAACATATCTAAAACAGAAATCTTGATTTACTTCTACATCACCCACCCCGTCCTCTTCTTGTCTTTCCCATTTCAGCAAAAGATAACTACAGTTCACCAAACTGCTTAGCCCCAATTTGAGATTACTCAGATTAATTACTCTTCCTCACACTTAATTTCCATCACCAACACCCAAGTATAAGTACCATCTTTTCTCATTTACTCTAGTGGCTGCTTAACACTCTCTTTTACTCTTTCCACGCCAACCTATCTCCACACAGTGGCCATACCTACTTTTTAATGTAAATCAGATCATGACATTTCCCCTTATTAAACTTTATGTTTCCCGTCTCACTTAGAAAATCCAAATTCCCTCCTGTGCCAGTTTGAAGTATGATGTACCCCAGAAAAGCCATGTTTTAATTCTGATTCAATCTTGTGGAGGCAGCCATCATTTTAATTCTGATTCAACGCTGCAGGTGTAAATTTATGATTAGATTATCTCCGTGGAGGTGTGACAACTGTGGGTGTGACCTTTTGATTAGATGGAGACGCAACTCCACCCATTCCAGGTAGGTCTTGATTAGTGCGCCAGAATCCTTTAAAAGAGGAAACATTTGGGAGTGAGCCAGAAACTACAAAGCTGACAGAAACTTTAGAGCAGAACTGACACTTGGAGAACAGAAACACAGATATTTGGAGATGCTTGGAGCCCAGCAGATGTCGCCATGAGATGTTAATCAAGCCAGAACCTGGAGAGAGCCAAGGGAAGCCAAGAAAGGAAAGCCAGCCCCGGAGAAATAAAGTGAGTGTTCTAGCTTGAAAGCTGCTGGAATGCAATATATCAGAAATGGAATGGCTTTTAAAAGGGGGGATTTATTAAGTTGCAAGTTTACAGTTCTAATGTCATGAGAATATTCAAATTTAAAGCAAAGCTACAGAAATGTCCAATCTATGTCATCCAGGGAAAGATACCTTGGTTTAAGAAGACCGATGACATTCAGAGTTTCCTCTCAACTGGAAATGTGATGTCTGCTAGCTTTCTCTCCAGGCTTCTTGTTTCATGAAGCTCCTCCAGGGCATTTTCCACCTTCATCTCCAAAGTTGTCAAACTGTGTGGGCTCTTGTGGCTCTGAAGTTTTTTCCAAAATGTTTCCTCTTTTAAAGGATTCCAGTAAACTAGTCAAGACCCACCTGGAATGGGTGAAGTCACATCTTCCTCTAATCAAAGGTTAATACCCACAACTGGCGTGTCACATCTCCATGAGATAATCTAATCAGGTTTCCAGTCTACAGTGCTGAATGAGGATTAAAAGAAATGGCTACCTCCACAAGATGGATCAGGATTAAAACATGGCTTTTATATACATAATCCTTTCAAATTGGCACAGTGAGGAACCCCTACAGAACAGAAACTGGAAGCAACGGTGCCTAGGAGCAAGGGACAGGCAAGGGACAGCACACTTCCCAGCTTACAGAGCTCTTCTGGACAGTATCAGCTTTTCTTGCGTGAAGGTAACCTATTGTTGGTGCCTTAATTTGGACACTTTCACTTCCTTAGAACTGTAAAATTGTAACTTATTAAATTTCCTTTTTAAAAGCCATTCCATTTCTGGTATATTGCACTTCAGCAACTTATAAATTAGCTCAACTTAATAGCCCAAAAGGCCTTCCTTGCTGTGGACCTAGCCCATTTCTACAAGCTCATTTCTTAGCCCTTTTCCTTCAGTCACTATTCACCAGCCACACTGACCTTTTCTCCTGTTTTTGTGAATGTACCTAATTGGTCCTGGTCTCAGGGCCTTTGCAGGTTCCAATTCCAGGTGCTGGGAACCTTAAAGGTATTCCCATGGCTTATTCATTCCTGCTCCCTGTTCAGATGTTGCCAACTATCACTATTGCTGTATTATTTCTTGTTTGTTTTAAATATGGAATGCTTTGCAAATTTGCATGTCATCATGTTAATTTTCTCTGTATTGTTCTAATTTTAGTATATGTGCTGCTTAAGTGAGAACTATTTATTTGTTTTTGTTGTTATTTTATCTCTACCCTCCTGACAGTAAGCACCACGCAAGCCGGTGCTTTGCTCTGTTCAATGCTGCAAAGAGAATTTGCTGAATAAATGGTGAATGGATTCAATGAATCTGATTTGAGAAAGTCTTTGTACCATGAAGGGCAAACACCATTAAAGGAAATGGAGAAGTTTTGAAAACATGTGGAATCAGAATCTCAACTCTCAGATCCTTCATATGGCTGTCTCTGATAAATCATGTATATGAAATAGGTTATTAATTTTATCTCATAATTTTATCCACAGTAAAATAAGCCAGAGGTGTCGTTGTTGCAAGTAAGCTGAAGAACCACAACCCACCCTCAATTCTCCTGTGCCTGCAACAAGTTTTGGTCTGTTAAAAGCACAACACACCAGAGGGTCCACCAAATCACTAGTCTGTCTCCTTGCACAGCACACTGAGCCTTAGTTCTGAAGGGGAACAGCTCATAAACTGCCAGTACTACCCAAATCCCCATCAGGCTGCGACTGGAGCTCACATAGGCAACACTTGAAATGCCCAATTATCAGCAACTCATTTTCTGTCTGCTCTTTGGAACAAGTATGATCAAAACAAATGCTTTTCTATGGCAGGAGAAGCCAGCATGTTTCTGAGAGGGCTCAGCTGAAAGTCATTAGCAGGTGTCTAGCATCTCTTTCCCCTGAGAACTGCAGTCCTTTCCCCTGACAGACCCCATACTGGTGCAAGTGAGCTAAAAGACCCCAAGCCCTCCTTAGCTCAGTTTTTTCCCTGCATCTATCCTACTCCCCACTCCCCCTCCCATCGCCCCGCCCCCTCCCACCCCCCACCAGTCCTGCACCTATCCCTTCCCAACAGAGCTGAGGCTGAATGGAAAACTGGAACTGGCCTTCCAGCTCGGCACCTCCCTGAGAGAATCTCCTTAGCCTGGTACTTAAATACCTGTGCATGGCACTGCCATGCTTCTCATCACTAAGGCTTGAAACGCTTAAGTCAGAGGACCTTGAACTTTAGAACGCTTAAGAATCAGTTGGGGTTCTTGTTAAAACGTAGGCACCACCCTATCCCCATATTCTGAAATAAAAAGTGTGGAGTATGGTCTGATAATCTGTGTTTTTAACAAGCCCCTCCACTCGGCCCTGATGATTTTAATACCTAGGGTCCAAGAACCTTTTCTTTGAGAAATAAAGCCCCAGATTCATGCTTGACACTGCCTTCATTTTCTATGGCAAAATGGACAGTAATTTCCAGTAAGCTTTTTCATAAATGCTCTCAAATCCATACTTGTCCCCTCACCCTCATGCATGTTCTCACGCCACACTGTCCCTGTTGCTCCCAGCTTCTTTCCACTCCAGTCTATCCCACCTACTGGCACCAGATTACCTCAAACCATTACCTGATCATGTCCCTCCTCTGCTCAAAAGCTGCCAGTCACCCCACATTAGTTATTAAGTATCCTTTAGCCTATTATTCAAGGCTCCAGCTCTAGTATGCTGAGGTCAAGGACAAGTACTGGAGTTATCTGTAAGAAGTGATCTTGGGAGGTACCTGGCTTGTCATTCATTAACATAATGAAAAGGAACTGAAGACATTAAAGACGGTAAAAACTACTGTGGACCACTAAAGCCTGGAGGCTGAGAAATGCCTGGGAAGGGACTTCTTCCTCTCATGCCCCCTCTGGTGCCCCCAGCCTTCCGCCCCTGTCAGAGGGAGGCCCCCAGTCCTTCCTTGGAGGGTATCCACTGCAGAAGGACCAATCCTCCATCAGGACAGAGGGTACATTCAGAAAATCAAAGCAAATACCAAAGTAAGCACCAAGGACGAAAGCTATAGTTGGGGAAAAGAAGAGAGGCCAGCAGACAAGCAGGGCAGAGAGGAATAGCAGCGAGGAGTATGAAACAGGGAACCAGGAAGCAGAGGGGTTCTAGGAGTGCAGGAAATTCCCAGAGAGGAAGGGGCTGAGCACTAAACTCATTCTCCAACTCTGCAGAGGCTAAGGAATAAATGCTCAGGACTGGAACTCCAGACCCTTCAAGAATTAGACCCCTACTATCAAGGGAAGGATGGTATACTCCAAGACCAAAGAGGCACATTAAATGTTTCCCTATCTTCACTCCAGTCAAAAAGCAACCCTAAGAGTCAGGACCCTTCCTTTCTGCCTTCCCTATCTCCCCCAATTCAGCTCAGCCTCCCCCTGCCCATCAATTACCTGCTTGAATTAAATCTGAATGACTGGATTATCATCATTACAGAAACATAACGAGACCTTTACAACTGCTCAATACTACCACGGACAAATAGGTTTTATTTAAGATAATATCCATGAAGAACAGCATCAATATTGCTGAGTTAAAATAATTATGACTGAAAAACAAATTTGGGATAGTGTCTGTTTTAGGGAAATTTTTGTTAGAGATAAATAACTGAGGAGGGTAATTTTAAATGATAGGACAAATGAAAAAGTGCGCTTAGGTCTGAGGGTGACTGTTGGTGGGTCTAGTTGAAAGGCAGTTTGAATGACTCTCAGCTGTCAGAGCTATATGACCTTCAGCAAGTCTCGTCCTTTGGGACCAAGTAATCTAACAGGGTCTCTGAGCACTGATGTCCCGGCACTAAGTTATAAACCACTCAAATGCAGGGACAGCATCCCTCTGTATTCCCATCACCCAGAACAGTGCCTGTGCCTTGGTAGAAATACTCAGAGCATCAACTTTGATTTGAGGTTGTCCTGTGTTTGAATCCCTGATTTGTCACTAGCTGTGTGGCCTTGGGCAAGTTGGTTAACCTCTATACACCTCAATTTCCTCATCAGTGAAATGGGGACCCAACTATCATCTGCCTCAGTTTCAAAAGGATTAAATAAGAAAATGCATGTGAAGGGATTAGAACAATAAAGCTGTTATAGGTACATTTAACCAGAGTAACAAAATCTCAGGGTAGAATCCAGCCATCTCTCTGATGCTTAGGTATCCCACAGTATTCCTACGAAGTCACCAGTCTGTTATAAATTTTGAAGATGGTCCCCTTGCATGGATTCCTAGATCTAAGTGGGTACAAAGTATGCCCCAAGCATCTTTCTTCTTAGGCCCTTTACTCCTACCTTCTTTTTTTAATGCAATTTTATTGAGATATTCACACACCATACAAATCATCTGAAATACACAATCAATGGCCCATCATTCATGTGCATTCATCAGCATGACAAATTTTAGAACATTTTCATCATTCCAGAAAAAAATAAAAATGTAAAAGAAAACCCAAAACAACCCATACTCTTTATCCCCACATTTTTATTTTTTTTTTAAGTTTTACTCACATACCATACAGTCCATCCTAAATGTACAATCAATGGCTCTTGGCATAATCACATAGTTATCCATTCACCACTACAGTTATTATGAGAACATTCTCATTTCTTCCAAAGAAAAAATCCCACACCCCATATATCCTCCAACTACAGACATTTAGCATTGGTATAGTGGCTTTGTTAACATAAATGAAAGAATACTACAATGTTATTGTTAACTACAGACTTTAGTTCATAGTCATTGTATTATTTCTCATATACCACCCCATTATTAACACCTTGCAATAGTGATGTTCGTTTGCTGTAGTTCATGTAGAAACTTTCTTATATTTATACAATTAACCACATCATTGTCCACTCTAGGTTTTGCTAAGTCATATAGTCCCAGTTTTTATCCTATAGCTTCCTTCTGGTGACATACATGACTCTAGCCTTCCTCTTTCAACCACACTCATATGCAGCTTTGTCAATTACACTTACAATTTTGTGCTACCATCACACAGTATTGTGTTATCCATTTCTGAACCTTTACAATTAACCTTTTGAACATTCTGTACTCAAGAATTGAGTGTCCAATCTCTGTCCTCATTCTATCGCCTGATAACCTATACTTTCAACTTTAACTCTCAGAGTTTGCTCATTATAGTTAGTTCATATTAGTGAGACCATGCAATATCTGTCCTTTTGCTTCTGGCTTATTTTGTTCAACATAATGTTCTCAACTTTCATTCACATTGTTGCTGCCTAATGACTTCATTCCTTTCTGCAGCTGCACAATATTGCATCATGTATACACCACAGCTTGCCCTTCTGTTCATCAGCAGCTGGACCCCTGGGCCACCACCATCTATTGGCAATAGTGAGTAATGCCACCATATACATTGGTGTACAAATGTCTATTCATGTTTCTGCCTTCAGTTCTTCTGAGAATAGTCCTAGTAACATGATTGTTAGATAATATAGCAATTCTATAGTTAGCTCCCTTAATCCTTCCTTCTTATAGGAAGAGTTAGTTTCTAGATCCATCATCATTCTGGTCACTTTTTTTTTTTTTTAACTAATCATTCTGTGTGCAATCCAAAGTGCTTACTTTTATTATGCAAAGCTGTCAACTGGATTATACAATGCCAAAAGTGGTTTAGCATGATTAAGGAGCTATAGTCACTATAGCTACTAAAAGATTGAATATCTGGAGTTTAAAAATTACTCTTAAATCCTTTTAGACATTCTTTGGCAGATAAGAGCTAACATAGTAAAAGCTGTAATGTTTCATGTGAGGATTCAGAAAAACTGAGAGAATCACATGAGATTCATTTGCAGTACAGGAAGTATGGCCTTTAATATTAATAGGTTCATTCAGAATGGAAGGCCACTGAGCCAAATAAATTCTGCCATCACTACCTCTCACTAGCTTACCTTACCAGACTAGTGGTCAACATACTGTTTTTAAGGGAAGGCAGAGGAGCCTCAAACATGTCACTGCAACTCTGCCCAGACCAAGATCACGCCTAACCTCCTTCCAGTCTTGTCTCTCACTAACACTGCCTGGAGGGAGTCAGACTTCCTCTTCCCTATGCCCTGGCTATAATTTGTTATGTGCTTTGTGGCCACTCCCCCATCTACTATGTTGGTGCTCCAACCCAGTACAAATCTTACTCCAACCTTAAGGCACTTAATCTGCTCTGACTCTACCAGCTCATCATTCTGCTTCTTTGGCCCTAAACATGGACTGTGCCATTACTATATCATTAGGTGTGTAAGCTCTTCTCTCGAGGGCAGAGACCTCAACCTCTCAAGGGCAGTGACCTCAAAACCCAGCAAGTGTTCCAAAACACTTTATAGATTAATTCCAGAAAAAAAGTTCCAGATGAGGGGAAAGGAAGAGGAGGCAGAGATGGCTTAAGGAGGGTGCTCTGAAACACCCTCTAAGAAAATATGGAATGGAATTTGCATCTTCCAGAAAGATCAAGAATTTAGTTACTCTTTGTTCTTCTCACCTCAAAGCAAGGTCTATTTGGGCTTGAAAGTAGTCCCTTTACATACATAGGAAGCGATAACAGTTAGGGGAGAATAAAACACAGAAGGTAGAGACGGGTTAATGTGGTGCTTTTCTGGCTACTGCTCAGATCTGCCCTTCCTTTAGCTGGAAAAATAATAGTACTGATAATTATTCCACCAGCAATATTATGGTAGGCATGCCCTTTCTACAGCTTTCAGTAGAACTGAACTGAAATTCTAGTATTACCCATTGATATTTATTCCACTGTCCCCAAGCCCAGCAGGGAAAATTAAGTATTAGAGGGGTGAAGTACCAGGCGAATTCTGGTTGCAGATGTTTAAATGGAATCTCTTTTCTACTGGTATCTATCATTGGTTTATACCTCTCTGCTTTACTCTGGTTCTGGATGCTTAAAGCACAATTTATTCCTACTTGGGCAAAGGCTGACAATGGGGCAAGAAATCATACAAGCAGTGGTGCTTGCTCTCTCTCCCACTCTCCCATCTTGCTCTCCCTTTCTCCCTCCCCTATTAAGAGTCAAGGTCTCTTTCTTTTCTATGATCTCCACCTTCCTCTTTCTCCTCCTATCCCATGTATGTGTATGTATGTGTATACATATATATAAATATATATTAAAATATAGGTATTTATCACACAAACATCTGTCTGTCCCTCTTCCTCTCCCACCTTCCCTATTTTGGGGTGTGCATATGTGTCTGACTGTCATGAGCCCCCTGCCTCTCTTCTCATTCTCTTTCTCTCCTTCCCCAGTTCCTCTCTCCTATGGCCTTTCTGTAGGGCACATAGACTGAGAATCAGAACACTGAGTTTCTGGTCCTGGCACTGCCATTCACTAACTGTGTGGTTATGACCAAGTTACTTTACATCTCTGGACCTCAATTTCCTCACCTGTATGGTAGGTTAGACTAGATACTCTTTCAGATCCTTGACAACTCTGAGATTTTATAATGGAATGAAGTGGAACTCACAGACCCATCAAACAGTTGGTACAGATCATGCTGGAATTCCCCATCAGCACAAGCACCAGGGGGCGCCTGAGTACCACTCAAAGAGGATGCAGCTAACAAGGAGGCAGCTGAACACTGAGAATTCACTAAGCACTGGACTTGTGTTCTCATTCAGTCCTGAGACAGGTACTACTATTATCCTTCCTATTTTAGAGGTAAAGAAACTGAAGCGCCACAAGGTGAAGAGACTTGCCCAAAGTCACACAGCTAAGATGCATCAGAGCAGGATTTTAAACTCAGGATGTCAGACTCCAAAGCCATTGTACATTGCCCCAGCCATTGAGGCTCACTCCCATTTAGGCTACTGAGTAAATATCTTTGGATACAAAATGTGCTCAACATCTTGGATTCAGACTTTTTGATGCAATCAGTGCTTCCCTTCTTCAAGACACCAACTCTGACTTCTACTCATGCCTCTGCCGTAACTGTTCTGTTGATACTCCATTGTCCTGCACACTGGCTGGTGTACTTCAATAGAACCGTTCTTCATATTTTCAAATGTGTATGTCTTGTGCCATTCTGGCGTCCTTCCAGAACCTAGTGTACTGTTAGGCCTCCTGTAGAGGACAAGCCATGATACTCTGTGAACTCAGGCTATCTTTGTGTCCTCTCTACCTGGACTGTAAAGATATAGGGACCTCCAGACTTTCTCATTACAATTCCCACAGGCAGACTCCAATCACAGCAACCACTGGATAGGCTTGGAGGAATGCTTAAATGGTATTCACTTCGTAAAGGCAGAAACTGGCTGTCCTACAGAGATAACTTCAGTTCAACTCAGCAAATATAATGGGAATCCCAGTTTCATACTAGACAAACTAAGAACTGTGTGGGTTACAGAGAAGGGAAACCTCTCAAAGAGATACTGGAATAGATGAGACATGCAAAATAAAATATCAGAATGCAACACAAAGATGAAAGTGCTATGGAAATTATATACATATACATATATACATGAGCCTAGAACAGACTCATGGCTAAGTGCTGTTGGAGACTAAAGACCAAGTACTCCCTCTAACTCTCAAGTGTGTTGGTCCAGTACTGTCCAGCTCTGACACCTGTCTGGTACTAATGGTTGTTTGGGTGTCAGATGAAAAATTGAAGCCTATCACAAAGTTCAGCTGCCCTCGTTTTTCCACATTATTCTTCGAATCTGTCCCAGCATCAGATGCATGGGGAAGGAGTAGAAGAAATCATTTTAAATATCCTATAAAGAACAATGAATTAACCATCCTGCGAAATTCAGTTTTCAAGGAAAATCCAAATCTCCTTATTTTTGCTCCATGCCAACAATGTGATCATACATCAGAGTCAATTGATAAGGTCTCAACTCCAGAAATGCTCTTATATTTTAAGAACTTGATGTAGAATAGCCACAGATAATCAACTCATATTTTTTTCCTAACTTTAGTTTAGATGACACGGTGGCCATAGAAAAGCCTGTTAACAGCAGTTCCCAGATAGTTCAGTCTGGACTGTCACCCTACTCTTAAAAAAGCCTTTTACCTGCCCTTCTTGCAGCCCCTTGACACCTCTCCAATGCACATGCTAGTCCAATATTAATGAACAATAGCAACAGCCATAAAACAGCAGCAGGGCTAAGAGGCTGCAAAGAAGGTTGAGTAATCCATTGCCCAGATAATCTCCTCAAATCACAGAGAATTCATTGAAATAGCAATGCTACCTTTATTGTGCCTCCAGAGGCTGGTACCTTACTGTTTCAATCGCAAACAGACTCTTGTGCTCTCTATGCTCAGGGATGATATATTTATCTGGACAGCTCCAGATGGCAAGAGAAGGCAACTGATTCATTTGCTTCTCCATTCCCAGCAGGCTCCCACAAGAGCTTCAGAGCCAGGGCCAGCACATAAACAGGTCCCACCTCTCCTGAGTCTGAAGTGTCACTTCTGATGACTCAATCACCGCTCCAGTCAGGAGGGGGTGCTACAAGGGAGTCCTAGGACAGCCCAAGAAGGAGGGAAGTACCTGCTGGCATTGACTACACTGAGCCCCCCCACCCAGAGATAAGGATTCCCCTCTCCCCTACCTATCTACTTCAGAGCACACCAATGCCAGCACCAGAGAATAAAACGCTCCTCTCAACAACAGCATGAAGGGAGCTGACACTCCCCAAGACATGAAGAGTTGGTGTTCCATGTTCCACATATATTTTGATACACTTGAATTATAACTGGTCAATACCACAGAAGAATGGAAAGCATATAACAATTATTTTACATGTGTAGTCCTGAAATTCTGTGGTGTGGAAGGGGCTTGAATAGGAGTGGCCCTCACTCCTGTTTCTAGGCATGAATCAAGAGGGAGACAATTCAGAGCCTCGACCTCAGTTCCTAGCTTCCAACCAGAAATCCCCTCCTGGCATCTTGGTCCTCGGAGCAAAGCTCCCAGGGGCTCCCAAGACAGAGACAGAGAATGTGTGAGGGGAAAAGAATGAGTTATTTAATCTGAAATGGCATTTATGACGAGATTGTATTTTTATGATCAGAAATATAAGCATTTCTTTATTATTTATGGTAAAGGAAAAAGCTGTTAGTGGTATAATGATGCATAAAAGACAGATAAAGCCAGATTAACTGCTAATCATGGAACATACAGTGGACAACAGTCCATGTTTTAAATCTGGTTTCTCAAGACCAACTTGCCAAGGAATCCTTTAAATGGTCCTGTACCCTCCTTCCACTCCCACAGCCCCACTCTGGCACACAACCTGCATCCTTGGTAGAGAAATGAGCTCACTTTATGGTGGAATACAATCCTGATGATGCTCAGAGAACCCCTTAACCCCCAAAATCATCTAGCAGTCTCACTGTGTGATTGAGAATTAAGCTTTCCCCAAAAGAAAAATATCCCATTTGACTGCAAAGAATTGCTCTTCCTGAGACTGAGTCTCCATTTCCAGTACATTGGTAAGAAGACCCAGTCTAAAACCTGCATAGATGAGAAGCACGCTATTAACAAGTCAAGTTTATTTGTTGTGGGAGGCAGATCAAGCCTGATCACCCAGGTTGAGGGACTCTAGCTCCTTCTCTGTGGCTGGTTTGGATGACAGGCAGAGGAGAGGCGCCGCAGAGCCTGTTACCTGCTGTACATCCTGCTGGAAGACACAGAGCTGTAGCCGCTGGTGGAGCCGCACCTTGCGGTGCTGCCAGATACTCTCAAGCCGCCGCTGGTGGTGCAGCACCTCATGCACCACATCCAGCACCTGATGCACTGCTTTGGAGTAATTGGCTGTTGCCGTGAGGGACTCCGAGTTTCCAGGACTCAGAGGACGCTGCAGCACATCCAGCAGTGCTTTTCCATCCTGGCTGACCTGCAGGAAGAAAAGAAACTCTGCTCTAGACCTGAGCCAGGGAGAGCCCTGAGAGTCTCCAGGAAAAGGGAATGGCAGGCAGCTTCCCAGAAAAGGTGTAGAGAAAAGCATGCCTGGGGGTCCCTGAATAGGGCTGAGAATGACAATCCTCCCCAGACCCATGGCAGTCCTCCCCAGGCCCTAGTCAACTAAGGAACATGCAATCCGGGCAGAGCTGCTATGGTGCCTAATCCATGGCCCAGGGGAGGGCAGAACACCCTGGAATCCAGGGGGAGAGGAGTTGCTGGAGGACCAGCCAGTTACGCATGAGACTCTTGAATCAGTATCTCTCTCTCTCCTGAATTTTAGTCCCATGAGGTCAGTGATTCTGTCTTGCTCACCACGCTCTCCTAGTGCCTACAACAGTGCCTGGCACATAGTAGGCACAAGATAAATATTTTAACTGACTCACTAAGTCAGGAAAAATTATTTCAACAATGGAGCTGAAAATAAGTCACTACTATAAAGCCCCCCCGCCTTCTTCTTCATCTTCCTCTACACAGTTCCCAACTTTTAGACGTGTAACTAAAGGTAAATTATACAACCTTTTGGGCTCCAGTTTTCTTGTCCATAAAATAAGGACAATAACGGTACATACTTCTTATGATTATGGTGAGGATTAAGTGAGTTAATACAATGCAGGGCACCTAGAATCAGTCCTGGCATATAGTACTGGCTAGTAATTCTTATCTTCATAATTATTATTATTACTTTCATCTTTATTTCCCTACAATTTTCTCTTATTCTTCTTTTGTTCTTCCTCTCTAGAACCCCTTTTTTTCCAGCTGAAAAGTAGTAACATTCCCATCTTTCCAGAATATGCATAGTAAGAGATGGGTCCTTCTACTAAGGACACTATCCTGCTCCCATGATTTATTGCCAAGAAGTGGTAAAAGTAGCATTACAAATAATGCAGAGGTAATGCCTGCCAGAGATGTGACTAAGACAAATATCCTATGGCCAGGCTCAGGAAATTCTGAACAAATACTGTTCTTGGCACCATGCTATGGAAAGGGCAGGGTCGTTAGAGATGGAGGGCCAAGTTCTAGAGAACCAAGTGAATATAAGTTCCAGTCCTCTTCTCCCTCTCTATATCTGTGTGGGCTCAGGGCCAACAACCCACTGGCGTCCAAAGAGGGCTGGGAGGGAATATTTAAATCCTACAACATTAGGGTCTGAAAATAAATTGGGAGAAATATTGCATCTATAATTATACCCACAACTCACAGTGTGAAACAAGTGTAATATTAACCTCACATACACTCTCAATTTTTCTATCTTACAAGAAGTAAATTTAGAGATTATTGACCCATGGGTCGGGGGCAGTTTCAGTATGTAAGAGGAAGCCTTGGGCCATTTGGATCAGGGCTAATGAGCTCTCACAAGCTCTCTTCCATGCCTGTTATTATGACAAAACATATTACCATTTGTTAACGCTTATTACCATCAGGCACTGGCCCAGATGCATGGAATTTTTAAACTATCTTTATATCTTTAAAAATACCCTGTGAGGCAGGTATTATCACTTTCATTTCACAGATGGAAAACTGAGGTTTAGAATGGTTAAGTAAATTACCTGAGGTCACACAGCTGGTAAGGAGAGAAGTCAGGATTCAAACCCAAACCTTTGCCTTTACCCAGAAGCCACTGCTTCTTTAGACTTCAATGTACAAATGCACCTAGAGTAGCATTTATTAAAATGTAGCTTTTGGGCCCTACTTCTTGATTTTTTTATTCAGTCTGGGGTGAAACCCAGAATTTGCATCTTTAACAAGCATCCCTGGTGGAGGAAACCAATGCGCCAGATGCTAATCTACTTTCCCCTATTCTGGCAGCTCAAGGTTGCTCCCTTAATCAACCCATCTTACCCTCATCAATTTTACATTGCTCAGCCACCTCCCTCAAAAAACAAGTCCAGTTAGCAAACCTTACTTGGATATGTACACACAGACATACCTATACGCCCCTTTTCTCTTACTTTAAAAGAAACATCGATAAGCTTCCCCCTTCTCAATTTTGCACCATTGCCCCAGCCTTCAGTTGTTCAACAAGGTGGTACCTGCTGATGGCCCCACTTTTCCTGTTTCTGGCTGGAGACACCAACCTTCAGAGGTCAAGGACTCTAAAATTGTCTCTAAAGGGAGAATAATGGCTTCTCTTCTTCTCGATTCAACCCAGGATATTTTGCAATGTACAGGCCTGTGCTCTTGGCACCTACCCATGTGCATACAAGCCCATGGCACCTGGTTGTCCTGTGTGGGTCTTACCTCTGTGTAGGCCTGGGTCACCTGCTCATACAAGGATTGGTGGTGGTGGATCGCCAGCTCCAGGTCCTGCATTTCAGACGGCAGGCCACCTTCGCTGCACATCTTGCACCAGGCGTCCACTCCTGACAGGAACTAGAAGGAGATGCCAGGTGGATTAGTATGGAGGTAATGGGGTAGGTAATGGGTGGGCAATGTAGCATGGAGAGGGTCATATATCTTCAGAGGAAACATCAGGACCTCTGGAAGCCTTCAGAGACCACTTCAGAGGGTGGAGTTTTTTCTTTAATTTTATAAACCCTAAGCCCAAGTAAGAAGTCAGATCCAGGCACCTGTTTAGGAAGTGTAGTTTGCACAAACATAAATCACTGTTGACAACTGCAGGAGATGAGAATCATCTGGTTGTTCAGCAGGTTATACCCACAGACTATAAAGTACAGGTGTGGAAACATCTAATTACATTACACACAGTCCCTTGCATATAACAAGGCAACAAGCTCTAAGGACATGCATGTATACCATGAGCTGTGAAGAGGAGCAGGGAACACTTTATTCAGGACAGCCAGAAATCCCAGGGAACTTGTAGAGACTCATCCTCACAGAGGATGGAGATGAACACTCAACAGGACTCCTGCTTTTTGTCAGCCCCCTTCAGGATGGGAGCAGGAAGGGACAGTATGGAGGCTCAGAATGAACCATGTCTACAGTAGCAGTGGCTCCCGAGGTGTGAGATATAGACATAGATCTTGACAGACATCAAATTATTTAAAAATTAAAATTAACAACTGTGGAAGACTATAGGTCACCATGCACAAAGGGTGAGCTAACTGAAATCACTCAGGTTTATTGGGTGGAAAAATACAGCCTTAAAATGCAAATAATTCTTCACCCAACAGTCTGGAATGGTTCTGTCTGTGATTCCTCTCGCCTGAATGCATAGCTCCATTTAAATTAATTGCCTAAATACCTTTTTATACCATTGCCTATAACAGCCCATATGAGGACAATAAAGAGCTGCCTAAATAAACGCATTAAAAAAGTAGCCTTGAATGAGTGTGGTTTTTTTCCCCAGCTAAAAAGAAGCATGGTTTATGAGTTTCCCTGAAGGACTGGTAATATCTGAGGAAATCACATTAAAAAATAGATACAAACAAAACTGGTTTTGATCTAAACCAACCCAAATCTAGAAACACCAAATAAAAGTTGACTCCTGCAGTTAGTAAATTTCAGTTCTAGCACTGCTTTTTCTTCTGTACCTGCTTGAGTTCTAATCTTAGTGTCACCGTCAATTTTCACTTCCTGGCCTGTTGGCTGTAGTGGTTGACTTTTCCTTCATATGTTTTTATCACATTAGGCCATATCTTAGCAATTCTGGGAAAGTGCTGGATGCATGCAGTATCAGATTGCATCTACTTGCTGACATCTCAGAAGCTTCTTTGTCCCAACAATAATCACATTAGAGAGGACTCTAAAGGCAACTTAACATTCATTTGTCAGTCGCGAGGGGAACAGCTCTTTGAGACGTTTGGTATTTCTCTGTAATACTTTCTTTAGGAGCCCTATGGTAGACCCCACAAAATAGTCAGCCCAAAGAGAAAAAAGCAGAAAGGGACCCAAAGAGGGGAGCATTAAGTCTTCCTTGCCAATCTGGATGAATCTGAACAAATGATGCAAGTGATGGGTTGAAGAGAAAACAGGAAATTAGACACAAATATTATCATTTTCCTAAGAATAAACCAATCACCGTCAATCAATACCACAGCATCCTTCAAAACAAAGACATGGCTAGATTTCTCTCAATGTGTGAGTCTGTTTGACTTTTGACTTACAACTCAGGCATTTCAGCCTTTGAGAAGGTCCCAGGTGGAAATAAACATAGGTGAAGGAAATAGAAAGATACTAGGATAGTGTGTTGAACAAACATCCACATTTATTAAGCACACTATGTGACTTACACGCTCCATCTCTAATCCTTACAACAGTTCTGTGAGATTTATGATTATCCCAACGTTAGAGATGAGGAATCAAGCTCAGAATGGGGAGGTGACTTGTCTAAGAGTTAATGAATGTTGGGACTGGGCTTAGAACCCACACTTGTCTGGCCTCAAAGCCTACTCTTTGGTTACCCAGGTTGCCTTCCATGTTAGAGCTGGTAACAAGGAGAAAGATTGGCATTATGAGCTTGTATCTGACTCTCCATTATCTATGAGTTACCTAAAATGTGATACAAAGAAAGAAGGTTAGAAATTAGACAGTAGGCTTTAAGGTTAGATACATCTGGGCTAAAATTCCAGCTGCCCACAGACTAATTGTGTCATCTCAGCAGTGGTATATTAGTAAATATTTGACAACTGGTACATATGTATATGTATAGGCATCTATGTATACGTGTTATATTAAAATGTTTGCTTTATAAAGGGTGTGTAGCACACAATTTATAAAGAATAACATAATACACATTTCTCTTTATTACAAGTTCCTTGCAGCCCATGTTTCTCACAGGATGCTTTTGTTGATTTTTGTTGAACTCTTGTGTACACAGCTGAGGTTGCAAAAGATAAATGTATAGAGTTCTGACATGAATGTTGGTTGATATTTTCATTTATACTAAGGAACAAGAAAAAAGTGAAAAACTCCTGAAGACTTATGTCAGAACATCACTCATTCATCAATAATGAGTGATTTCTTTGTTAATTTGAATAGTTTTTGAATATTAGAAGAATATTTCTTCAAATTTGTGTGTTATTCACAATGTACAAACTACAGACACAACACATTTATAAGTTCAGTCTGCATTTTAAAAAGAGTTTCTCCATCACTTTCCTAAGACTCTATAAAATCAATAAAGCAATAAATCAAGCCCTGGTTTGAAGCATTTGCTGATTTCCATAGTATAAAACTCCTGCAAAGTCTATTTGAAACTACCAATGTGGTATCACTGAATGTGGTCAATTGTATAGTATTTTCACTAGATAAGATGTAAATAAACCCAAGAACACAAATAATGTACTAAAATCCAGTAAAATAATCAGAAAATAACGAGTTTGGAACATTTATTACCTTTGTTTTTAGTACAACATATTTAATTGCAAATTTCTATAACTTAGGTTTAAATTATGGCTGAATTTAACTACCAACTTGCAAATTTTCTGTAAATTTAACTATCAGCTTTCTATGAGCCTATACAAGCTAGCTCTAAGACCCAACTAGATCTTATGCAGGTCGTTAATCTCTCTGAGCTTCAGTGCTCCTCTCTGTAAAATGGATTAGTAATGCCACTGGCCAATGCCTGGCCATTCAGTAAATGACAACAATTAATTATTATTTCAGCCCATTATATTATTATTACATTATTATTACCCATAGCAAATGCTTAATCTAAAATTAGGTTTTTCATACACTCAATGATCAGTTTATTTTCATTCCTTCGGTTTATGCTCTGAAAATGCAAACTAAGCAGACAATTAAGGCACACACACATGCACAGCCACACCACAGTAAGCTATCAAGCAGAATGTACACAGGCTTTGGGAACCCTCTTGTGTGGATGATAAGCAAAGTCAACAAGAGTACCAACATTCCTTTCTGTACACATGGCCATGAAGTGGTGGAATGTGGGTTATCGTGACAACTACTCAGCAGGATCTTTGGTATTTCAAGAAAAGGAGTGGGGGGGCTCTCTGTTGAGCTGTGTGCAGATGCCCAGCACCCTGCCCTTCCCCCACCATTCCACCCTTCCCACCACCAGCAGACACAGCAGACCTCGGGCCTCACCTGCTCAGCCTTCTGGTGGAACACCGCTGACATGGCGAGGATGGTACTGCGTTCGTCCAGGGCTGCAGCAAAGCTCTTCCACTCCTGGTCCAGCTGCGTGGAAATCTGCTTGATTTGCTGCGAGGCATAATGGCCAGCCTCAGAGAGACGGGAAGCCACGGACATGATGCGGTTGATGTTGACATAGGCATTCTGTGAAACCAAGTAGGGCCAGTGCTTAGTGGGGCAGAGGCTGGAAAGGCATCTATCTGCTAAGCTCTTTAGGGGAGGGTGAATATTTGGGGAAAAGGGGTTACACAAAACAAAATGAGTGAGAGAAGCCAGTATAGGCCATACTAGTGTATACGTTCTTAGCCCAAAGGGGGTCTCTCTCTATGATGCAAAATCTATACAGATAGCAAAAGCACATTATTCATTCCATTGAACCAAAATTGTTTTAGTGCCAGCTATTACGGCACCAGTCACTTTGCAGGGATTATCTCATTTGATCCTTATAACCATCCTATGTGGTCACTCAGGGAGATAGCAGAGTACTTCAGGAGTTGCTGTCTGGAAGCCATGGCTCAGACTAGGGCTTTTAGCTGCAGGAGGCAAATGCACCCTTCTTGTTAAGGAGGGAGCTGGACGCCAGGTAGTACTAATGTCACCTACCACAGGGCAGCAATACCATCAAAGCAGCCAAAGGACACATGATAATTTCACATCTTCCTACCACCAAGCAAAGATGCCTGTTGCACCCCACCCCCACCCTGAAAGAGCTGGACACTGGCCAACAGTCATAATTTAATAAAAAGGGAACATTAGAAGCTGCCACATTTTTCATGGTAAAAATAAGGTCTATGGAGCCCTTCCTGATCCCTACTTAAAAGCCTTTCCCCATCTGACCCAGAAAGCATTTATTTGTGGGTGCTTCAAAGAGCCAAGTGGAGATTCTCCTGGCCTCCACTGACTCCCTCCATCTGGCATTTTGTGTACCATCCATTCACATGCACTTGCCAATTAAAAATTCATGAACATGTGTGTTGCTTTCTACTAGGCCAGCAGAAAATCCTCCAGGAAGGAACAAGACAAAATAAAAAAAAAACCCACAGACATAAAACAGGAGTTATCATGGTTATTTTTAACTGTTATCTCCTATTAATTGTCTGACGTGTCAAAATAAGCAAGTAATATTGTGGCACCCACAGGGAGATTTTCTGAATTACACAAATGTCCGCCTAAAGAAAGACTAAGGAGGCAGGTTGCTCATACAGCTTCATTCTTTGTTACAAATCGTCTCCAGTGATAATAAATATTCTTCAGCCACAGCATTTTCTCATGATCCTATTAGCTCAGGGGTAGTTCATTAATACTGGGTAGAATTTAATGAAAGTTCTTTATTTTTTCCTCTCCATCTACCTCTCAGCTGTCACCAACCTCTAAGCTCTCCACCCCAAACCAGGGCCAGGCTCATAACATCCCTTTTAATTTAAAAAGTCTGTGTGGAAGTTTAAAAGGCTAAGTGAAGTACTTGAACACTGTGGTAGTTAGGGTCAGGTGTCAACTTGGCCAGGTGAAGGTGCCTAGTTCTATTGCTATGGACATGAGCCAATGGCACGTGAACCTCATCTGTTGTTGATTACATCTGCAGTCGGATAGGAGGTGCTGCAATGAATGATGTTTGATTTAATTGGCTGGTGCTTAAATGAGAGAGCTCAATGCAGCACAGCCAAGCAGCTCAGCATACCTCATCTCAGCACTCACAGTTCAGCCCAGGTTTTTGGAGATGCAGAAAGGAACCACCCCAGGGAAAGTTGTTGGAACCCAGAGGCCTGGAGAGAAGGCCAGCAGAGATTGCCCTGTGTTTCCCATGTAAGAAAGAACCTCAGTTGCAAGTTAGCTGCCTTTCCTTTGAAGAACTATACATTTTAACTAAATAAATCCCCTTTTATTAAAAGCCAATCTATCTCTGGGGGGTTGCATTCTGGCAGATTTGGCAGACTAAAACAAACACAAATCCACCCCAATGTCTAATGAACCCATGAGTAGTCTCTAAGTTTACCCTGGTCTGAGTCCTTTCTGAAGTAGTGCATTTCCTTAATAGAGGTAGAATGTTATTGACTCTTGTTATTTTGAAAATCACTATCCTTCAAAGATTCAGAAGACACTACCATGTCTACTCTCTGAGTTAGAACAGAAATTCTACTTAAAATTAAACTATTTATAGAACTGACAGATACCAACTCTACAGACAAAAATAGATAGGGAGGAAGAGGAAAAAAGGGCATGTTCTGATTTTAATAGTTCTCACTTCCAAGGGAATAACATTTAAACCTTACCCCAACCAACACACAATCCAAATTTCCTGCTCTGCCATTGTCTTAGTTTGGGTTCCTACAAAAACAGATCCTGAGACAAGGATTTGGGGGCAAGTAGTTTATTTGGGGCATGAGGTCAGTAGATGACAATGGGCAGAGACATGTCCGAAGCTGCTGGCTGACCTGGATGGGAACTGCTGCAGACAACCCCAGGTAAGACTGAGGGGATATACGCAAGACACACTGCTGGCATCTGATATAGCTGTCCTTCCAAACGGAATTTAAATCCTGGAACCTCTTACCCGTTTATTCAGATCTATCTACGGGTGTTGTGTTTAGCTCAGTGGGAAGCAAAAAAAAAAAAAAAACCAGTAAGAACAGGGCACTACCCTGCATCAAGAACCCCCCAGTACATCCTTTTTTTAATGGATGCCCAGCTCCCTGTCATCACCATGTGCTTACATTCTCTGCTCACCCAGGGGACACAGGGTGGCATACCTCTGTTCACTTTCAGGAAGAACTTTCTAGCTCTCAACTGTGTTTGCCTCGGAGACTGTTAACACCCTGACACTCATTCAAATATTTATGGTGAGGGGGCCAGGCTCCATGCTGGGGGATGTGGAGGATCAAAGAGGAATGAAGACAGGATTCCCCCCACCCATCCCCTGTCCTCAGGGACTTAGAGCTGAGACTTAAGACAAATCCTCAAATGTCTGTAATTTAAAGCACAATGAAGCAAGTGCTTCCATAGAGGGAGAAGCAACTCACTATGGGAATCAGAAGGAAAAGGATCCAAACAATTGGCAGGGCATTTTAAAAGGGGATTCCTTCATGGAATGGGGGGATGACAAGGCCAGAGGTCTTCCAAGGTCTCCTTCAACTCTTAAGTCTGTGATAATAAATTAAAACTAACAACAACAACAAAAAGATCAGAGCTTATATTTCACATTCTGGAGATAGGCACAGTAAATGCTTTTATGCCTTCCTAAATCTAATAAATGATTATGCTTCACAAAAGAAGTAGAGACGTATTCTTCACAACAGAAGGATAAATATAATGGTGACTCATGAATATGCTCATTGTTCTTCTCAACTACCCCTTTTCAGTATTTCAAAATACCACAAGCGAGTTGCATTGCCCAAGCTCATCTTCACTTTACTTCACCTTAAAACCTGAGACAAATGGGCAGACAGCTTGTAAAATACAATTGCCCCTGAGTTCAAATTCAGTCACAAGGCAAATGAGAAGGGAGGAATGGAGAGAAAGTTTCAAATGACTTATAAGGAAAGAGTGAAGTTAAAAGAGCTAGATTAAAAGCTTGAATAAATAGGGGTGCTTAGTCATTAGGCATAAATGAAATATCATGGCCATTGGTCAATCCATAATGGTTCTCTATCACTGTGTTTCTCCTCTAAGGAGCATTTGGGAGTCATCTTTGTCCCACCAACATGTTCATCAGGAGTGGGTATTCTGACTCTGGGATCTTTCCATTTCCTACCAGCTGTCCCACCCCCATTGGCTTCCTGGCTCTGCCATCCTTCCCTGCCAGTCTTAAATGCCCTGCCATCTGCACAGTTTATCAGTCAATAAAGGGCATCAAAGTCACTGGGCCAGGAATCAGGAGACATGGGGTCAGGTCCGAGTTTTGGTACTAACTTAAGATGCCACCAGACTCCTCTGTGCCTTGCTTTCCTCATTTATAAAATGAGGGTGTTGAACTAAATGACTTCAGATATTCCATTTCTGAGGAAGTAGTGTCAGTTAAGGCCTCCAGATATATTTTCTGTTTACAGAGGGTGCCCAGATTAAGTGTAGAGAGAAATTGGGAAACCATAGTTTTCTTATTTCTTATATTCAGTGCCAGGGGAGAAAAGTGATTATCTATCCCTTTCCCACTGCCTTCTCCCATGGAGGAGGCAGGGCATAAACTGAAGAAACAAGGGTAACCTGAAGATTTCAAGTGTTCACGTGTCATGGGAAGGTTTTGAACAAAAGAGTAACTTGATCTGATTTATGCATTTAAGAGACTGCTCAAGCTGCTGTGTGCTAAAGGAGTGATGAGGGGACGTATATACGGCATGAGACCAGGGGTCAGTGAGTGTTCTGGGGAGAGCAATGCTTACCTGACCTGCAGGGACACCCAGCCCAGACTTGGCTGTCCATGAGCCTCAGCCCCTCATCCCAGCTCTGTTTTCTGCTATGTTGTGTGAAGGCCAAGGCTAGACCTGGGCCCTCAGCTTCCAGGGAACCAAGGACCAGCTGCCCTCCTCCCCCTCTCCTCTTCCACCCCTAACCCTGAGCTGAGTTGTTCAGACTAACCAGCTTTCCTGGCCAGACAGAAAAGACATGATAAATAATTCTGGCTTGATGAGTGCCTTCTTAAACCCTTACCTCAAAACTACTTTATTAAATGTAAATCCCTACACATATATATAATGCTTTTATTATTAGCCAAAGCATCTCATAGCCCAAATGTAATCACGATCTAGTCTGTGGAATTCAAGGTACTGGTGGGATAGTCTGTTGCCATAATTGCCCTAACCCACCTCCCCACAAAACTTCTTCTCCCATCATTTTGGTAACAATGGGGAAAAATTACTAAATTCTAGCAAAATCTGGCTAATGTAAAATCCCTGTATACTTACGTACTTTCCCAACTTTTGTAACTACAAAATTCCCTGTTTTCACCTTAATTGAAGACCACAGGATAGACGGCTTCATCTCCTGAGGCCTCTGGTCCCCTGTGGTGATTAACTGAAATTGATGGTGCAGAGTCATTCTCTAGAAAGAACTCCTTGGTGGAATCTTGATAAAATTTTTTAGCTCTGCCAAGGGCCTCTCTTTGAACCTGGTCCTTGGCTATCCCTTCCAGGTTCAAAAACATGCAATATTGCTTACAGGATAATTATTCACCATTTAAAAACCCATCTAAATTTTCTCTTTACATGAGGTTTCTTATAAGGTATAGTCTGAAAGAGATACTGGTTCTTCAAAAAATAATTATTTGATGCAAGATACCATTTTGGTAACCCTAAGCTCTCTGTTAGGTGCTGATTGCAAGAGCAGATGATTGCCATGTGTGTGCATTATTTGAATCCCCTTCACTTCACTCCACCCTGAATCAGAAACTCCTGTGGTTTATGTGAGATAACAGAGCATCTAGCCAAATGCCTTGCAAATAACTGACAGTTCAGTAAATGTTATATCTTTTCTCCCATCCAGTCCCAGCAGACTGGTTTTACCTTCCCACATGAAGAGTAAGCCAAATCAAAGTTTTAGTAAAATGCGTATGTAAGAAAAATTGATTAACTATTCCAACATGAGGCAAAATAGGAGCCCAAAGTCTCATGGTATTCCACTGAGAGCAAGTGGCAACATCACCTACTGTTGCCGGGGAAGAGTCCCTTTCCAAAGAAGCCTATCATATGTGCCTCAGAACACCGGCTATCGCAGCTGCCTGAACTGCTCTTCAAACCACTGCTCTCTATACATACCCCGCACATCCTCTGCTGAAGGATGCCCTTCCCCCCTAAGAGTTAAGGGTCTGGTGTCCTAAATTGTCCACAGCCTTTCCCTTGATTTTCAGAGCTCAGACAATTCAGAACCAGCCAGTGATTTGCTCTTTGAGCCATGTTCTTTCAACACAATATCCTTCCATACCATAAGATGGAAAAACAGGGGCTTCCGTTTCTTAGGACAGCCTTCTCAAAACAGCTCCAATAGCTTGGAATGTATTAGCCACACCCAGAGCATCCAAGACTGCAATGACTTGTGCCCATACAAGGTTCCCAATCTGCCTTATTTCTTTCTTTATTTACTTATTTATTTATTACAAAATGTGCAGAAGCCTCATCCCCATATTAGGGTTGATTACTCCATCCTCATGGGCATGGGGGCCTTATATTTTGTTGTCTGGGGAGGTGACCCAATTCTGCCCAGGTTTCTTATCTTTACCACCAGAGAGGCAGAGAGAAGTCATTCAAAAGCTGTCTCACCTCTGCAAAGAATGAATTCTGGACACAGGGTTTTCAATTCCATTCTAGTTAATTGGGTACACAACTTTTTGATAATTAATATAAACAGAAAAGTTGTGATCTTTATGTCAGATCATCACATGAGGTGAGGCACAATCACCACTTAGGGGCCACTTTCCCTAAATGTGCTCAGTCCTCTCAATAAACCCTCCAGCCCGTCACCCTCCAAATCTAAAAGGCAAGAGAGAACAGCCAGGCAGGCCAGGCAAATAATCCGCTGAAAGCCAAGTCATTTGGGTCAAATGGTAATCAAATAATGTTAAATTAAGAGCTATAAATAGTATAGCTTCAAAAAAGAAAAATCTTCTGCATGCCAGGAAAACACAGCTAAATATTATCAGTTATTGAGTGCTTATTATGTACCAGTTATGCACAGGAGTAGGAACATTGAGTCTTTATACTCGGCTCAATTTTCTTGTGTATACAGAAGAGTTTTTTTTTAAAAAAAACTGTGTGTGTGTGTGTGTTTTTTATTGATCAGGAAAAAAAAAACGTGTTTTTAAAACTGTACAGAGGACTCTCCTCCTCCCACTGAAGTTAATACATGCATCAAGATATCAGATGTTTATGGGTGATGAGGCTTAGGGGAAATTTATGTTCAATTTCATATTCTTATTGAACTCATTCTTTTTATCGAGGCACAGAGTGTTCCTAGGTTTCGGTTTTGTTTTGCAACTGTAAGTAATGCTAGGGGTTGCTTAGTCAAAAGTTATGTGTATCTTTTTTTTTTTTTTTTGCATGGGCAGGCACCGGGAATCAAACACAGGTCTCTGGCATGGCAGGCGAGAACACTGCCATGAGCCACCGTGGTATGCCCTGCGTATTTTTAATTTTAATACATTTTGCAGGTTGCACTGTATAAAAGCTATAATTACTCAAATTTCTCCATCCTTTTACTCTGATAAAGCTTTTTTTTAATTTGGTAAAAATTGTAAAAAGTGCAATTTAAATACAGTGAAATGGACAAGTTTTAATGAACAACTACAGCTTTTATTAATGGAATGTAAAACATACTTTACTTCAAGATTTTTAGAAAGAAAGTTCATGAAACCGTCTCATTTTATTATTAGGAAAAACATCAAACCCAGACATTTCTTGAACTCACCTAGTAGATGCTTAAAATCGTCATTCAATCAATCATGGGGCTTATTTAAAGTCACAAAGAGAGAGGCAGAATTGAGACTAGAATCCAGTTCTCCTGATTCCCTTATTACTCTTTCTTCCATGTCCTACAGCTTGTATTAATCTGTTTTTATTTTGTCAGTCAAAGAGAGTCATGAGGAGAAGTATTTGGAGATTTTCCCACACAGCTTTCAGAGGCTTTGTCAGTAACATTCAATATCAGTAGGAAAATAAGGAGATTGTGCCAAAGTAGTGAAAAAGCTGAACATCACCTCCTTTTTCCAGCTTAATGACACCATACCTATTATTTACATCTTTACTTGTACAAAACCCATTTGGGCCCTGAAGTTGTTAAACCATCAGCTTATGATTAATTAGTTTAAAATAACCATGTAAACCTGCTGATTCCACCTTAAAACATATGGTCTTTGGGAGAGGAACATCTGGAATAAGAACTGTTCATGCTTGAAACTATGCTACAATATCTATGGGATGTGATAATCTCTAAATGAAACCCCAACTTCTGCTTCCCACAAACCACAGGGTGCCCTCTGGGAGACCAAATAGGGCAGCTGATACATGACTATCTGATCAGGTCTGGACGAACAGTAGGTCAAGCCATGTGGAAGTCATCTGTCACTGTTGGACAGAGAGGACAGGAGGATGGAGCAGACCCAGTGCTCAGCAAAGTTAACAATGGCTGGTGAATCCCTCTGTCACTCTGGCCTGGCTTGCTGTAGCAATGTTTTCTCAAGCAATTGCTTTACAAACCATTAAGCAACCATGAATACAAGTGCCTGTCCATATGTCTGAGGGCCAAAGGAAACCCAGGAGCAAGATTAAGAGAAGCCCCTCTTCCTTTCCTATCTTGGCTCCAAGTCAAACTTCTTTGGATTGGTGAGTATCTTTGTGTGAGGAATTGTTGCAGGATTGAAGTGGTGGGGAAAGGTGGGCACAGCTGGAATCAGACAGTTTGGGATTGGTGTGGAGTAATATGTCAGGCTGCCTTTAAAGTTGAAATCAGAGGTTATAAAAGCTTCAGGGAAATCTATTTGCTAGGATTTTCTCCCCCAGCTCTTTCTTTTGTAGGGCCTTGCTGCTCAAGCTTAGGTTGTGGCATCAGCATCACCTAAGAGGTAATTAGAAATGCAGAGTCTCAGGCACCTCCCTGATCTTCAAAATCAAAATCTATATTTTTAAAAAGATTCCACAAGGTGATTCATTTGCACATTAAAGTTTAAGAACTCTGAGGAGCCACCTGGAACAAGAATTATTTTTTACCTGACCCCAGTAACAACAGTAGCTGGACATTTGCCAGGCATGATATCATGCCAAATGTTGTGCCAAAAATGCATGATCATGTTTCCACCTTACAACAATCCTGGCAAAGGTACTATCCTTACCTTCCATTTACAGGTAAGATGGTAAAGCTTGAAAAAATTTACATAATTAAGAGCACAGAGCTAGGAAGGAAATACAGAGCCACAGTTAGCACCCAGCACCCATGCTCTTTCCCACCCAGCCACAAATGAGAAAGACAGCTGGGCTGACCAAGGGTGTCCCTCAAGGGAGTGGGGAGATGATGAAGAGGAATTTCTCCCAAAGATTCTAAAAATCATATCCTAGAAAAATAAGTCTTCTGGGGAGAGGATTCAATAAAAATTTCTCTATCTCTGAAGCTTCCCTACTGGGGCTCTTGATTGCCCTTGGAAGTCCCAGAATAGCCCAGGTCGGAGTCTTAAATCTATTATTCCATGTGTCTACTCAACCATTCATTTGTTCATCAATGCTAGGCACTGTTCAAGTAATGAGCAAGAGAGAACATTTCTGTACTTGTGGAACGTACATTTTAGGAAGCAATAAATTAATATTTACTATAGAAATAAGTGCTGTATACAGCAGGGAAAAGGATAAAGCATGATGGGGTTAGGGAAAGCCACCTTATATAGAGAGGTCAGGGCTGGCTTCTCTGAGAGCAGACGCCTGAGCTCATTTCAGAAGGCAATGGGAGTGAATTACATGGTTATCTGGAGGAAGAGACTCCAGGTAGAGGGACGAGCTGGGGCAAAGGCCACAAGTCAGAAATGACCTTGGTGGGTTTGAAAAACGGCAAGAAGACCAGGGTGCATAAGCCGATAAGTAAGTGGTAAGGGCTAAGATGTGAGCTGTGAATGGGGCTAGTGGAGCCTAGTAAGCTCTCTAAGAGACTTCAGATGTTATCATAAGAGGGATGGGACCTCAGCAGGCAGAGTTCTCTGCCTGCCATGCCAGAGACCCTGGTTCATTCCCAGTGCCTGCCCATGGGAAAAAAAAACAGAGGGATGGGAAGCCATTAGAGAATTTTGAGCAGAGAAGTATATACATGATATAATATACTTACATTTTGGCAGGATCACTCAGGCCGTTATGTTGAGAATAGACTGTAGGAGAACAAAGGTGGAAGTACAAGGAAGGGTAGGAGCTATTTCAACAGTCTCAGCAGAAGGTGATAACAGTTTGGACCAAGGTGGTGACCATGGTGGCAAGGAGAAGTGGCCAAATTCTAGGCATATATTTAAGGTACAGATGAAAAGACTTGCTGATGGAAATCCTTTAGCTCTTCTTTTTTTTTCCTGACCTTTGGCTTTGTTATGAGCTCTGACCTCTTGCTTTTTTGTATTGCCCCCTTGGTACTGCCTACCTGGTTCTGATCTCTTTACTCCTGAATTCCCTGATTTAAAAAGTCTAATCTGTATGTCCTTGATCAGTCTCAGTCCCTCATCTGGCATTCCTGGCTGGCTACCACCCATGCCCCAGAATGGCATATGCAATGTTACTGCTGCTTGTTAGTATCAATAGTTCATATCCATGTCATGCTTTACATGTCTTTTACAGAACAAAGACATTCTTTGTTCCGGACACTTTAACATTGGAGAGAAGTCCTCAAAGATTAATGCTTTGGTGGCTTTAGAGTTTGACCCTAGGGCCAGTGTCAGCTCGTTTACTTTCTTTACCCTGGACCAGTGATTCTCAATCTAGGAGCTAAAATTGTACAGATTTTCTGAGCCCCATTCTGGTATAGTTATATCAGAATATAACCATATTTTTGTGTACATATCATCCGACGCACTAGGTTTTACAGACCATTTCATGACTTCCATTAGGCTTGGAGACCTCAGAGAAACTAAATGAGTTAGCCTTGGCTGAATTTCAGAAAAATTAACTCCTTGGCAGCTGCAGACCTAGCAGAGGGCAGGTAGTGTGTGTGAGAGTGTGTATGTGTGTGTGTGTGCGTGTGCATGCACACAATGTGTGAGTAAATTGAGATACAAAGTTTAGGAGCAAACACTGAAAGGGCACAGCAAATAACCTGATGGCAAGGAACACGCTGACATAAGGTCCAGATAGCATGGATTGAAGTTAAAAATAAGTTCTAGGGCTGTGGGCAGAGAACCAGGAGTGAGGGGGAAGAGGAAGCAAATTTGGAACCCTGATGTGGGTGAATGCTCAAGAGAGAAGGCTGAATGGCGAGAGCCAGCTATGAGTCAGAAATGTGAATAGTCGGCCAAGTCCTGCGAGTCAGCTGTGAGAAGCCCTTCAGAAGTGAGCCAGGCCAGGTGACTGGCTAGTGAGTAAGGGGAACCAGGAATGTGCACTAAAGTGATACTGGGAAAGCCTTTGCCTAAGCAAAGGGCTTCCCTATGTTTTTTGTTTGAACAGGAGCCAATCCTCAAACATAGCTGATCAGAGAGCGGTGTGCCAAGGTAAATGGATCATCTAGCAAGGTTGGGGCTGGAGAGCAAGGAGTAGGGAATTAAGAAAGACATTTCTTGTTCCAGACACTCTAACATTGGAGAGAAGTCCTCAAAGGTTAATGCTTTGGTAATTTTAGAGTTTGACCCTAGGGCTAGTGTCAGTTTGTTTATTTTCTTCACCCTGAACCAGTGATTCTCAATTTAGGGGCTAAAATTGTACAGATTTCCTGAGCCCCATTCTGGTATAGTTATATCAGAATTTAGGGAAGGAAAACAGGTGCCATATTTTTTAAAGCTTGCCAGGTGATTATCAAGGGACAGCCAGGGTGGAGGAGTGTTGCCTCAAACTCATACACCAGCTTCATGAGAGTGGAGTTCAAAGCACACTTCTCTCTTCTTGGGACAAAGCTAATGCTGACAATGGTGCAGTGGTAAATTGAGTTATGTACCCCACAAAAGCATGTCCTTAATCTGCTTTCCTATGTATGTGAACCCATTTATAAATAGGATTTTATGATGATATTATTTTTAGTTAATGTGTGGCAACTGAAGCAGGGTGGGCATTAATCCAGATTAGAGAAGTCCTTAGAAAGAGAACCCAGAAGTCACAGAAGCTAGAAAGAAGAGGATACTGCCATGTGATGGGAGGCAGAGACACAAGTCAATGAACCCCAAGGATTGCCAGCAGCCAGTACCAGAGCACTACAGACTCGGGGAGAAAGCAAACCTTGCTGATATCTTGATTTTGGATGACTTTTAGCCTCAAAACCATGAGCCAATAAAGTCCTTTTGTTAAGTCAAAGCTAGTTTGTGATATCTGTGATAACAACTCGGGGAAAACCAAGACAGGCTCCAAGAGCAAGGGTCATAAATGGATCCTAAGCAGATCAGAAAATAAAACCTAGTTCTCCCACTGACATGGAAGAAAGCGGGGATTTGATCCACAAGGCTGATTGTGAAAATACAAACACTGCATGTATTCAACTTGATTAGTAAGAATACATCTGGCTAGTATTACATCCAGAACATGTTTCCTTAAAGG
Source organism: Tamandua tetradactyla (assembly GCF_023851605.1). NCBI lineage: Eukaryota > Metazoa > Chordata > Mammalia > Pilosa > Myrmecophagidae > Tamandua > Tamandua tetradactyla. Next base: position 20,804,651 of record NC_135336.1, read on the forward strand.
CCTGCCTCAGGGACCCCAGCGCTAACATCAAACACCGGATCACATTTATTCTTGAAAAGGGACACTTCAGTGGCTTCACCTCCATCTTTAGGGTTGGAATCTCAGAAGCAAAGACCCTTGGGATCAGATGGAACTTGAAGGATCATCTAGTCTAGTAGCTTCCGGGCTTTGGTGTGCATCACCTGGGGAGCTTGAAAGCATTCTGGTTCCCAGACCTCTCTCCTGATAACAACTATTGCTCTCCTTACCCTTCTGATCAGCGGTTGTTCAGCTTCTTCTGAAGTCATACTCTATCAGTCTTCTTCAAAAGTAAAAATCCTGCCTTACAGATTGTGAATCTTTGCTGCAGAAACTCTGCCCAAGGCTGGAGGCAGATGTTGTGACAAACTTAATATCTTTACTTATTTCACAACCATTTATCAGATACCTACTAGGTGCCAGGCATTGTTAAAGGACCTGGAGATACAGCTGTGAATGAAATAGACAAAGTCCTGCTATCAGGAGCTTTTATTCTAGTGGACAATAGTTCCCTTCATGTGTGGTATACAAACTTGAGGATGGTTAAACTGCAATCTCCCTGAAGATTGCTTTGTGTCTTATTAATCTTAGTGTTCATGGTGCCAGCAAAGGGAACAGAGAATACAAACACCAAACGTTTGCTGAGCACATATGAGTGAATGCCAAGTGGTGCATACAGATCCTCCTACCTCAGCTTTGCTAACACCATCGGGGATGGTGCCACACTCTGTCAAGGTCACTCTAACCACTAAGATGGTTAGATCTTAAAGCTAGTTGGTAACCATTTTCATAGGACTTCTTCTCCTGTGTGTCTATCTTTTGTTTTTAACAGCCTTATTCAGATATAATTCACAAACTATAGAATTTATTCAAAGTGTGCAATTCAATGATTTTTATCGTTGTGCTGGTTTGAAACTATTATGTACCCAGAGAAGCCATGTCCTTTAATTCTCATTCAGCATTGCTGGGTGGGACCTTTCTGATTGTTTCCATGGAGATGTGACCCACCCAATTGTGGGTGGTAATTTTTGATTAGATGGTTTCCATGGAGATTTGTCTCCACCCATTCAAGGTGGGGTTGCTTACTGGGGCTCTTTAAGAGGGAACCATTTTGGGAAAAGCTCAAATCAACCAGAGCCAAAAGAATGGACAGAGCCCTGGTGAAGCCATTGAAGATTCCTGGAGAGAAAGCTAGCAGATGTCACCATGCACCTTTTCAACTGAGAGAGAAATCCTGAACATCATCAGCCTTCTTGAACCAACGTATTTTTCCCTGGATGCCTTAATTTGGACATTTTCATAATCTTAGAATTGTAAACTTGCAACTTAATAAATTCCCCTTTTTAAAAGCCATTCCATTTCTGGTATATCGCATTCTGGCAGCTTTCACACTAGAGCAATCACATTACTATGCAGTATATAGATTTGTGCAACCATTACCACAGTTCATTTTAAAATATTTTTTAACTTCAAAAAGAAGTACACTTTTTAGCTCTTGCTCCCTTATTCCTCACCTTCCCAGCCCCAAGTAACAACAAATCTACTATCTGTCTCTATAGCTTTGCCTATTTAGGACTTTTTAGACAAATGAAACTGTATAATATGTGGTCTTTAGTGAATGACTTCTTTCACTTAGCATAATGTTTTCAAGGTCTATCCGTATTTTAGCATGTATCAATACTTCTTTCCTTTTTATGGCCAAATAATATTCTATTGCATGCATATTCTACATTTTGTTTATCTATTCATTAGTCAATGGACATTTTTATTATTTCCAGCTTTTGGCTATTATGAATAATGTTGATATAAGAATATATAATAGATAGTAATATAATGCTGTTTACATAAGTTTTTGTGTTCACACATGCTTTTAGTTCTCTTGAAATCTATACCTAGTAGTGGAATTTCTGGGTCTTATGGAAACTTTAGGCTTAACTGTTTCAGGAATGGCCAGATTGTTTTCCAAAGTGACTGGGCTATTTTATGCTCTCACCAACAGTGTATGACAGTTCCAACTCCTCCACATCCTCATCAGTATTTGTTATTATGTGAATTTTTTATTATAGCCATCCTAGTGGGGTATTAAGGGGTATTTCATTGTGGTTTTGATGTGTACTTCCTTGATGACTAATGTGTTGATCTTCTCTGCATGTGTTTATTATCCATTCGTTTATCTTCTTAGGAGAAATATCTATTAAGATCCTTTGCCCTCTCTCTCTCTCTCTCTCTCTCTAAGATGATACAACAAGTGAACTTACTGCCCTCCCGTCCTACATGGGACATGACTCCCAGGGGTGTAAACCTCCCTGGCAACATGGGACATAAACCTTTTGATGAGCTGGGACTCAGCATCAAGGGATTGAGAAAACTTTCTCGACCAAAAGGGGGAAGAGAGAAATGAGACAAAATAAAGTGTCAGTGGCTGAGAGATTTCAAACAAAGTTGAGAGGTTCTCCTGGAGGTTATTCTTATGCATTTATATAGACATGCCGTTTTTAGTTTGTAGTGTATCAGAATGGCTGGAGGGAAGTACCTGAAACTGTAGAGCTGTGTTCCAGTAGCCATGTTTCTTGAAATGATTGTATGATGATTATTTTTACTTCAATGTGACTGTGTGATTGTGAAAACTTTGTATCTGATGCTCCTTTTATCTGGAGTTTGGACAAATGAGTAAAAAATGGATAAAAAAATAAACAAATCATAGGGGAAAGAAAGGTTAAAAATAAATTGAGTAGACTGAAATACTAGTGGTCAATGAGAGGGAAGGGTAAAGGGTATGGTACATATGAGTTTTTTTCTTTTTTCTTTCTTTTTCTGGAGTGATGCAAATGTTCACAAAAATGATCATGGTAATAATACACAACTATGTGATGATATTGTGAGCCATTGATGGTACGCCATGTATGGAATGTTTGTATGTCAAGAATGTTTGTATGTTAAGTTTTTACTATAAAAATATTAAAATTAAAAAAAAAAGGATCTTTTGCCCACTCTCTCCCTAAGCCAACTCTGCAAATAAATGCACTACCCTCCCCTCTATGTGAGACATGACTCCCAAGACTGTAAGTCTCCCTGGCAACATGGAACATGACTCCCAGGGATGAGTTGGCCCTGGCATTGTGGGATTGAAAACATCTTCTTGACCAAAAGGGGGAAAAGAAATGAAATAAAATAAAATTTCAGTGGCTATGAGATTTCAAATAGAGTCAAGAGGTCATTCTATAGGTTATTTTTATGCATTGTATAGGTATTCCTTTTTCAGTTTCCAGTGTATTTGGAATAGCTAGAAGGAAATACCTGAAACTGTTGGACTATAATCCAGTAGTCTTGATTTGTTAAAGGTAACTACATAGCTTTTATGGTGTGACTGTGTGATTGTGAAGTCCTTGTCACTGACACTCCCTTTACCCAGTGTATGGGCAGATAAGTAAAAAAATAAAGACAAATAAATAAATAGATAATGGGGGGGTTGGGGTGTGTGATGTTTGGGGGGTTCTTTATTATTTTTATTCTTTTTTTAGAGTAATGAAAATGTTCTGGAATTGATTATGGTGATGAAGGCACAACTATATAATGGTACTGTGAGCCACTGATTATATACTTTGGATGACTATATGGTATGTGAATCTATCTCAATAAAAAAAAAGAGCTTCTACCCATTTTTAATTGGTTACTGGTCTTTTCATTATTAAGTTGTAAGAGTTCTTCATATATTCTAGATACAAATCCCTTATCAGATATGTGATTTGAGTTATTTTCACCCATTCTGTGAGTTGTCTTTTCACTTTATTGACAGTGTCCTTTAAAGGACAAAGTTTTTAATTTTGCTGAAGTCCAAAATTTGTCTATTTTTGTAATTGTTGCTTGTGGTTTTAGTGTCATATCTAAGAATCTATTGTAATACAAAGTCGTGAAGATTTGCCCCATGTTTTAATCTGTTTTGTATTTTAGTATATACATTTAAGTCTTTGATACATGTTAATTTTTGTATATTGTGTGCAGTAAAGGTTCAACTTCATTTTTTCTGCATATGACTATACAGTTCATCTAGTACAATTTTTTGAAAATGCTATACTTTCCCCAGTGAATAGACTTGGCAACCTTGTCAAAATGAGTTGACTATAGACAAATCAGTTTATTTTCAGACTCTGAATTTTATTTCAGTGATCTGTATGTCTGTCCTTACGCCAGTATCACACTATGTTGATTACTGTTGCTTTGAGTAAGTTTTGAAATCAGGAAATATGAGTGCTCCAACTTTGTTCTTCTTTTTCAAGATGGTTTTGGCTAGTCAGAGCCCCTTGTAATTTCATATGAATTTTAGGAATGACTTTTCCACTTCTTCAAAAAAGGCCATTGGGATTTATTTTTTTAGAGAAGTTACAGGCTTACAGAAAAATCATACAGAAAATACAGTGTTCCCATATACCTGTCCCATTACTAACATTTTACATTAGTGTGGTACCTTGGTTTCATGGCCATTGGGATTTTGATAGGGATTACATTGAATCTATAGATAGCTTTGGGTAGTACTGACATCTTAATAATATTAAGCCTCCCAATCCATGAATACAGGATGTCTTGCCATTTATTGAGATCTTTAATTATTTTTAGCAATGTTTTATAGCTTTTAGTATTTAAATCTTTCACCTCATTGGTTAAATTTATTCCTAGGTATTTTATTCTTTGGGATGCTATTGTAAATGGAATTGTTTTAATTTCATTTTCAGATGGTTCATTACAAATGTATAGAAATACAATTGATTTTTATATATTGATTTTACATCCCACAGCCTTGCTGAACTCATTTGATAGTTCTAATAGTTTTTTAGTAAATGCCTTAGTATTTTCCATATACAAGATGATGTTATCTGCAAATAAAGTAAGTTTTACTTTTTTCTTTTCAATCTAGATGTCTTTTATTTCTTTTCTTGCATAATTGCCATGGCTACAACCTCCAGTACAATGTTGAATAAAAGTGGTGAGATTCTTTGTATGTCTCATAACTTTTGCTGGGAACTGGACACTTTAGATAATATATTTTAGTACTTCTGTGTATTGGTTCTCCTGACCCCCCTCCAGGGCTTTCTATTGTTATTTGATTATCTGTTTAATGACTGGCTGGATTATTTTAGTGAAGTCTATTTTATCCCACCCCACCTTCCCCATACTCTACCTCCCTGCCCCTAACCCCTGTGGAGAGAAACCTCTAATGTTGCTACTCAGAGTGTACAACCTAGGGTATTCCAACAGTCATTTTGGGATGATAGGACTGTCTTTGACTTTCTCTTTCCCTGACTACTCCCAACTACTAAATTCTAGTAATTGCTGGCTGACTGCTCTAGTGTTTTCAACCACACCCTGGAACATAAATTGCTTTACAGACTGATCCAGTCAAATTGGGCTCCTTTGTAAGGATACTTGCTGAGATCAGTGAGATTTGTTTTGGTCCCAGGAGAGCTCCTCCCAGCTGCCTCTTTCCTTGGTTCTCTCCAGCAAGCTAGCTAGCCTATTGTTTAGACTATATCTACAGTGACTCTTCCAATCTTCTCCTAATTATCTTTCACCCTAAAGGCATTTTTGAGAGCACTCTTAGGCTTAAAGATCTCCACTCTCTGTTGCAAATGAAGCCAGTTCCTTTGGAAAGAGATGTGAGGCGCTCTGTTTTATGGTCTGTTTCTACCCCTGGGAAAAATTTCTGACTCTCTACTCTGGAGCTGGGGATGGAGACAATAGCACACTTCTCTAAGTGATACCACTGCATTAAGAAGCATTCAGAGAAGTGGAAAGACAGTGTCTGAGGTCTTCTTGGCTTGACTCTCCCCACACAGAACCTTCACCTTATGAACCAGGGTAAGGGTGATCAGGGCACCAGGATTTTTAGCAGTGTGGCACACAAGGTAGAGCCTTTGTTCCACAAGTGGGGGCTGGATATAAAGAAGGGAGCCCCTACCTCTTTGCCATACTAACCCAGAACTTAGCTTCAGCAGCAGGTAACTGTGGACAGGATGATAAATGCTGGTGTTCTGTCACTTCTGGGCAGACAGAACTCCAACTGGAAGCTAAGGGGAGAGGAAAACTTGTTTGCTTGGCTACACGAGTCAAGAGTGGAGTTTCCAAAAGTTGAGCCATAGTGGGGTAGCAAAGGAGTAGGTCTTGGTTCAAATACCACAGAGTCGCTGTTCTTATGAAGTTTTAGTAGATTTTCTTTGAATAAAGATTTCTTTATTTGCTGTGTGCCCATAAGGCCATTTCCAAAGACTTTAAATGGTTGTATTAAAAATAATTTTCACCAGTTTCACTGTGGAACAGGTTCACAGAGTTTCACACTGTCATGTTGGAAGTGGACTGTCATTTTTAATTTGAGATCTTTATTTGAAGGAGTGATTCTTTTATATAGATAGATAGATAGATAGATAGATAGATAGATAGATATCCACATTTCAACAGTTTTCTCTAGCTTTAATGTGCTTATCAATCACCTGGGAAACCTGTTTCAATGCAGATTCCTAGGATTCCATCACTGAGATTATGGTTTCCCAGGACTAGGGCAGAAGCCACAAAGAAATCTACATTTTTAACAAGCTTCCTATATGTTTCTTTGAGAGAGAAAAAGTGTATTAGAAAGAGCAATGTAGAGAGCACAGGTAGTTCAGTGGTTAGAATGCCTGCCTTCCATGCGGGAGACCTGGGTTCAATTCCCGGACCCTGCACCCCCCAAAAAAGACTAATGCATACCAGATAAGATTGAGTTCTTTTTTAACAGATTCTGTGAATATGTAAGGGGATTTGCAATTATGGCAAGGTCAAACATTAGCTACTCAAACATCACAACTGCATGTGTGTGTATAATTTTATGCCAAAATCTAACTGTACAGTCATTCTAGAAGTGCTGCTTATTTGGAGTGGAGGAGTGCTCAAGGTCATGGGTCTGGGGCTGCCAAATATCAAAGGTGACAGAAGACCCCAGAACAATATTTCTCAGATTGTGACTGAGAGATCACCTGCTTCAGAATTTTTATTTTTCTTGCACCAAAGAAAGAGTGCTACAACATTTGAAACTTTCCCTTAAAACAGAGAGCATCCCAGACTTTGCTGCAATCAGTCTGATTTGCTCACCATTAAGTGATAATATGTGCCTCTGGTGAGAGAATTAATAGGATTAAAGCAGCTATTAAACATGCCATAGCAGAATGGCATTCAACTGCCCAGCTGCACACTGTTACCACTAATGTGTATCTTCACTGTTGTAATAATAGAAAATGAATATCATTTTATATTTTAAAATGCTAAACAGAAACCATTAGCACCTTTTTCCCCAAGTACCTGCTAATTAAAAATTGTAAATAACATTGTGCTATGTGTGCATGTACTCCTGACTGCCTTTCTCATGAAGAATTATAATATCAACAGCTACATGACTCTTCTGTTATACAATCTGACCCTCCTTCCATTTGCCCACACACCCATTTTCCTCAGGTGAAGGAAAATTTATGAGAAAGATTTTCATAACAGAAAGCAAAATTAAGTAAGGGTAGGACCCAGAGAATTAAGGAAACCTGGCTTTCTGAAACAATGTTAAGAAGTCAGAGAATATTTTCCTACTGGGTTTAATAGGTATTTGATTATAATTACAATAATTCTTCTTCTTTGAAAATCAAAAGGACAGGAGTTCCTCAGTTGTATTTGTAAAAAAAAACATTATGACACTAAAACAAAGATCAACTAATTTTTAACCTTTTTTTTTAGAGTTGCTCATTTACCATGCCCAGCAGGGAATCACTCCCACACTGTTGGTGTACCAATTATTAATGGTCACTGTTGGTACCAATTCACAGATAAAATCTAGGAAATTTCTTTTTTTTCCTCCCATGCAAAAATAAGCAACTATTTCTTGCAAATGGTCATCTTAGCTGCTCTCTAACCATTGTATAAAAACTAGACATGTGAAAACAAAACTTACAAAACAGGTAAACTATAAGTTGACCATTTTCATTTACAAAACAATGTATTTAGGACTTCTTTAAGTTATACATTCTTTTGTACATTGTAGAATTAATTCACAGACCTTTAATTACTATCAATGAAGGAATAATCAGAATTTAATGATTGATGACTGTTGACTAAAAAATGTATTTGACATTTGACCCAACCATCTAAATCTGCTCCCTTTTGTTACACTCTGTCATAGCACCCTGTGCTGGTTTGAAAGTATCATGTACCCTAGAAAAGCCATGTTTTAATCCTGACTCATGGAGGCAGCCTTTTCTTTTAATCCCTATTCAGTACTATACGTTGGGAACATGATTAGGTTATCTCCATGAAGATGTGACTCATTCAATTGTGGGTATTAACCTTTCATTAGAGGGAGATGAGACGCCACCCATTCCAGGTGGGTCTTAATTAGTTTACTGGAATCTTTTAAAAGAGGAAACATTTTGGAGAGAGTCCCTTTTTAGAACGAGAGGGCCAGGAGGCAGAGCCCATGCAGCCAGAGACCTTTGGAAATGAAGAAGGAATATACCCCCGGGGAACTTCACAAAACAAAGAGAAAAATCTAGCAGATGTCGCCATGTTTACTATGTGCCTTTCCAGTTGAGAGAGAAATCCTGAACTTCATTGGCCTTTCTTGAGTGAAGGTAACCTCTTGTTGGTGGCTTTATATTGGTATTTCTATAGTCTTGCTTTAATTTGGACATTTCCATGGCCTTAGAACTGTAAACTAGCAACTTGTTAAATTCCCCTTTTTAAAGGCCATTCCATTTCTGGTATATTGTATTCCAGCAGCTAGTAAGCTAGAACACACCCCTTACTCTTCCAACATAAGACTGATAAGTTTGTAACTATATATTTATTTGTGAGGTTATATACTTAGCCACTGGAACCTTGTCTGTCCACTGGAACCTTGATGGGACATGACCATCTTTGTTTTGTCAACCGCTTTATGCGCCACATCCAGTACAATGTCTGGTCCTCGAACTATTTGTTAAATGAGTGAGTAAAGAAGTCATGAGATTCCTGGGACCTTAAACTGGAGAGTTAACTGATAGGCTTTACCAGTCCCTTAAATCCCCTGAAATTGTATTTAAAAACGTATTCAAATACACATTTCCCTAGGGAGAGGACCCACAACCTTCATTAGATTTCCAAAAGGATCTGTGAGGATCTGTGAGATCCCTGAAAATTAAGGAATTGCTAGTCTATTTTAATGGTAAAACAGGGTTAATACACAATGCAGTATGCTATATGTAAATTTACATGCACATATGTATATATGGATGTATATGTGCTTATTTCCAGGAACAGGAACAGCAATGCCTCAGTGAAATTTAGAACAATCCACATTCCCACTTCCCCTGAGTAAATGATCATTCCTATAGTCACTGGGCTCGAGCAGTAGCCACTTGCATTCATCTGTTTCTTGGCAGCAACATTCATCACACTCAGGCCAGGGAAAGGGAATCCATAATCCCTGCTTTCACTTGTTTGGGATGATGACATCCCTCTTTGCAAGAAGTTCCTTTTAATAACAACCCTGTAAATCTCCTGCTTAACCAAGGCACCAAGCTGTATTTATAAAGCACAGGTGCCCATGCAATTTGCTCAAACAACCCTGGGACTTCCCTTCCCTCACTGCAGCCAGCGAGTAGATCCAGCATAATCAGGCTAAATAGGCCTCTGGGCACTGCATGCATCCACAACAGCAGGACATTAGGAGATGGACTGGAACTTGCTAACTGGCTGTTGTATATTAAATCTCTTCTTTCCTCTCTCCCAGCTGCAGAAGATGCATCCCTTCAGTAAATTTCCTCCCTCATTTATGCCCTAAAAATGGAGAGTTCAATTTGTCAGACGAAAGGTTTTTGATGTGCCAATAATTCTCAGTTATCCATATTAATAGAGAAAAGTGTTGATGGAGACAATTCAAAGCCGAAGGCCTTTTCTATTTAGCTTTGTAGTTCATTGTTTCTAGAGGCTTGGTGGCAGTCTTACCTCCCTAATTATCTGTCTTTTCTCTTTATTAAAATGAGTTTGTCTGCCTCAAGGCCAGGCAGTTGGGTAACAAGACTCAGACAGAGAATTTGCAAATTTCACCAGTGGAAACCCATAAGGCACACAGACAATCAAACTTGACTAGATTTGAGTTCATGTTCTTAATCACCTGTGATCAACTGCTTTGCTCCTAGAGGACTAAAGTGAGCCAGGGATGAGACGTAATTGTGGGAGACTGCTTGGAAGGGATTTAGATGAAGACTGTCTTGTAGCCAGATTGTAGCCAGCATAATCAATATTGATGATTTCTCTCCCTGGCCCACAACCTTTTATTCTGTTGCCAGTTACCTTTTTATGCAAATCTCATGATGTTCATCTTTACCTTACATCTTCCAGTGACCCCAGTAGTCATTAGGGCTGTTCACAAATATCCTGTTCTCTCCTCCCCAGCACAGGTACTACTGTACTTCCTCACCCATTTGAAGTTAGATGTGGCCATGTGACAGGCGCTGGACAATAAAATGTGTCACTTTTAGGTGCAAGATTTTAGGGTCAAGATGTGCTAGACTATGTGCTCTGTCTGGTGATGCAACTGGCACCAACTGAGATGGCAGCTGCTATGCCAGCTGGGTCCCTAGGAGATAGTGATGGGCAGAGGTCCCACCAACTAGTAATGGGCATGTGACAGGAACAAGAAATAAACCTCCGTTGTTTTAAACCACTGAGACTTTGAGGTTCTTAGATAACTCAGCATATCTCTTTCACTATACATATTAAGCTACACCATGATTATCTGGAATCTTATATCCCCAACTAGAGACTGAATAACTTGAGGTCAAAATTATTTTTCCTTCATCCTATTAATTCCAGTGCATGGCCTAGGTTTAATGACTGCTTTTTGTACAGATGTGTGATACATAAAGAGCCTGCATTGTGTTTTAAACAGAACATCCATTTGGCAGTTCAATAACTCTGGTTGGAGTCAATAACCCTGGCTGCAGTTCAATAACCCTAGCTGAAGTCTTCAACCTGGAGATCTAAGTGTGACATTAACTGTAGATTTTTCATAGATGCCCTCAATCAAACTGAGGAAATTTCTTTCTATTCCTAATTTGCTAAGAGGTTTTAATAATGAAGAGAGTTTGAATTTTTCAGATGTTTTTCTTCATCAGTTGAGGTGATCATATGATTTTATTCTTTGCTTTTGAATCTGGCCAATTAAATTGATTGCTTTTCAGATATTAAACCAACCTTGTACTCCTAGGGTAACCTCCCACCCCCACCTCCCACTTAGATGTGATTTATAACAGTGGAGTCAATTGGCTAATATTTTGTTAAGGATTTTTGCATTTGTGCTCATCTGGTATATTGGTCTTTAATTTTCCTTTAATGAATGTCTTTGTCATGTTTTAGTGTCAGGGAAAAGTGGTCTCACAAAATGACTTGGGAAGTTTTCCCTCCTTTTCTATTCTCTGAAACAGTGGTATAAAATTGATATTATTTTCCTTAAAAGTTTGTCAGAACTCACCAGTGAAATCACCTGCACTCGTAGTTTGCTTTGTGGGAAGCTTTATTTGTATAACAAAGTAAATCTAATAAGTAGAACGTTATTCAGTTTTTCTATTTATTTTTGAGTTAGTTCTGATAAGTTCTGCTTTCCAGGGAATTTGTCCATTCTAGCCAAGGTTTCAAATTTCTTGGCCTAAAGTTGTTCATCATGTTCCCTTATTATCCTCTTAATATACACAGGATCATTACAAGTTACCCTGATATTGCAGCCTTGTGCTTTCTCTTTTATTTTTAATTCGTCTAGCTGGGAGGTTATCAATTTCTTTTTACTTTTTCTAAAAACTAATAAAGAATAACCACAATTCAGTCATGGTTCCCAGGTCTAAGAAAGTGCTGACCTGTGCAGCCAGGTCACAACTGCCCCCAGGCCATGAAGGTATAACGCCAACTGGCTGCGATAGCTCTGTGCCCTGTGCCCTAGACCAGTGCACACCAGGGTTACACCCCTCAGACCTGTGCACCCACATAGTTACATCCTCCATGGCCGCTGGGTGCCCATGTTCACAAGCACCAGTATAACATCTCCAATCCATGCTGCAACACAGTGCTGTATTGTTGTGCCCCACCCCATACTCTGCATCTTGTACACATCCACCTTGCAAACACAAGGCTTTAGACTACTGAAGGAAATCAACTCCCAAAGTAAATCAATCAAGATACTTACATGTGATGAAAACAACAGAAGATCACTAAGCATATCACAATGCAGACAGATCTGGCCCAGCCTAACAACCAAATTAAAACACCAGAGGAGACACAGACATTGGAACAACTAATCAAAGATGTTCATATAGCTCTCCTTAATAAAATAAGTGGGATGGCCAATGACATAAAGGAGATAAGGAAGATAGTAGATGAGCATAAAGAAGAATTTGAAAGAATAAGTAGATAAATAGCAGATATCACAGAGATTAAAGATGCTGTTGACCAAATAAAAAACATAATACAGGCACACAACAGCAGATTTGAAGAGACAGAAGAAAGAATAAGTGATATACAGGACAGGATACTTTATTTCGAACACTCAAAACAGCAAATGGCAAAAAGGATGGAAAATTTTGAATTGGATCTCAGGGAAATGATAAACACAACAAAGCACAGAAATTTAAGAATCATTGGTGTTTCAGAAGGAGATGAGAGGTGTAAAGGGCTAGGAAGAGTAGTTGAGGATATAATGGGGGGAAACTTCCCAACCCTCATAAAGGACATATATATACAAGTCAAAGAAGCCCAACAAACTCCAAACAGAATAAATCCAAATAGGCCTTCCCTAAGACACATACTAATTAGTCTGTCAAATGTTGAAGAGAAGCAGAAATTCTGAAATCATCAAGAGAAAACAATCTACTACATACAAGGGAAACCACATAAGACTGAATTCAGACTATTCAACTGGCACCATGGAGGCGAGAAGGCAGTGCTGTGATATATTTAAGATCCTGAAAGAGAAAGACTTCCAGAGAAGAATTCTGTACCCAGCCAAATTGTCCTTCAAAACTGAGGGAGAGATGAAAGTTTTCACAGACAAACAAATCCTGAAAGAATCTTTCAACAAGAGACCAGCCCTACAAGAAATACTAAAGAGAGTTTTGCCAGTTGAAAAAAAAAAAGACGAGAGGGAGGTCTGGAGGAGGGCACAGAATTTAAGAGTACCAGTAAGGGTAACTTAAAGGATAAAAAGAGAAAGAGGGAAAAGAATATATATTTTTGACAAATATAATAAAAAAGATAAGATGGTGGATTCAAGAAATACCTCTTCAGTAATAACTTTGAATGTTAACGAACTAAACTTACGAATTAAAAGATACAGAGTGGCAGAATAGATTAAGAAACATTATCCAGCTATATGCTGCTTACAAGAGACTCATCTTAGACACAAGGATACAAATAGATTAAAAGTGAAAGGATGGAAAAAGATTTTCCACGCAAGTTGTAACCAAAAGAAAGCAGGTATAGCTATACTATTGGACAAAACAGACTTCAAATGTAAAGACATCATAAGAGACAAAGGAGGATACATATATTAATTAAAGGAACAATTCACCAAGAAGATACAACAATTATAAATGTATATGCTCCCAATCAAGGGGCTCCAAAGTATATGTGACAGACATTGGCAAAACTGAAGGGAGTGATAGATGTTTCAACAATATAATAGTAGGAGACTTCAATACACCACTCTCATCTATTGATAGAACAACCAGAATGAAGATCAACAAGGAAACAGAGAAGTTAAATAACTTGATAAATGAATTAGACCTAACAGGCATATATAGGCCATTGCACCCCGAAACACAAGGATATACATTCTTCTTTAGTACTCATGGAACATTCTCCAGGATAGTTTATATGCTGGGGCACAAAGTAGGTTTTTTAAATTTATAAAAAATTGAAATTATTAAAAGCACTTTCTCTGATCACAATGGGATGAAGGTGGACCTCAACATCCACCAAAGAATGAGAATATTCACAAATATATGGAGATTAAATAACACACTCTTAAACAACTAGTGGACCAAAGAAGAAATTTCTAGAGAAATCAGCAGCTATCTGGAGACGAATGAAAATGAGAATACAATTTATCAGAACTTAGGGGATGTGGCAAAGGCTGTGCTGAGAGGGAAATTTATTGCCCTAAACGCTTATATTAAAAAACAAGAAAGAGCAAAAATGGAGGACTTAACTGCTCACCTGGAGGACCTTGAGAAAGAACAGCAAATTAACTCCAAAGCAAATAGAAGACGAGAAATAACAAAGATTAAAGCAGAATTAAATGAATGGGAGAACAATAGAAAGCATCAATAAAACCAAAAATTGGTTCTTTGAGAAAATCAATAAAATTGATGGACCCCCCGCCACCTAGGAAGGCTGACAAAGAAAAAAAGAAAGAAGATGCAAGTAAACAAAATCAGATATGAGAAGGGGTGTGTTACCACAGACCCTAAAGAAATAAAAGAAATCATAAGAGGATACTGTGAACAACTATATGCCTGTCAACAAACTGGACAACTTGGATGAAATGGACAAATTCCTGGAAACACACAAACAAGCCACACTGACTCAGGAAGAAATAGAAAATTTCAACAAACCAAACACAAGTAAAGAGATTCAATCAGTCATCAAAAATCTTCCTACAAAGAAAAGCCCAGGGTCTGATGGCTTCCCAGGGGAATTTTATCAAACATTCTAAAAAGACTAACACCAGTCCTGCTCAAACTTTTCCAAAAAATTGAGGAAAAAAGAACTCTACCTAGTTCATATGAAGCTACTATCGTTTTAATACCAAAACTGGGTAAAGATGCTATAGGAAAGGAAAACTACAGTCCAATCTCCCTAATGAACACAGAATAGTCTTGAAAAAAGAAGAACAAAGTTAGAATACCAATGCTATCTGATTTCAAAACTTACTATAAAGTTACCACAATTAATACAATGTGGTACTGGTGCAAGGACAGACAATGGCTATCTTTGCAGAACATATATGCAGTATGTATATATATGCAGAAAATATAAAGACCTACAAATCAAAATAAGAAAAACAAACAACTCAATAAAAATAGGCAAAAGGGGGGTATAAGTATAGTTCAGTGGTAGAATTCTCGCCTGCCATGCAGGAGACTGTGGTTCAATTCCCAGCCCATGAACTTCCCAAAACAAACAAACAAAGAAAAGAAACCAACAAAAACAAACAAGTAAAAAGAAAAAAAATCACAAATGGTGCTGCAATAACAGGATACTTGCATGGAAAAGGAATGAAATGTGACCCCGCCATACAGCAAACAAAAAAAGAATAAAAAAAGGGAGGAGGAAAAAGACTTGAACAGATATTACACAAAAGAAGATATATGAATAGCCAAAAAGCATATAAAACCTCAACTTCATTAGTCTTCAGTGAAACAGAAATTAAATCAAAATGAGATGCCACAATACACTCATAATTTAAAAGCCTAATAGCACCAAATTTTGGGAAGGGTGTGGAGCAACTCCTACATAGATGGTAGGAGTATTAAGTGGTACTACTTTGGAAAACTGGGTGGCAGGTTCTTATAAATTAAACATACACCCACCCTATGACCTATCAATTTCAATCCCAGATATTTACACAAGAGAAACAAAACATATTTCCACAAAGAGACTTGTACGTGAATATTCTTAGCAACTTTATTCGTAATTGCCCCACATTGTAAAAACCCAATAGTTCATCAATATGAAAATTGATAAACAAATTGTGGAATACTCATACAATAGAACACTACTCAACAGTAAAAGAAAGAACAAACTACAGATATGTACAACATGGATGAATCTTAAAACACATTGAGTGATATACTATGTACACAAAAGAGTATATGCTAAATGATTACAGTCATAAGAAATTCAAGAATAGGCAAAACTCATTTATAATGCTAGAAATCAGAAGAGAGTGTACTAAGAGTGGTGGCAATTGACTGGAAAGTGGCAAGAAGAAAATTTCTTGGGTGATGGAAATGTTCTATATATTATTAGATTGGAAGTTACACAAGTATAGGCATTTATCAAAACTTAAAAAAATTTGTACCTAAGAGCTATATTTTAACACAGGTAATTTTGCCTGAATTAAAAAAAATGTAAAAATGATACATGTAATAAGACCAAGCTTTGTAGGTTTTTGGCAGGATTAGCAATAACCGTTGTAAAGAACTGGTACATAGCACGCACTCAATACCTGGGAGTTGAGAAATGATTCCACGTGTGTGCATATAACCAACCATGGTCTCTCCCGCCAAAACAAAACCTCAAGGTCCATGTGAAATCCAGCTCACTGTGAAGAAAGATCAATACATCTCCAACCTGGGAGATCAAAGACTTCTCTGGAAAAGTTGTCTGAGCCCAGTATCATCTTAGATAGAATAAAGGACAAGCTGAAATGACAAGATGGGCTTGGTTTTTAAATATATGGGCAGATGGGAATGGCAGAACTATATTTCCAGACCAGTAGTGCATGTAGGAAGGGCTGGCAGAGGGGAGAGCTAGAGACGTGGTGAGGTGTACTTAGGCTGCAGGTGTCTGGAATACAGTGGGATCAAGGAGTAGACAGGATTTTGAAATAAAGTCTTGGGGTACTCACACAGCAAAATACTGACAGGTGTATGAGGGCTCACAGGGGTTCAGAACTTGACTCCTACATCATCGTCGTCATCATCATCATCATCATCATACCAGAATAATCTGATGACTGTCTGCCAGCCACTGTTCCAAATGTTTTACAAATATTAACTCATTTAATCCCCAGAACAAGCTTATAAGGGAGATATTATCATTATTTCTACTTAACAGATAAATTCACTAAAGCACAAAGAGTAAAATAAATTCCCTATGGACATACTGCCAGCAAGTCTCTCTCTCTGAATTCCTTAAAGGGGCCATTCAGCATCTATCTGAACACTCCCCATCATGGGCGCTCCCTCACTCCCGCTGCTTTCCACCTCACTAGACCACATCCTGCCTCCCTGTCAAACTGCATCCCCTGGAGAAGTCTATCTCCTAGAATAACATAGAGTAATTCTACTCTCTTCTCTCCAAGACAGCTCTGCAAATATGTGAAGGCAACGATCATGGGCCCATTAAGGTTTCTCTTCTTCAGTCTAAAAATCGCCAATTCACTCAGCTATTTCCAATGTGCCACAGCTTGAGGCCTTTCACCATCCCAGAAGGTGACTCAGGTAGGCTGGGGAACAAAAAATGTTGGCTAAGCCAGTAGACTGGAACTGGTGACTCTCCTTTCTTATGGTTTTACACTGAGCTAATGTCTCCTACAACCCCAGCACATTCCATTCCACGGTATAAAACAGGATCTGGAGGCAGAAAGGAGATCATACTCTGCTGCAGTAACAGCTGACAGCCAGTGGTCCTGCACATTTGCCCATCCCAGTAAACGTTTCAGGTTCCCCATGTTCCAAGTTCCTCATTCTTACTCAGGGAGGAAGTCAGTTTCTAAGCCTCAGCACCACTGCCTCAGCTCCCTCCCATCCCCATTCTCCAGCCCCCAGAGGTTATGCTGAGAACAGCCCTGAATAGCCCCACTCACCATCGAGTTCATGGCGAAGTGATTGTGCTGTGTCTGGAGGTCCAGGGCATGCTGGTAGCTGACTCCAATCTCTGTGTGGCTCTGGAGAAATAACTCCTTGTTGTGACTTATCCAGTCAAACATCTAGAGGGGACAAGAAGGTGCAGAATAATCAGAAGGGGCACAGGTCCAAAAGGGCAAAAGTTTCAGGAGTTTCTGGGGAATAAAAAGCCCTCCTGCCATAGTTCTCAGAGCCAAGGAAAGATACAGCCGGCTTCTCAGAAAAGCTCTCACTTTTTAAAGACCCACCATCAGCATCTCTGCTTCTCTCCAGAGCCTAAAGGTAAAAGAGAAATGGGCAAGGGGATCAGGGAGAGGTGGGAAGAAGCTATTCATTATCCTTAGTCACTTCTTTGTAAAAACTTTCATAGAGCCGCAAAAGGGCCATATGTTTGCTTTAGGAATAGGTACTGACAAGCTGTGAGATTTAAGCCATGCCCCATGGCACCAAATAAGGAGAGAAACCTTTATTGGAAGCAACAACCAGGTTGTGGCAGTAAAAAGGAAGCAGCTGGGTCCATCCTGGGACCACTCTGGGACCAGGGAGGCTTGAAAAGGCCATGGCATTTATCCTTACAGGTATGCCTCTGCCCCACTTAGACACTGCCCAATGCACACCACACACATTTGTTGAATTGACTCTGAATTGAGCCAACTTCTCTTATAACTCCACAACCTCACATAATTCCAGGGGTTCTGCAGTAATCCACTGAAGCTCAGAAGAGGAGGATATTAAGCGTGGAGCAAGCACGCTTGCTATCTGTGGTGATAGCACAGAGGGCATTGAGCCATTTTCCTCCCCAGCCCTGGATTTCATTTATGTCCTGGGGGCCTGGCATGCTTCGAAAGGGAGCTGACCAGAACCCCAGCCCCAGGGAAGGCCTGATTATTCTAAGAGTTACCCTTCCTCAGGATTCCAGGCATAAGTCAATGGCTCAGAAACAGCAATGGGATCCAATTCAGTAGGACAAAACATAAGGAGAACTTTATTGGAAACATCTGGGAAAAGAGAATCCTAATTCTTTAGCTACTTCTTTTACCTTGAAAAATTGTCACATGTAGCCCTGAGCCTCAAATTGCTGCAGCCATTATGCTGGCAGCCTGAGGTCAAAGCCAATGGGTACAGAAGGGTAGAACCAAGGCAACTGCAGAAAACAGGCAGAGCCCTGATTGAGCTTTACCTGATTTCCACCCTGTCTCTGGATTTCTTCAGTACTTGAGCCAAGAAATCCTCTTTATTATTCCAGCCACTTAAATTGGATTTTCTGCAACTTTCTGCCCAGAGCAGTCAAATGGCATAGCCAGGAAAGGTGTGAAATAGTATATTTGGAAAAAGGACTGCTCTATCTGGTGCTGACACTCTACAGCTTGGGAGGGGCTAATGGCTGTGGCTCAGCTAGAGAGTAGAGCAGGAAGGAGCTGAGAACAGGAGCAGGCTGAGAAGCTGCTCCTACTAGCTTTCCTACAGGCAGAACTTGCAGCCTTATTTCATTATTTCCCTTTAAACAGAAGAGTGAATTTACTTTTTATTACATTCCACCAACACTTATGGAACTCCTACTATGTGCCAGGCACTGTCTGAGGCAATAGAGAAGCAAAATACCTAAACTGTGGTTCTTGAGGTTAAAGTGGCAGATATAAACTCAGAGACAACTTTAATAAAGCTTGAAATATAACTTGATTATAGGCTAGGGTATAGGACAGCAGGGGATACTGAGGGAGCACAGAGGAGGGCACCTCATTCACCCTTGATGTGGTGGGGAGGGGGAAGAGCAGGGCAGGCTTCCCAGAGGAAGTGACACCTGAGATGAGCTTTGACTCAGGTAAGAATTAGCTGAAGAGTGGGCTGTGTGCTTGAGGCAAAGGGGCAGAAATGTGGGACATCCCAGGGTGTCCAGGACACAGTGCTTCTGGCTGGGAAGGTTGATGGATGGACCCACTACGGAGAGCCCTGTACACTAGGCTTCAGGGAACTTGAACCCTGTACTGTTGGAGTAAGGAGTTGTTGGTAGAGGGTTTTAAGACGGGCAGTGAAGGGTGGCATGAGCTCTCATAGCACTGTGGGACATGAACTAGAGGGGCAAGACAGTGCAGAAAGAGTGGTTATGAGGCTGCGGAAATAATCCTGGGGAGCAATGGTGAGAATTTGAAAACCTGGATTAGGTGGGCAGCATGAAGACTGCGAAGAAGAGAGATTTGAGAGAACTGGAGACTATGAGTGTTTGAGGAAGGGAAGGCAAGGAAGAACCAAAGAGAACAGCCAGTGTTCCAGCATAGTGCCCTGGAGCCTTGTAATAAAAGGTACTATCACAGGTGATATCTGAAGAGGAAGGTAATAAATTTGGGTAGGGTGGGGACTTAGCGGTTTCCATTTCGGATGTGCTGAGTTCGCAGGGCTTATGAGCATTTCAAGCAGAGATGCCCTGTGGACAGATAGGTTTATGTGTCTGGAGGTCAAGAGAAAGCCATCAGAGCTGTCATATTCAAACTTAAGTATAAAAACATCACCTTCCAAAGGCAAATGCATGATTTAGAGATTACTCTCTTTTGAATTACCCAAGTTAGCATTTCCCTCTATCTACACAGTTAATAAAGAAAGGATAAAAGTGTCATTCTTCACTTTTGAATATTTGAGGATTTTTTTCAGTCTGGGCCGCACAGAGGCCAGTCAATGCTTGTGTGTGCACTAACCCATGTCCACCAGCCACAGCAAGTCTACACAGCAGGTACACTGTGTAAGGCTACTGCAGCTGCTTTTAAAAAATATTATTAAGAACAAGGGGAGAAAGGAGATAGGCACCCCAGGACTTTAGATAAATCTCATTCTGTGATTTTTGATCTTTAAAGTTCTGCCTCCAAACCCCATTTTAAAATAATTTCTCACCTCTTTCACATATTGACAAAAAAAATCAATAAAGTTAATGAAAATCTGAAATGCCTAAAGTCCTTGGAATTTGTGATGAAAAGTCTTCACTTCATATACTTTCTTGGATATCCCAGTGACTGAGAAGTGACTGTATGTTAGTTAAACAACTATTTAAAAATGCAAATAAGCAGCTGAGTTATGTGCTAGAACCAACATGATTAGAATGTTCAGTTCCAGGTCCCTGTTAGACTACAGATCAGGTAGCGCTGAAAGCAGATCAATCAGGGTAGAAAGCAGAAACAAAAGGGAGAAAAAAAGGTAAGAATTGAGAGTGCTAAAGGAACTGTGCAACTCATTAAAGCAGCTTTCTCACAGAATGAGGTCTGTGCCCATTCCATTCCACCTGATTCCATGTTCCACATTTGGAGCATAGGAGCTGCTCTCTGGTGGCAGGGGCATTCTGGGAAGTTGAGCTTATGCTGGAGGTAACACTCAAAAGAGATGGTATGTCTTGGGCAGACAGAAGACTAAATGGTGCCACCTGATATTAAGGACTGGAGTCTCTCCAAGATTTTTTCCTAAGGGACAATTACAGCTCTTCTCTGGGCTTGAACCTGCTACGTACTTGTAAATAATCCTCTCCCTTGGAAACTTGGCTATCTAAGGGTCATACACATCCCTTTTGCAGTGGATCTTACTGCAGAGTGAGAGTG
Organism: Tamandua tetradactyla; assembly: GCF_023851605.1. NCBI lineage: Eukaryota > Metazoa > Chordata > Mammalia > Pilosa > Myrmecophagidae > Tamandua > Tamandua tetradactyla. Next base: position 20,825,916 of record NC_135336.1, read on the forward strand.
AGAGCAAGACAGTGGGAGTGGAAGAGAGAAAGAGAGAGAGAGAGGGAGAGGGAACGGGAGAGAGAAAGGGCACACACACCCACACAGCAAGTAGGATGAGGACTACGCTGGTTCCAGGACTGGCTCTATCATTAACTCCCCATGAGACCATAGGCAAGTCATTTTATTTCTGAGCTTCTTCTCATCTGCAAAGGACAGTGGCTTCCAGAATGGAGGTAAGCATCCCAGTTTATGATAGACACAATTCGGAAACTTATGGAATGCATTTTATCTTCCATTTAAATTTATAAAAATATTTTTATTAATCATAAGGTAACTTCATTGTTATGACTTACATTTCTAACTTTTTAAATATGACAATGTGAAAAAACTGGCATGGTTTTATACTCGATGAAAGGCAGCTTCTTAGTTCTCAGCCCTGACATTTGTCTGGTGCTTTAGAGTTCATAATGTTCATTCACATGCATCATCCTCAGAACAGCACCACAAGTTATCTTCATACCATTTTACAGGTGGGGGAACAAGTTCAGAGAAGTGAAGCCCAAAGTCTAGCATTTATTTGTTTTACCCAGTACCACACCGATTGAGTGCCTATTGCGTCAAGCTCTTAGAACACTGTCCTGCCTCCTGCTCACATGACTGTAGAACCTCCTCTGCCTGAGCTCAGCAGGGCAGGCACTCCCCAAAGGGCAGGTGCAAAGTGTCTGAGCTGCTATCCCACACATGGGGCCACTTACTCTTAATACACAGCCTCCACCTTTCTGCTCTGCCCCATCAGCTGAAGTATAGGTACCTGGAGATGGCTGATTCAAACAGCTTCACTTTTCTCAATTAATACTTATTGAATGATGCATGAATGAATGAATGAGCAAGTTGGCCACAGGTTCTGGGTTTATTAATCTCAAAACAAGGTGACCCTTTCTAAACTCCCTTCCAGCAAGACCATTTTATAATTTGATCTATTTGCATTTGGCTCTCTGGAAGACACTTTAACTAGACTGACCCAAAGCTCTAAAGAAAAAAAATATTGAAGAAAATATTTCCATCGTGGCTTCAAACTATCTTTCTCTCCCCCTCTGTCATGAGAAGCTACAAACAGTGACTTCAAGAAAATGTAATATAACAACAAAATTCTTCCAAGTTGAAACTTCATGTCTAAATAATGAAATTGTATTTCTCTGTTTGAAAATCATAGTTTTGTCCCATTAAGAAGACAGATGTTGCATGTAAGCTACTTGTTTTTTATTTTTCATGTTTTGTTTTTAACTAAGCTAAGTAATTGTTTATGCTGCTCAAAATTTGGTGAAAATATACAAATTCGGTTCTTAATATATAGTAAATGTTAAAGGAATTCTATTTAAATGCAAATTAGGAAAATAAACACAAACATTTTTTCCCTTTTTCTTTTAAAGATTGAATAGTTAAAAGGTTATTATTGTTCTTTTCTGTTTTTAATGAAGCATAAATTATTTCATAGAGCAAAGATATTAAATAAAGATCTTGTATTTATTTTCCTTCATTTGCAAAATCTAGCAGTGGCATCTGATTTAGAGTTTTAACTTTCAAGCCACCTTGCCATTTCTTGCTAGTATTTTATACTGTTTCTAATCATAGATATTGATATTAAAGTTGTTCATATTCAGCTTTGATGAACTGATTAAGAAGATAGACGATGACCATTGGATTTTCTTTGCCTAAACACACATATTACAATATTAAGTCTGCCCTTTACACCCTACTTGTACACTGCAGTGACCGAACCATAAAAGCTTATGTCCCAGACAGCAGTAGCAATCTCTTGCAGGTGAACATTGTCATGTCGGGGAAACTTGGTGTGCAGTCTATTCCAAAATAAAATTTTATGTGTCAGAGTGGAAAGAACAGAGAATTCAAATCAGAAGGCTTGGGTTCCAGCACAGGCTCTGCTGTATAAACGTGGGCAAACTGTATCATTGGTCTAAATCTATCTCTTCATCTGTGAAACAGGAATCATAATTTACACTATTATTTAACCCTGAAGGCAAGAGGGAGATTTAAATAAAAGAATGAATATGAAAATGCTTTGTTAGGTACTACATACATGATAAATTTTAAAAATCCACGTCATGGGTATGTTCTATTGTATATATTTCCCAAATGTTTTAATCTAGAGCACAAAACTGAAGGCTATAGATTTAAACTGCAGTAGAGTCATCTTAATGGAAAACCACCATGGGCTAAAGGGAATCATACCTGCAGCTCATACACAAACACAACCACAGCCCACCCTACCTGGAGATGCAGCCCCACAGCAATCACACAGAGCTGCACAGACTCAGCCCAGAGGGCCCCCTCCACGCTTCCACTGCCTCTACCTTTGCACACACTCTGGGCCCTGTGGATGCCATCGCCACCCCTCCTCCCCAACAGGACCAAGAGACCCAAATTCCTTCTCAGGATTCTCCCTGAGGGCTGGTGCTTCCTGCCATCTCCGCGTGGCCTGATGAGGGATCTTACTTTCTCCTGCCTTTCTTCCAAACTCCCCCTTCCCCAGGCTCTCTGCCACCACCCCAGTGCTTTCACTATTGGCATTTAACAATTTTTCACTCAGGAGATGCTCCTATTAAAATGCAATTATTCCTGCCGCCCCTCCTGGAATTAGTTTATCTTGGATACAGAAACAGATCAGTAAGAAAGCAAGGCTCTTTGTGAGCATGACCCAGGGATGAGATAGAGGAGAGGCCCTAGGCAGAAGGAGAGAGGCCCTAAAAAGGGAATGGTGGGAATAAAAGGTAAATGCCCCCGACTCTCCATTTCTGCTTTCACATGAGCTTTGACCCTGGGAATGTAGTCTCATGCACACAGCGCAACACACAAGTCCCAGGTGTGTCTGTATTCTAGCCTAGGATCTACAAGATCTCTTAATCCTGGTTTTTAATGATGCATTCTTCCAGGACTCATTCAAAGCAAGGTGAGAACAGAGAAAAAACAAAGGGCTCTAAAATGTGGACTTTACTTCCAGAATCCTAGAATTCCTCACTGAAGGGAGTCTGGCATCTCACCTCTTTTATGTCCTGCAAGCCTTGCTGACTGATTCTGAAGAGCTCATCATCACATTCATACCTCCGGACAGGGGAGGCATTTGGGACATTCACCTGATAGGACGTAGGTGCTAATAAATACCTATTGAAGGAGAGAAGGTGCTCCAGGCTGTGCTTGCTTTCCTTTAGGCTTTGGGAATGTTCGCTAGCATACATCTTTATTTTGTATAAAAGAGAAGCCATTTTTATATTTCATCATAAATCCAGCCTGCTCTAGGGAGGAGAGCTCAGCCTGGTTACCTGGGAGATATCTGCACTGTATCCACACTAATCAGCTAGGATGCCAAACAATTTCACCAACCCAGGCTGTCTCTGATCCACAGACTTGTTATCGATCCCCTAGCATATGTTGTATACCTTTAACCCCAAATTACTTAAATATCAAATCCCAGATCTAACTTTATAACATGTTGCTCATATTCTCGAACAGTGCATGTTTCTATGTAAAACAGCCAAATGTCCCACCGTGAGCAAGGGGTTAACAAAACCCTTTTCCTCTCTGCATGATAATCTGATCTTCAGTTAATGTCCCAGTTCTGTTTCCTTGGAAACAGATAAAGGTGGTATGTGTCAACATGTTACTACATCATGTAGCTTATGGCATAAATGCGCACCAACTGGTAAATTGCATCTGGATTGCAAGGAACTATAAATGACCTATATACACCTGATAGGGATACCATACATCAAGCTTCCCTCAGTGTGATGACTCGTGCAACTGACATGTCCACTGTAGGGACTCTGGAAGCTATTCCAATGGAGTTGTTACAGAGCTAACGGCTCCTACAGGGCATGAAGTTTTTAAGCCATGGCAGCTCCAGCAGTTGCGCAGTGTGGATCTGCCTCCTTGTACCTGAGCTGGACTGCTGCAGGGACTTCTGCAGGACAGGAAAGCCTGACACTCTCCTGCTAGCAAGCTCTGGTTCTCATCTTTACCCTTCAGAGTAGATGAGTGCCCAAAGTGGCCCCTGGTAGTCTTGTAAGGCTGAATATTTAGCAGAGCCTAAAAAGATTCCCTCCTAGGTGTTACAGTCATATTTCAAAGCCAAACTATATGCTCAATAGCATTGTGCCGCTCCTGTGTCTTTCCTCTTTCATTCCTCCGTTCTCATTTTCAGTTTCTCACAATAACGACAATAGTAATAACGACAATAACTGCAAACATGTATCAAATGGTCATTGTATGCTAGCCACTGTTTAAAGCACTTTACCCAATAATCATCTCCCTAATATTATTATTTCCATTTTATAGATTAGGTAACTAAGGCACAGAAGGATTAATTAACTTGCCCCAAACCACACAGCTAGTAAATAGCAGAGCCAAGATTCAAAGTCAGATGGTCTAATTTCAGTGCTGACGCTCTTAACCCTGGTGCTGTACCTTCCAATATGCTCAGAGCTTCATTCAGTCTAGCTTTCCACTCACCATGAAAATTTCAGAAGTGTATTCTGTCCCTGGATTTTATTTCCTCTCCATCCATGTCTTCCTTAACCCCTCATAATGTGGTCTGCCTTTACTACTTTCTTGAGTCTGAAGCCACAATGAAATCCAGTCATTTCCTAGTTTCTAAGTTCCTTATTCCATCAGTTCTGATTCGCTTTGATCTCACCTTAGAATCTGAGGCACTCCTTTGTGAAACTCTACCCTCTCAAATCCTCCACACCAGTCACTTTCAGCAGCACACCACCTGGCTGCAGACAGGATCTGCTTCTCCTTCCTCCTTTCACAAGTTTCTGCCCAGCACCCAATCACCTCAGGAGAACTAGTGTCTTCACACACTTACACTCGCTGCGTTAACATATTTTTTCCTAGTTTCAGCAAGACAAAAACAATAGAAACGCCCAAATTTTGAAAGACTGTCAATGCTAAACTGATTAATCCAAATATGCCTTCTACTTCCCTGCTAGCCCCACTGTGGTTTCCTGTCATGTCTTCACTGCAACATGAAGACTTGAAGATTTGGACCTCTGCCCTCTGCTCTGTCCATCTGAAAATTCACCCATGCTCATCACTTCAACAACACTAACAGCATTACCTACTTCATGTGCCAAACCCTGAGCCACATAACTCCATGAATGCTCTCAGGTATCCTTACAATAATGCTACAAAATAGGTATTGCTAATTCCCTTTTAAACATGGTAACATCTTATTAAGAAGAGGTGAAGTACATTTCCTAAGATCAAACAGCTTGTAAGGGATGGAGATAAATTTAGACTCTAGTATCCATTTGATCCTAAATCCAATGCAATTTCCTCTGTTCCAGGATGCCCTCTAACCGTAACTTTGCAGATAACTGACAAGAATAAATATGCACCAGTCTCTGTACAACAAGCTTTACACACATTATCTCAGTCTTCATAACAGCCATATAAGGTAGAAGATATCATCATTACCCCTTTTGTATTTGAAGAAACAGATTCAAAGAGATAAAGTAGCTTGGTTAAGGACACACAACCAGGGTGGCATATTAAGGACTCAAATCTAGATCTGTATCACTCCAAAGTCCCTGCTTTTATCAACTATTAATTTGTCCTTCAAATACACATCTAAATTTCAGACCATTCCCAGTCACGTGGGACCCATGGACTTATATGAACACATGGTGCCTTGATGTCTCCAAAACATCTCAACTACTTTGTCCTTTCCTCTGAAACGATTACTTTTTCCTGATTTCCCACCTAGTCACCCTGTACCCCAGATCCCATCTGATTACTTTTTTCCTCAAATAACTCTGGTATATATTTTTTCCATTATTGCTGCTACTCAATCTTCAGACCCTCCTACCTAGATTTCTGTAATTACTACTTTACTGGTTTCCCTGACTCCATTCTCTCTTGTACACCAAGCCATCTGCTTCACCAGATTCACTGTTCTACTATACAGCTTTTACCATGTCATTACCTCTGTCAAAATAAACCCAATGTCATTATCTTTTACATAAAACACAAAATTCAATCTCCTTAGCCTGAAATTTAAAGTCTCCCTAGATTAGCAAACTTGCTTTTCCATATTATTTTAAACCACTGTCCTATACCAAGCACCTTTTCCAACCATAATATTTTATTCACTGACCTATAAATCTATCATACCATACTCATTTTCATCCCCACACTTGTACTCACATTTCCCCCCATGAAATGCTCCATACTCAAATATCCAATTTTTCCCCCATCCTTCAAAATACATTTGAAGTGTCACCTCCTCCATGATACCTTCTTTGTCCACAAAAATCCACATTTACTTCCTGCTACTCTAAACTTACTTCTCTTAAGGTCTAAGAGACCCATACCTGGCTTGAATTGCTTTAAAATATAAAGCTTCCTGGGATTGTAGATTCTGATTCAGTAGGAGTTCTCTAGGTGGTTATAATATATTTGCATTTTTATTTAGCATGTTGGTATGGGGACTCATGAATCTGCCATAATGGTGTAGCTGGTATTAGATTTAACCCTAACATCTATAAGCTGTTTGAAGGCATCAGTAAGCATCCAACAAGCAAATAGCCATTTAAGGAAGGAAGACACACAACATAAATCCAACATTTACCCCAACTTTTCTCCAAAAATAGGAGGTGACAAGAGAGCATCATCTTCCTGGGCAGAAAAAGCAGGGACTGGAGTCAGGATTGGTAAGGTGGCTGGGATTTGGCTGATGGGGTATAAGAGAAAAAGGAACTTCAGAGAAGGAGCCCCAATAGATTTGCATTAAAATTTCCTTCAGCTTCTTATGCAAAATCTAAGCTGTGTATTTCTAGGGTAAGACTCCAGAAAATCTAGTAGACGATAGCTGTAGGAGGTGGATGAGGTTGAGAGCTGAACAGAGGTTTTAGAGGTCACACAGTGCTGAGGAAATGTTGGGGTTCTAATTCAAACAGAGTGAAAATATTCTGATGAACACCCTGGGCATTCACTTTCAGATCCCAGAAAGATCAGGTTGTAAGAGTAAGGACCATATCTTATGAGTAAGTGCCATATCATAGTATTAATGGAAAAACACAAATAATCATGCCGTAAAGCCTGGACCAAGCTCAACGTGATCAAGGTGACATGCTGATAATTTAACCTCATGCCAAAGCAAGACTTAATGTTTATAGGAAGATAACATAATCAAGAGCCTCTACAATGTATTATCTATAATATCCTACAGACAATAAAAAACTCTAGATATATGAAGAAGGAGGAGGAAGTGGCTGAAATTTAAAACATAAAATATTCAATAGAAGAAGACCAGAGATGATCCAGCTATGAGTTATCAGACAGGACCTTCAAAATAATTATGACTGACATTTTATAGAAAATAGGGGGATAACAGAGTTGAGAGGTTATCCTGGAGGTTATTCTTACGCATTAAGTAGATATCACCTTGTTGTTTAAGATATAGTGGAGAGGCTGGAGGGAATTGCCTGAAAATGTAGAGCTGTGTTCCAGTAGCCACGTTTCTTGATGATGATTGAACAATGATATACCTTTCACAATGAGACTCTGTGAATGTGAAAACCTTATGTCTGATGCTCCTTTTAGCTACTATATCAACAGAAGAGTAGAACATATGGAATAAAAATAAATAATAGGGGGGAACAAATGTTAAAATAAATTCAGTTTGAAATAGTGGTAAATACCACTATTTACCACTATTTACCACGAAAAGCGAGGGGTAAGGAGTATGGTATGTATAGTCTTTTTTTTCTCTATTATCATTTTATTTCTTTTTCTGTTGTCTTTTTATTTCTTTTTCTAAATCGATGCAAATGTACTAAGAAATGATGAATATGCAACTATGTGATGATATTAAGAATTACTGATTGCATATGTAGAATGGAATGATATCTAAATGTTTTGTTTGTTAATTTTTTTAATTAATAAAAAAGTTTTTAAAAAAATAGGGGGATAAGGGACAAAATAGATCAAAAGACAGAGCCCTGCAACACAGAACTAGAATCTATAAAAACACTCATCAGACATTCTAGAATTTCAAATTATAACATCTAAACTTAAGAACCCATTGCCTGGGGCTTCCGGGAAGATGGCGGAATAGACAGATTGAGTTCACCCCTGCTCCATGGACAAAAGAAGGGACAGAAAAACGACCAGCACTGCAGTTCCAGGGTGTGAGTGATCAGAGAACATCTTCTACACTACATAGGGAGGTTCTTGGATGAAAACGCAGAGAAACTGAAATGGAGAGAACAGGATGAGTGTGTTTGGCCATGATCCTACAGGGGCAAAAGGCAGCACACAGTAAAGTACAGGTCCAAAGGAGTGAATTGTCCCTCCACTCCAGCCTACCTCCACAGCTTGCTTGGGAGATCTCCCTGTGCAGCGCTGCAGCGGGGAGCTCTCATAAGGAGACCAGAAGAGTGTGCAACCACCCGCCATGACCAGCTGCAGCTGAAAGACCCAGCTCTATAGGCCAAGGTCATCCCAAGCAGGAGCCTGGGGGCCACCAGATTTCCTGGGCCCATAAGTGGATTCTCGGCTGAGGTACACACTGCTCACCCTCCAGCCCCAGGGTTAGAGGCTCTCAGTGCACACTGAAACCAGTGGCCCTGACTGGAATTACATCAGCTCTCCACCCCACTCAGCCAGCTGCCGCAGTCAGAGGAGCCTGAGGGGACGAGGTGTCTCAGGAGCACTATCTGCTGGAAAGAAGCAGAAAGTTCAGTCTGGCAAACTGCATATCTGCCTAGCTTATAACAGACCTTCAAGTAGGAGAATATCTGACAAATCAAGTCCAAAGAGGACCTTTAACACAAACCCAAGAAAATACAAAACCTTAGACAAATGAAGAAAATCAACTTTCAAAACAATGTTATCAAAATAATCTAATGCTCCAAACACAGCAGAAAATCACAAAGCATATGAAGATGCTGGTAGATATGGCCCAGACAAATGACCAAATTAAAACATCAGCGGGAAATAAAAAATATATAACACCAAAGGGAAATTTGGAACAACTAATCAAGGATGTTCATAATGACATAAAGGATATCAAGAAGACACTAGAAGAGCATGAAGAAGAACTTGAAAGAATAAACAGAAAAATAGCAGGTCTCACAGAGATAAAAGATACTGTGGAGCAAATTAAAAAAATATTAGAGACACACAAAAGTAGATTTGAAGAGGTGGAAGAAAGAATAAGTGAGCTAGAAGACAGAACAATTGAACTCAAGTACACAAAAGAATAGCAAGAAAGATGGAATAATGGAACTGAATTTCAGGAAATGACGGGTAACACAGATTGCACAAATATAAGAATTATCAGTGTCCCAGAAGGAGAAGAAAAGAGTAAAGAGCTAGAAAGGCTAGCAGAGGAGATAATGCAGGAAAACTTCCCAACACTTATAAAAGATATAAATATGCAAACCAGAGAAGCCCAATGAACCCCAAAGAGAATAAATTCAAATAGGCCAACTCCAAGATACATACTAATCAGACTGTCAAATGTTAAAGAGAAGAAGTCCTGAAGTCAGCAAGAGAAAAGCAATTCACTACATCCAAGGGAAACCAGGGATAAAGACTGAGTTTGGACTACTCAACTGGCACCATGGAGGTGAGAAAACAGTGGTATGAAATATTTAAGGACCCTGCATGAGAAAGATTTCCAGCTAAGAATTCTATATCCATCCAAGTTGTCCTTAAAAAGTGAGGAAGAGATTAAAATCTTCTCACACAGTCAAAAACTGAGAGAATTTGTCAACAAGAGACCTGCCCTATAAGAAATACAAAAGGGAGTTCTGTCAGCTGAAAAAAAAGAAAAATACATGGAGGAAAGCACAGAATTAAAGAGTATTAACAGGGTAACTTAAAGGATAAAAACAGAGGGAGGGAAAAGAATACATAGATCTGACAAAAACTGTGAGATAATATGGTAGATTTAAGAACTGCTTTTATAGTAATAGCTTTGGATGTTAACAAACTAAACTCACCAATTAAATACACAGGTTGTTCAATTCCCAGTACCTGCCTATGCAAAAAAATAAAAAAGCAAACAACAACAAAAAACCATACAGACTGGAAGAATGGATTAAGAAATAAGATCTATGTATATACTACTTACAAGAGACTTACTCATCTGAGATGCAAGGGCACAGATTCAAAGTGAAAGGATGGAAAAAGATGTTCTATGTAAGCTATAACCAAGAGAAAGCAGGAATAGCTATACTAATAACAGATCAAACAGACTTTAAATGTAAAGATGTCATAATAGACAAGGAAGGACTCTACATGTTAATAAAAGGGACAATCCACCAAGAAAAAATAACAATCATAAATATTTATGCTCCCAAACAAGGAGCTCGAAAGTACATGAGGTAAATATTAGCAAAACTGAAGAGAGCAACACATGTTCCAACAATAATAGTAGGAAACTTTAATATGACATTCTCCTCTACAGATAGAACAACCAGAAAGAAGGTCAGCAAGGAAATAGGGAACCCAAACAGCATGATAAATGAATTAGATCAACAGACATATATAGATCAATTTACCTCAAAATACCAGGATATACATCCTTTAGTGCATGGAATGTTCTCCAGGATAGATCATATGGTGGGACACAAAACATGTCTTGATAAATTTAATAAGATTGAAAATATCCAAAGCACTTGCTCTGACCACAGTGGATTGAAGCTGGGAATTAATAACCACCAAGATCCAGAACTTTCACAAATATGGAAATTAAACAACAAACTTTTAAACAACCAGTGAGTCAAGAAGAAATTGCTAGAGAAATTGGTAAATACCTGGAAACGACTGAAAAAGATAATACAACATATCAGAACCTATAGGATGTGGCAAAGGCAGCACTGAGAGGGAAATTCATTGAACTAAATGCCTATATTAAAAAGAAAGAATGAGCAAAAATTGATGACCTAACTGCTCACCTGGAGGAACTAGCGAAAGAATAGCAAACTAACCCCAAAGCAAAGAGAAGAAAAATGACAAAGATTAAAGCAAAAATAAATGAACTGGAGAACAAAAATCAGTAGAAATAATAAACAAAACCAAAATTTGGTTCTCTGAGAAAATCAATAAAATTGATGGACCCTTAACTAGGCTGACAAGGGAAAAAAGAGAACATAAAATCAGAAATGAGAGGGGGGGTCATTACCATGAAGAAATTTTAAAAAGTCATGAGAGGACACTATGAACAACTATATGCCAAGAAATCAGACAACTTACATGTAATGGACAAATTCCTAGAAATACATGAACAACCTAAATTTACTTGAGAAGAAACAGGACAACTCAACAAACCAATTACAAATAAAGAGATTCAATCAGTCATCAAAAAATCCTACAAGGAAAAGACCAGGGCCTGATGGCTTCATAGGGATATTTTTAAACATTTCAAAAGAAATAACATCAATCTTGCTCAAAATTGTCCAAAAATTTTGAGGAAAAAGGAACTCTACCTAACTCATTTTATTATGCTCACATCACTCTAATATCAAAAGTAGATAAAAATGCTATATGAAAATGTAACTACAGACCAATCTCCCTAATGAACGTAGATGTAAAAGTTCTCAAAAAAATACTAGCAAATCGAATCCAGTGACACATTAAAAGAATTATATATCATGACCAAGTGGTGTTTATACCAGGAATGCAAGGGGTTGTTCAACACAAGAAAATCAGTCAAAATAATACAGCACATTAACAAATTGAAAAGGAAAAATCACATGATCACCTCAAATGATGATGAAAAAGCATTTGACAAAATCCAGCATCCTTTCTTTTTAAACTTTTCTGTTTGTTTTTTTTTTATTGTGAAAGAATGTATATACAAAAAAGCAATACATTTCAAGGCACATTGTAACAATTAGTAACAGGACAGATTTCAGAGTTTGGTATGGGTTACAGCTCCACAATTTTAGATTTTTCATTCTAGTTGTTCCAAAACACTGGAGACTAAAAGAAATAATATGATTCAGCAGTCACACTCGTTTGTTAAATCTTATCTTCTCTGTTATAACTCCACCTTCTCCTTTGATCTTCCTCCATTCTTTAGGGGTACTGGGTTATGCCCATTCTAACTTTTTCATGTTGGAAGGGGCTGTCAATAATATGGGATAGAGGCATGAACTAATTGACATTCTGGAGAGGCTGGACCCACTGCATTTCAGGACTTAATCTGGTCCAGGGACCCATCTGGAGGCTATAGGTTTAAAATCCAGCATCCTTTTTTGATAAAAATGCTTCAAAAGATAGGAATCGAAGAAAATTTCCTAAATATCATAAAGGCATATATGAAAAACCCATAGCCAGCATCATACGTAATGGTGAGAGATTGAAAGTATTCCGCCTAAGATCAGGAACGAGACAAGGATACCCATTGTCACCATATTATTCAACATCATGCTAGAAGTTCTAGCTAGAGTGATTAGGCAGGAGAAAAGAATAAAAGACATCCAAATAGAAAAGGAAGAAGTAAAACTTTCATTATTTGCAGATGACATGATCCTATACTTGGAAAACCCTGAGAATCTATGACAAAACTACTGAGCTAATGGACAATTCAACAAAGTGGCAGGATACAAGATTAATGTACAAAAATCAGTAATGTTTCCATACATAAATAATGACCCAAGGAGACAATTAAGGAAAATATTCCATTCAAAATAACAACTAAAACAATCAAGTATCTAGAAATAAGTTTAACCAGGGATGTTAAGGATCTATATACAGAAACCTACAAACATTGCTAAAAGAAATCAAAGAAGACCTAAATTGGTGGAAAGACATTCTGCGCTCATGGATAGGAGGGCTGAATGTTGTTAAGATGTCAATTCTACCCAAACTGATCTACAGATTCAATGAAATACCAATCAAAATTCTAACAAACTACTCTGAAAATTTGGAAAAGCTACTTATCAAACAGCTAAAGATATCCTTTAAAAGAAGAATGAAGTGGGAAGACAAACATTTCCTGATTTAAAAGCTCATTATAAAGCCACGATGGTCAAAATAGCATGGTACTGGCACAAAGACAGAAGTATTGACCAATGGAATAGAATCAAAAGTGCAGAGACAGGCCACCAAATCTATGGTCAATTAGTCTTTGATAAGGCCCCCAAATCTACTGAACTGAGATAGAATAGACTTTTCAATAAATGGGCATGGGAGAACTGGATATCAATAGCCTTCAATATTGAATAGTTCTTCAATAAAAGAATGAAAGACAACCCCTACCTTACACTCTATACAAAAATTAATTCAAAATGAATCAGAGACCTAAATATAAGAGCCAATACCATAAAACACCTAGAGGAAAATACAGGGAAACATCTTCAAGACCTGGTAATAACAGGAGGTAGCTTCTTATACTTTACAACCAAGGCACAAGCAACCGAAGACAAAATAGATAAATGGGAATTCCTTAAAATCAAAAGCTTCTGTTTCTCAAAGGACTTTGTCAAAAAGGTGAAATGGCAGTGAAATCATTGGGAGAAAATATTTGGGAACCACATGTCAGATAAAGGTTTGATTGACTGTGTACATAAAGAAATTATACAACTCAACAACAAAAGAACAAACAACTCAATTATAAAATGGGCTAAACATATGAATAGGCATTTTCTGGAAGAGCAAATACAAATGGCTAAAAAGCACATGAAGAGATGTTCAACTTCATTAGCTATAAAGGAAATGCAAATCAAGACTACAATGAGACATTATCTCACACCTATAAGAAAGCTGCTATTAAACAAACAGGAAACCACAAATGTTAGAGAGGATGTGGGAAATCGGAATACTTATTCACTGCTGTGAAAAAGCCACCGTGGAAGACAGATTGGTGGTTCCTCAATAACTAAACATCTAGTTGCCCTATGACCAGACAATACCCCTACTCAGTGTATACCCAAAGCAGCTGAAAGCAGTAACAAGAACAGATATTTGCACACCAATGTTCATAACAGCTCTATTCACAATTGCAAAAAGATGGAAAGAATCCAAGTGCCCATCAACAGATGAAAAGAAAAACAAAATGTGATATACACATAAAATGGAATATTATATAGCAGTAAGATGAAATGAGGTCCTGAATCATATGAGAACACGGATGAACCTTTAAGACATAATGCTGAGTGAGCCAGAGACAAAAGGACAGATAATGTGTGATTTCGCTTTATGATTCTGGCAAAGATAAACTCAGAGGCTTACAATGTAGAATATAAGGGACCTAGACATAAAAGATGCTACAGATGCGTAAATGATTACCCATAAGGTTGAACTTAAATGTAAGGGAATGGATAGAAGTCATGGTAACTAATTAGTAGGGTTATAAGTAACATTGCCATATTGAAGGTGATACGATCGGAGGGGGTTATATAGTGTCATAGTTCCCACAGATTAACTCTACAATTATAAATAAGTTCTGGCATTAACTACTTCAAAAGTTAGATCTCATACAGTCAATAATAGAGGGAAATAGGGGAGAACTAAAAATGCATGCTATGACCTATAGTTAACAGAAGACATTAACAACACCTGAGCAGTACCAGGGGTAAATAATCACGGCAGGGAGGGACCAGATACAGGGGGAGGTTTAGATTTTACATTTGGTGAACATGTATTTATTGGTTTGTTCCGTGGACCAATGAAATGTTCTAAAATTGAAAGTACTGCTGATGGTACAACAAAGTGAGAACACTGTAAGACATTGATGGCTTTTTTGGACATCATCCATGATGCCCAATAGAAGGATGGGGTTGAAGGGTACAATGACCAAGAAGCAGAAAGGCACACTGTCATATACATAAGATGGAATATAGTGCAACTACAAAAAGGAATGAAGTCACGAGACATGCAGCAAAGTGAATGGGCAAAGTGTTGTGTAAAATAATTTAGAAACAAAAGAAAATATATGGTATGGTCTCTTTTAGAAAATACTTATACGAAAATTGGAGCCTAGATCCTAAGCTCTCAAAACAGCCACACTTAGTCCAGAGTTGTAAGTATATTTCCAGATTCTGAGATGCTATGCTATATGTGCATAACATGGTATTTCTCCCTGGAACTTTGGGTACCTCTGTGATACCTGATTCAGAGCTGAAGTTCTGCAGCTCTGAAGATCAGCATTGCTATATACAACAACTGCTAGAGTAACTGAAAAAAGAGATAAGGCTTCAATTAGAGGTAAAACAAAGCAGGTCTGTTTGGAACTAAGGTAAATCAGAATACAGGGCAAAGGATGATAGTGTATGTTCTCTAGACCTTCATCTACTGTATGAGACCAAAAGCAGGGAGATTTATGCTGTCTAGAACCTAAATGTTCTTAACACACAATCTGAATCAACCTGTTTTAGTCTGCCAAAGCTGCCAGAATGCAACACACCAGAGATGGATTGGTTTTAATAAAAAAGTATTTATTTAGTTAAAAACATATAGTTCTTCAGAGGAAAGGAGCTAACTTTCATCTGAGGTTTTTTTTTTTTTTAACACAGGAAGGCACAGGGCGATCTCTGCTGGCCTTCTCTCCAGGCCTCTGGGTTCCAACAGCTTTCCCCAGGGTGATTTCTTTCTGCATCTCCAAAGGCCTGGGCTGTACTACGAGTGCTGAGATGAGGTATGCTGAGCTGCTTGGGCTGTGTTGCATTGAGCTCTCTCATTTAAGCATCCAGCCAATTAAATCAAACATCATTCATTGCAGCAGGCATGCCCCCTAGCCGACTGCAGATGTAATCAGCAACAGATGAGCTTCACATACCATTAGCTCATGTCCACAGTAACAGAACGAGGCACCTTCACCTGGCCAAGTTAACACCTGAACCTAACTACCACACAACCTATCTGGATAAACTCATTGAAACAACTTAAACACATGGAGCTCAGAATGGGAATGAGGCCCTATAATTCTGCATAGTTTAATATAATATTCAGATATATCCCAGACTATGGTGGGCTGATAACTAAAAAGCATTGGTGGAGAATGAAGCTATGGTGGATCCAAGATGGCAATGGTGACCATAGCTGACATATGTGGATTTGGCTGTTCCCATGGGCCTCCCCTCAGCTGGCAGGAGCAGGTCACTGGCCCTGCGTATGCTGCGATAGGTCTCCCAGAGCTGGTCTGAAAAAGTATGGGCTTCCAGAGAGACCCCAGTAGCTAGTGCCCCATATGAGGATTTCATCAAACATGAAACCAGTCTGCCATGTGAGGATGAACCAGGCCTGGAAATGGAGTTATCCAGAAATGACTTGTGGAAAGTCCTATTGTCTAAAGGTTATGACCTTTGTATGCCATATGCCAAGCCAACAATTTTTGTGAGATCTGTATGAATGTAACCACTGCTAGTCTAGATAAAAAGAGATATACTGAAGGAAAAATGACTTCAAAGGCACAACCATGGAACCTAAGGTCTGGGGCCAAGAAATCTGGGGCCAGGAGAGAGGATCTAACCATGGATGTCTAAGGGAATCTTAAAGCCTCCAGATGGTCCCTATGTCAGATAAGCCCTGAAACACAGGGTACCAGTCTCACCAAGAACATCAACCAGTTTCATTCTTCTACTGCATAATATCAATATCCCTTTTCAGGACAAAGAATTTAGAATGCTCAGATACCCCTGAAGATTGAAAGAATAATCAGATGAGAGGGAGGAGTTGTAACTGAGAAGTGAGGACTTCACAAATGATTATGACTATTGACTATAGTCAATATGACTATTTCTTTTTAGTTTCTAGTGTATTAGAATAGCCAGAAGTACATACTAAGACTGTTGAACTGTTATCCAGTAACTTTGATCTTTGACAATGATTGTATAACTATACAGGTTTGATTGTAAAAACTTTGTGACTCTTAGATTGGATTGTATCATGTGTGAATAAAAGTGTTTAAAAATGAACAGAGAGAAACAAGTGCTAGAGAAAATGTGGAGAAAAAGATGTACCTATTCACTGTTGGTAGGGAAACTGAGAGGTGCAGCCCCTTAAAGAGCAGTGTGGTGGTTCCACAGGAGGCTAGGGGTGGGGTTGCCATATGACCCTGTTACTCAGTATTTACCTCAGAGGAACTGAGTGTGGGGACACTAATGGACATTTGCACACTGGTGTTTATGGCGGCAGTGTTCCTGATCCACAATGGATGGAGGTGGCCTAAGAGCACAAGACTGAGGAATGGAAGGGGGAACTATGGTGTATACATATAATGGACTACTGAGCAGCCACAAGAAGGAATGAAGTTGTGAGGCATGCAACCAGATGCATGAACCTTAAGGACTGTATTTTGAATGAAATGGCAGGAACACTAAGACAATTATTATCATGCCTCAGCCATATGGACTAACTGTAATATAAAAACTTGGGGAACTGAAGTTGAGAACATGGGGTATCAGGTTAGGGACTATTGTAAAGGGTCCTAGATTGTAAGCTCTTACAGCAGTCACATATATTCTGGAGTTGTAACTGTTATTTCTAAATTCTGAGATACTGAGCTGTTTATAACTTGGACATTCCCAGAAACTTCGGGTGTCTTGTGTTACATCTGAGACTCAGAGCTAGAGCTCTGAAGCTACAAAAGTCAGCAGTACCCCACAGGAACTGTTTAAGAAGTTGAAAAAGTGATCAGACTTTGACTAAAGACAGGAATGAAGCTAAAAAAAAAAAAAGGTATGAATGAAGCAGATCTGGATAGGGCTAAGGTAAATCAGAATACAGGGTAAAGGATGATATGGTCCATATTTTAAAACTTCAATTTATGTGTGAGACCAAAGGGAGAGAAATTTGTTTGGTGCAAAATTTATATTTTGTGTAGTGCATTTCCTAATTTCACTTGTATGGTCAGTTTAGTTGAACACCATAAGTACACAGAATCTTGAATAGGGTGTGAAGTCTTGTTTCTTGAAGACGGTTGTATAAAGATACAACTTTTATAATGTGACTGTGGAATTGTGAAAACCTTTTGTCTATTGCTTCTTTTATCCAGGGTATGGACAGATGGGTAAAAAATAAGGATAAAAAAATAAAGAATAGGGGAGATGGGGTAAAATAAATTGGGTAGATGGAAATACTAGTGATTAAAGAGAGGGAGGGGTAAGGGATATGGTATTATGAGGTTTTTCTTTTTTTTTTATTTCTTTTTCTGGAGTGATGCAAATGTTCTTAAAAATGATCATGGTGATGAATACACAACTATGTGATGATATTGTGAGCCACTGATTGTACACCATGTATGGAATGTATGTGTGTGAAGATTTATAAAAAAAAACTAAAAACAACAACAAATCACAACAGATTGTGAGCAGAAGCAGGAAAAAAAAACCTTGTGACTAACTCCCTTTATTCAGTGTACAGGTAGATGAATAATAATATAAAGATGCACAAAAAATAATAGGTTGGGAATATGGGGGGAAATACCTCTATGTAGGCTATGGACAATAATTAATAGTACTACTTTAATAATTTTCATCCATTGTAACAAATGTAGCTACTGTTAAAAAACAGAATTACAAAAAAGTGCTATCATTGATTGTAACAAATTTTCCATACCAATGCATCAGCTGCAGGGTAGTTTATGAGAATCCTGTATTTTATGCATGATTTTCCTGTAAACCCACAACTTTTTTAATAAAAACATTTTAGTTTTTTAAAAAGTATTGGTAGAGGTAAGGCAACGGCAGCTCAGTGGCAGAGTTGTCGCCTGCGGTGATGGAGACCCAGGTTTGATTCCCAATGCCTGTCCATGCAAAAAAAAAAAAAAAAAAGTATTGGTAGAGTCCCTTGAGGGCCTGGAGAAAAAATATGGAACTATTAAACTTTACCATTTGGGAAACCCCTAGTACTCTTGCAAACCATTAGGGACTCCCAAGAAAATTGGCCAAGCACTTGATTTTGAGGCTTGCTGTTAGGAAACATTTTTCTAGTGGAGAAACTAAGACTACCTATAATTAGGTCTAAGAGTTGCTTCCAGGAAACCTCTTTTGTTGTTCAGACCTCTCTCTAACCCCAATTCTGCAAGGAAAATCGTTAGCCTCCCACTCATGCAGGACATTACATTCAGGTGAGAAAGTCTCCCTGGCAATGTGGGGCATGACTCCCAGGAATGAGCCTGGCCCTGGAACGCACTGGATCAACAATGCTCTTCAGACCAAAAGAGGGAAAGGAAATGTAACAGAATAAGATTTCAGTGGCTAAGGGAGTTCAAATAGAGTCGACAGACTATTTTAGAGGCTACTTTTATGCATGCTTTAGCTAGATATGGCTAATTGCTATGGCTTGCCAAACCCTAACCAACGTCACTTCCATTAATCCTAAAGAACACCTAGGACTCTAATTGAGACACTGCGAAAGTTTCATGCACGAAGTTTACTTTCCTGAAACCTAAAACTCCAGAGGATTCCTAGACCAGATAACATCTGAAACCCAGAGAGGCGAGCCTCTCCAAGAATATCAACTAATTCCATCCTCCTATCCCATATTATCAATACCCCTTTCCAACATGAAAAAGAATGGGCATAGCCCAAAGATTCCTATAAAGTGGGAAAAGGATCAAAGAAGAAGAAGGAGTTATAACAGAGAAGATAGGATTTAACAAATGAGTGTGACTGCTGAATGATTATACTGATATTTCTTTTAGTCTCCAGTGTTTTAGAGTACCTAGAAGGAAAAACCTGAAATTGTGGAACTGTAACCCGTACCAACCCTTGAGATCTCTTCTGTATCTACTTGTTAAAATGGACTTTGAAAAACTACTGCTTTTTCTTTTTTTGTATATATGTTATATTTTAGAACAAAAACATTTAAAAAAGATACAGAGGATGAAAGGAAAACGGGAGAGAATTGGTGCCATATGGCCCTCGTCTTCCTTTAAAGTGTTTGTCCACTACTGAGTAAGTGCTGCCTTTGACTGGGGTGTGTATATATTTGAGATTTTGTGGAGAGTGGAGAAAACCTGAACAGATGCAATGAAGAATCCAAGAGACTGCCCAGCGATGGCCTGGATGAACATGAATTGTATTTTATAATTATCTAGCCACAGTTACTCACAGTTATTGAAGTAATGCTCTTGTATATTCCATAGGAACAGGTGCAGGGGAGACTGAAATTCTATCTCCAGAGAGCCAATTTTCCTCCAGCAGCAATGGGATTGTCACTATGTCTTCAGCTGAGCACCAGGAGAAGTGGTGGGTTTGTATACAGCTAACGTTATATGAAAAGTGAGACACCTTCATTAAATGCTCTCATTAAGGAGGAGTACTCAAGTCCCCAGTGAGGGGACATAAGCACCGAAATCAACTGAAGTTACAAAAACATTAATTTGCCATTTTTGTCTTCTGGGTACACAGTGAATAAAAGACAGAGAAATTTCTTATATTCCTTAAATAGTTATTTTCAAGTTTTCTTTTCTTTTGAGCACTGTAGTTAAATTGAGTAAATTAAAATGCCTAATGATTCATGTCTTTCATCTCTGAACCTTTGGGAGAGTATAACACACTGGTTAAGAGCATGAGCCCTGGCTCAGATCACCTGAGTTCAGGTCCTGGCATGGCCACCTACAGTAATGTGTTCAGTTACTTAATTTGTCTTTCCCTCAACTTTCGCATCTGTAACGTCAGAATAAAAACAGTATCTACCCCCGAGGGTTGATGTGAGGACTAGATGAGTTGATACTTGTGAAACTCTCCATACTTTTAGCAATTATGATTGTTGGTGATAGCAGTGCTCTCTGCTAATTTGTGAGTCTGCCAATGTTAGACTACAATTTATCTCAGAAACCCAGACTTTTACTAGAGCTTTCAAATCAGGGACCAGTGAAAGAGCTGCTGGCAAAGCTTACATATTTTACTACCAAAAAAAAAGGGCTTATTTATAATTTTCAAATAACTGAGCCTGCCCCACAGTCTTTTTCAGATCAGAACAAAATGAAAACACAAAATCATGGTTTTTGTACTAAGATAAATGATAAATGCATTGGGATATAGTAAATTTCATGGCTGTAAATAAGTTTGAAGGTTGTCTCAACCCAAACAAATGGTGCTAAGTGTTAAAGACAGACTCTTTCAGGTGACATGATATGATAAATTGGTCTCAAGATTTTAGAAAACAATGAGAGGGAGAGGGAGAGGGAAAGGTAAAGGGAGATTTGTTTTAATACAGTATCACTATTAGAAACGGGCAATGGAATGAAGTTTAACAATGGTTTATTGAAATTAAGAGATGGCTAAACGATCAAGTTAGGACTAAGGTAAATCAGAACACAGGGATAAGGAGGATATTATCTGTATTTTAGAATATCATCTATTCTATGAGACCAAAGAAAGAGAGGTTTATTTTGCCCAAAACCTAAATTTTCTATAGCACATAATCTAACTCAACTTGCATGGACAGATCATTTAAACAATTCAAACACATGGAACCCAAAATTGTAATGAGGGCTTCTAATTCTGTACAGTTTAATGCAATGCCTCGATATACTCCAGAGTATGTTGAGCAGATAAATAAAAAGTATTGGCAAAGCCCCCTAAGGGATGGGAGAAAAAATATGAAACTATTAAACTTTACCGTAGGGGAAACCCTTAATAATGTCTTAAATATCAGGGACTCCCAAATCAATAGGCTAAGCCCTTGATCTTGAAGACTGTTCTTGTGAAGCTTATTTATGTAGTGGAGAAGTTAAGCCTACCTATACTTATGCCTCAGAGTTACTTCCAGAGTTGTTACTTAGATGTGGCCTCTCTCTCTAAGTCCAACTCTGTAAGGAAAATCATTACCCTCCCCTCTACATAGGACATGATATCCAGGGGTGAAAGTCTTCCTGGAAACATGGGATATGACTCCCAGGCATGAGCCTGGCCCTAGCACCATGGGATCAAGAATGTCTTTCTAACCAAAAGAGGGGAAAAGAACTGTAATAAATAAGGTATTGAGAGTTTAGTACCTTATTTGTTACAGATAAGAGAGTTCAAATAGAGTTGAGAGGCTATTCTGGAGGTCACTCTTATGCAGGCTTCAGCTAGATTCTGCCATTTATCTGGATTTTTATCATGATTTGCCAAACCTCAACCAAAACCATTCTTGCCAACCCTCCAGAACACCTAAGGCTTTATCTGAGATTCTACAAAGGTTCCATGCATGATGCTTACTTTCCAGAAACCTACAACCTCCAGATGGTTCCTAGGCCAGATAAGTCTCAAAACCCAGAGGGGCCAACCTCTCCTGAACATTGACTAATTCCATCCCCCTATTCCATATTATCAATAGCCACTTCCAACATAAAAAGTTAGAAGGGGCATAGCTCAAATAAAGATTGAGAGAAAGATAAAAGGAGAAGGTGGAGTTATAACAGAGAAGATAGGATTTGACAAATGAGTATGACTGCTGAATCAATATATTAATATTTCTTTTAACTCCAGTGTCTTGGAGCAGCTAGAAGGAAAAACCTAAAATTGTGGAACTGAAACCCATAGCAAACTCTGAAATTCGTTTTATAATTGTTACAGTATATTTTGAAATTAATGCTTTTTTGTATATATGTCATTTTTCAGAATAAAAAAATAAAAAGAGATGGCTAAAAATGGAGTGATGAAGATAAAGAGGTATAAAGAAAGAAATTCCATTTTGATATGTTGGGGGGGAAACCATTACATCTAAGATGAGAACATTTTTTAATGCTAGGCTTTTCATACAGTTTGAGTTTGCAAGGACCCCTTTCAAATTAGTAGTAATTGCAGGCATAGTTACCTCCTCATTACCCCTTCTTTAAGGTATGTTATGTGTGTAGTCATTTTGTTCAGAATAAAACCTGCAGCCGATTTAAAAAAAAAAAAAAAAACACCCATTGCCTGGCTTTAACACTAGACTGGGAAAAGAATATAAGACGAATGAACTTGAGAACACAGGTCACTAGAAAAAATCATGCTGAAGCACAGACAGAAAAACTAATATAAAATACAAAACAGAGCAGAAGAAATGTGGAACCTAGCTAAAAGTGCTGTCCAATAACACTTTCTCTGATTATATATTTGTTCTGCATATATACTGTCCAACATAATATGTCCAACATATTATTATTATGGCTACATGAAGCCATTGAGAAACTGAAATTTAAACTTTATCTAGTGTTAATTTAAATTTAAACTGAATTAGGCACAAGTCTCTAGTGGCTGCTTTACTGGACAGTACAGGTCTAATATAAGCATAAATAGAGTCTCAGAGAAAAAGAGAGAGAAATGGGATACAACAGACACTATGAATTTCTCCTGGGGTGGCATATTGGACACAATGCCCCAATATCCATACCAAATCAGATCATTTGTTGAAGTTAATCATGCTAATTTCATTCCCCTTGTTAGTTACTGGCTCAGGAATGGGTAGGCCTAAGCTAATTTTTAAAAAAGTTTTTAATTAATAAAACCAATCAACATACAACACAAACATTCTTAATGTTTGAACATTCCATACTTGGTGTGCAATCAATGGCTCACAATATCATCACATAGTTGTATATTCATCACCATGATTATTTCTTGGAACATTTACATCACTCCAGAAAAAGAAATAAAAAGAAAAACTCATACATACCATACTCTCTACCCCTCCCTCTCATTGACCACTAGTATTTCCCTCTAACCAATTTATTTTAACATTTGTTCCCCCTATTATTTATTTTTAATCCATATTTTTTACTCATCTGTCCATACTGTAGTTAAAAGTAGCATCAGAACAAGGTTTTCACCATCACACAGTCACTTTGCGAAAGCTGTATCATTATATAATCATCTTAAAGAAACATGGCTACCGGAACACAGCTCTACAGTTTCAGGTACTTCCCTCTAACCTCTTAAACCTTACACCTTAAACTAAAAAGGGGTTATCTATATAATGAATAAGAATAACCTCCAGGATAACCTGTCTACTCTATTTGAAATCTCTCAGCCACTGACGTTTTGTCTCATTTCTCTCTTCCCCTTTCAGTCGAGAAGGTTTTCACAATCCCTTGATGCTGAGTCCCAGTGCATTCTAGGATTTCTGTTCCATGTTGCCAGGGAGGTTTACACCCCTGAGAGTCATGTCCCATGAAGAGAGGGGTTGGGAAATCAGTTTGCTTACTATGTTGGCTGAGAGAGAGAGGCCACATTTGAGCAACAAAAGAGGTTCTCTGGGGGTGACTCTTTGGCCTAATTTTAAGTAGGCTTAGCCTATTCTTTGCAGGGATAAATTTCATATGAACAAACCCCAACGTTGAAGGTTTGGCCTTTTGATTTTGTTGTCCTTACTGCTTGCGAGAATATCAGCCTAAGCTAATTAGAATCAACGAGATTGAGGTGTGATTTTCTTGGGGCTTCTGGGAAAGAGAACCTAGCCTCTCTCCCACTGGTTGAAAAATGAAGCATGTTACTCTGGTTCTTGCTGCTAACTATCTTCTAAGAATGAGAGGAAACAAGCTTGAGATGCAGCGCTTGGCAGAACAGTGAGGTAGTTCCTAATGACAGGGTTGCACGGATTAATCTTGAAGCTTACATTGTCTCTGGATGTCTACTTTAAAATGTGTAAAAATATACTTCCTTCATATTTAAGTCAATTTGAGTCCAGTTTTTGTTTCTTTGGCAAAAGCAACCTGATAGAGACATGTTCATGTTTAGTAAAAGATTTCATTCAGTTACTGGGCACCCACTCTATTCCAGACATGGGATTAGAGAATAAAAGATTAAGGTCACAGTGTGGTGAAGGAGACAAACAAATAAACAGAAAATTTCAATATTCTGTTATTAAAACCTGAAAAGGACTATGAAAGGTGTATACTGTAGGCTGAAAGAAGAATATTTAGCCCGATTTGGCAGAGGGAGAGGCAGGGAAAGGCATGGATGGCTTCCAAAGGTGGCAACTCCTGAGAGGAGCGTGGAAGGACATAAAGATTTACTCAGATGAAGAAAGTGTGAATGGGAAGGGAATTCTAACTTGAGGAAACAATTTAAGCAAAGGCCCAGAAGTTTAAAATGGCATGGAATAGAGAGGAGGTACAAATAACTAATCATTACTAGAGCCTCAAGTCAGAGGTAGAGAGAAGGGATAAGAAGAGATAGGGATGAGCCAGGTCATAAAGGGGCAAAGGATGCAGAATAAGGAACCAGTGGCAGTGGGGAACGAGTGAAAGTCAAATGTGCTTTAAACCACTGACCTGGGTATCTACGTTGAGGCCTCCAGATATATCGGCATTTATTTCTTACAAAGGGGAGTTCATGCCAGCCCTGAACCACAAAACAAAATGAGCTAGCACATTACAGACTTCTCACTAACTGGTGATTACCTTCCTCTGCATCCCCTCCTTTTCCCTTCTCAACCTTTTTCTTACAAACCCTTTATTGTCTGGATCAGAGAGGATAAAGAAGATAATGTATAAAAGGTGCTGAGCACAGACATGACATATAACAGATGCTGAATACATGTTAATTCCCTTTCACTTCCCCTGGGTTCAGAGAGAAGCTGGCAGTAACAAAAAGTAGTTGCTTTTTGATTAGAGAAAATCAGGCTGCAAAATTTCACACTAAATCATATACTGTCCTTGACAGACGAGTGGCAGCTCAGCTCTGCCTGGAGAAGCACATACTTATGCTAGGCCATAAAAGGCCACTCTTTTTGTTCTTGCTCTCCTCATGCTAAATGATGTAATGAAGCATCTCACCAAGTCCATTATTAATATAAATATTTTCAGAATTTAAAAAGGGATTTTTTTGTGTGTTTTATTTCAGCCTGTTTGCTGGATGAACCAAATTCCCTGCGGCACTGGCAACACACATATTGCCCCTCTATGGGGAAGGAATGGCCATCCAGGAGCCAGCAAGTCAAGCAGATGAGAAACAGGACCAACCAACCCAGAAGTCAGTCCAGGCAGCCCCGGGATATTGACTCTGAATGGCCACATTCCTTCCATCTGAACCACAGATGCTGATAAAATATTTTCAGGAATAGAGTGAGGGAATGTGCTCTATTCACTTCCCAAAATGTAGAACTGAAGAGGTCAACTTTTATTTAATCCAAGTTGAGAAAATAGTGCCCAATTTTATCCCAGAGCTTAATTTGGGCATAAACCAAAGTCTGGACCTTGGCAAGTTACTTTAGACAAGTTAATGCTTGTTCCTGACATACAGGATACACACAATCAATGGTAACTATTATTGTTACTGCAAAAATGAAGTATGTGTTGGATGTTCTCAGCCAGTCCTCCTACACATCCTAAAACTGACTGCATCAACCACTTGAACATCTGGGACAAAAATCCCATGTGAGTTAAACATGAGGTGACCCTCCCTTCTCGAGCGCCTCTCTGAGAGAGGAAGCAGAGGGTGCTGTGCTGGAGGGGTTCTGTGATAGCTGAGAAGGGGACAGGCACAGCCTTTCTCCCTCTTCTTCCTTTTACCAGCGGCAGCCTCAGTGATGGAACCCAGGCAGGAGAGTGGCCACAAAGGGCACCAAGTTTAGGGGAACATCTAGGATAAGACGCTTGGTCAGGTTCCAGCTTCCAGACTCTGCCTGACTGAGCATACCCCGCAGGAATTCAGGAAGAAATTACTAAGGGAAAAGCCCAATCACTCCCCAAAGGTTGTTGGTACACGGGTGTAAAAAATTTGTGATGCCGTACCCTTAAAATTGTGCAATTTACTCTATGTAAGTGATACCTTAATTTAAAAAGCTGTAATGTCTTTTTTTTTTCTTTTGCATGGGCAGGCACCGGGAATTGAACCCAGGTCTCCAGCATGGCAGGCAAGAATTCTGCCACTGAGCCACCACTGCACCACCCAAAAAGCTGTAATGTCTTAACAGTCTTTTTACAGGATTAACGTGGCATCCTGTGTTTAGACAGGGCCTGTTGTTCCTAAGAGTATGACAGAAATACAATAACCAGATAACCCATGGTAACATCTTTAGTAACCTTCACCACTTTTCTTACTTAAAAAAAGATCATTCCTTAAAAAAAAGTTTAATCTTGAATCTCATTAAGTCATTCACCCTGATCCTTCTTCCAAAATATTTTTTGGGGAATTTCTTTCCTCTCTGATCCTACTGCTGTCATTCTAACATGAAGACCTAAAGTTATCTTAGCTCTCCTTCTTCCCTGATGTCCAGTCAGATACATGGCTCTTTCTTTTTTTTTTCTTTTTTCTTTTTTCCCAATGGTAAAGATGTGTATTTAATTTTTGGGATGGTTATATATTTTTTAACTTTTTAAATTGTATAATATAACATATATACAAAGCAAAGAAAGAAAAAAGCAATAGTTTTCAAAATACTTCAACAACCTGCAGTCCTTTCTTTATTGGCTCCAGAGTTTGGTTCTTCCCTTTTCATTCCTATTTTTTACCTTATTGGGCAAAGCTCTTATCTGCTCATACTTGGTTTAATAGAAAAGGTCCCAAACTGGTTCTCTTGTCTCCAATCTTTCTCCATTGAGAGATGAAACTTGCGAAACCCAGCTATTTAACACAGCATTAGAGTAGGGAAACCACTGGAAACCACTAAGCAGTAGGTGGTGCTCGTGTGCCAGCTCACAGTGCTCACAAAAGTTTTGTTCCATCAGGCAGCCCAGTGAGTACAGACCATACCAAAATCCGCTATTTATTGGGCACTAACTGTGTGACTTCAGGGAACACAGAGTTATCTAAGACACTGGCCCTGACCTAAAATGTGCAACATATTTGGAGAAAAAAGGCCTTTGCGCATATAACTAGAATACAAGGTAGGATTGATAAGGGCTATGGAAAGATACTCGAGGAAACAGAAAGATACAGAGGAAAGAAAAAACACCTCCAATAAGGAAGTTTGGGAAGAGTAGCATTTGAACTGGACCTTCAATGAGGGTAGAATTTCAACAAGCAGAGAAGGTGCAACACAGCCATTCTGAGTGAGAGAGGTGTGGTATAAAGAAAGATGTGAGAAGGTGGGACTTTGCAAAGCACAGTGAGAGATGAGAGTTAAATGCCCAAGTCCATTCGTACTCCCCATTCAAGGCCCTTCTGGTTTGTATCTCCTCTCCACACCTCATGACAAGGGTCGGTTCCTTGGAAAATTTTCCTAGGGCGAATAAGTGCCACTCTGAGGTGGGACCAATTAGTCTACCCTGATCTATATGGAGTAAACAAAACAGTCCTCTTTGCTCTATACTAAGGAAAAAAAAAAAAAAAAAGAAGTCAAAGAAGACAACTTCTCTTACCATATCAGCAACCGTCCATATAGCAGGATCTTTTCTTATTTTAGAAAATAGAAAAGACTTGCTAAGGAGGGGTTAGATCACCCCTACAAAAAAGCAAGTAAGTGGGGTTTCTTGGTGGGCACAGAATGGGGGATTGGGGAATTCCAGAAAGGGGCATATTTCCTCCAAGTGGATTAATCTTCTTTTATATGTTACACCATGGGGTTTCTGGCTGTCTCCAAGATAAGACTACTAGGGTTTGGCTCTGTTTGGACATGACCTCAGGAAGCATCATGGGACATGGACAAGGCTAGAACAGTAGATGCCCTTAAATTGAGCATTTCCCTGAAGACCAGTGAATAGTACTGATCTGGACACTTGAAACCTAATACCTCAACACTTTCATACCAGAAAAATCTCTCTGCATTAGCATGCAAGAGGATGACCTCCTGCATTGACATATGAGATGGTGCCTTTCTCTTTTTGAAGGAGAGAACATAATTTTCAGGGTTGCCATACCTTGCATTTTCAGACTGACAAAAGGAATGTTCATGTACACACACAAAATCTCTCTTTTTTTCTCACTTGTAGAGGTGGGAACAAGAGCTGCACACCCCTCCCCACCCTCTCTCGTATTTGAAAACTTGGTCCCAGGCACGCCTCAATCAAGGTTCAAGAGCTCACATCAAATGCAAATAAGCTGATAGAACTGATAGTTCATCTGGAACAGAGAAGACTGGAAAGGTCCATGAGAGGTGCCTCCATGTGATTGGAGGTTGTCCTGTGAGAAAAGGTATTGACTAGTTCTTGGGACCCCAGAAGTTTAAGCTGGGACAACACAGTGGAAGTTCTAGGAAGGCAGATCCTGACTAACTAGGAGAGCTTTCTAACAACTGGTCTGTGTAGCAATGGAATAGGCTACTTCACAAAACTATGGCTTTTCCAACACTGGTGCAGTAGTTTAAAGCCGTATGTTCCCCAGAAAAAGTACGTTCTTAAAATTAATCCATTCCTTTGAGTGTGGACCCATTATTAGAAGAACCTTTTGGAGAAGCTGTTTAAATTAAAGTGTGACTCCTTCATTCAGTATGTGTCTTACTGGTGTCCTTTATAAGAGAATGAAATTGAAACAAAGAAAAAGAAAGCCATGTGCAGTAGTTAGATTCAGGTGTCAACTTGGCCAGATGAAGGTGCCTAGTTCTGTTGCTGTGGACATGAGCCAATGGCATGTGAACTTCATCTGTTGCTGATTACATCTGCAGTCAGCTAGGAGGTGTACCTGCTGCAATGAATGATGCTTGATTTAATTGACTGGTGCTTAAATGAGAGAGCTCAACCTAGCACAGCCCAAGCAGCTCAGCATATCTCATCTCAGCACTAGTAGCTCATCCAGCCCTTTGGAGATGCAGAAAGGAATCACCCCCAGGGAAAGTTGTTGGAACCCAGAGGCCTGGAGAGAAGGCCAACAGAGATCTCCCTGAGCCTTCCCATGTAAGAAAGAACCTCAGTTGAAAGTTAGCTGCCTTTCCTCTGAAAAACTAACGAAATAAATCCCCTTTTCTTAAAAGCCAATCCGTCTCTGGTGTGTTGCATTCCAGCAGTTAGCAAACTAGAACAGCATGGAAGCAAGAAGCTAAAAACAACAAAACCTAGAAGAGAAGGGAGAAACCAGCAGACGCCACCATGTACCTAGTCATGTGACAAAGGAGTCCAGGATCACCAGCAGCTGGTCTTCAGGAAGAATGCATCATCTTGATGATGCCTAGATTTGGACATTTTCACAGCTTCAAAACTGTAAGCTTGTAAGATAATAAATTCCCATAGTTAAAGCCAGTGAGTTTCTTGGTATCTGCTTTGAGCAGCTTAACAAACTAAAATGCCTGGCAGATAAGTCAGGAAGGATGCATGTCAGTCAGGGAGACTGAAGAAGGGAAGACTGTCCTGGGTAAGGAATTAGAATTTCTGATTAAAGATTCCAGGACTCTAAGATGGTTGCAGCAAGGCCTGAATCAGACTCTGGAATACAATTTTCTTCATGGTCCCCTGGTTATTCAGAATGGGGTGACTAGAGTTCTGACGCTCTGGTGTGTTCTGATTTCTGCCTGGTGACTGATGCCCAACGTGGCATGGATATCATCTTCTACTTTTCCCCATAGAGTCTGCGCTCTCGCCACCCTCTACAGTGGCTATTCTCAGAGTCTACCCTGCACTTTTGAGGCTGCTGTGCCTTTGTTCACACTGTTCCCTTTCCCTACCCACCCCAACCCTGGCTAAATGTTTCCCCATCTGTGTTCCCAGAACAGTGATAGGCACCTCTTACCATATGCAATGGCTATTTTCCAGTGTTTACCAGTGTCCTCTGCTCCAACAACGTACAGACTGATTCTGATCTATCTTTCAATTATCTGTCCCTAGCAGAATGCCTGGCACTCTTCAGCAATCATGTTTTAAGATCCTGCAGGCCTGCTCATGTGCCCCTTTCCCTCTGATAGCAGCAGACCTTGTTCAAACACCCATGGACTGGTTCCTTCTCAAGATCCTGTTGGATTTTCCAGTCTCCATGATTCTACTTCACCCCCATACGCTACTGCCACATGTTGCCCACTGTCTGCTGAGGCACCCTTGTTGCAGGTAAGGCTGCATTCACCATCTTCCCTCTCAATGCCCCACAAGAAAGCCTCCCCATACGTCTTTCTCATCTACATGGCCCAGTTCAAGTATGTGTAGGTGCCAGGTATGACACTAGATGCTTCATATACATTTTCTTCAATCTATACATCAATCCTAAGACACAGATTAAAATCCACATTTTACAGATGAAAAACCTTAGGCACAGAGAGGGTAAGTGATTTAGCCATCATCACCCAGTGAATAAGCGGCTGAGCTAGAATTCAAACCTAGGTCTCCCTAATTCCAAAGTCTGTGTTCTCTTTGGAAACCTTTGCTAGGTCTTCTGGCCTGTGCTCTCTCTACACTCCATGGAAGGCCTGCAGTACATATGGAGCTCCTGCCAAGCAAGGAGGCAGGAATGCAAAAGGGAGGCAAAGCAGCAGGTTCAGAGAGAATGGATACACAAAAAGGGTGAGGTAAGTACAGGCTGGAGAAAGAGAAGCAAGGACATGGAAAAGGAAGGTCACAAATGGGAAAGCAAGTAGCAGGTATAGGGGAGTAGGGAAGAAGGTTAAGTGAAAAGGACAATAGACTTTTCAAAGGTATCAAAATGCCCAGAAAGGAATCTTGAAAAAGTCCCCCTCCCCCAAACAGGGACTCTGTTTTTACTTTTAAAATTGTATCAAAAAATGTCTGTTTTTCTTCAAAAAGGATATGTTTTCTTTGTTTCTGGATCACCTCTTTCCTTTCTCCAGTACACATTAGACTTGAATCCTACACCAGTCCAGTAATCTATAGAGACCTCAGTATCTTAACTCATTTGGGTTCTATCCACTGCAGTGGTTACTATTTCTAAACCATCTTTTTCTTACAAGGTATTAAGAATCACTTTAGCGCTGAGTCTGAGTCTTGCCACACTTCCCTACACTATCCCCTCATCCAATGCCTGCAGTAAGTCAGACGACCTCGCACACAGTAGACACTCAATGTCTGCTGATGAATAAATGAATGAGTCAATGTTTCTCAGTTACTGCTTTGTGCCTCATCCACATCTTATCCCTGATCAGGACCTCTTTTGTTCTCTAGTTCCCCTAAATTGCTGCAGACAGAATCAGATTGACAACCTGGATTCTGGAAAGTACTATTAACACAGTGTTCAAATTCTAAGTTCTGTGGGGTCACTATGGGGTCCATGGTTCTATGTGGTTCATTCCTAAGTAGAAGCCACACATGCAGACAACACATATACAAGTCCTTCCCACTCAGGTGCTCAGCGCCTTCTTGATATTTTAGAGAGGAACCTGGAAGGAAGCCAAGCCTCCCGTGTTTGAGCATTCCTCCAGTTCCCCCCCCACCCTCCATCTTGTTCTCCACATCCATACTACTCTCACAGGTCTGGTAAGTGCAGGACACAAACGGGACTGAAAATTCAGGAGAGGGAAAAAAGGAGGGAGAGAAAGGATATAAGAAGGGGAAAAACAGCTTTGGGAGAAAACCACACATGCAGCCTACAGAACATTGTGACTTGAATTATTTTTGGAATCCAATGTTTCTAATGTTCAAAGAGGAAATGAGAAAAAGTAAGTAGAGATTCCCAGGACTAGCAGACTGGAAATAATACAGGACACTGTGTTCTGTGTCAGAGGGGCGGGATACAGACACACTTCCTTGCCTGAGCCCAGTCAACAGGAGGTGGAGGGGTATGGTGGGTTAGGTCTCAATAGGAGGGGGAAGGAGGAAACAAACGGCACCTAGAATCTATCTCTGAAAAAAAATGCAGGAAATTACAAACCATCCAGTAACCCTTTGCCTTTTTGGTTGCATTGGAGCTTGTAGCTCTTTGAAGATTCCCACCCAACACAAAGGGTTCAGGCAACTGAACTGCACAGATACTTGTTGGTGCACACTCCTGGAGACCTGTCTAGCACTTGTCCTTCTACCACTGCACTTAGTGAGGACACACATCAGGTGACCCTTGACCCCCATTTCTCCCCAGCCTCTTTAGCAATATCCTAGGTTGCTAGCACATGTCCTGGGGTTTCTCTGTGAGGCAAAGAGCCTCAACAAGAGAAGCTGTGGTATGTGTTTTGTGTGTGTGTGCAAGCCTGTGTATGTCTGTGCATGTGGTATCTCTTTGTATGTGTGTGACAGCACAAGCCTCAGAGCAGGGGTCCTACCTTCTGGTCCTAAGTTTGCTACTGACTGGCTCTATCCCAGGCAAACCTCTCAACCTCACCAAGGCATAGTTTTCCCATTTGTAAAATGATAAACATATATGGGCCCACCTGACCTATGACACAAGGTAAAAAAAATGAAACTCTAACTGGATGACCTGGGGTGGGTCTCTGCTCTGGGTTTAAAGAAGGGCTGGACCAGAAAATCTCTAAGGTCATGGGTGTGAGAAACTAACATCCAAAAAATCATTACATATTATAATTATTACAGTGGCACTTCAGTTTGACACTTCGGGATGGTAGATGGCAGCTCCACATGCCTCTCTTTGAGTCAGAAATGAGAAACCAATTGCGGCTGGTCGCCAATGAGGCCAACTGCTTCACTGCTCTGCACGCCTCTCTTCATGTCAGAGATGAGGGACATTGTGTAGTCATGCTTGCTTACTGCTGGCTTGTGGGGTAGGCGGGGGGTTGGGAGTGGTGGGAAAGTGAAGGGAGAATGGGTCAGTGCCCAGCATGGAAGGAAAGGCAGCAGGATTTCTCCACAATTGGCCCCACTGGTTCTGATTATCCCTGACAGGATGAGATTTTAGGTCCTGTTTTAGGCCTTGGAGAATGACCAGAGCTGTTTATACACTGCAGGGAGTGGGCAGGAAACAGCAGGGGATATTTTGTCCAGTGATAGGGCATCCTAGGGATGTCCTGAATTGCTAATATGATTAACAAGGACTTCCAAACCTCAAAAGCACAATAAGGGGCAGTGCAATGGTGGCTCAGTGGCAGAATTCTCACCTGCCATGCCAGAGACCTGGGTTCAATTCCCAGTGCCTGCCCATGCCAAAAAAAAAAAAAAAAAAACCATTAAACACATAACCTTTAGTGCAATACCATGAAGCACCTCACTCAGTGATGCCCATAAATATTTTCTCATGGTGAGAAACATGAAAGCTACATTTATTATGTTTGCACAGACCTCCAAGAATATCAAAATGCATAAACATATGTTTTGTATGGACTGCAGAAAGTATTTCTGGCCCCTGTAGAGTGAGTTGTCATATGGTATGTCATGCAAACATAGGCTCAGGCACAACAGAGATTTCCAGAAAATGCCCACTTCACTGCTTATAGAATGAAAAGGGTCCAAAAGAGGAAGGGAAAAGATCCCTCCTTAGCCAATCCCTTGAGTCAAGGATGGTAGATGGCAGCTCCACATGCCTCTCTTTGAGTCAGAATGAGAAACCAATTGCGGCTGGTCGCCAATGAGGCCAACTGCTTCACTGCTCTGCATGCCTCTCTTCATGTCAGAGATGAGGGACATCGGCACTGACTGAGTGCTGAGCTTTTATATATTCCAGGGGGAGGGTATCCTGCCAATGAACAGCCTTCATGCCTGGTAAGCAGCTGGGGCTAATAAAGATTTAACATCCCCCCCACCTACCCCCACACCACATACCCCATCTTCTGTGAAATAAAAACATACCAAACACCTGTATTCAAACAAGAGAAGAAACACAACACTTGCACACAAACAGAAGTGGTGAAAAGGAGGGGTATAGGAAGGGCTGAGAGCTGGCCACTGAGTGTGTTCTTGACTTCTCCCACAGCCCTAAATTTACAGGAGAGCAAGACAAATATTCTTTTTAGCTATAATGCAAAGCAAACAGTGACAAGTGTCTCAAATGTAGAAGGTGCATGGAAAGGGCAATCATCTCCCCTGAAGCACCGGGTAGAATCACCTTCCTTTGTGTCTACTTCACTTTTTTCCCAGAGACCTCTCCCCAAGGAGACTCCTCTCACCCTGCCCCATTAGGTATGGTCCCAATTTGACCTGGGTGCTCACGTCTGTGCCTTGTGCAGGGGCAGCACACAGCCTGGTGACCTTTGGGGCCCCCATGAATCTACATCATACTTTCACATTTCTCTCAAAAATCAAATTCTTAATTTTGTTCCATTAAGAATAACTGAATGAGAGAAATCTTGTAAAAGTTATAAATGTGATATTAACTGTATCAGTGTCTCATTCCCAAAGTAGACCTTTAGACTATGAATTTCAAGAACTTTTGCAAATAAATAGTGAGGTAAGAAACTAAAAAAAATAGAATAATTGAATATTATTGGAACAATTTCATGTAGAAGGCAGCATCAGTGACACTGTGCATGATCTCAGCAAGCCCAGATAAATGAAACAGGGCAGCAGAGGAGGAAGGGACATAGATGTCTAGAGAGCAGCTATGCTGGGCCAGCACCATGCTGGACACCTGCACATTCATCATCCCATTTAATTCTCACAATAACACTGGGCAGCAGCTGAGTTTTGTATTGTTGTTTTCTTAAGCAGGAAAATAACTCTTGAGATTATGCTTTTATTTGCTGAGAGAAGTTTCTTATTTTCCATAATCATTTAAGGTAACAACCTTGAAAAGAGAAGACTCCACTGAATATAGGAGAGAATTAATAGCAAAAGACACAAAACGCATTACAGAATTTTTGAGCTATAAAATGGGTAAGGTATTATTTTGTGGAGTGAGACTCAAAGGAGAAGGAATAGCAGGCTCATTTGGACTGTGGGGTACTGGAGGCTTTTTTGAACTACTCTGTAGAATCTAGTAGATCTCCTTAAAAGTCTGTTCTCTATCACTGCACCATGACCACACACACCTCCCTGGCCCCTTCACTTCTGTTGAAAGAGGTTTCCATGAAAGGAGAATAATGCATGTGAGACAGTGTGGAAAGAAGAAAAGTTTAAAGACAATGAGCTAGTCCAACTCCCTTATCTTTGCTTTGTTGCTAAGATAATTGGAGGTCATAGGTTAAAGACGTGTTCAAGATCTTGGGACTAGTAAGTGCCACCCCAGGACAAACCCAACCATCACTAACCACAGCTCCATTTCAGAATGGACATAGCACCCATGGGTGTCAACAGAACTTTACTGTGTAAGAATGCATATGCAGGAAGGTACTTAAAATTTAAGTTCTCTGAGGAGAATTTTCCTATAGGGGATATATGAGGGCAGGCAGAAATAGCCATTGAGACCACACGGTCCTCTAAGCACCTGAAACAAATGAAAGAGCTTCATCTGGATGAGATGCTTTCATCATGGAGGAGGTGGGCAGAATAGAGGGCATCTGTGGTGGTCTGGAGCTATGTACCCCAGGAAAAAAACATCTTCTTACACTTAATCCATTCCTGTGGGTATGAACCCACTGTAAAAAGTCCCTTTTGATGAGGTTATTTCAGTTAAGGTGTGGCCCAAATTGATCAGGATGGGTTTAATCCTATTACTGCAGTTCTTTATAAGCAGAATGAAATTTAGACAGAGAAGGAGAACGCCACAGGAAGCAAGGAGCTGAAATTCAATGGAACCTGGGAGGAAATGGAGAGGTCATCTATGCACTGTCATGGGATGGAGAAGCCCAGGACCAAGGATCACCAACAGCCAGTCCCAGAATGCCACAGTGTTCTCAGAAAAACCATCACCTTGATGATGTCTAAATTTTGGATTTCTCCTAGCCTCAAAATTATGAGCCAATAAATCCCCACTGTTTAAGCCAACCCATTGCATGGTATTTGATTTAGCAGGCAAGAAACTAAAACAGCACATAAATATCCTGTCAGGCAGGGTGACAAAGATCTTGCTTGGGCATTTTGCAAGCACATGGTTATACATGAAACAAATACGCTTTGCTACAAGAACCTATCGTAAGCATGATTCCATTACCAGTAGCCCACTAGATAGCTTTGCTGACTCTTACCGGGTATTCTCTCATAGGAAATGAGAATGTATTCTTCTTTTCCAGGGTGGCTTAGGAAAAGCCTAAAAAGGTGGGCCTCCTAGAGGTAGATATTAGAATAATTGTCTTTATTCAGAAATAAAGTAGACAAAGTTTTCTGAATCATTTAAGTCTAGCTATGCAGTGGAGCCCTTCTAAGCACTGCTCATCCTGACAAAAAGACTGGAAGAGTGCGGGCCTTTCTCAGATCAGAAGGCACATGCTGCAGAAGCTTCAGTATTTCTTGAATCTTTATCATTGTCTCAGCATATAGATGAGCACTGTGAGGTTGTAATGGCTGTTATCAGGATGAAAAGGTTGGGATTTCTACAGAACATAAGAGGTAGACCTTTCCATCTTTATAATATTAAGATGGAAAATTAGGCACCCAGGAAAGAGACGGGTCCTCCTCTCAGCAGCAGCCACCCTCCCCTTTTCTGAAGGCACATTTACAACAGTTTACTTAATGACTTTTGTGGCAGTTAGAAGCTGTATATACCCTAGAAAAATAAGTTCTTAAAGTTAATCCATTCCTGTGGGTGTAAATCTAGTATAAGAAGAATCTTTTAATTAGGTTGTTTCAGTTAAGGTGTGGCCCAGGGTAAGTCTTCATCCTTTTACTGGGGTCCTTTATAAACAGGATGAATAAAGAGAGAGAAAAAAAGCCATCGAAACAAGAAGCTGAAAGCCATAAAACCTGTAAGAGGAGGAAGAGACTAGCAAACACCACCATGTGCCTTGCCATGTAATACAGGAGTACAGAATTGCTAGCAACCAATCTTTGGGAGAAAAGCATTGCCTTGATGATGGCTTGATTTGGACATTTTCATAGCCTCAAAACTGTAAGCTTGTAAGCTAATAAATTCCCATTGCTAAAGCCAACCTATTTTATGGTATCTGCTTTGAGCAGCTTAGTAAATTAAAACATCTCTAATATTACACAAAGACTCCTAAAGGGGAAGAAGCCCATCCCTTCTCTTTGGTGACAGAATGTGATTGCAGGGCAGATACCTTCATCACACAGGGTCCACAGCAACTGCAGGGGCAGCTGGCTGGGACTGGGGCTGCACAGAGAGCGGCGATCTGTGCCAAGCTAATGAGGAGCATCCCGGCCTGCATCCTGTGAACACAGTGGAAGATGGGCCCATTAGTTACAAAAGAGAGAGCACTAGGCCAAGGCACCATGGTTCATCTTCCAACAGGATGCACTGTGTGTTACTCAAATAATCTCCGAATTATCCAGCCCTCCCACAAATCGCTCATCAAGACTTTCCTGCCATTCCAGAGCTGCAATATTCGCTCTACTCTGAAAAGTCCCCAAGTACAGAGGCTGTGCCTAACCTGGTGCAATGCACACAGTAGACACAAAACAAATTTACATGCCCCAAATCACCTCTGTTAAGTGGTGATGAGAGCTGCTCCAGGACACAATTCTGGCCCTTCCTTTTTTGTCCAAGTGCCTTGCTTTGGGGTCATGACAGATGTTCAACAGAAGTTTATTAAGTAAATGGGTGGCCTCCTTTACGAAACATCCTCAGAACAGAGTCCGTCCTCCCTAAATGTTTACTTGGGAGAGTAAACGGCTCCTTCAACACCACCCCCATATGGGAAATGCAGAGGGTCAGCATAGGGGTCAGGGGTGGATGGCAAGAGGTGGCTTCATCCCCGAGGCCAGTCAGTAAATGAAAAGGGCCAGCCCATTATTCAAGCCCTGGGAAACAAGCTGTCACTCCACAGGGCCAGAGGGGAGACTCTGTGCCTACCCCTTTTACAAAAATAGAAGTGAGGCGATTACCAGACTCCTCCAATTGCCAAGAGCTTCCCAGATCTGGAATTAGAGGCCCCTGACAAGACTCCCACTAGCAAGGAGGCGAAGCTGTGGCTCACACAGGAACTATTTCCCCAGGCCCTTGTTTATATGTGGAACTGCACACACAGCCATAACCCCAAACCATCACCCTCCTCACCCCCCTTTCAAAAATTCCAAATAAGTCAAGTGCTCAGGCATTTAGCTGTGCACAGATATTTCAAATTAATCTCAAAGCAACTTAAAAGGGATGCTTTTCTCCCCTGCCCTACACCCAGCACATTTTCTGTGGCAGCAGGGTCAAGCCCGAGCAGCATTTCTTCACCACTGACTCAATATAAAAATATTCCTGAGCTGTCCTTTTCCCATAATCCTCTTTATTGTTGCTAATATTCTCCTTCCCTCTCCCCCACCCCTCTATAAACACACATACAGACACTTCTATTTAATGTATAAGCACACCACAGAACAGAGTTTCTGAACATAGGGTCCATGGGTAGAATTCAGGGATCATGTATTTGGATGGGGAAAAAAATACACCTTCATTTTCACTAACCTCTAACTGAATAGAGCAATCCCTTTCATTTTGAAGGCAGGTAATAAGCTACATTAGTTTTAGCAGTATTTGTGCCTTGGATGCCAATAGATCACACACATTTTCATATCACATCAGGGCTGCTGCCTTGAAACACTGCTTATGCTCATCACTAATTCAAAATTATGGTGATTATTAGACTTCAAACAGATCTTATGTCACACATATATCACTGCTAATCTTTAAAAATTTTTAATAACTGTAATTCAATATAACTGTTTTCTAAGCCTATGTGTATCACCTTATACATTTGTAAGTATTATTCTAAGATGCGGTCCATGGGCTTCACCAGGACAACTGGGTCCACAGCACAGACAAGTGAAAAGCCCTGCTATAGAGCGAGCATTAGAAGTGGTATGGTAGGTTGAATTATGTACCCCTAAGAACATATTCTTAGTCTTAAATCCACTTCTGTGGTTGTGAACCCACTGTAAATAGGACATTTGAAAATATGTAATTTTTAGTTAGGGTGCAGCCAACTGAATTAAGTTGAGCTTTAACCCATACTACTGGAATCCTTTAAAAACTGAGTGAATGTCAGAAAGACAACGAGAAACCACAGAGAGAAGCCAGAAGCTGGAAGGCAACAAAACCCAAAGAAATGAGGTGACACTGCCATGTGCACTGCTATGTGACAGAAAAGCCAAACCCTATGATTGCTGGCAGCCAGCCGCAGAATGCCAATGCCTTTAGGGTAAAAAGCATCCCCTTACTGAGACCCACATTTTGGACTTCTCCCAGCCTCAGAACCATGAGCCAATAAATTCCCATTGATTAAGCTAACCCACTGTATGGTATGTTCTAGCAAATGGGAAACTAAGACAGGTGGGATTTGAGATTTTCTCCAGGGTCATCAGAGCATGGGCCAAGGGACCTGGGGGCTAATGGATAGTGTTCAGTGGTAGCAGGAGGTGGCTATTGGGAGGAGAAGAACAGTAGAGTTGTTGGATAAGAGCTTGGGTGAGCTTTGGAAAAAGACTAAAACATTGGCTCTGTCTAACCAGCAGTGTGATCTTACACAAGCCTATTTACCTCTCTGAGAGTCTCCTCACTTCAAAACAGGATGAATAAGACATCCTGTGATTTGTGTGAGCATGAATTGAGAGACTCCTTTATGTGGCAGCAATTCCTGCTGCTAGATTGACTGGAACTTGGCTGGCTCTGGGAAGGACAGCTTTCCCTACCTGAGCTTAAATAGGCCTTTTTTTTTAAACATAGGTACTATGTGTGCCCTGTACTAGCTTCCCATATCCTTGAATTTCAGAGATTCTGTGTGATACCTCAAGCTGTAAAACACCCTAGTAAGTATCTATACAACCCTCTGTCTCTGATTCCCCAAAATAGGCACTCCAGCCAGACTGCAAAGAAGATTCCCTGCCCCAAACAAAGCAGGTGACTGAAAGTAAAAAGGAGAGGTTCTAGCCCCTTTCCAACATTGCCCAGAGGAGTTAAATCACCTGCCTCTAGCTTAATAGAACAGCTGGTCCCTGACCTGGTGTCTCATCACTCAGTGAGCGGCAACTGGGATCCTGCAGGCTGAGCTGCCCCTTCCAGAGCAGGGTCATCCCCAGGTTGCTGGGTTACTGGACAAATTGCCCTAAAGAAGGTCGAGGGGAACTCCCTCAACTCCAAAGGCAGGCCCCCAAAACACTTAGCATGTCTATCTAGAACTTGGCTAAAATTATGAGTGTTAAAGTTCTGTTGCAGAAAAGGGATATGCATTCTTTAAAAATCATATATATTTATTTTCTTTCACAAACAAATTGTCAAAGATTGGAAAACACAGAAAATTTTATATAGAGAAATTAAAATCAACCATGAACCTGGTCCCCAGAAATCAGAACTACTAACAGTACACTGAATTTTCTTCCAGTTATAGATACTTTGGCACTCTCATACGAATTGTTATCATAATAATAGAAAGAATTTTATACTCTGATTTCATCATTTGAAATGCCTAAAGGAATTCTCAATATGGGCTTTTAAAAACCACAAGACTAGCATATCAGATGCCGTCTGTAAAATTCACAGGTTTTTCAGAGATGTCATGGTATTCCTAAGAACAGTATTGTGCACTTATAAATAATAAGTTATATCCAGAAAACTGATAAGAGGAGTGCCTGTTTCACTGTTCTTAAAGCTTAAATAATAGCAAACTATTAGCTTGGAAAGAATCTAGAGAAGATCATTGCATGTCCTCAACAAAAAGGCACTATATGATATTTTTCTTTTCACTTCCTTATATCTTCTCTAATAAGGAGAAAGCTCCAAAAATTCACTGTTGGAAAAATAGTGTCTTACTCAAGAAAGTGCTCATCAACTAAAGAAATACATTCAGAAAGAATGAGTAAGGCAAGAAGAGCCCTAGACTCAGAAACAGAAAAGGGCTGGGTTCGGATGTCAATTCTGTGATTCCAGACTCAAGATGAAACAGCACTCTCCCTACCTTCTCGGCATCCTGCTCGAAGAGCCGCAGTTGGAAGCACTGGTCCAGCTTGAGCTTGCGCACATGCCACATCTGGTGCAGGTGCTGCCGGGTGGAGTGCAGCTTGTCCAGGAGGCTGGTGATCTTGGGCACCAGGCTCTGGAAATCAGCACTGCCTGGGATGCAGTTGCGCCCCGAGAAGCCATCGCTGCAGCGGATGCACTGCAGCAGCCGCTGCCCCTCCCGGTCCAGCTCCTCCACAGGGGCCTTCAGCACCTTCTTCTTGAGTTGTGTGTGCTCATCAATGAGCCGCCGTGAGCCCTCCACATCCACGGGGAACTCCTTCCGGGCCAGCATCTCCTGCAGGTCCTCAAGGCGTGAGAGTAGGTGCACAGCACTGTTGAAGAATTCCTCTAGGGAGAGCCGTAGTTCAATCCACTCCTCGTGGTTGTAGTCCAGAGAACCATCAAACTCCTCTGTCAGCTGGGAGGGGTCCACCAGCTTCGCCAGGCCCTCCACGGACACCATGCTCGTCTGGGAGGGACAGGCACAAAGAGGGAGACTCAGCGAGGCCAGAAAAGGAGGGAGAGGAGTAGGGCAGATGTAAGCAGGAAGGAAGGTAGGTCAACTGGAGGCCTGCCTAGGAAAAGGTAAGTAGGGTAGTGTGGGGCCCAGTGGTCATGAGTCAGAAGACAGCCAGGGTCAGCAGTTTCAACAGACCGGTTTGAAAAGCCTTTCCATCAGTCCACAATTTACCATTCAAGCAAAGATTGCCTTTACTTTCCTGCTCCCCACTTCTTTCCACCCTTCCCACAAGTTGATTGCAAGAGGGCTTCAGATGCAAGAAGGAGGACAAGCTGGGGAGAAAAACAGACCCAGTGCCTAGGGTCCAATTTTCTTTCGCTTTAAAACCTAATGACTGGGCGGTGCCATGGTGGCTCAGTGGCAGAATTCTTGCCTGCCATGCAGGAGACCCAGGTTCAATTCCCAGTACCTGCCCATGCAAAAAAAAAAAAAAAAAAAAGAAAAGAAAAAAGAAAGAAAGAAAAAGAAAAACTAATGATTAACTGGTGCAGTTTCTGTTCGCACTGATAGAAATTTTTGGTAGCAGATGATAGTGATGTCAGTGCAACATAGTGCACTGAAGTGTATACTTGAAAGTAGTTAAAATGGGAAATTTTTAGGTTATATATATGTTACTAGAACGAAAATTTTGAGAAACCACATTGTACAATACAGTCAACCCTAATGTAAACTATGGACTATAGTTAATGAATAATCATAATAACATTGCTTCATCAACTCTAACAAGGTGCCCCACTAATACAAAGTATTAACAGTAGGGAAAAGTGTGCATGTGGGGAGAGGGAACTATGTATTTTTGCATGATTTTTCCACAAACCTACAACTTCATTAATTTAAAAAAAGTTTTTTTAATAAAGAGAATGGGGGGTGGGGGGAAACAGGCCCACGTACCTAGGGTATCATCAAGGTTTGGATTAAGCAAAGTGGGTCAATGGGTGTGGGTCTATGAGACTGGCCCCAGCCTAGGGCTCTCCGAATTAGCTGAAATTCCTATGTGGTGCAGTGAACAGAGTAGGCTAGGCCCTTGGTTTTCTCTGTGAGCCCCTACAGGCTCTTAGAGAGCATAATGTAAGATATCTGTTTCCAGAAAGCAGAGCATTTCCTGGCAGCCACCCAAGCTTATCAATAAATGTTCTTTCCTTTCTATAGAGCTTCAGGCTTTTCTTCTCTCTCCTGAAAAAGAGTCTAAGAAAAGAGAAACTTGGGATCATGTGCTGGCCCCACCTTCAGTAATGGTGTGACCAGCAATAAGATATTAAAGCTCTCAGAGCTCCGGTCTCCTCATCTATCATCTAAGGAGATGACAATACCTTTCTCAAAGGCTATGCTGGGATTTGATGAGCCAGTGTGCACTGAAGCATTTAGGGTGCACAGCAGGCACAGAGTATGCCCTTATTCCCAGTTAGCACATACCACAATTGCATCTGAAAGCCACATTGTCATTTGAACCCTTAAAGGCAGTGCCACACTCTTTGTCTCCGTCCATCCCTTTCCTAAGGCACA
The DNA here is from genome assembly GCF_023851605.1 of Tamandua tetradactyla. Taxonomy (NCBI): domain Eukaryota; kingdom Metazoa; phylum Chordata; class Mammalia; order Pilosa; family Myrmecophagidae; genus Tamandua; species Tamandua tetradactyla. The sequence continues at coordinate 20,869,593 of NC_135336.1, forward strand.
GGAAGGAGCTGTCCCCAGAAGGAGGGTGGTCTGAATCAGTGGTTCCCAAACATAACTGTTCATTAGAACCCCTGGGGCATTATAAAAACAATGATACTCAAACCCCCACCTCCAAGACATTCTGATTGAATTAGCATGGAGTGCAGCTTGGCCAAGGGTAGTTTTAAAACTCCTCAGATTCTAACGAGCAGTCACAGTTACAAACCACTGTTAATCTGGATCCTTGCTTCTTAAAGTAGGGCCCTCAGACCAGCAATATCAACACAATAGGGCACTTGTTAGAAATGGCCCCATCCTAGACCTACTGAATCGGAACCTGCATTTTAACAAGATCCCCAGGGGATTCATGGGCAGGTTAACGTTGGAGAAGCACTATTCTAGAACATTTTCCCCTTCCAAATTGGCTCAAAGTTTGCCACTTCCAGGAAGTCTCCCGTGATTATACTCACCAATTATTCATTATATATCTGCTATTGACAAGCCTGCACTCTCATCACCTCAGTCTGTACCAGTGTTTAAGTTGCTGATTTCAAGATACTGCTTTTATAAATATTCTTCTGAGAGCTATTTCTCCTGTACTTCTTATTTAAGAGGAAGGAAAAGCTTGTTCAACCTTGGGTGAAGAGAAGGGGTGTACAGGGAGGTGGGAATTGTATGGCAGCTACGCTGAAGCAAAGTTTCAAGACTTACTGGAAAGATTGTTTTCAGCTTATAAATTCATAGGCCTGTTGTCACCGCCTCTGTATAAACAAACTAAAAATATAAAAAGTATTTCCCTGTAGGACTCCTGGCATTTGGTAAGGATGCTGGGAGAATATGATAATTAACTATTTTTGTACCAAGTCAAATTTCTTACGTTATTTAAATAGAGTGAGAACTGCTTCATTCAGGTCATTGTACTCAAATTGCTGCCAAATGGGGCCAACATCTCACTTGCAGGTGCTTCTTGGGGGACAAGAGTCTGGAAGATTAAATGCAGGGCTGTCTCTGCAACACACACACACACATACATGCTCACAGCAAAGTTCCTCCCCTCACAGACAAGGACCAGAATTCTGAGGAAGGGGAGTTTAAATTTTGACTGACACAAAGACATTTGAATCTTGAATTTAATCTGATGTGTTGTCATTTAAAAGTCTGAGAGAACACAGAGGCCCTCTGGAAAATTTACTTTAAAAATAACATGTTTATTCCGATTATAAAAGTAATACATACTTCTTAAAGAAAATAGAAAAGCATGAAGAAAATAAAAGCACTCACAATCCAGCCATCTCAAATAAAGCACTGCTAACATTGCCATGTGTTTCTAGTCTTCTTCCCTATATATGCATTTAAAAAACAAATTTAATATTATGCTTCCCACACTGTTTTGTAACCTGCCTTTTTAAACTTACTTTTCCCATGACACTATTTATCTAAAGATGATTCTTAATGGCCTCATAGTATTTATGTATTGACACCACCAATCTCCAATTAATGGGCATTTTAGAATATAACCTATATATGCATGTATTTGCTACCGTAAAAACAATGCAGTATACATCCTTGTGTAATTTTTTAGTGTAATTATAATTAGTTTTCCAACTTTAGTTTTGTTTAGTTTTTGTTTGAAGAATATTTTCCTAGAAGAAGAATTACTAGACCAATGATATAAATTCTTTTTAAGGCTTTTGATACAAATTGCAAAGTTACCCCCCAGAAACAGCTGTTCTAATTTACACACTGCTAACAGTAAATAGGAGTACCTAAAGACACTGAGCATTTTGGACACTCTTGAGCTCTTATTCTTCCCCAAACTCTATTTGGTAAAGCTTTGGTGGCCCAGGAATCCTGAAATAGCCCTATTGCATAGTATAGGGTAGATGGAGAAGGGGAAGTGAGAGGCGTGTGGGTGGCAGAAGGGGAAGGGAAAGGAGGTGCTAAGAAAAGAGGACTGACTCACCTCAAAGATAAATTTGGAGCTGCCAAAGTTGGTCTTCTGCTTCTGCCAGAAGTTATCAGGTTTGATGATGAGGGCCACATGGATCTCAGCTGGAAAAGCTTCCTGCAGCGTCTTGAGGAGGGGCTTGATAAGGTCCCACTTGGAGCCCCGCATGTCGATGATGACGGTGAAGCCACGTTTGCACACGTCCTCACTGTGGGGAGGTCAGAGGCCAGGCAAGTCACTCTGGGCAGCCCAGACTCTTGAGTACTCAGCCAAAAAGCATCCAGAAACCTGTTTTCCCCTTGACCAGGACTGCCCTTCCAACTTCATGCCAGTTCTCCCGCCCACCTTCCAACTCAAAATATACTGCCGCAGAAAACCATACTAGATGACTCCCAGCTGACCAATGATCCTGGCATTCCGCCTTCCCCCAGCATTTAGCAAATAACTTGGCTTTCCCTGTAGACATTTGTGCTTAGTGGGATGTTTACTGTTTGGATATTCATAATTATGTTTGATTTTTCATTTTTGTCTCTCTTGTTCCTAGGAAGACACATGCTATCCTCATTTGAATACAAGCTCTCTGAAGACAGGAACACTGGTGTCCCTTAAACCTGAGATAAAGAGTCCTTGGCACAAGTATACTGTCTTTCTCAGTACCCACATCCATGGCAGACATTGCCTGCTCACAGTGGCATGTTTTACCACTGACCCCAGGCTGGGCCAAAGAATCTTTTTCAATAAAAGGTTGAAGGTCTATCCTACCAATTCATTAGGGAAGGTGTACAAAGTAGCAAGAACATGTATTTGCCAAAACACATTTAAGTTATATTGCTCATAGTTCAAAATGTATGTCAGCGTCAAAAAAACAGGTCGCTGAGTCATGGTGATTCCTCAGGAATAGCCAAGGCTGGGGTCTAGTTATCTCATGTACTTCCATTATAAAACTCAGGGTGTACAAAGCCACATTTCAGTATATTAAAGGACATAAGCGGCTCCTAAAATCAAGCCCAACTCTGCAAGTGAAATCAATGCCCTCCCCGCTCCCTGGGACATGACATCAGGGGTGAATGTCTCCCTGGCAGCATGGGAGATGACTCCCAGGGATGAGTACGGCCCTGGTACCATGGAATCAGTCAGGGGGAAAAGAAGGGGGAAAAGAAGTGTAACAAATAAAGTATCAGTGGCTAAGAGAGTTCAAATAGAATTGAGAGGCTACTCTGGAGGTCACTCTTATGCAAGCTTCAGTTAGATATTGCTAACTATCATAGCTTGCCAAACCCCAACCAAAACCATTCCAGTCAATTCTAAAGAACACCTAGGGCAATATACAAGATTCTACAAAGATTCCATGTACTAGGGTAACTTTCCCAAAACCTACAAACTCCAGATGGGTCCCTGGACCAGATAAATCCTAAACCTTGAGGGACCAACCTTTCCAGAATATCAACTAGCTCCATTACCCTACCCCATATTATGGACAGCCCCTTCCAACATGAAAAGTTAGAATGACCAAAGCCCAAATACCCCTAAAATGTGGGACAGAAAGATAAAAGGTGATGGTAGAGTTATATAGAGGATAGGGTTTAACAAACGCATATGATTGCCGAATCATTAAATTGATATCTCTCTTAGTCTCCAGTATCTTAGAGCAGCTAGGAGTAAAAACCTAAAACTGTGGAATTATAAAAAAAACATCAAGGCCAACTGAAGTGACAGTGACATCACTGATGGTGACTCAAACCCCCACCCCCATGACATTCTCATTGAATTAGCATGGAGGGCAGCTTGGCCAAGGGTAGTTTTAAGACCCCTCAGATGATTCTACTGAGCAGTCAATTGCAAACCACTGCTAATCTGGATCCTTCTTCTCAAAGTAGGGCCCTTAGATCAGCAACTTCAGCACAATAGGGCGCTTGTTAGAAATGGCCCCACTAATACAAAGTGTTAATAGCTTGAAAACCAAGAAAGAATAAAGCTAAGTAAATTAAGATGTTGACGTATAACTCAGCAAGTAGCAAAGTTTATTGATGTTTGTTTAAATACTTGGACTTTAACTCCTGAGAACAGAATGAGGAAAAAGAGTAAGGCCAAAATAGTTACCATATCTCAGTTTCAAAGAAAATCTGTGTTTTGGTAGTTCAGGGTCTTTCTTCTTGGTTTATTTGACCTATCCATTTATAGGTCAAAATAGACGATGGTTAGTTCACGCTTTCTCTCTTTTTATATAAACACTTGTACAGTATTTCTTTAGCTTAATTTTCAATCTCTGAGATTGTGTATTTGAGTCACTATGCATATTACATGACCCACAGATGTACATCACCACATATCAATTGCTCACAGTTACTGGAGGTAAGGATTTAGGCCACAAGAGGAAACAAAAACCCCTCTTCAGGCTTCATTCTAAAACCTGAACCAGTGATGAGAATTTTGAGACAGGAGAAGAGACCGCAGCTCCTGTGACTGTGTGAGCACCTCAAGCATAAAGCAGTTTACTCAGGCTTCCTGGTTAGAAAGGAAACTCTCCAGGCCAGGAAACTCTATTCCTTCTTGTTTTCCAGTATTCAATACAAAAGACTAAACTCATCATAGGAAGAAGCCCTATTTTTTTTGCTTCTGTCCCAAATCCTGCAAACCAAAGGGCAGGAGTTACTTGTTCTCTTTCTTTTGACATTTATTGAATCAACAAGGGGCCAGAGTCCTCAATAAATAATTTTCTCTGCCCTATTGTCTCCAAGCTATGTGATTTTTTTTAATTATGGGATTTCTTTTCCAGTATGAGTAATGCCCACTAATTATAGAAAAGTTGAAATATTCAAATATTTATATAAGAGATGCTAATGGTAAGAGTTAGGCTGATTTTTTTTAAAAATAATTCTCAGAGCTATTTCCTTCCAGTCATTTTTGTGTTTAAAGTGTCATACTATAGTTTTATACTTTTCACTGTAATATATTTGAAGTTTTTTGTCACATCTAAAATTTCTTTGAAATAGTTACATTTAATGGCACATAATAGTATATCTGAAACCAATGCCATAATTTACTTAATCATATTCATTATTGCTTTATAGAAAGGCTTATCAGCTTAAAAGTCCACCAACAATATATGAGAGTACCTCCTGACTGTATTCCCACAAGCACCATCAATGAAGTTTTTTAATTTTACTGATTTTTCTGGGAAGAATATTGCTTTATATTTAAATTTGCATTTCTTTAATTACTAACCATAGTTTATTAGCCCATAAATATTTTGTGAATTACCTGATCAGTTCTTTTATCCATTTATCTCTTGGGGCTTAATGGCTTTTCTCATTAAATTTAGTTTGGCTGACTCACATTTGTTGCATGCCCACTATGTCAGGCACTGTAAAGTAACATTTTTTTTTTGTATTCTGTATGGTGAGGCTCACATTTCATTCTTTTTCCATGTGAGTATACCCTTATTGCAGCACCATTTGTTGAATTTTTGTTTGGTTGTTTTTTGTTTGTTTGTTTGCTTGTTTGTTTGTTTGGGAATTGCATGGGCCAGGAATCAAACATGGGTCTCCTGCACAGCAGTGGAGAATTCTGCCACTGGATAAGCTTTTTTTTTTTTTCAAGTTCTTCTCGAAAAAAAAAAAATCACTGTGGTAACACATATACGATATAGAATTTCCCATCATAATCGCTTTCAAATATACAATTTAGCAGTATTAATCATATTTACATTGTTGTGCTACTTTCACCCCCAAACAGAAACTCTATAACCATTAAGCATTAACTTCTCACTCATCCTACAACAACCTGTAATATACTTTCTATCTTTATAAATTTGCACATTCTAGTTATTTCATATAAGTAAGATCATATGCTATTTGCTTTTTTGCATCTGCCCTATTTTATTCAATGTCTTTAAGGTTCATCCATGTTGTCACCTGTACCCAAACTTCATTCCTTTTTACAGCTGAATAATACTCCATCATATGTATATACCATCTTTTGTTTATTCATTGATCTGCTGATGCACACTTGGGTTTTTTCCACTTTTTAATTGTGAATAATGCTTTATTTTGGCTGTAAATAATTTGTGAGTAAGGCTGTTATGAACACAGGCGTGCAAAATCTGTTCTAGGCCTTGCTTTCAATTTTGGGGGTATACATCCAGAATTGGGATTGCCAAGTCAAATAATATCTATACATAACTTTCTGAGGTATAGCTAAACTGTTTTCCACAGCAACTGCAACATTTTACATTCCCACCAGTGATGAACAAGATTTCTATTTCTCTGAATAACTGCCAACACTTGTTTTTTTTTTCATAATAGCCATTCTAGTGAGTATGAAGTACAAGGAAACTTTTGATATGGATCTTGCCTTTCCTTAGAGATGATCATTTTCCCTGTTTACAGTTCCTTTGCCTCAAGTTCCTTTGCAGGTGCCATAATTATGCTTACATGAGAAATCTATATCCCTAACATCAAATATTCAGTGTTACCACCAAGAGATGAAGTTTGACTATCCCTGAATCTAAATGTAGTGGGTAGTAACAGGTTATACACTATTAACTAATAATTTCTGACATCCAAAAGCAGAAATCAGGTACTAATATTCTCTATGAAGTTCTCACTAGCTTGGGAGATGTGGGAAGCGGCCAAGGGACTAAATACTAAAAGCTAATCTAACTAACATCTTTCTGTGAAAACAGCCTATTCTCCCAAGGTGCCTTATATGTTTGGTTTAAGTAAGGGACACAGTTTGGGGGGGGGGGGGGTGGAGAATTATTTTTTACCACATACTTGTTCTATGCCAGGGTCTGTGGTTGGACACTTGACATAGAACATTTCCTTTTATCCTCACAACAACCATATAAGCTAGGTATGATTATCCCCATTTAAGAGATGATGAAATTGAGGTACACCCCCAGCCCCTTACCTTGATTTACTTTTTCCCTTGGCATTTACCATCTGGGTCATATATTTCACTTATTTATTGCCCATCTTCTTTCACTGGAAAGTAACCTCAACAATATCAGGGATTTTTAAATTTATTTCACATTATATATTGCCTAATATATTATATGGAAGGTATTAAGACACAATATTTGAGGAAGCAGCAGTAACAGTCAAGGGTATGGAAACTAGAATCAAATTTCCTAGCTCTGAATCCTGGCTCCAACATTTCCTTATTGTGGAACCTTGGGCAATTTACTTTTCTCCCCCTCTTTCTTTTTGGAATTGCCTTTGTCCTTTTTTATCTTTTTAATTATATTGTGTAAAAATACATGTAACAAAATTTGCCCTTTTAAACATCTGTAAGTGTACAATTCAGTGGCATTAATTACATTTACAATGATGTGCAACCACTGACACTTTCAATTTCCACATTTTCATCACCCCAAACAGAAATTTGTGGCCATTAAGCATTAACTTCCCATTTCCCTGTTCCTGCTGCCCCCAAAAACCTCTAATCTACTTTCTGTTTCTATGAAACTGGCTATTCTAGATATTTAATATAAGTAGAATCATACAATATTTGTCCCTTTGGGTCTGTGTGGTATATTTCATTTAGCATAATGTCTTTAAGGTTCATCCATGTTGTGGCATATATCAGAACTTTGTTCCTTTTTATGGCTGAGTAATATTCCATTGTGTACAATACCATATTTTGTTTATCCATTCATCTGTTGATAGATACTTGTTTCTACCTTTTGACTATTGTGAATAGTGTACAAATACCTGTTTGAATACAAGTTTTCATTTATCTTGGGTATATACTTAGAAGTGGAACTGCCAGATTATATAGTTATTCTATGTTTAACTTTTTGAGAAACCACCAAACTAGAGACTCCACCATTTTACATTCCCATCAGCAATGCACAAGGATTCCAATTTCTCCACATCTTCACCAAAATGTGTTATTTCCCATTATTTGGATAAGGCCAAGTTACTTTCAGCCTCCCTGTAAAATATGAATAATAACCATAACTACATTATAGGGTTGTTTTAAAGGTTAAAGTAGTAAATATACATAATATCTGTTTATATGTATATGACCCAGAGTAGATACTAATTAATTAGTAGATACTAATTAAGATACTAATAAATAAATACATTTATTAAGCATAGCATGCTCTTAATAAATGGTCTTAATTAATCAATTATTTTCTGAGTACCACCTCAGAAGTTATTTTTATTATCATATCATGAATAATAATGTAAATATAAATTGTATGTCTCATATATAAATGAAGTTCTGATGGCGATTTGATAAATAGTCTGGAGATTATACAAGCTATGGCTGGAAATTTTTATTTGGGAGTCATACAGTGCCTGGAACATGGTAGGTATTTAGTAAACATTTGCAGAACGAATACATCCATGTACCTTTAGTAAGTCACATGCACAGAAGTGGGTGAGATCACCCACTGGAAATGAGTACAATGAAGAGAACCATTTCCTGAATCAATAGAACTGATGGGAATATCAATGTCTTAAGAGATGGGAAAAGAAAGCAGATAAGCCTGAGGGAAAAATATAAGAGATTAGAGAAAACCAGGAAAGGTGTGAAATCAAAGAAATTAGGGAGAGGAAAACTTGAAGGAACCATGGTCAAAATGGTGTAGAAAAGTTTGTTTCCCAGATCATGCACCTCTACCCACCCACCCCCCAAAAAAATGGTGCAGAGAGGCAGGTCATTAATTGAGATCAGAACTATTCGATTTACCAACTAAGAGGCCATGTTATCTGTCAGGGCGGTTTCATGCAGTATTGGGTTGGAACAGGGAAGCAGACTGCTTATTTGATCTCTGGTGTAATTAGAAACAAATGTCAGTCATCAGAGCTTGCTTTTGGTGCACTCCCATCCTCTGGTCTCTTCTCTACCACCAGGGAAACAACCAGGATTTGCAAGCCAAGCTCCCAGGTGGCTCTCCAGCCTGCTCTCATCCCCAAGGCTGCCACTCCCAGACCACTTCTTTCACCCAGTATAATCAGAGTAGGTTGAGTAAACCAATTTACACTAAAATATAGCAAACAGGCCTTTTCCCTTTAGTGTATTTATCTTTTAAGGATATCTATTAACCTAAATCAAATTTTAACAGGCACAATTTTGCATTGTGTAGGGTGAGGATGGGAGCATAAAAAGGTGAAATTTGAAGTAGCAGGCCTCTAAATTTGCAAGGAAGGGAAAAGAAAGTGAGTAACACTTCCTCATCTCCCACACGCAGTATTTTAGAGGGAGAAGGCAGCCCCTGCTCCATTCTCCCTATCCTCACCCTTTCCTGTCAGCTTATAATCAGGGGCTTGAGACCTAAGCCCCTCTACCAGCTTCTCTCCCTTGTAATAAATTATGGTCCCTTGAAACTGAGCTGTGAACTATTTCATGGACTCTCCAGGGCACTCGGGCTCAGAAGTCATTAACGTATAAGGAATGACCAGATGATTGATTAGCTGTTTCCTGTATTCAGTTCTAGACCATTTACTCTTTTGTTCATTAAATGTCACCCGGGCTGTTTTCACTCAGCAAGACTGCACTATCATGAAAAAACATTTTTACTACTCCATGTCATTGCTTCTCAAACGTCAGTGACTTCTTTTATCACTCAGGACATCTGTTTTAAAATGCTGATTTCCAGGACCCTTTCCAGGTACTCTAATTGACATTGTCTGGGATGAGACCCAGGAGTATGCAACAACACTTAGAGCACTTAGACCTTCTTGGGTGTGATGTCTAAAGTATACATCAGATGGTCAGAATGCGCCACTATGAGGAACTGACATTTAAACAGAAACCTCAACTATGAGAAGGAGCTAGTTCAGGGAATATTTGTGGAAAGAATAATCCAAGCAAAGGCCCTGATATGGAAAAAAGCCTGTACGCTGACTGCTCCTTCACTACCGGGAAGAAGTGGAGGAAAGGAGGTTCAGTAAAGAAGCAGGAGACCAGCAGCCTGATCTGGGCTGGATCATTAAATCCTGAGGACCTCAAGACCTTCAGCTGGAGAGAAATATAAAATATAAGACAAACCACTGAAACAGGAACAGTTGTTTTTGGCAAAAATATATGACATAAACATTATAATGATTAAAGCTAACTTTTATTGACTGCACAAAGCTTTAAACTAAGCATTTTATATGTATAATTTATTCCTCACATCAAATTTATAAACAGCTACTATTATTATTCCATCCTATGATTAAGGAAACTGAGGTTAAGAGAGGTTGAGTAACTTGCTCACAATCACCAGGAAGTGGTAAAATCAAGATTTGAATCTATGTTTGAGTTCATTATTTGTGCCTGAATCACTAGGCCATCTTGCCTCACATATGCACAGAATGCTTGAGCTTGAAGAAATCTTAATATTATTCATGCTAATCCCCTCATTTTAGAACTGAGGGCAGCACATTCCAGAGGAAGAAAGTGGTTTGCTCAGGGTCACAGAGTGGATGTCTTGGCCATTTGGGCTGGACATCCCGGTGTACACTTCCCTGCTCTGGGTCTTTCACTAAGCCAAGAGCACTCCGGAACTGACAGAAAGAAAATCCTCCCTTGTAGAAGCAGATATCACACAATCCAGCCTAGAGGCCCATCGTATCCTGTGTTGAGTGCTAAAACCCCTACCCCAGGAATAAGAACCGCTTCATTTGTGGTTTCCACTTGCTCCAAGTGTAGAGATGGCCTGACCCTGACTCCTGTGATGTTTTCCTTGACCTGAGATTTATGCCATTTATATGAATGTCTGGCAGACTGTACTTGAAACAGCTGCTGGAATAAATATAACAACTCATTTTGATCCCAGGATGGGAGCAGAGATCTACAATGAGCTCCACTCCAGCAGACCCATCAAGGAGACAGCAGGGTTTCTGCCCTCTCCTTAATGAGTGCTGTTGGGGGCTGGGTCACTTGGCACTAGTTGTGGGGTCTGGAATGGGAGATGCTAAATATACACAACATTGAGGTAGGTGTCAGAATACTAACATGGGAGCCCAGGAAGGTCCAATATTTAGGCTGTGAAAGAACAAAATTAACTCTCAAATCAGTTATCCAGGGAACATCAAGGCCATCTGGAGAGATCTGGAAAAGTCTCACCCACAGTGCCTGGGTAGCCTTCAAGACCAGGAGACAATTCACCATGAAGAAGCAGAAACTCAAAAAGGGGAGAAAAAAAGCAGCCCCAAACAAAAAATCCACTTCATGCTTGTTCCTAGACCCATGCTGTACTGGTGTTTCCCTAATTTCATTGCTGAACTTTCTGTTCAGAATTTAAGAAAAGTCCTTGGAGTTGTAAGAAGAAAATTATCCCTCTGACCCATGTGTCCGAAATCCTATGCTGTTTTTAAATGCATTAGAGAGCCTTTGGTTGTAGGACCTGGATTTCCTTTCAAATATTTGCCCGTGTCCCCATGTGTTGTTAACCAGCTTTTGGCTCCTTATTCCACTCTATTACAGCAGCTCTCTGCTGATGTCCCAGAAGAGACCATGCCCAGTTTCTTCAACAACCAGAGATCAGCAGGTGTTAAGGAAAAGTGTTAAAGATACATTAGCACCTATTTTAAGCTTTCTAATTGGTATAATCAGAAGCAGTAAAAAGAAAGTTGGAAGAGGCAGTGCCTTAGAGAGAAAACTCTCTAGGGAATTTTGCATGGTGCATAGATGTTTGTTCACAGGACACTTCCCAAACTTCACAATGTTGAGGTCTCCTGGAGAGCTTACTGTCCAAAAGGCAGGGAGAAGAGCATGGAGAGGTGGGTGGGCTCTCTTTGTCCACCATGTACCTCTCTCACCAGGTTATGGGTGACTGTTCACCATCTGTTGGCCTTCTGTCAAGGTGGGATTCAGCTGCCATGAACTCTTCCTTGGGATCCATGTTGATTTGTCCAGATGGCATTTCTTTACTAGAAGATACTCTGTCCTTTTTGCCAGGTTATGATTATTCTAAACAGTTAGCATCTTTTCTACCCTTTCAACAACACATCTTTTGCTTTGGCACCTCTGGCCCACGATGCTAGAGCCAAGAGGTGAAGACGATGTTTTATCCTAAATCTAAGCCTCAATTCTCCTCTGTAAAATACAGGGATGCTGAATTAATTAGTCTTGTGTTGGATTCACTTGTTTTTAAAAATTCCCCTAGTGTGCATCTACAGTTAAGTACTATTTCCCTAAAGGGAAGGGTGTAGAGATATGCTTGCCCATTTTCAGGGATAGAAACTCCCCCTGCCAGTTCCTCACCTTTGGTTTACCAGAAGCAAACACCACTCCTACCCCAGTCAGAGTCCCAGGAAAGCCCAACACTGCAGGCAAATTGAGGCATGTTAAGCATTTTCCACCTCTTTAAAGTCTACCATCTAACTTAACAAAAATGCAGCAGCTTAAGAAAATCTCTGCTTGCAAATGCTGGGGCAGGAATATGGCCAATTCTCCTTTTCCCCCTGGGCATGGGGAAGTATTAAACAGCACAAACTCGATCTCCAAGACTACACTCAGCATTCCCAGGTGTGGCCATAAAGTGGCAAGTCCGGTGGCCTAAAATGACACAGCAGGGCATTTGCACATTCCTAGTGTCCCCTATTTATTTGCTCTATGCTGCTACCTTTATCACAAAACACTTTCTAAAAATCAGGTCTGTTCACAAAGAAGCACAGATTTGCCAGCCTGAGTATAGAGAAAGAGCCCATCCTAGACTGAAGGGAATATCCAAAAAGAGTTCTGCAAATAGCATGGGAGCCAGCAGGACCAGAATGGGAGGCTGGTGGTGAAGGCGCAGTGCAGGTGGGAAACATACAGTCTTCTGAGCCTGTGTGAGTTGCATAAACTCAGATGTGCCTGTTAATCAGCCAGGTCATCTTACAATCTTACAGGCTCCAAAACACAACTTCCATTTTCAAATGCAAGAGACTCACTTTCTAGATCAGGCTGGAGCAGGGAATTTGGAAGCTGCTACTGTTAGCCAAGAAAAGAGCTTGGAAACACCTGGATAAAGGACTAGAACTGTTCCTGGAGTCTGGGGCTGGTTGGCCAGGGAGAGGAGGTGGGAAAGGGGTGGGTTCAGATGAAAGTGAATAGAAAAAAACAATTCACTTAAGGATAACATCCTCCTGTCCTATTTCCCACTCTTCTTCACAGAACTCTTTGTTCCTTCTTTCTGGAGTTTTCAAATTCCAGAGGGTGAGACAGAAAACAAATGGAAACTGAAGCAGCAGAGGGAAAGAGACCCACAACCTTTTCACGCAGTTTCCACACCCTATCTAACCCTCCTCAGACAACCCTACGCCACTCTCCTCTGGACTTCACCATTCACTCCACCCTCTCCCAGTCACCTGTGTGAAAAATCGTTCATCTTTTAACTTAAAAAACAAAAAGTCCCTATAATCACTGCTCATATATCTGTGAGAAGCAGACCCAAGATTGAGTCCACATTCCAAATACTTGTCTAACCACAGCACCTGAGTCACCACAACCGTAAGACATATGGCACTTGTCAAAAGTGGGGAGAAAGAGAAGAGAGCTGATGAGACCCAAGGGAGTTGGTGACAGTGTAAGCTGTGTGATGCCTGGAACCAAAGCCCCTAGGCCAGAGCCAAAGCTTGCCAGGAAGCAGGGAAGAGCCCTCATTGGCTCACCTCAATCCCTGTGGCCCAAACCACTCTTTCTCCCCAGCTGCCTCACAGGAACCCCCTCTCCAGCTGGGTCCTAGTTTCCTGGCAGGGCAGGTGGAATCCTCGTTATCGAACCACACACTTCCTCAGGAAACAGCTTTAGGTCAAAACTTGCGTATAACTCCCGTCCTCCCCTCTTCCACTTTCTCCTCTAGTAACATCACTTTCTTGAAAGCCCCATGCCATTTGACTGCTCACACAGACACAGGCACAAATACAAACCATGACAAACACCCTCAGTCGCCCCCAACACGACGTCATCCATGGGCCATGTCCACACGGCTTTATGAGTAGAGGAGCTTCACTGACCTCAGGACAAGGAGCCCTGACCCTGCAGCCAGCCGGCCTTCCCTCTGACACCAGGCAGTTGTGGGGAGTAGGTTTGCCCTGGCAAAGAGGACTGCTGAGGTCTTCAGAGTTACAAAAAGGAAAAACCCTGTCATGACATAAGCACTAATGGGAGCCTGGGAGCAGCAAGGGTGGTCTGGGAGAGTCAGACAGAGGAAGTCTGAGGGAGGGGCTGGATGTGTTTGGAAGTTCAAACTAAACAGGAAGGGTCAGTACCATGGGGATCCAGGTCTTTGCTCAAAATCGGAACTACATCCAATAGGCTGCCCCACCCAGCGCTAGTTCAGTGGCTCAGGAAGCTCTTATGGGGCCAAGGAAGTCTGGGGCTGAGGCACTGCCCCAGTGCCTGCACTATGGGGGCCACCTGCTGTCAGGAGTGCCTGCCACAGTCGTCCATGTCAGGGGGCAGGGCAGGGTTGCAGCAGTCCAGGACTGGTGCCCTGACTCCAGCAACACCACTATCCAGGTGGGTGGCCCTCGGATCATCACCATAACAGCATGCTGCTTGTTTACAGTAAAGGGGTTGGCCTGGCTAACCTTTATAAGCCCTTCCTGCTTTATGCTCCAGGAGTCTATCCATATATTTCCTTTAAAATCCAGGTCAAATTTTATCTGTCTCTGATTAATTCCATTTAACTGGTGCACCTGTTTGAATATTGCCTCAGAAACATTCAGTGTTTGTTTTCTGGAACCTCAACAAGATTGTAAGCCTTCCTGATGGCAAGAACTGGGTCTCCTCCTATTAGTCTGCAAGTTCAGTAGTAGCCTGAAAAAGCAAAGGATTATTTGAGCATTCTCTCTAAGTTATGTATGCATATCAGAGCTCAACAATCATTCTCTTTGTCCAAAGCCACATAAACTAAATTGGACCAATTCATATTGGCCCTAATGGGGCACTCCATTTCTGCTGGGGCTGGGTGAGAGTAAGGAGTGCTTGCTGCCTTCCTCCAAGTACAAAACAGGGAGTTTCTCTTCAGCAAATGAATTTTAAAACCTGAACTTCCTGGCAAAGGAAAATAGCTTGTGGCCTAAGAAAGGACGGGTCTGAAGATCAGAGGACATTCTCTTCCTGGGCAGGGAGTGAGGGTGGGTATGCCATGGACTATGTTCAGACTTTGCCTCAGGCACCAGGCCAAAAAGAGTTTCTTACAAAATCTGACACATGAATTACTAGTGATAGGAACAGATAAAATTCCAGCTCTGGACAGAATGGTCTGAAAGATGAGAGGGGGGAAAAATGCATCCATTTTAGAGTTTCTGAGTAGATCTCAAAACCAAGGCTGGGTCTCAATTGACCCAGAATAAGTTGAGTATGCGGAGAGGAGAGAGGCTCTGAGAGAAAAGGAAAGAGAGACCAGGGATCAGGACACACACTTGGATTATGTCTGCAATCATCCGGAAAAACATTTGCTCTAGCTGAGTCACCATGGTTCCAGTCTGGGATTTGGGAAAAATGGGGCTGGCTGTCATACTTGCTCTATTTAAAAATAGGAATACACCTACTTGTTGGGAGAGCCCACTCCTGGTCGTCTCACATGTTCCTCCAGCAGAAGGCTCTGCCATAGAGCCAGTCCTCCCTCCCCCAGCCTGGGCACCCATGTGGGCACAAACGCTTACAAAGGAAAGAGGACATCCTGAAGAAGGAGACCCAGGTCTGGCCTCAGTGTCTTCAGGGCTAAAGGTGAGAGATGTAGGCATGGACACCATGGAATCTGGGGGCCAAGGCACTGCCCTTTGCCCTTGGGGAGCTTGAATTCAACCAACTTGCAAGGTGCTGCTCTGCAAACTCTTGGACAAGAAGCAAGACCCACCATCCCTGCCCTCAAGAGGTTTATAATCTACCAGGGAGGAAACCTTATGGACAATTTGAAACCACAGAAGAGACAGGACCCATCACCACTGGATAATGAGCTTTCTAGATTCAAAAAACCTTTTTATGAATTTTGCTGAAGTTATTTCTTCTGCTTAGGTAATGCTGAAATTAAAATTCTTTCTTCTTAAAAGACAGAAATTCTAAATTTATCTTTTCATCCGAAGCAATCCAAGAAGAGAAGAGACAGAGTGGAGCAGGCAAAGGGGACATGCTGTTATTTTAGTAAATGCTATAGTGGCAAACTGGTACAGACACTTTTTGCAATCGGTGATCACCGGATTATACTCTCAGCAACAAAAAGCCCTAGGTAGTGATGTTTTTCTTGTTCTCATCTTCCACATTAACATGGAAAGAGAAAATGGTGTCAGAAAGGGAAGGTTTAAAAAGACAAATTAAGGCTTTTATTTTCAATGATTGTGACTGATAAAAATTGTGAGGGAGACCATAGAAGTTCCAAGAGACAACTGTGCTTGGAGCCCTGTCTCCTGAAATTTACCTAAAACTGAAGACAAACCAACAGGAAGGAATTTTATTTTCCCTAATGCTAAAGACAAGATTTGATTTCATGAAAGAAAGTTAAGAATTAATGTAGACATAACATGTTACTTAAGTATTTGTTTAATTTTTTTCTCTAAGATAACAGCATTCTAAAATTCCCAGTTTCAACTAGCAACATAGGCTAAATATTTTTACCAACACTGATTTCATTTAACATTTACTATAGTCTTCTGAGAAAGTTTATATTAAACCCATTTTTTAATTGAGGAAGAACGATCATTGCTTAGCGGTTACTTAAGCTTCAATAAAAATTTTAAAAAGTAAAGCCTGGAAATTTCAATGTTTAATGAGGAGAGAGGACAGAACATTATCATTTGGAGCGCCTCTGACAAAACCCAGCTATGTCTTTTTTAGGCATCAAAGCTGAGGGACTGCCCCATTTGGAGGAAGCATATCTACATTGCTGGAAGTATATATATTAAGAGAGTCTCTACAAAACTAAAGTGCCATACATGAAGTGTCAGTATCCAGCATATACCTAGAAACACACAGCCCAAACACCAGTGAGGGGCCTATAAGACCTGACCCATGAGAGATAACCTGACCAATGAGATAAATATAAAACATGCTACATAGGATCATTTATTAGGGGAGAGGGAAAAAGCTCCAAATCTGGAAGCCACCTAATTGAAAAACATATTCTTCTCCAATACTAGACTATTTCTCCAGTATCTATATTGGGAGAACTCCCTCATTTCCAGTATTACAGCCAAATGAATCTCTACTAAATTTAAATCACCCTGACTCCCTAATATGAATTTCAGAAAAATCTAAATGTCCTGGAACTTATTTCACTTGACATGTTGAAGTTTAGTTAAATAAGGTGGCACTAGAAACTTCAGCTTCCTTATCAGCTGCTGTGGGTAACCCACAGACTTTAAATTGAACCCAGGTCTCCGGCAGTGCCTGCTGAGCCACTGTGGCCTGCCTAACCCATAGACTTTAGGAGCCTGAAAAAGAAATTAAATTACCGCATCTAAACTTTAGAGGCTCATGCCTAGAGACAAACTCCAAAGGAGGTCTAACTTTCTCCTTGGAAGGTGTATAAGTACCTTAAAGTTCAGATGAGAACAGAGATGGTTAACAACTACTATAAGCTACTTCAGGTACAACCAGCCAATAAGCTGAAACACATTGAGAGACAAAGCTAAAAGTTCACCAAGGGCAAAAGCAAACCGACTAGTTTAAGAAAACAGAAAGGATCCTAGCCTGGAAGACCACAAAAGACAAGCCCTGCAACCAATTCCTTTACTCTCTTCACAGCCAAGATTAGATTTAGGTGCATAATTAATACATGGCCCTGAGTCAGGATTTCTTGAAGATGGTGATAACAATTTTGTATGGGGTCTGGGCAATGATGAACAAATAAATTAAAATTTGGAGGACAGGTAATGAACATGGTCTAAGCCATGACACAGTAGGGGTGTAAGTTGAGGAATCTGTAACGCAATTTGGCAATACGTTTCACTAGCTTTAAAAGAAAAGAAACATTAATTCAGGATAGCCACAAGTCTAGCCCATAGAAACCATCTCAAAGTTAGACAAAGGTTTATACCAAAAAATGTTTACTTAGGGTTACTTATAATGGTTAAGTCTTAGAAATAACTTGAATGTTTAATGATAGGATTAACTAAAATATGAAATGCTCAAGACACACTGTTATGCGTTAAAAAATTTTAATGTTATGAAAACATTCTCATGCTATTATGCTAAGGGAGAAAACACAAGAAGCAAAATTAAACTATATGATTCAATTCTGTTTTTTTTAAATCTCCAAAGAAAAAAAGACCTGAGGGAAATATGTCAATATATTAATTGTTATTATCTCCAGGTGGCAGAGTTACAAGTATTTTTCTCAAATTCTTTATATTTTTCTGTACTTATCTTCTACAATAATGGAATGCTTTTTATACTATATGAAAAAAAGAGTGGGCCAAGACTTTGCATACATATTCATTCAATATGTATTACGAGCCAACTAAGGGTTACTGACCCTACTGCTATTATTATTATTACTATTACCTCTAATCCTAACCTTAAATGTCACTCTAACCCTAATATTGACAAAGCTGTGCTAGGGACAATGACAAAACAAGGTCCCTACTTTCAAGCAAAGCAGGGGAAAGAAACTGCCTTTTGTCATGGGCTCCTTCTGTGTCATCCTCACTACCATTCTGTTTGCTATTATCCTTATGCCTATTTTACAGATGAAGAAATTTGTCAGGAAGTATGCACACTTCACCTCCCAGAGGGAAAGGTTGTGGAGTTCATCCTTCCTGGGCTGGAATCCCCTGTATAATTTTCAGGCACCAGTATTTTTCCTTAAACCCAGTCACTCCCTCTCCAATAGCCTGCATTTCTGCTCTTGCTAAAGTCAATAGCAACGCCCAAAGTCTCTTCTAAGGGTACAAACTGAAGGCACATATGGAGGAGGAGGAACATCCCCTCTCCATTAGGAAACCCTTTGTCCAAAGCTGGATGCTTGATTTATCATCTAAAGGCATTTACTGGTTCCTGGAATAACTAGGACTGCCTCTTATAGTTACTTCATAACCAAATGATTTCCGCCTCAGACTGCCCTGTTTATTGTTCTTCTGGGAGTCACAAGTGCTCATCTCTAAGCATCTGCAGCATCCTGACTAGACTAGCTCTTCTTGCCCCCTCCCCACAACCTGTTGCTTTTCAGAGTTTCCATGAACTCTTCTAGCCACTCAGTCCCACCAGGACTGGGAGAGCAGAGACAGAGACCTTGCCAAGTCCCACAGTGGTCACAGAAGGGACCCAACATCAAAATGTGTCTGAGTTGACCACTAACTAATTCTAAGATTGTGTTTCTGACATCAGAGCTATGCTGAAGATACAATTAGGCAGGCAGCTGAGTGAAAGAAACATCTCGGACCCCAAGGAAACTGAATGGGACGACTGCTGGAACGCGGTAGAGAATACTCCCACCAATCCAGGCTTTGCATTCAAGGCCCCTGCTACTGAGAGTCTTTTATTTGCCTTTTAAAATAGTTTCTATGGTATCAAGTGTTTTTGTTTTTTTCATTCCATCTCAGTGTAATTTGGTGACTATATGATGGTTACCATCCATAGATGAGCAAAAATGAGCAGAGTTTACTTGTCTAAAACTTAGCACAAGCACCTGGGGGAGGAAGCACATCCACTGTCTCGGTCAGGAGAAGCCCAGTTTTGAGTCAACTGCCACCTGCGTTTCCCATCTGCAGCCATATTCACACTCAGGTTCCTAAGAGAGCAGGTTTCATGCACAGGTCGTCCTTGCCCATCATGATCACGTCCACCTGCCCCTTCATCTTCTTACCACCTTTTTCCATTGTCCCTGAGTTCCAACCCAAACCTTAAGTGCATTCTTCAGACTACCTTTAATCTCACCAAATCTGTCCCCTGCACTCCATTACTCCTGCAGTTTCCTCCACTCAGGCCTCATCTCTTTGGTGGATAAAAGCTAAGGCTCTGGAGCTAGACCATCTGGATCCAAATCATACTGGCTGTGTGACCAAAGGCAGCTTACCTAACCTCTTCGAGCCTCTATTTCTTCATCTGTAAAATGAGAATAATAATAGCATCTATCTCATGCTGCTATGAGGATTATGTTAATGCATATAAAATACTTACATGCATTAGTAAGTGATCAATAAATGCTAGCCATTATTATAATCTTTTACCTACATTATTGCAACGACTTCCTCTTTTCCTAGGCCTTCTACACTCAGCTGGAAAGTGGATCTTGTAAAATACAATTTTAATTGTCATTCTGCTGAAAAATCTCCTCAACAGCCCTTTACTGCCTATCAGTAAAACTTTCAACTGGCCCCATGGGACCCTTTACATGCCTTTCTACTCTACCCCCTCGAACTTAACCTGAACACGCCCTGCTCTTTCCCACCTTCTCCCAGCCCTTCCTGCTGCCTGGATGAACCCCTCCCTCTCCTTGTACTTTGAGCAAAATTCTCTTAATCCCTAGAGCACATCTTCCTTTTGAATCTTCCTCCTTCCCGTCGGTAAGAAAGCTGAATGCTCCACATGCTGCTTCTCTAGAGCACTCAGCTCGAGCCCCCATTTCAACACTCATCCAGGGTGAGTATCTGGGTGCTACAGAGAGAAGGCTAGAAGATCACTTCACAACACCTTTGTGAGATGGATAGTCCTTTCCCAAGGATACTGGATGCAGAAATATTCAGTAGTATACTGGAGGTCTCACCTTGTGCCAAACATCTTCCATTTGCTCCTCTGGGTTCATTCTCCATTTTCTCCCTACTACCCCGGGCCCTGGGAAGCTGACCTACATGGACTACATCAATCCACTCCCTGTCCTCTGGCTTCTGAATGCATTCACCCAGTGACAAACACTGACAAGAGATCAGAGTGTGAAAGGAGACTGAGGTCAGAGTATCAATACCCCTTAGTCCCTCCTCATGGGGCCTTCTCCACAGAAGGCCACAGATCTTCTCTCCATACCCCAAGGAACTGCTCCTGATCATGCCCCCTATGGCCTAGAGGCAGCAGTGGTTCCCTGGCCTGCTGTAACTAGCCCTGGAGGTATTTCGAGAATCTACCCCTTGCTGGTTTCCCTGCTCTCCTGACACAGCTTTGTAAACCATCCCTTTGTAAACTCTTCTCTGATTACCAGGGGTGAGTGGCCATGTGTTTCCTGACTGAGAAGTGTAGAGCTGGGGTATGAATCCCAGTGTCTTCATTCTATACTAAGATTGTCTTCCCACCCTGTGTTGTAAACATCTGTACAGCTCTAAGGAAGGTGCTCACGTACAATGGTAATTACTATCGTGATTTGATGTTTCCTAGCAGAGTAGCAGAACACAACTTGCTCTTTGGGGCTTGTGTCACATACAGCCAACAACAGGAATGGTTAACTGGTATTGCTGAGAAATTTGTGGAGCATGTGAAAACTGTATTAGAATTTTAAACCCTTCATATATAAGCAATGAAAGAAATTAAAAATGGATCTAAATGGGAATAAATTTTGGAAAATATAACAATGTTCTCATTGGTCCTATTTTCGAGGCCTTCCATTACCTTGCTTCCTCTTCTCACTCCCCATATCCTCCTTTAACTGATGAACTCAGAACAAAGGACAAGACATCCATAATACAACAGGCCCTTACAACAAAACACCTTTGATGATGACAGTTTGGATAGCTTGGACTCTCTCATGCTGAAATAAAATAGTAGGAGGAAACCTTTGCAGCTTTACCTCCTCTTCTTCTAATGGTCTTTCAGGTTCTCTCTGTTTATTCCTATTTTCTGGTGATCTAACACAAAGATAGTGCTGGCTACAAGTCTGATTTATTTTTTGCTCAAATCAGTAGGACAAGAGCAATTGTTATCAAATAATAAGCCAAAATATTGGGAACTTGGTTTGATTGACATTACAGAATAACACATCCTAATTCTTGTCATCTTTCCTCACCAATGTGACAACTGCATTCCTTGCTGGAACATTCAGCATCTCTGCAGCACTGCTAAGAGCAAACTTAAGTGGTAGATACATCAAAGGGGCTTCCAAACGGTAAAGCAGAAAGATGATTGTGACAATGCAAGATAACAGTGATTACAAAGAAGGGGAATTCAATTCAATAAACCTAACCTGGAATTTCTTTACTACATGTGGTACTTAGAAATTCCTATTTCAAGCATATGGTTGACTCTCAATAATCACTGAGTTGATTATCCACATTGTTGGTTATGCCTGGGCAATTATTTACTCCCAAGATGGATTTTCTGTTCTGTCTCTCAATCTCTAGGAACATTCATCAACTGATCATATCTGAATATTTTCCTTCTACTCTTTTCCTGTACAAGTAATTGCAAGCAGATAGCAGCTCAGAAGGACAAAATATAAGATAAATAGAGGATAGACGTAGTCAGAAAAGATAGAAAAAGAATTCTCCAATATATCTGCTCAGAACCTGGCTCATAGTAGCCATTCAGTAAATATTTGTTAAATTGAGTGAATGAAATCGTTTGGGAAGTTGATGCAGAGGACTTTTAACGTTGCTTCCTACCCTCATAGTTATGATTCCTTCGTGATAAGATTACAGAAAGCCTGGAAAGAAGACAAAGGGTGGATGCCCAAATTCACCAGGAGCAAGACTGGAGGAAGGAAGCCAATGGGCCCCAAAGAGTAGGACCCATGTACTGATCAAAAACATCATACCCAGGATGTGATTTGGCTTCAGTTAATGCCCCCAAATCTTATCTATAGTCCAAAGGGTATAGGGAAGGAGTTCTCTTAGGATTTACTATGCAGTTAATTAAACAATATCTAAAATAAAATTCAAGGTTTAACTTATTTTGGAAGTCTGGCAAGGGGTTGTATATTGGTATGGGTGATTATTACTCTATTTGGGGTGAATTTAATGATGTATGCTTTTCCCCAATATCATAAAAAAAAATAGGGCAGGAAATATTTTTAGAAATTAGTTAGTTCAGACTTCAAACTAATGCAGAGATTCTTTCTACAGGATCCCTAACAGACGGGCCATCCAACAGCAGGAAGCTCACTTTCTCCACAGGCAGCAAGCAGCACTGCTGCTGGACAGCTCCCATATAGGAAGATTCTTCACTTTCTATTCCTGAACTCTTTAACTTCTATTCATTGATACAACGAAGCTTTTCTGATATTTGAAATCAGAAATCACTTTTTTCCAAAGTCTTTATTCCTGCCAGTAAACATACCTCATTCTTCTTACTGGAGACATGATTTGTAGAACCCTCAGTGTGCTGATCATTCTTCCCTGAGAGTAATCTAACTGGTCAATACAGTTCTTAAAATATGGCTGGCAGAACTGAATGTTGCAAAGTTGAATGTGGTGTCCCAAACATGAGCTGGCTTGCACAGAAGAGAGTGAGACTATTTCCTTCCATTCATTCCTAAATTATCACAACCATCTGTTTAATCAGCTATTCTAGGCTGGTGCCAAGAATGGTCATCAAACTGATGGGCGTGTTAGATTTCAGGATCCTCTTTCATCACTTGTCCTTATTTGCTTGTCTTCTGCTGCCTAGTTCACTTCCCATCTACCAGCAGCCTCCCATCTCAGGCTGTCCTTTACTGTCACTGGTTTGGCAGATAGGCTCACATTTTCCCTAACTTTCTCAAAATGTCTGTTCCTGCTACCAAGAATCCTCAATCTACCAGGCAGACAGAGGATCTAAACAATGGTTAAAGAATGAATAAAGGGTGACTAGGTGAATGCCAAGCATCCCCTACAAACTCAATCACACTAGTCTTTGGAGCACAGTCCACCTCCAACAGGAGTCTGTCCTTTTAGTATCCCGGGACATGACACAGAATAAATAATTTCTTCTCATCAGTATCATCTACCTAATGCAGCTGTTTGTTTCCCTAATTTCCCTTCTGTTCCAAAGCCAATGCTAAACAGAAGAATTGAAAACACTCTTTCCCCAACTTCATCATATTTAGAACTGAATCGTTCCAGATTTTGTTTCCAACAGTTATCAGGAATGAACCTGTAGCCAGCAGAATAAGGAAGAGATCAGTGGGCATGAGTAGTTGGCAGACTGCAGCCCACCAGCTATTCACACTCCTGGTGAGCACAGACTCTGGAGGAGGGAGGCAGCAGCCAGCATCTGGGAACAATTCTTCCCATTGAGGGAAGAATTCTTCCTTCTCCACCTGCCTGCACTAGTGAATAGCCTTCTCTGTTTTGGGAACACCTGTTTGAGTTTGCTAAAGCTACCCAAATGCAATATACCAGAAATGGGTTGGCTTTTTCAAAGAGGATTTATTAAGTTACAAATTTCCAGTTCTAAGGCCATGAAAATGTCCCAATTAAGACTTCAACAGGATGATACATGGACTCTGAAGACCTGTCACTGGCATCTAGAACACCTCTGTCAGCTGAGAAGGCACGTGGCTGGTGTTTGTTGATCTTTACTCCAGGTTCACTTCTTTCAGCTTCTGAATCCAGTGGCTTGCTATCTGAGTCATGCGGATCTTCTTTTAGCATCTCCATGGCATTTCTCTCTCTAAGCTTCCCCAGGGCAAACTCTGGACTTAGGCTCTTAAATTAGCATCTCCTGGAGCATTTTCTGTCTCCAAGCATCTGTGCCTTCTCCCTTTTAAAGGACTTCAGTAAGTGGATCAAGACCCACTTTGAATGAGCAGGGTCACATCTCCATGGAAACAACCTAATCAAAAGGTCCCATCCAACGATAAGTCTGCCCCCATAAAACTAGATTAAAAGAACATAGCTTTTCTGGGGTACATAACAGTTTCCAAACAGCATACCACCCTCTGCAAAGCAGAGAGCCAGCATCAGGTACAGTCATTCCATAATAATGAATTGTTTCTCTTTCTTTTTCATGACCTTCCCTCTTGAGCTTCATTTCCCTTCATTCCATCAGATATCTTTTCTTTTTCTAAATACTTCCAATCTGTTTTGTCCCAATCTTTGCTTAACAAGTCAGAATGAAGGAAGAAAAGACAAGCATGCATTAGCTAGAGGTATGTGGTGAACATTCCAGAAAGAAAAACAAACTGTTCCTATCTTCTGGAATCCCAATGTCCTCTGGCTCTTAAAGAATAGAGAGTCCATTCTGGGTCCCACTAATTTATTTTCTTATAAATTTCTTTAGAAAATACTTACTTTATGCCCATTAGTATTAGTTTTAATTTCCTTTGGCTGCTCAAGCAAATACTATGCAATGAGCTGGCTTAAACAATGAGAATTTATTAGCTCACAGTTTTGAGGCTGGGAAAAAGTCCAAATCAAGGCATAATCAAAGTGATGCTTTCTCCTAGAAGACTGGTATTCTGGGATGCCGGTGATTCTTGGTGCTGGGTTTCTCCGTCACGTGACAATGCTAATGGCAGCCTCTGCTGGGATCTCCATTCTCATCTGATTCCACTGAACTTCAGCTTTTGTTCCCATGGCTTTCTCTCTGTCTGGTTTTCATTCTGCTTATACAAGACTCCCATACTAGGATTAAGATTCATCCTGACTGAGGTGGGTTACACCTTAACTGAATAACCTCATCAAAGGTCCTCCTTACAATGGGTTCACACTCACAGAAATGGATGAAGTTTAGAAATGTTTTTCTAGGGTACATACAGCTCCAAACCACCACAGTAGTGTTCCTGGGAAAAGTACTTTAAAAAATTGCTTAGCCTCTAGATGGCTAAATTACTAAATTAACTAGGTCAATTATAGGTCATTTGACTCATTTCCTTGCCTCTGAGAAAGATGGGGATATTTCTTCTGTACAAAGACCTCTAGAATAAAAAGCTCATTCTATTCTTCAGTCCAATGCCTCATGCATTTAGAGTTTAGATTTTCTTCTTCAGATATAATCCAAATCCCTTTCACTGGTGCTTAAGACCTTTTATCTTTTTTCTGGTCCCCAGAGGATATCACAAGGAAGAAAAATAGATGCTATCTGACTTCTGTTTGTTCACACTCTTTTTCTTGTAGCTCTTTGGGGCTCCTAATTCCATTCAGCATCCTTCCACGCATTTGATGACTGCTCTTTACCACCTGCCCATCACTATTGCTCAATCCCTTTACTTTTGTCTCCTTCATAGCTCTTTGAAGTGTAGTGCTTGCCTCATTTGGCACCTGCTTCAAGTAATCAACATGTTAAAAAATTATACCAGGTCTCCCAGCAAAGCCACAGCTGAATGTATAGCTCCTTTCTCTAATGTGCTAATTCTAGTATAAAATGCACAGAGACAAGATGAAAATTCTAAAAGCCCAAGACACCACTTCTATTTGCCACAACAAACACTTCTGAGGTCCAGCCCTACTAAATGATACAGACCAGAGCTCTTTTAGGCCAAGAGTGAGGATGAAGAGAGCACTGCAGCAGGAGCAGGAGGCTGAGTTCTAGGCTGGCTCTACCAGTGACTTCCCTGTGAGCAACTTACATTCCATATCAGCCCTCTTTTCTATACAGAACATTAAATGTATTTGGCTGGATTACTTCTAAGGACTCTTTGATTCTCACATCCTATGATTCTCTGACTAGGAAAAGGCCTTGTCCTTTTTCTCAAAAGATATAAAGCATGCCCTGGGCTTGCTTCCTCCACAGCCAGTACTACCTAGACCACAGTTAATCAATCTTATTTATTATTGTCACTCCCTGCACCCATCCAAAGGAGTCTTTTTTAGGTATTTTAACCTTAATCACCTCCCCAGTAAAATTTCAATACCATGGATACACTGTATATCTGTTTATATACTACATGATACTTGGGCTTTAAACATAAATGAGTAAGATTTTCATTACCCAAGAAATTTACTCCTTAAGAGACAATATCACCCCTGTTGAGAACATATGACCTAGACTGAGTGAAGAGCTACCTGTAGCTGAAGATAAATGGAGTTATTTTCCCCAAACTCCAAAATCCATGAACATCTTCACAAGCTGGAGACTTTGAAAATAATCTATTACACCAGCCAGGGTAGACTCAGTAGGAGTTCCAGTTCCCCTAAGGGTAAAACAGTTTGCATCTATCATACCCAGGACATACTATCTCCTGGTCCAGGCCTAAACTTGTCCTCTGAGCCTGGGACCTTCACCTATACTCACAGTTCCCACTTCTGGCTCCCACTCCACATATGAATCCTAGCAGTAACAATGGGAATGATGAGAATAAGGCAAACAATGGGTGATATTCCAGGAATAATCAGAATCCACTCCAAGGGCAGAAACAGTCCAGGCCCCTGGCAGAGATCAAAGCTCATTACAACTCACTGGCATCAGCCCAGCTCCCCTCCTCCTTCCCCTGCGCAGAATATTTCACTTCACTTTACCTTGGCACGCTGGCCAAATACGTCACGAGTTTCCGCAGGTCTTCCTGTCTTATTCTGTCATGATTGCTGCGGGCAGGGAAGGTCAGGATGGGTCCACCTCGCTTATCACGGCCCCCTGCAGGGACAAAGAGGAGGGAGTTTAAAAAAAAAGCAACAGCCAGAAAATCCACCCCAAAAGATAAGAATACCATCTTAGCACGGGAAGAAACAGACAGAAATATGGTATCGAAAAAAAGGAAAAAGGTATAGGATTTGAGCGTACATAGCATGTGTGACCTTAAGCAGTTTGGTAGACTTCTCTGAATCCTCACCTGTAAAACAGGGATAAAAATAATAATGGTCAGCGCTTCTGGAAAGATGGTGGAATATGAAAGGCTGAGTTTACCCCTGCCTTTCCATAGAGTTCACACCCTATGGAAAACTAAAGACATGATAGAAAAATGACCAAGACAGCAGTTCCAGGGTGCAAGTGATCAGAGAGGGCCTTCTATACTGTATAGGAAGTCCTGGATTAAAAATCAGAATAATTGGAATGGAGAAAACAGGGTGAGTTTGCTCAGTTGTGACTCCACTGGGGACAGGAAAATGCAGAGTCCCAAAGGCATGGAGAACCCTTGAACTCCTGCTTGATTCTGCAGCTAGCTGGGGAGATCTGCCCCTATAGCTCTGCAGCTGGGCACTCCCATGAGAAGCCCAGAAGCCAGCAGACTTCTTTCCATGTGCACATAGACCCTCAAGCTACTGCAAGGTACCTACTGCTCTCCTTTCCCTATGAAGGCCCAGATTCCTCAGGAGTGCACAGACAAAAAGTCAGAGATAAGGAAGTGACCTTCACTATGCACTGTGTCCTGTGCAGAGTGCTCCACAACATGACCTGTTCCCCACAAAGCCAACAGGCATTTCTGGGTCAGCTGTGGGCAGTAGCAGCTGAAGTACCCATTCCCAAAGCCCAAGGCCACTCCACGTGGGAACCTGGGTACCACCAGACCCATTAAGCCCACAAGTGGAATCTCTCTCCAATGAGGTACACACTGCCCACCCACCCACTCCAGGGGTAGGTACCTTTCAGTGCACACCAGGACCAGTAGACATGGCTGGAATTGAACTGGGTCTCCATCCAGCTCAGCCAACTGCCACAGAGAGGTGAGCCTGAGGGAAAGAGGAGGCTCAAGAGTACCATGAGGGAAGAAGCAGAAAGTGCAGTCTGCTATCTATCTAGCTTTAAACAGATCCTCAAATAGAGCTGCATTCCCCACATGAGGTCAGGGCCTTGGTCTGGGGAATTACTGAAAAACAAAGTGCAAAAGGAGACCTTCAATGCAAAACCAAGCAAATACAATACTTAAAAACAAGTGAGGGAACTCAACATCCAAAGTAATCCTATCATGATCATCAAATGCCTTGGAGCCAACAGAAAATCACAAATCATATGAAGATGCAGGCAGATATGGCCCATCCAAGTGACCAAATGAAAACATGAGGTGTGATACAGAATTTGGAAAACCTACTCAAAGATGTGTATATAAATCTCCTACATAAATTCAATGGGTGGCTAATGACAAAAAGGATATCAAGAAGACATTAGAGGAGAATAAAGAAGAATTTGAAAGAACAAATAGAAAAATAGCAGATCTCACAGTGATGAAAGAGACTGTAAACCAAATTAAAAATATACTAGAGACACACAATAGCAGATTTGAAGAGGTAGAAGAAAGAATAAGTGAACTAGAGCACATGACAATTGAATTTGAACACACAAAACAACAAATGGCAAAAAAAAGATGGAAAGGAGGCAGGGCAAGACGGCAGGATAGTGAGGTGTAGAATTCAGTTTGACCTCCAGCGCATCCAGTAAACAGCCAATAACTGTGGGGAACAACTGCTGGGGGGAATATCAGTGACCAGACACACAGCATACACCAGTCCGGAACAGCTGAGATTTCACACAGAACTATAAGTCCCCCAAGCCGTGGAGGCCAGTGCCCCTTCCCCGTGGGCACAGAAGGCTGGTTCCCTGAGGGGAAACAAAACAGACTTTACTAGTAGCAAGGGCTTAGGTCAACCAAGCTCCAACTGCAGAATTCATTTAAAAATTCGGACTACAGAAAACAGGTCCTGAGCACAGGTAAACCTGGAATAAGCACTAAAGGAAACAGGCATTTTCGCCCTAGCAGAAAGGGAGAGGGAATGATAGGGGAAAAAAAGGTGGGGGGTGCTTTTTGAGTTGAACTACACAAAGTACTAGAAAATGGCTGGACCCCAAGAAAAGGGGCTATATAGAGCCTAGAGGTACACAGAACCATGTAACAACTCAAGCTCTTGATTGGCAGACCCGGGGAGCAGGGATCGTGCTCTGAAAAGGTTGTTCGCTTTTTTTTCTTCTACCTCTTAACAGCTCATTAGATAGAAGTACAAGCACTCTCAGGTTCCAGCACTGCCCCAGATAAGGGCAGGATTAAGACACATATGATAGACAAAGTAACTTGTCAGATAAAAGGGTTTAATTCCCTAAAGGACATATCTTCCCCCAAGAAAAGAAGGGTGGGGCCCAGCTCAAGTGGAGGCCCTTTTCAGGTAATTCAGTCGCCAGGGGCAGGAAAACAGAAGCAATCAAAGCTCACCTACTACTGCAGCTGTTGTCTCAACCACACTTCTGGCAGGAGAATTTGCTGAAATTAAAGGCACCACATCACTTTACACTGTTGGGAAGCCATGGGCAGACAAGATACACATGTTGGGCAGAAGTGGGAAAGCATAGACTCTAGAGGCTTCACAGGAAAGTCTGACAACCTGCTGGGTCTCACCCTCAGGGAAAATCTGATGCTGGCTACTCTCTCCTCCTGAGACATGAGCTTCTTTGGTCTGGAAAAATCTGACGGAGGTCAATAATATCTGAGGACACCCTCCTCAAAAAAAAAAAGCTCCATATAGGCAAGAAACTGAAAAGTTCTGATCAGTTAAACAGAACATATATTAGAGGTCTAGAATAAGTTGAACTAAATGCCAAAGAACAGATAGAGAACAAAGCCATCCAGTACGAAAAACCTACACAAAAGAGTGAAAACAACCTCCAGAATAAACTAATTAAGGAAATCAAATGCCTAATACCAGCAGAAAATAATGATCATGCTAGGAAAATCAAAGATATAAACCAGTCAAAAGAAAAAAACCAACACTTCAAATGAGAGACAGGAGTTGAAACAACTAATTCAGAATGTTCAAACAGACATGCAAAATTTTATCAAAAATCAAATCAATGAGTTGAGAGAGAATATAAAGAAGACAATGGGTGAACATAAAGAAGAACTTGAAAGTTTGAAAAAATAAATCTCAGAACTTATGGGAATAAAAGGCAAAATAGAAGAGATGAAAAAAAATGGAAACCTAAACAACAGATCTGAAGAGGCAGAAGAAAAGATTACTGAACTAGAGGACTGGATATTTGAAATTCAAAACATAAAAGAAAACAGGGAAAAGAATGGAAAGCATGAGCAGGGTATCAGGGAACTGAATGATAGCATGAAGCATATGAATATATGTGTTGTGGGAGTCTCAGAAGGAGAACAGAAGGGAAAAGGAAGAGAAGAACTAATGGAGGAAACAATCACTGAAAATTTTCCATCTCTTATGAAAGACATAAAATTACAGATCTAAGAAGTGCAGCATACCCCAAACAGAAGATATCCAAATAGACATACTCCAAGACACTTACTAATCAGATTGTCAAATGTCAAAGATAAAGAGAGAATTTTGAAAGCAGCAAGAGAAAGGTGATCCAACACATACAAGTGAAGCTTGATAAGACTAAATGTGGATTTTTCAGCAGAAAGCAGGGAAGCAAGAAGGCAGTGGTATGACACATTTAAGATTCTGAAAGAGAAAACATGCTAACCAAGAATTCTAAACCAAGCAAAATTGGTTTTTTTTAACTGCCCTTCAAAAATGAGGCAAAAATTATAATATTTTCGGACAAACAGGCACTGAGAAAAATTGTAACTAAGAGACCAGCTCTACAAAAAATACTAAGGAGCACTACAGGTAGTTATGAAAAGACAGGAGAGAGAAGTCAGGAGAAAAGTGTAGAAATAAAGACTATCAGTAAAGGTAAAAAGAGGAAAAAAATTAGATATGACATATAAAATCCAAAAGACAAAATGGTAGAAGAAAGTACTGCCTTTACAGTAATAACACCACATGTTAATGGATAAAATTCCCCAATCAAAAGACACAGACTGGCAGAATGGATTAAAACACAGGACCCAACTACATGCTGTCTATAAGAGATTCACTTTAGTAAATATCTTTTTGGAAAAAGATATTTCATGCAAACAACAATCAGAAAAGAACAGGGGTAGCTATACTGATATCTGACAAATTAGACTTCAAATGTAAAACAATTAAAAGAGACAAAGAAGGACACTATATGTTAATAAAAGGAACAATGCAACAAGAAGATACAACAATCAAAAATATTTATGCACTTAGCCAAAGTGCAACAAAATACATGAGGCAAACACTGATAACATTAAAAAGAAAAGTAGACACCTCTACCACAGTACTTCAAGATTTCAATTCCCCACTGTCATCAATGGACAGAACATCTAGAAAGAGGATCAATAGGGAAACAGAGGTTTTGAATAATATGATAAATGAACTAGACTTATTAGACATTTACAGAACATTATATTCCACAACAGCAGAATACGCATTTTACCAAGTACTCCTGGATCATTCTCAAGGATAGACCATATGATGAGTCACAAAGCAAGTTTCAATAAATTTGAAAAGATCAAAACCATAGAAAACACTTTCTCAAATCATAACGGAATGAAGTTGGAAATAACAGGCTGAGGGTCAGAAAATACACAATATATGGAGACTAAACAACACACTCTTAAACAACCAGTGGGTCAAGGAAGAAATTACAAGAGAAATCAGTAAATATCTTGAGGAATAGTTTTTCAATAAATGGGCATAGGCAAATCAGTTATCATTAGCAAAAAGAATTAAGGAGGAACCTTACCTTACACCCTATTTGCACATTAACTCAAAGTGAATCAAAGACTTAAATATAAGAGTCAGCACTATAAAACTCCTAGAAGAAAATATAAACAACTTCAAGACATATTAATAGGAGGTAGATGCTTAAATTTTATACCTAAAGCACAAGAAACAAAAGAAAATACAGATAAATGGGAAATTCTCAAAATCAAATGTGTCTGTGCCTCTAAGGGCTTCTCAAAAAGTGAACAGTCAGCCAACTCAATGGGAGAAAATATTTGGAAACCATATATCAGATAAAGTTTTGATATCCTGTATACATAAAGAAATCATACAACTCAACAACAAATGAATACTAACCCAATTATAAAATGGGCTAAAGATATGCATAGACACTTTTCAAAGAGCAAGTACAAATGGCTAAAAAGCACATGAAGAGATGCTCATCTTCATCAGCTACAAAGGGAAATGCAAATCAAGATTCCAATAAGGTATTACCTCACATCTATAAGAGTGGCTGCTGTTAAACAAGCAGAAGACTACAAATGTGGGAGAGGATGTGGAGAAATTGGCACACTTATTCACTGCTGGTGGGAATGTTAATGGTACAGCCACTGTGGAAGACAGTTTGGCGGGTCCTTAGAAAACTAAATATTGAGTTGCCCTAAGACTCACCAATACCACTATTTGGTATATACCCAGAAGAGCTGAAGCAGTAACAAAAACAAACATCTTCACACTGATATTCATAGAAGTATTATTAGCATTTGCCAAAAGACTGAAAAAATCCAAGTGTCCATCAACAGACACGTGGATATACAAAATGTGTCATATAGAAATATGATGGACTATTATGCAACAAACAGTGAGACAAAGTGAGGTCCTGAAGCATATGACAACATGGAAGAACTTGAAGACATAATATTGAGTGAAATAAACCAGACACAAAAGGATAGGAACTGTATCATTTCGCTATTATAACCTTGGTATAGGTAAACTCAGAGGCTTACAATGTAGAATATAGGGGACCTAGAGATACACAGAAGCTAGAGATGGGTGAACTAATGTAAAGGAATGGAAAGAAATGAAGGCAGTTCATTAATGGGTTTATTGCCATACTGAAGGAGAACACAATTAAAAAGGGTTGTATAGAGCCATGAATCCCACCAATTAACACTACAAATATAAATAAGTTCTCACAGGAACTGCTTGACAAGTATGAATCTTGTACAAAGAGTCAATAATAGAGGGGTATAGGGGCATGCTATGGCCTATTTTTAATAGGAAGATATCAACAGTACCACAGCAAAAAGGGGTAAATTATTGGGGGGAGGGAGGGACAAGAGTTAAAGGAAGGCTTGTATTTTCTATTTGTGTTTATCTGTTATTTTTCTCTTTACAGCAAAGAAATTTGTCTAAAATTGAGAGTGTTGATGACTGCAGAACTAAGTGAGGATAATGTGAGTCATGGATTGCTTATTCTGGATGTTATCCATGATGCCTAACGAATGGAGGTGGCCAAAGTGTACAATGACTGAGAAACAGAAAGACGAACTGTGGTATATGCATATGATGGAACATTATGAGGCTACAGAAAGGAAAAAAGTTGTGAGGCATGCAACGATGTGAATGAACTTTGGGGGCATTATGTGGTGCAAATAAGCTGGAAACAAAAGAAAACACTTATAGAAAATTGGGGACTAGATTGTAAGCTCTTATAACAGTAACATTTAGTCCAGAGCTGTAAATGTTATTTCTAGATTTTGAAACACTATGCTATACATGTATAAACTGATATTTCCCTGGAACTTTGGGTACCTGTGTGACACCTAAGACACAGAGCTGGAGTTCTGTAGCTCTGTAAGACAGCATTGCTACATATAACAACTGTTAAAGAAACTGAAAAAGAGATCAGGGTTCAAGTAGAGATAAGAACAAACCTGATCTAGTCGGGACTAAGGTAAATCAGAATACAGAGTAAAGGATGATATTGTCCATATTTTAGAACTTTACCTATTTTTTGAGACCAAAGGAAGACAAGTTTATTTTATTCAAAACCTAAATTTTCTATAGCACATCATCTAACTCAACCTGTCTGGATACCTCATTTAAACAACCTAAACGCATGGAATCCAGAATGGGAACAAGTGCTTATAATTCTGTGTAGCCTGATGTAATACTGGATACATCCCAGAGTATGTTGGGCAGATACTTTTAAAATATTGGCAAAGTCTCCTGAGGGGAGGGGGGTGGGGCTGCAGAAGATGGTGGTCTCCACAACAAATTATAAAAACAGTATATAGCCTGAAAGTAGAATGTGGACCCAAATACCCAGATGCTCCTCCATCAGATGTGTAACAAAAATTAATATGAATGGAATAAATAATTCCAGTGGAATGGTGGATGCACAGAGCATACCAGTGTTAGCAAAATGGCAAAATTCGTATAGTATTAAAGTTGTACTTCAAAAGCTAAGATGTCTAATGATGGCCAAGGAAAATATGACGCTTCCAAAGCCAAGAGAAGGACAAACATACAACAATTAATTTTAGTGGATCTCAAACTTCTCCTAAATCAACAACCTTCTACTCGTGTTAATGTCTTAAGTATCACAATGCAGAATACTCACACATTAAATAAAAGAGTTCTAACTGGTAAAGATCACCTGGATATTTGTAAGAATATATTTAATATATATACATCCATTATGTTTTCAGGTTACAGGAGGGAAAATGCTACACAATTCGTTTTTTCTCTTATTAAGTCTCTGTCATTTAAGCATAAACCTGGAGTATTCAAAGTAGAATTCAGGTTTATAAGATGAAAGCATGGCAAGAAGTGTCAGATTGTTGTGGAAGGATATGTGTGTCTAAAAACTAAAGGAAAAACATAAATGGTATGCTTTATCCACTTGCTTAGTGAAAGAGCTGCAGTTTAAAGTAGTAGGTACAATGAATATTTTTCAAATTGTGTTAATTTTTGAAGTATTTTAGGTGCTGACTTCCAGTAGTATAAAAAATATATTTTGAATTGTTTTGATACCTGTATTCATAGTAAAAAAAAGTTAGAGGTGTTAATGAGTTTCTGTTAAAAGCCACTCCCTGTGTGTTACTTGTAACAGACATGTTACATATTTGTTAACAGTCTTTGTTTAATAAACCATGCAATTAAGTGAAACCAACTAAAAAGAAGTAGGTATATGGATAAGTGATTCTGAAATTAAAGTTAGTCTTAAAATGCGGAAGGTAAAAAAAAAAAAAAAGTCCTCAACCATTAGGGACTTCCAAGTCAATAGGGCAAGTCCTTAATCTTAAGGCTTCCTCTAATGAAACTTATTTCTGTAGCAGAGAGGCTAAGCCTACCTATAGTTATGTGTAAGAGTTACTTCCAGAAAACTTCTTTGGTTGCTCAGATGTGCCCCCCCCACCCCAAGCCCAAATCTGGAAGGAAAATCATTACCCTCCCCCACTACGTGGGACATGACATCCACGGGTGAAAGTCTCCCTGGCAATATGGACATGATTCCCAGGGATGAGGCTGGGCCTGGTGCCATGAGATCTACAACACCTCACTGACTAAAAAAGGGAAAAGAAATATAACAAAATAAGGTATCAGTGGCTAAGATAATTCAAAAATAGTGAGAAGCTATTCTGGAGGCTACTCTCATGCAAGTTTCAGCTAGATATTTCTATTGCCATAGTTTGCCAACCCCCAACCAACATCATTCTTTTTAACCCTAAAGTACATCTAGGGCTCTATCGGCAATTCTACAAAAGTTGTATGCACTATGACTACTTTCCAGAAACCTACAACCTCCAGATGGTTCCTATGCCAGATAAATTCTGAAACCCAGAGGAGCTAGCCTTTCCAGAACATCAACTATTTCCATCCCCCTATCCCATATTATTGACAGCCCTTTCCAACATGAGAAAGTTAGAATGGGCATAGCTCAAATACCCCTAAAGATTGGGAGAAGGATCAAAAGGAGAAGTTGGAGTTATAACAAAGAAGATAGGATGTAACAAGTGAGTATGACTGCCGAATCATGATACTGATATTTCTTTTAGTCTCCAGTGTCTTGGAGCTAGAAGAAAAGATCTGAAATTATGGAACTGTATCTCATACCAAACTTTAAAATCTGTTCTATAACTACTTGTTACAATGTACTTTGAAATTTACTGCTTTCATATTAAAAAAATGTTTTAAAAAATAATAGTGACCACATTACAGGGTTGCTAGAAGGACTGATGAGATGGTCTGAGGAAGCACCTTGAAAAGTAAAGCTTTCTACAAATGTTAGATGATAATGCAGGTGTGATAATAGTTCTTATAGAAAAAAGAAGCCAGATGAAGGTGGCTTGTTTTTTTGAAACATAACCTCCAATTCACTTCTCTTTGCAGGCCTCTATGAGGCAGAAGTGCTGTTGATTAACTGACTTATGGTGAGAAGCCCTTAACGCGTGCATCCAGGGACAGCACTGCTGGGAGGTTTTTAGAATCACAGAAAAATCATTAAGCATTTTCTATACAGCCAAAAATCTGTCCCTGCCTGCCTGCCTGACTATGGTGCCACCTGCCACTCCTCCTGGAGGAGCACATGAATCTTTATCTGAATAAGGATGTTCAAGTTCTTCACTACAAATGCATTGGCACACACTATGATTACAAATGTTTTCTATCATGTAACAGAAG
Source organism: Tamandua tetradactyla (assembly GCF_023851605.1). Taxonomy (NCBI): domain Eukaryota; kingdom Metazoa; phylum Chordata; class Mammalia; order Pilosa; family Myrmecophagidae; genus Tamandua; species Tamandua tetradactyla. The sequence continues at coordinate 20,906,442 of NC_135336.1, forward strand.
CTGGACGGTGTATATTAAAATGATGATCGCTGTTGTTAGAAAGCTAGGATTTGAGATGATTGATTTCTTTTCGCTATCTTCCAAACTATTCTACTCACTATCTATTATGTGCTTTAAAAATTTACTCATTAATAGGTGAGCATAATTAGTGAGCAGGGCAGAGTATTTCAAGAAGGTTCAATGGGGACAAACATAAGATGTAGTAATTATGTCCTATAGGCACTGGCTCTGCCTCATGACAAAATGCTCCCCAGCCCTAATCTCACGCAGCTGCCCCACATCCCACAGACCAGGATAACAGGGAATCTCATGCATTAGGGAGAAGGGATTGGCATAGCCATCACTGGTCCTGGAAAAAAACTTACACCTCAGTCATCTGATGAAGGATCTCTTACAAGGGAGAGTCTCCCTTCCAGGACCCCCACCCAAAGTTAAAGAGTAAAGTTCCCCTTTGACTGTGGAATCCAGAAGCCAAAAAACACAGACAAAAAGAAAGATTTACAAACGAAACTCAATCAATTCCAGGAAACCTTTGAGAAGGAAGTAAGGAGGCAGGAAAAAGAAAAGGATCAAAGATCATCAGGGCCACTGATGGAAGATTTGGTGAAGAAATGTTTGACCTTCCCTGCCCCTACAAGAGCAGTTTGTATAGATGTACCACAGAGGTGAGCCCCTGGCCCCTGACCTTCCACTCTACAGGTCCTGGCTCTTTGGACTGATGACCAATATCATCTGCCTTGAAATGGTCCCCATCTTCCAACTGCCTTCCAACGTCCCTTTCCTTGTATGGAAGCAGAGGGATTAAGTGAGCCTTCCCAAAGGTGGAAGTCCTCCCTCACTCTCAATCTTCTCCATCCTATGGTTATTCATTTTGGGGTGTTTTTTAACCATAGCCATTGGTTTTCTTCCTGACCTTCCAAGGATACCTTAAGAGTAGAACCTTGGGAAATGGGGAGTTAAGGCTTCTCTGACTGGCAAAGGCTGACTAGGGCACATTTGGAAGACTGACAGGCACTGCTCTTCTAAGGTAGAGCCAGTATTGACCTTGGAGAGAGGAATTTCAAAATCATGACTGGAGAAAGTTTCAGATGGCTGGGGAAGGTTCCAGATGGTAGGGGTGAGAGACATGAGGAAAGAAAGACTGGGAGCAGTCCAATCCCCTCCCTTCAGGAAATGTTGTAAGAATCAAGCTAAGTTTAGCTTTCACACAAGGTGACACAGGCAGGGAAAGGGGAGGGCCTCTGATGCAAGCTTAGAATTGACGACAAATCTTTAATGGCCAGGGTCATTGAAATGTAACGCATAATCAAAAAGAGGAATCTTTGGAGGGAAATTTAAATTAGTTAGACTATCCAGATAGGCTATAACCTCTGGAGTATCCAGCCAATGGAAAAACAGGGGAGGGTCATGCGGGTTAGGCTTAGGAGATAGAAATCACTGCTTTTAGTTGCTCAGCATGCCAGCCACCATTTTTAGGCTAGGTGCCCGTTCTTGCAAGATCGTGAATAATTCTCTTCTCCACAATCAGGTAAGCATTTATTCTCTTTCAAGTATGACATTCTTTCTAACAATGCAGACAAGGAGTCAAGAGAGGGAAGCAGGATCAAGCCATGCATTTTTCAAAAAGGAGGATACCTTGGAAGTCTGTAGGAAGAAGAGGAAGAACAAGTATCAAGAAAGTAAGAGTGGGGACAACGGATGGAGCAAGGCCTCAGAATGGGCACAGGTAAGTGGGGCTGCATTCTTCTTTGATGCAGGGTGGCAGAACCCAAAGAGAGAAGAGAAAAGAGAGATCAATTCTGGAGATGGAGTTGTTCAGCTTGCTTGAGGGACACTGCTCATTAAGTGAACTAGGAGAAGAGATCACCTGTCAAGGGTCAGGATAGGCTTAGGGTACTGAGGAGAGAGGAGAAGTAGAACTGTCATTGGAGAGCTTTCCTAGAGAATGGACAGTAGGACTATGTGTTTGGTGGGTTTAGGGGTAGGTGGCAGGTGTTCAGGCATAATATGAACTCCACTGAAGGGTTTAGCTATGGTATTCAAACTTGGTTCTAACTTGAGTGAACCCAAAATCAGACAGAGGCATGGTATAAATAGGAAGGCTTCGTTGAGGGTGAGAAACATCTGCTGGGCTATGAACTCCAGAGAAGAGTAAAATGTATGTGTTTTGTTCATCTAGTATCCATCCTGCCACAACTGATAGGAGAGTATCAGTAAAGGTCAAAGGCTAAGGCCAGAAAGAGGCACATCAAGGGTCCAGATGTACATAGCCAAGGTAGGGGTTTGGGGAACTTTGGTGCCAAGGAGGATGAGGATTCATGAGACTGTAGGATTTGATCGACAATTAAATGGATGCTCGAGTTTTGGTGGATAATTAAATGGAGGTTGAAATTATAGAGAGTGATGGGCAGAGACAAGGAATATGAACCCTTTGCTTAAGTCAGTGTGCATTACAGAGGTGGAACAAGGAGAATGGGAGTCAAAGTAGTCATGTTTTGAAAAGGTAATAGAGATTGGGCAGCAAGATCTTCAAAAGAGCCATTCACTTATTTAATGAATACTTGCTGTATGCCTACTTGGACAAGTGGCAAACTCCACAGTGACATGGAGTTTTCCTGGAACGCAAGGAAGGACAATGCTGGTGGGAGAAAATGAGGCAGAGAAGGATCATCAGAAGGTGGCTGAAGCAGGGTAGACAGAAAGATAACAGGGGTGAAATGGGCACTGCAGAAGAAGTCTGCATAAGAACAGCTGATGCCATGAGTAGGAGGTAGAAACAGCACAAAGGAAGGAGAGAGGAGGCAGAGGTGGTGAATAGTGGAACATGATAGGGCAGGCCTGGACAACCGAGGTTGACTGAGGGACAGCCACAGCTCCCATCATATACATATACACACCCACATGCAAAAGTTGTTAGGCTGCATTGGATTCATCCAAGTGAACATTTCCATGGCAGCATGGATTTTCCTCTCACTTAGACAAAGCTGGGTGTGCAAGCAGGGGAGGTCAGCACTACCTAACAATTTGTTTCTTTGCTCATCATCTTCTTTGCAGTGCTTTCATTTTAGAAAGAAAGGAAATCATTACATTATATTATTTAATTCTGAGTTTCTTTATGTTATTTTATTTTTATGTTTTGTATTTTGAAAGTTCAGGTTTAATGGGTCTTCTTTTTGTTTGTTTTGTTTTTAAGATGAAGCCAACCATTCTCTAAGTTGGAATTCTCAGCCTCCTTCCTGGGCATGAAAGGACAATTCCCTAAGTGGAAGTTCTTGACACCATGCGCAGATGAATGAAGCTTGCCCCAAGCTCCTCAGGACCTGGGAAGGAGCTGCAACCACGTGCGAGCATGCGCGCATGCTCGCACACGCGCACACACACACACACGCACACATACACACACACACCACACCCCTGCCAACCCCCAACCTCCTTTGTTCTCCTCTAGGAAGGCTCTATCTGTCTCATCACTGACTACTCTGTCTCCCTGTGTGCTGTTTCTATGTGCTCCTCTGTAGGACAATTACTTACCCTTAGGAAGGTCTTTCTAGGTCTGGCTGGGCTCTGTCCCAGGACTCTGACTGAATTCATGTGAAAAAAAAACCCCAATAAAACCATGAACAATCATAAAGCAAGGGTCCCCATGTCAGAGTGTACTGTGTCCCCATATGCCCTGAACTGATATGGAACAGGATGGTGCTCAGAAGATATGCATTAAATCCAGGAAGGCTTTCTGGAGGAGACAAGTAGGAAGGGGCTTGGGAAGAAGAAAGGCACAAACTGGCAGAAGGTTGAGAGACAGGCACTACAGGTGCCTGCACTATAGGAAAATGGCAGGCATAAGAGAAATGGAAGGATTAGCTGGCTGGCCATGGTACAGGAAGGAAATCCAGCTAACAAAGGCTCAGGGGCTATAAAGGAGAAGGAGGCAAAGAACAGAGCAGGTTACCAGAGGGTTATGGGTCATGGTCTGGGAGTCCGAGCTATGGAGGAACCGTAGAAGTCAGGGGACTGGCAATGACCAGTGGCCTGTAGGACTTCTGATTAAGGTCTTCCCACAAACTCAGATTTCAAGTTTACAAAGATCTTGTGGGTTGCCTTATCTAAGCTTTGACCCACACTGAAACCCCTGCTACATGATCCTGCCAAGGGATTGTTCAGCCTGTGCATCAATATCTTCAGTGACAGAGATACCGCCTAGCAAGTTATGCAAGTACCTAACACTCATGGGGAAAAGCAACTTTCCAGTCACTCCTGCTTAACAGCAACTTCAATAATAAAATGCAGTCACTACTACTCTGTAGAAGTAATATAATAATAATAATAAGTAGTAGTAGTAGTGGCACTTAATATTATAAAAGGCTTTTACACACTCCCATTGTATGCTCTACACTTACCTCCACCCCTACCCTCTGAATCATCAGTTCCTCAGCCTTCCCTGTGATCAAGTCAGAGACAATTTCTGCTCACTTTCCCATTCCCCCTACTCCCACTCTCTCCCTTCTCTCCATCAGGTCAGCAGTGTCTGTGGACAGGATTCCTGCATTGTGGAACTATACTTGGTTTTTCCCTTGTGACTTCCTACTACTCTTTATAGACCATTAAATTATGCAGAAATAAAGGTTCGGTCGATGAGGTGTACACACTTGGACATTGTTTCAGTTTCCTTGGCTGCTCAAGAAAATACTATGTGAAGAATGCTTAAACAATGGGAATTTGATGGCTCATGTTTTTAAGGCTAAGAAAAAGTACAAATCAAGGCATCATGAAGGGAGCACTACAGGCAGATATGAAAAGACAAGAGAGGTTTGGAAAAGAGTATAGAAATAAAAACTATTAGTAAAGGTAAAAAGAGAAAAAAATAGACATATAAAATCCCAAAGACTAAATGTTAGAAGAAAGTACTGCCTTTACAGTAATAACATTAAATGTTAATGGATTAAACTCCCCAATCAAAAGACACACACTGGCAGAATGGATTAATAAACAGGACCCATCTATATGCTGTCTACAGGAGACTCATTTTAGAACCAAGAACAAAAACAGATTGAAAGTGTAAGGTTGGGAAAAGATGTTTCATGCAAACAACAACCAGATAAGAGCTGGGGTAGCTATACTAATAGCCAACAAATTAGACTTCAAATGTAAAACAATTAAAAGAAACAAAGAAGGACACTATGTATTAATGAACTGAACAATTCATCAAGAAGACATAACAATCATTAATATTTATGCACCAAACTAGAGTGCCTAATATACATAAGACACACACTGACAACACTGAAGGCAAAAGTAGATATCACTACAAGTGAAGCAGAGACTTCAATTCCCCATTCTCATCAATGAATAGAATATCTAGACAGAGGATCAATAAGGAAACAGAGATTTTGAATAATACAAGAAATGAACTAGACTTATTAGACATTTACAGAACATTATTTCCCACAACAGCAGGATATACATTTTTCTCAAGGGTTCACAGATCATTCTCAAAGATAGAACACATGCTAAGTCAAAAAGAAAGTCTCAATACATTTTGAAAGACTGAAACCATACAAAATTCTTTCTTTGATCATAGTGGAATGAACTTGGAAATTAATTGCAGGTGGCAGGCCAGAAAACACACAATATATTGAATATTGAGGCTAAATAAAACACTCAAACAACCAGTGGGTCAAAGAAGAAACTACAAGAGAAATCAGTAAATATCTTGAGGCAAACAAAAATGAAAACACAACATATCAAAACTTATGAGACACACCAAAGGCAGTGCTGAGAAGGAAATTGATTTCCCTCAATGTCTATATTAAAAAAGAAGAAAGAACAAAAATCAAGGACTTACCTGCTCATCTGAAGTAACTAGAAAAGAACAGCAAACTAATCTCAAAGCAAAGAGAAGGAATGAAATAACAAAGATCAGAGCAAAAATAAATGAACTTGAGAATATGAGAAAATCAAGATAACCAGAAGTTGGTTCTTTGAGAAAATCCACAAAATTGATGAACCCTTAACTAGGCTGAAAAAAGACAGAGAGAAAGGGTGCAAATAAACAAATCAGAAATGGGAGAGGGGACATAACAACTGACCCCACAAAATTAAAGGAGATAATGAGAGGATACTATGAGCAACTACACGCTAATAAACTATACAATATGGATGGAATGGACAACTTCCTAGAAAAGCATGAACAACCAACATTGACTTGAGAAGAAATAGGCGACATCAACAAATGAATCACAAGTAAAGAAATGGAATCAATCATTAAGAAGCTCCCCAAAAAAGAAAAGTCCAGGACCAGATGGCATCACATGTGAATTCTACCAAGTATTCAAGTAAGAATTACTACCAATCCTGCTCAAACTCTTCAAAAAAATTGAAAAGTAGGGAGCACTACCTAACTCATTCTATGAAATGAAATGCACCCTTATATCAAAGCCAGACAAAGATTCTACAAGAAAGGAACATTACAAACCAAGCTGTTTAATAAATTAAGATGCAAAAATCTGTAACAAAATACTCACAAATCAAATCCAGGAGTACATGAAAAGAATTATACACCATGGCCATATAGGATTTATTCTAGGTATGCAAGGCTGATTCAACAAAAGAAAATCAATTAATGTAATATATGACATCAATAAATCAAAGTGGAAAATCCACATGATCATCTCAATGGAAGCAGAGAAGGCATCTGACAAAATACAACATTCTTTATTGATAAAAATACTTCAAAAGATAGGAATAGAAGAGAACTTCATCAATGGGATAAAGGGAATATATGAGAAACCCACAGTGAACATCATACTCAATGGGGAAAGACTGAAAACTTTCCCTTTAAAATCAGACACAAGACAAGGGCACCTACTGTCATCACTATTATTCAACACTGTACTTGAAGTTCTAGCCAGAGCAATTAGGCAAGAAAAAGAAATAAAAAGTATCCAAATTGGAAAGGAAGAAGTAAAACTTTTACAGTCTGCAGATGACATGATACTATATGTAGAAAATCCCAAAAAATCTACAGCAAAGATACTAGTGTTAATAAACAAGTATAGCACAGTGGCAGGGTACAAGATAAACACTCCAAAATCAGTACTATTCCTATACATTAGTAATGTACAATCAGAGGAGGAAATCAAGAAAAATTCCATTTACAATAGGAACCAAAAGAATCAAATATTTAGGAGTAAATTTAAGGATACAAAAGACCTATACACAGAAAACTATTAAAAAATGCTAATTAGGAAATTAGCTTTCCTAATGCTTATTAGGAAAACCTAAATAAATGGAAGGGCATATCATGTTCATAGATTGGAAGACTAAATATAGTTAAGATGTCAATTTTACCAAATTGATTTAAAGATTCAATGCAATACGAATTAAAATCCTAACAACTTACTTTGTAGAAACAGAAAAACCAATAACCAAATCTATTTGGAAGGGCAAGGGTGCCCCAAATAGCTAATATCTTAAGAAAGAAAAATGAAGTAATGAAGCGGAGGTCTCACACTACCTAACTGCAAAGCATATTACAAACCTACATTGGTCAAAACAGCATGGTACTGTCATAAAGATTATATACTGAAGAATGGAATCAAATTGAGTGCTCAGAAATAGATGCTCTCATCTACAGACAATCGATTTTCTTTTTCTTTTTTTTTTTCTGTCCTCTGGGAACAGACAATTGATCTTTGATAAGGCAGTCAAGTCAAATCAACTGAGACAGAGCAGCCTCTTTAATAAATGGTGTTTGGAGAACTGGATATTGGTAGCCAAAAGATGAATGAGGACCCATACATAACACCTGATAAAAAATTAACTCAAAATAGATCAAAGACCTAAACATTAGAGCCAAGAACATGAAACTTTTCCCAAAAAAATGTATGGAAACACCTACATTTTTTGTAGTTTTTTGATGGGTGGAGTTTCCTACACTTTACACCCAAAGTGCAAGCAATGAGAAAAGAAATAGATAAACAGGATCTCCTCAAAAGTATATACTTTTGTGTATCAAAAGGACCTTGTTAAGAAAGTAAAAAGGCAGCCTACACAATTGGAAGACAATATTTGGAAACCATATATCAGAAAAGGGTTTAATATCCAGAATATATAAAGAGATTCTTCAACTCAACAACAAAACCCAAACAACCTAATTTAAAAATGGGCAAAAGGCATGGAAGGAAACACAAATGGCTAAAAGGCACATGAAAAGATGCTCAACCTCAGCAGCCATTAGGGAAATGCAAATCAAAACCACAATGAGATAAAATTTCACACCTACTAGATTGGACATTATCAAAAAAAACAGAAAACTACAAGTGCTGGAGAGGATGTGAAAAAGGAGGCTCACTTATTCACTGTCAGTGGAAATGTATAATGGCACAACTGCTCTGGAAGGCAGTTTGGTAGTTCCTCAGGAAGCTAAGTATAGAACTGAAATATGACCCAGCAATCCCATTTCTAGTTATATATTCAGTGGAACTGAAGACAAGGACATGAATGGACACTTGCACAATGATGTTTATAGTGGCATTATTCATGATTGCCAAGAGATGGAAACAGCCCAAATGTCCATTAATGGAAGAGTGGGTAAACACGCTGTGTGGTATATACATACCAATGGAATATTGTGCAGCTGTAAGACAGAATAAAGTCATGACACATAGAACAACATGGATGAATCTTGAGTACATTATGCTAGTGAATTAGCCAGAAACAAAAGGTCAAATACTGTATAGTATCACTAATATGAACTAATATTAATGAGTGAATTTTAAGAGTCAAAGTTGAGAGCACAGGTTATCAGGAAATAGAAAGAGGGTAAAGATTGGGCATTTGCTGTTGAAGGAGAACAGAATGTTCAACACAATTGATTGTAAAGATCCAGAAATGGATAATGCAATATTATCTGATGGAAGCACAACAGTGTAAGCACCGGAACAAAGCTGAATGTGAGTATGGTTGAGGGACGAGGCTTGTATGACACCAGAAGGAAAGACAGAGAACAAAGACTAGGATGAAATAACTTAGCAAAGCCTAGAATGGGGACAATTATGGTGATTTAATGTACAAATATAAGAATGTTTTCACATGAGGGAGAATAACAGAATGTCAACATTGCAAGGTATTAAAAATGGGATGATATATAGATCAAATACAATCAATGCACACTAGGGTCCATAGTTAATAATATTGTAATATACTTCCATCGAATGTAATTGTTTTGGTTTGCTAAAGGTGCCAGGATGCAAGATACCAGAAATGGAATGGCTTTAAAAGGAGGAATTTATTAAGTTACAAGTTTCCAGTTCTAGGGCCATAAAAATGTCCAAACTAAGGCATCCAGATAAAGATATCCTGACTCAAGGAAGACCGATGTCTGTCACATGGGAAGGCATGTGGCTGGTGTGTGTTGGTCCTTGGTTCCTAGTCCTGTTGCTTCTAGTTCTGATGCCAGTGATTTCTTCTCCAAGCATCTCTGGGCCTTCACTTAGCTCCTCCAGGACACAACTCTGGGTTCTGGTTTGCTTAACATCTCATGGGAAGGCACCTGGCAATGTCTGCTGGGCTCTGCAACTCCAGACATCCACGTCTAGGCATCTTCTCTCTCTGTCAGCACTCCAAGCACCATCAAATGTCTGAGTCTCTGTACAGTCTCATGCAACTGCATTCTGGAGCTTCTGCATTTCCAAATGTCTGTGTCTATGTTAACTATGAAGCAATTGTTCTCCAAGCATCTAGGTTAGCTATGAAGCAATTGTTTTCCAAGTGTCTGAGCTTCCTCCAAAAGATTTGCCCTTTTAAAATCAAGACCCACCCTGAAAAGGTGGAGTAACATCTCCATCTAATCAAAAGGTCACACCAAAACTGGATGTGTCACATCTCCATGGAAACAATCCAATTAAAAGATCACACCCATAATTGAGTGGGTCAATTTCCAAGGAAATAAATCTAATCAGAGGTTTCCATACCTACAATATTGAATCAGGATTAAAGGTCATGGCTTTTCTGGTATACACAACACTTTCAAACCAGCACAGCAACAAAGGCAACATGCAGAAGCTAAATGTCAATAAGCAGGGGATATGGGAAAAGGGTATGGGATTCTTTGCTGAAATGAAAATGTCTTCATATAGACTGTGGTGGTGAAGGCATGGCTATGTGATTATACCAGGAATCATTGATTATTTTTAGTTAGTTTGGATTGTATGGTATGAATAAAAGTGCTTAAAAATAAACAGAGTAAGTACTGAGGAAAATGTGGAGAGAGAGATATATCAATACATGGTTGGTGGGGAAGTAGCGTGGTGCGGTCCCTCTGGAGGGCAGTATGGTGGTTCCATAGGAAGCCAGATGTTGTCAGGTGTATGCTTGGAGGAAATGAAAGCCACATGAATGGATGTTTGCACACTGTGTTTATGGTCACAGCATTTATGTTTTGCAATGGATGGAAGTGTCCTAAGGGTACAGTGACTGAAGAACAAAAGGAGGAACTGTAGTATATACATTCAACAGAATACTGAGCTGCTGTAAGAAATGAAGGTTGTGAGGTATGCAACCAGGTGAATGAATCTTCAGGACAGTATGTTGAGTGAAATAAGCCAGAAACAAAATGATAAATAATGTCACATTTATATGGACTAACTATAATGTGTAAACTCTGAGAATTGAATTTGAGAACACAGTTTATCAGGAGAAGGTTTATTGTAAAGTTTCCTTGATTGTAAAGTCTTATAGCAGTCATATCTATTCTGGTGTTGTGCCTGTTATTTTTGAATTCTGAGATGGTAGTTCTTTGTGCTAAACCTGGTCATTTCCTGGAACTTCGAGTATTTGTATTATACCTGAGACTCAGTGCTGGAGTTCTACAGCTATAAAAGTCAGCACTACCCTATGCAGCGACTGTTAAAAACTCTAAAAGAGTGATCAGACTTCAATTAGAGAAATGAATGAATCTGTTCTGGTTAGGACTAAGGTAAATCATATTAAAGGGTAAAAGGTGATATTGACTATATATTAAAACTTCAATGTCTGTGTGAGACCAAAGGAAGAGATATTTATTTGGTGTAAAATTTATATTTTCAGCACTATACTACCTAATTTAACCTGTATGCTCAGTTTATTTGAATACTATAATTATATGAAACCTTGAATAGGGAGCAAGATCTTGTTGGTCTGCACACGTTAGTGTGATGCCCCGATATATATTCCCGAGTAATTTGGGCAGTGAATGAAAAAGTATTTGCAAAGTCCCCTTGAGGGACTGGAGAAAAAGGTGAAATATTCAACTTCCCACCTGGGTGGTATTTTCACAAGCATTGAGGACTGCCAAGTTGATGGGCCAGGTCCTTGATCTTGGGGCTCACTCCTATAAAACCTATTCCTGCAAAGGAGAAGCTAAAGCCTACTTATGCCTAAGAGTCACCCCAGAGAACCTCTTTTGTTGCTCAAATGTGGTCTGTCTCTCTCTAAGCTAACTCCTCAGGTAAACTCACTGCTCCTCCCCCTATGTGGGACCTGACTCCAAGGGGTGTAACTCTCCCTGGCAACATGGGACAGGACTCTGGGGATCAGCGTGGACCCAGCATCATGGGATTGAGAAGGCCTTCTTGACCAAAAAGGGGAAGAGAAATGAAACAAAGTTTCAGTGGCTGAGAGATATCAAATAGAGTTAAGAGGTCATTCTGGAGGTTATTCTTATATAGTATAAAGAGAGCCCTTTTCAGTTTTTTGTATATTGGAGTAGCTAGAGGGAAATATCTGATACTGTTCAACTGTAATCCAATAGCCCTGATTCTTAAAGATGATTGTAGAATTATATAGCTTTCATGGTGTGACCATGTGATTGTGAAAACATTGTGACCGATGCTCCCTTTATCCAGTGCATGGACAGATGAGTAACGAAATAAAGACAAAAAAATATGGGGGTATGTGATACTTTGAGTGTTTGTTTTTACTTTAATTTTTAATTGCATTCATTTTTTTTGGAGTAATGAAAATGTTAAAAAAAATTCATTGTGATGATGAATTCACAGCTATATGATACTGTGAACCACTGACTGTACACTTTTGATGATTATATGGTATGTGAATATATCTCAGTAAAATTGCACTAAAAAAAGACCCTTCTTAACTGAGGGGAGACACACCTTAACTGAAGAAACCTTATCACAAAGTCCTCCTTACAATGGGTTCACACCCATAAGAAAGGATTAAGTTTAAGAACATGTTTTTCTGGGATACATATAGCTCCAAACCACCACAGATGTGTATCTCACAATATCATCCTTTGTCACTCATAGGAACATTACCCTATCCCCACCCCAGTGGCCCCCAGAGATTCTGATCCAGGAAGCCTGCAGTTGAGTTCCAGAACTGGCACCCAGAATGATTCTGTGTATCTTCTAGTTTGAGAACAACCACCTTTTGAGAACAAAAGGCTCTGGCTGGTCACTGACTTCAGTTGCATCAGGGAACAACCAAACCTTTTCTTAAAGAGCCAGAAAGCAAATTTAGGCTCACAGGCCATCTGGCTCTGCCTCAAGTATTCAACCCTGCCATTGTAGCTAGAAAGCAGCATCTGACACTACCTATAGAAAGCTGAAAAATGGCTCCCAAAGATATCAGGTCCTAACCTTGGAAGCTGTAGATGTTACCTTACATGGTACAGACTTTGCAAATGTGAGCAGTTAAGGATCTTGAGATAGGGAGATTATCCTGGACTATCTAGGTAGGCCCTAAATGCAATCACAAGTGTCCTTGTAAGAGGAAGGCACAGAGTGATTTGAAAGACAGAAGAGAAGAAGGTAATGTAACAATGGAGGTAGAGCTTGGAGGAGTGTGGCCACAAGCCAAGGAATGCCAGACACCACCAGCAGCTGGAAGAGGCAAGAATGGATTCTCCTACACAAAGGAGGGACAGCCCTAGCTATACCTTGATGTCAGCCCCGGGAAACCGATTTCAGACTTCTGGCTTCCAGAATTATGAGACAGTAAATATCTATTGTTTTAAGCCTGTGTAATTAGTTATTGGTAACAGGAAACTAATATACTACCTAAACAAAGAGACATGGCTGTGCTCCAATAAAACTTTATTTACAGAAACAGGCAGTTGACCAGAAGGCTATTGTTTGCTTATCTTTGAATTAGATGCTAACAGGTCCAGGTACACAAGACGGGTGAAAGAGTAAAGTAGGGAATAAATATTTGGAAGTTACTATCCAGGAAAAAATAAAACAAATACAACAAACTAAATACAAACACTCACTTGAGTTCCCTTTGCCATGAAGGAGAAAGAGCAAGATGAAAATATTTTCAATCTTTTGTCCATGACCCATTCAGAGATGAATTCAAACAAAACCTCTAGGAATGTGTGAAGTGAACAGTCTTCCAGCTGGAGCATCTCCCACTAGGGCCTCAGTGGTGCCTGCTGGGCCTGACAGTCCTGGGAAGGTGGGGCATGGCATGGCAGGAGGGGGTGTGAGGTGTGGGGGAGGGACTGAGGAAGCAACTTGTGGTTGCAAAAGTCCTTCAGAACAGCCAACTAGGACCAGAGCTCTGCTGTCTCTGTCTGCCTCTGGAGAGGGTGAGCAGCTGCTCTGAGCATCACCCGCTACTTCTTTCTTAAAAACACATAAAGAAGTGAGCACATGCATGCATACATATGTGCACATATAAATGAACACAAACAGACACCCACAAACAATTCCTCTAGGTCTGCTACAAAGGAAAGTTGCACAAAGACTCACCAGACACGAAGGCCACTTTTTCCTTTAGGATAGGAAGGACATCAGAAGCTTTCAAACCATCATTCCGAAAAGAGCCTGTGGGACAATGAAACAGAAGGAATCAGGGTGAAACAGATCAGATGTTTGAGTCACTGAGTGCCACCATCAATCTTTCAACCCAACATTGGTCATAAATGTATGCCTTCTTAAGACCCTACAGCTGAGCGATAGAACAGGAGAGGGTGCACACAGAAAGGACATGCCCATGTGGGACCAAACCACTGGGGTGACCAAAGGTGTAAGACCTCCTCGTCCCTCCAAGGAAACGACAGTTCAAGTTACTCCCATATACCCTGGGAGGCAAGAAGTATACCCTGTCACTATAAATAACTTAAAAACGGGGCTTTTTTAAAAATTATTTTTGCACTCCTAATGCCTAGCACAGTGTCTGATACATGGCTAATAGTAAGTATATGTTGAATGAGTTAATGTCAAGATGGACCACAATATCCTAAATAATTATTTTTACCTTTCCTGTAAGTGGCTTAAATGACTACTGGCCTTCATTTTGCAAATAGGAAACGTAAACCATAAAAATTCCAAAGTCAGAAGCAAACTTGATGAGAGAAAAGCCCTAACTATCCTTCCTCGATGTCAATATCATCAGTTTCCAATGGACAGGAGGAATGAAGAGACTCCGATTTGGGAAAGACATCACACCTTTCTTTGGCAACCCCTTCTATGTCTAAATCTTGCTTCTCAGTTGGAAACTCTTTTCTGGGGTGAAGAATTCCTGTTAGCGGGCTAATGACAGTGGCCTGGAGCACATATAAAATGGAAAATAAAGACGTATCTGGAGAAACAGTAGCCTCTGAAGGCAAATGACAACCCAGCCCAGTATGAGATGTGTGGGAAGTGAGGACCTGCTTACACACAGAAAACCCTAGCCAGCTCTCTCCACCCCTATTATGTAACAGAGTATTCCACGTGGACTCGCAGGAACAACCAGCCCACACTCACAGTCTTTCCTGGCTGCAATGGGGATCTCTGTTTGTATTACCCCTGGAACACAAGTGGTTCTATCTCAGTTCAGTGGGTCAAAAACAAAGGCCATGGAGACTGCCCTCTAATTGTTGCTTCCTCCATGGCTTACTCCCAAGCTCCTCCCTTGGGGTCCAAATCTGACAATCTACAGAAAAGAGTAAAAGGCTGGGAAGGACAGTCCCACTGAACCGCCTCTATCCCGAAACATTAACTCTTTCAAAAGTCTCTCCTGGGAACTGGGGCACCAACACAGTCTTGGAGGAAGGGAAATGAACCCATTACATACTCAGTGAAGGAGGAAGAGAGATGTTGTTCCTAACATGTGAGTTTCCACAATCAGAGGTCATATACCCTAATTCAAACAAATTACCAAAGTATCTCTGATCATTTCCCCCATCTCTTCTTTTTTCATATTTCACGAAATGAAGATGGTAAGCCTTTTAGTTCATCAGGTATTTCTCTTTATAAATTAACCCATAGCACCTGATGCATGGATATTCAGCTGCAGGGCTCACTTTGAGAAGACTGTGGGCAGTAGAAGAAAAAAAAATAACACCATAAAAAAGGAAAACTCTAACTTCAAAGACCATAAACATTGTTTTGTACTTCCTGTCCTTTGTTTCTTCATATCTTTATGTTCTGACCTTATCTTCCAAAATAGAAAAACAATTAAATTTCACTAGTAGAGAACAATCAGGCTTCATGTAAATTATTAAGGAATCTATAAATAGATTCATAGTTGTTTTTCTTCACCCTGATGCAATAAAGAGACCTTTCAGCTTCCCTGGCAAGGAAGAGTCCTATCAGGCTTACTGACTAGATAAGTGTTGACCTTATCTAATAAATGAATTGTTTGTATAAAATGATGCTTCTGCATCAGAGTAACTGAAATAATTCTTTCTATATATCAGTTTTAAAACACTCCTCTCCACATCACTATGCATACTACTAATTTCTACAGAAAAAAAAATTTAATTGCAAAAAGTTAAGCTTCAGCCTTGTCCTCTTCCAGGTTATTTA